>NC_137466.1:57333863-58533863 GCF_964235325.1 Thermobia domestica | reverse complement strand
GATCGTTAGAGCCAGTTATGAGAAAATATCTTTTTTTATTTTCATCGTACAGGAAACTACCCTTGTTTTGGGAGTAGGAGGGAAATAAAAAAAAACTATAGGAAATACTATGAAAATCTTAAACTAAAATTTGGTGCAGATAAGTTGAACATACCGTAAATTTTTCAACTAATTTACGGTATGTTCAAGTATGGCTTCTAGGCGAGGTATGGCTTCAGGTATGGCTTCTAGGCGAGTGCACAGAAAAGTGTAGCGAACGGACGGACGAACTGATGGACATGTATCGAAAAATAACTTTTTCGGTGTTAGGGGCTATAATACGTGTAAATTCGTTGAAATCTCAAATTTGATTTTTTTTCGAACACCATACTTTCTTCTCTCATTTGTCACTTCAAAGTAAAAGGAACTCAGAACTACAGATAAAAGACACCTACTTTTACACATAGATTTATTGATTTAAAACTGTTTTAGTTTGTGTAATTTCACTTCCAATTGAAAGGTTTTACAATGATTAACGGCATACCAATGACGAGACGGAAGTTTTCAGGAAGTAAATGCATTCAGAAGTCTAGACTGCATTACAGCCTGTTTTTATTTCTGCAATTGTTAACAGCTGTAATTTCGTCCAAACGCTACATGACATAATTTTTGGTTGACGTCATTGTATTACTATTTTAGTATTGTTCTCTTCAGACTTGATTGAAGTTTTGTCTTAACGGTTATACATTTTTTCTTTCTTATTTCATCGTTACACATAAGAACAAAATGTTATGGTGAGTGGATAGATTCGAACCTACGAACATTGAGTTTATATTCTTCCAACACTTTACCAATGGACCAAGCTTTGTCTTCACGTTAACGCCCGGTTACAGGGTTTACTACGATTTAAATAAAATGGCTGGCTGTTAGAATTCCCTGCTCACATATTTCGATAAATAATTTTCATTGCTTCGTAGATACGTAGAGCAATGTTTAGATACACATTTTAGGAGAGTGAATTTTGGTGTATATAATAATTTCATGCCAGGTAAAAGCTAGATAAGTTTTGATAAAATGTTTCATATGTAGTTCTCAATAATAAGCTTGCTGTTCGGAGTGAAGTTCCAAGGTTCAGCATTGCCTAGCAGTTTTTGCTATTAATATCCCTTCTAACAATATTGGCAGTGGACAAAAGTTAGCCCGTGTTGAAGCTTTTTGCTCCTAATTTAGTTATTTTACTTATTTAAGGAATATATTGAAAATTGTCAGCAGGCACGTATGCAGTAATTTGTTTCGGGAGAAGTCCGACTTCAATATTAGGATAAATTATAATAAAATTTAAAAGATAATCCTTAAATTTAGGCTAAATTTACAGAGAAGTTGGGATTTCAGAGGGGAGTCTGGACCACCTGGACCCACCCCTAAATGCGTCCTTGTTTGTCAGTAACGTTTCCTCATTTTGAAACCCTCAAAATCTTCGGATATATAAAGGAAAACGAGTTATTTTCGATAAAATATCACTTCAGAAGACGCGACAGTTTTATTGCACATGGTGGTATCCCAAGTTCACAAGGGCAAGAATTCATTAATTTTGATTCTCTGTCATTGTGCTCTATCGAAGGGTTAGGTTTGTAACATATTACTCCTACGAACAAGCATGACTGGCAGATAGGAATACTGAACACAACTCCAGAGAAATGCATGCTGAACTTACGTTTATAGCTACACTTTGGTATTTTCCCTCAAGGTCAATCGAGTGGTAATTCAGTTCCGTCTCTGTTCTTAAGCCATGTTCGTATTACTTCGAACAGTTTTGATAATGAAAAGCATGCCTCTTAATATAACAGACTTCTTTCGCGTAAGAAATCGAAATTCAGTTGGTCAGAGCAACTAGTCTGTAAGAATTAGGTTGTTAGTTAGTTAGGAGCCCAGTACGAGTAAGGGTTTTTATTACTATTGTTTTTATCTTTTTTATGTGAGGAAAAATCAAATTGTGACATCGCGATATCAAATGTATTTGATTAGGCAGCTTTGTCTTAGCTAAACTTTAAACATCAGTAACCGTCGAAATTATTTCACCAACTGATCACTTACTGAACATTTCAAACACGTCAAACCAGTGGCATAACATGAAGGTTAACCTCTCCTCCGCAGTCCTTAGTTATGCGTCCGTACTTTCAAGGGCGGACTAAGGGCCGGGCGACTGCCCGGGGCGCCAGAGAAAGAGGGGCACCAAAACGAGCCTCAAAAAGTAAATTTTATAATGTGCTTTCTACTGACGTTTTTGGTTTATATTCTTGTAAAGTAGTGGCAATTATATGATCTTTTTCCATTTCACTATGGAAGAAGAGAGTTTCATAGTACTAAGGGGGCTGTATCGAAAAATTGAGAGATGGCATGTAGAATAAAGAGTGCCGGCAATTAAGTATTGTTTGTTTGTTTGCTTGAGTTTAGCGTTCCACGATTATGCCTTAATGGGCAAGGGAGATGTGGATACTAATTATAGTGGAATCCGAACCACTTTTATCGTTCAACAGTAATCCACCGGGAATTAGACCCGGTACACAGAAGGCAGGCGTGCTAGCCACTAGACCAGGGGGGGTGGAGTTGGTATTGTTTATAGCGGGCCATATTCTTTGTAAACCTTTCCTAGGTAATGGATTTCTTTTTGAAAGTGGGTTTAAAACAGGGGCGTCATTTAGGGAGGGCAGGGAGGGGCATTTGCCCCCGTGAGTTTGAGATGTATATAGATTTTATCATTAGAATAGTAGTAAATCAGTGAAAAACGCGAAATTTTACTTATATCAAGAGGTCTTGCGCCTTCCCCCCAAAGCAAAATCTGAAATGACGCTCTTGGTTTAAACTATTAAGAACACTATGATAAAATGTAAAATATAGGCTACTACTAGGGGAAGGGCGCCAAAAAGTCACTTTGCCCGTGTGAAAATTTGGCCTGCTCCGCCCCTGCGTACTTTCTGTATATTTTTTGGCCTTGCAGCTTGTGCGGTCCCCACGCCACATTGTTGCGGGGGCGCTATTTACGCCTACCCTTCGAACGTAATTCAATAACTGTTTAAGAAATTCTACCATCAGCGTGAAAACGGGAATATATTTTTCTAATAGTCCCATAGAACTTTCACTCAGAATGCCAGATGCAATTTTTCAGAGTGGGCTCTGGCTAAGTAGAAGGAAGATCTGTTTCCTAAGTAAGTTCCTTTCAGAAAGTTTGCTATTTCTTTAACAGTGATGTAAATAAATATACTTATCGTTATTAGCTCGACACCAAACCATCCTGGACAAATCCCTCTAGAACAATGATCGGCAAAAGTTATTCTGCATAATTTTATAAGCGACTCAAGGGTGAAATACTTGTTAACGAAAGCAATGTTGTGTATATACTGCCTTGTTTCTGACAAAATATAAAGTCTTTTGTAATCTTTAGACACTTTTCCTATTCTTTTTGTCACCCTTGGTTGTGTAGGGAAGCCTCGAACAAATAAAGAAGAGGTAATATTACAGATAAGGGGCGCTATAAATATATTACGTATTTCTTTTGTTACCTAACCATAACGGCCTAGGGTCGTCTTCAGTAGAATAAAAAATGCTACTTGATATTACATTCACGAAGGAGGAAAGGATGCTCTAAATATATTTCTTATTCATTTTGTCTGCCCTGCTTCTCAGAAATTATATACCTTCTGTTGGAGGGTGCTGAAAAGAGAGGAGGGGAAATAAAACGTCGTGCCCCCTCATACATTTTAAATTTTGTGACGTGGTTGCTCAAATTATTACTAAAGAAAGCACTTTAAACTAAGATGTGTAAAGTTACAACATTATGTAAGGGTGGCATATTCATTAATAATAATAATAATAATAATAATAATAATAATAATAATAATAATAATAATAATAATAAATATGAATGTCTTTGGAGAGCCGAAATTATGTGAGACGAACAATGATATGTAGAGGTTTAAGATGGGTGGTCATAGAGGAGGAAAAACCAGGATTTTTCTCTCTCTGACTCTCTAACGTTAAGATTATGTGCTGAAGGTAAGAAGCATCATCATTCTACAATAGGTTGCTTTTACGTAGAATATCTATTACTTGAGCTCCCCTCCTTCGGGCAACTTTGCTTATGTAGTAAATTCAAAACTATTTCAATTTAAGACAAATATTTATAGAGAAAATTAAACATTTAATAGGGAAATCTGTTATCAAAATATCCAAACACGTAGATAGAAGACTATGTAGTGAGAAACATTGTGAAACTATAAAATTCTCCAAATTAGAATTAACATTTACTGGAAAACATTCGTTATGCATCAGTGAGCACAGGGGAAATAATTACGAATCTGTTTGCAAACAAAAATTAGAGACACTAATGCAAATGCGACAATATTTTCTCTCTCTCTTTTTTTTTCTTTTTTTTTTCTTTTTTTTTTTTTGGTATCGTCATGAGTTTTACACACATGTCACAATTTGATTCTTTCCCAAATAAAAAATAAATAAAATAACCTTAGTGATAAAAATGACAACAGTACTTCCACGGAATTCGAAGCGTCTACCTTCGGTATACAAACTCGTTGCTTTACCTAACTGAGCTATTTGCTCTCTCTCTTACGTAAGCTGAACCTGTTCTACAGTAAAGACGATTTTTCATTACGATTGGGCTAACAATTCGTCTTTTTCCATAGGTAATTTCCACTATTTGCACTATCTATACGTTAATACCTAGCATAGATTCATATATTTGTAGTTCGCTGATAATGCATATAATAAGACATACTAGAAATATTTCGTTAAAATTTTCGTTTGTAGATCTAATCCACGCTTCTCTCAATGACATAGATGTCGCTGCTTCGTGTTGAACTGCAGAATTCCCTCGCGTTCTTGAAAATTTCCCACTTTAGCAGAGTTGGTAATTCTCGAGATTTCTGTCGATTTAATGTTTTTTTGCTTCTAATTTCTTTATTTTAAGCTAATATCTAACACAAATATTAAAAACGGGTTTGTTATTAACCTGTCCTGCTGGGGAAACCTTCCGAAATTTCGAACATATAAAGAAAACGGAGATATTTTCAAAAAACTTCAAAATAAAGAGACGCGTCATTTATTTTGCTCATGGTAGTACCTGAAAATTGCCTAAACGCGTATGAACTTAGCGTGAGAATTTATCACGAGCCTTTGATCTATACCATCTCATTTGCTTCATGCAACAGAGAAATCACCAGATTCATAAGGAGCGAAAACGGGACAATATTTTTTAACGCTATTTTCACAAGACATCTTCAGTACCAATGAACCCCAGTTTTGGAACCGAGAATCCAGGTGTGAGAAGAAGACAGTCATTGGATCTTGGCTATATGAATACTGTACACATGTAATATCACTGATTTAGAATAGGTCTTTGAGCTGTGTTCACTAAATTTACGGATCTAACCATATGTCGTTTGACTTTTACCTAGAAAGACGCTCATTCCATTCACACAATCACTTTCCTCAGCCAAAGTTTTAGTTCTATCTAAAATGTATTCTTTTGTTTTTCCATTTATTCTCCTATCTCTACCTTTTTTTTCAGTTGCAAGCTGCAACCTTTTAGATTCTGACAGCCTACTGTAATATCCAAAGTGTAACACTGTTCCACCTTGAGTTAGTGAAGGTCTATACGTGCAGCCTACTACATTTCCTTTTCTATGCCACATTATAATATTTAGTATCTCGACAAAATATACCCAATATATTACGTTTTTCAGTATGTAGTGAAATTATATTTAACAAGTGAATTTCATATTATATTGTGAATACTTGAAACTATACAAATCGAATGTTAAAACCGAAAGTGATAATTTGAAGTTTCCAGTTTCGATACAGTATTGCGGTAAGGGCGTAGATGAAATCTATCCTTAGGTTGCTGAATCTATTGGAGGGCATAAGTCTATATTTTGGGACGCTGAATCTAGAATAGAAGCCGTTTAATGCTATTATCACTTTTGTTATAAGGCGATCAATATTAGAAATAGAAGTAGTGGTCGATTTCTACTATTTTCCATTTCAGTAGAGAAATAAGTGCGAAAATGATATCTGTTATTGGTAAACTTAATCTATATCAAAAACCGTTTGTCAATGTGTATTGGGGGCACGGTAACTGAGTGGTAGAGAGCTTAACCCTGGTACATGGGGTTCCTGATTCTATTCCCGGTCAAGCAAGTTCGTGAGTCTTCTTGAGGTATTCCTCTTTTCTTTCACATTCTCATTTCATTGATTATTTCATCATTATTCACTTGCCTTAATTGCCCGTCTCCCTTAGCTTAAATGGCATAATCATGGAACGTTACCAATTTTACCCTACAGATAAGACCGAAGTTGGTTTACATTCTTGGGATACTAAAAGCTGAATCCATTTCCTAACCTAGTTGGAATGCGATATTCTATAGATTATAGATGACATTGTATTCTATCTACGTGAAAAGTTTAGTCTATTCGAACTGAATTTATCAAAAGAACAGATCTTTAAGAATCCACATACGTTTTCGTTCCTAGTATGTATAGCAAGCGCCTCGCATTCTTTAAGCTCTTGTGTGTAAGTACTGAATCACCATCATTGCTACCTTAATGTATGTCTTATTTGGATGACCTCTATATATATACTAAGCGTATCATTTTGTAGCCTATATTTACAATGTAAAGACTTTGTATTCTGCGGGACGCAGGCTGTCAACCACGCGCAACGAAGCTTTTAGTAATTATAACAAGCAAAATGTTACATTTTATGCTAACGAATTTGTTCATAAATCTCAGGGAAAATAGTAGTGAAAGGAAAAGAGAGAGAGATGGGGAAGCAGATACAATATGACATTATGAGAAGACAGCAATATTAAGAGGAAGAAGAAGATAAGGGAAAAGGGGTGGAGAACAAAATATAAGCGGGGTGGGAACAACTAGAAGAAGAGTATTATCTCTTACGTATATATATATATATATAATGCCACAGCACAGCCACTGTCACAAAATGAATCAAGACGCTGAGAAGATTTTGCTCTGATGTTTGCAAGAAATGGTTTAGTTTGCCTTTCTATTGTTGAGAGTGTGATGCCCGAAATTACATTTCCCCGAAGATTAATCACCTCACCCTGCCTCCTCCCTTGACTGAGCGAAGCCCATTAAGAAGTACAATAAATATTATTCGTAGTACGTCTGTCATCAGAATGGAAAAGTTCACATTTACTATTAGAAAACGTCGGCGCGCGCGTCGACAATGCAAAAGGAAAGAGGCGAGATATTCTTCTATGTGTAAAAGAGTGAAGTTAAACAAATGTGATATGATGATATCCACACTGAATGAGGAGGAAACACCAAACTTTTGAATAAAATTCACCAGCCAACCACTCTTTTAAATGTTCGGGGAAACTGGCAATTTTAAAACTCAATTTCTCTTTTTACTATTTAATGAAAGAAAAAGAGGGATTTAGACCCATCTTTGGTTTTGCCGATCCTTTGCAGGTGATTTTTTTTTCTAGCAGAAAAAATAAATTTGAAGTAAGTTACCGTTCCTTTTTAGCTCCTGGTGTAGAAATACGGAAACTTATAGTTTCACTCCAGGCGTATACGTATGGTAATTTATTTTCAGGTAATTACGGGGTAGATCTATCGTCTAAGGAATAAAGATCGCTGGACGTGCTCGGTTCGCTTTTCATGTAATACTTTATTTCTCATAAAGTATAGATCGGATCTTAACCAAATTTGGTGATTAAGTAGCTCATCATCTAAGGGATAAAGATCGCTATATTTGGTGGACGGGCTTGGCTCACCTTGTATATGGTGCTTTATTTCTCATAAACTATTGATCGGAGCTTAATGAAATTTCGTGATTAAGTAGTCTATTGTCTTAGAAATCAAAGTCGTTATATTTGGTTGGTGGGCTCGGCTCACCTCGTTTATGGTGCTTTATTTTATCATAAACTATTGCTCGAATCAACTAAATTTTTTGATCAAGTAACCCATCATCTAAGGAATAAAGATCGCTATATTTGGTGCCCAAGGTCGGCTCACCTTGTATATGATACTTTATTTTTAATAAACTATTGATCGAATCTTAACCAAATTTGGTGATTAAATAGCCCATTGTCTAAGGAATAAAGATCGCTATATTTGATGAATGGTCTCGGCTCGCCTTGTATATGGTACTTTATTTCTCATAAACTATCGGTCAGGTCTTAAATAAATTTAGTGATCTAGTAGCCCATTGTCTTGGAATACAGATCGCTATATTTGATTGACAGGATCGGCCGCTTTATATGTAGCACTTTATTTCTTATAAATTATTGCCCGGATTTTAACCAAATTTGGTGATCAAGTGACCTATTGTCTAAGGAATAAAGATCGCTGTATTTGGTGGCCAAGCTTTTGTGATCAAGTAGCCCATCGTCTAAGGAATAAAGATCGCTATATTTGGCTCCCAAGCTTTGGTGAGCAAGTAGCCCATCGTCCAAGGAATAAAGTTCGCTATATTGAGTGGGCAAGCCTTGGTGAGCAACTAGCTCATTGTCTAAGAAATGTAGATCGCTACATTTGGTGGGCAAGCTTTGGTGAGCAAGTAGCCCATTGGGTGATATCAATAAAACGGAGAAGTTACTCATTACGCCCAATTTTGAAGTAGTTACTCGCGCATTGGTATCAATAAAAAGAGAACTGAGCACTAGTCGTCTCGGCTGACCTCGAAGAAGCCCCGCCCTTTTGAAGTAACCACACCTCTATTCTCGAGCCGAGTAACTACTCCGCGTTTGATATCAATAAAAATCAAAGACTCTTCTGTGATGCTAGTAACTTCTCTAAATTTGTGGAGCAAGCTAAATAGGTGACTCCGTGCGAAATATGGCAGAGTATATGATTGTTTTGCTATGTAGCAAAATTTATAAATTGCATAGAAATGTTGCAAATGGAGATTACAAAAAACATAGGTTCATGAAAGAAAATGTAGAGTAGTTAGCACAATTTTTTTTAGGAGAATCAACAGAAATTTGGGGTGATGCACGTAATGATAAAAAAAAGATGCGGGTTTTCTTGCTTTACGTGAGTGATCCGGGATTCCAGGTATGAATGTCAGGGGATTCTGTTGTGCCTCAAAGTACTGCGTCTATGACTACTACAAGTGTAATGGATGTGATTATTGCGAAATCTGAAAATTGATTGTTTCCGGAGGTGTGTGTGTAATATTCAAACAGCAAAGGCAGAGTGGCAAGAACAATATACATTTTCGGGAGCTATCGGAGCACTTGACTATAAACACGTGACAATAAAGAAACCTAGTAGTTTGGAGACGAATACGCTAATAGGAAGAGCTCCTTCGTGGCTAAGCGGATAGCGTACATGCCTTTGGTATGAGAGACCCGCGTTCGATTCCCGGCGGGAGCTCATATGGTTCGGATTCCAAGTTAATCAGTGGGTCCCGTCTCATATAGCCTCGCTACTGAAAATGACATTAAACTCAAAATCAACTCAACTCAACGCTGATAGGAAGGATGTATACATGAGAATGTATATTTTTTTATGCCAAGGTGAAAGGGGACACGTATGGTGTGGAAAACGCAATCAGATGGACGTGTTTTACGACGTGACTGGCTGGACTATTTAAAAAAGGAAACAAAGGGACCAAATGTCTGATTTCGTTCTTAAAGCCAAACAATCTTGGACAAGACCTTGGACAACACGTGATATGCACTTGTCGTGCTAATCTTGATATTACTGGATTCCAACCAACATCCATCAGTTCTAAGAGGTTCGTTCCCCTGGTTTCAGTATTACTTTCTTATTTTCCGTTTTCTTTTTCAAATTAGTTTTTTTTTTTTTTTTTTTTTTTTTTTTAATGCTTGCTCGGATATTAAAGATTCTCTTTTGGATTTGTGTCTCATTTATAGATGTATTTGATATTTCGTTGCATTTCACTGTAATTGCCTTCAAAGCTTCGGCTTTCCTTCGTTTACTTTCTGGTAACTGTGACTTTGAAAGTACCACTGGAACTTTTATAATATCCACAACTGCACTTTAATTGAAACTGTCGTTGCTATTTGTCCTTTCCATGGCGTTTAGGATACTGCGTCAGAAGTTACCCACAACGAAATGACCGCCCAACAGATGGGAGAAATGAGTAATTACTTCTTTTATTGATACGACTCAGTGCTACGTGCAGAGGAAGCGCGAATAAACGTTCATAAATCTGGAGCAGACTAGACCTGAGTAGTGGCTTGTTTTATTGATACGAAATTGAGGGAGGAGATTACTCCAGGTGTAGTTACTCCGATTCTCGAGCAGGACTTCTCAGGAGTAGTTGCTTATTTTTATTGATATCACCCATTGTCTAAGGAATAAATATCGCTACATTTGGTGGCCAAGCTTTGGTGAGCAAGTAGTCAATTTTCTAAGGAATAAAGATAGCTACATTTGGTGGCCAAGTTTTGGTGAGCAAGTAGCCCATTGTCTTAGGAATAAAGATCGCTTAATTTGGTGGGTGAACTTGGCCAGGAATAGCATCGACTCAGCAACAGAAGCAATGTTCCACAGTTTTGAATGCTGGGAGCTTCTCAGTTCGCTTCGCCTCAGCTTGTTAATATCTAGGATTAGAAAGCAATGGGACACTTAGTTTAACGTTTCTATCTTATTTATTTCATAAGTAATAAACTTTATTCACGAGTCAGAGAGCTTTGTCATTTTCTGGATGAATTTGGGATAATATTTTATATAAATTTACGATTGACTACGAAACGAAACGAGAAAAAATTATGGTTTAGGATTGCCTACGAGACGTAACGAGAGAGAATTTAGGTTTAGAATTGCCTACGAGACGAAACGAGAGAGAATTTAGGTTTAGAATTGCCTACGAGACGAATTGAGAGAAAATTTAGGTTTAGGATTGCCTACGAGACGAAACGAGAGAAAATTTAGGTTTAGAATTGACTACGAGACGAAACGAGAGAAAATTTAGGTTTAGAATTGACTACGAGACGAACTGAGAGAAAATTTAGGTTTAGGATTGCCTACGAGACGAAACGAGAGAAAATTTAGGTTTAGAATTGACTACGAGACGAAACGAGAGAAAATTTAGGTTTAGAATTGACTACGAGACGAATTGAGAGAAAATTTAGGTTTAGGATTGCCTACGAGACGAAACGAGAGAAAATTTAGGTTTAGAATTGACTACGAGACGAATCGAGAGAAAATTTAGGTTTAGGATTGCCTACGAGACGAATCGAGAGAAAATTTAGGTTTAGGATTGCCTACGAGACGAAACGAGAGAAAATTTAGGTTTAGAATTGACTACGAGACGAATTGAGAGAAAATTTAGGTTTAGGATTGCCTACGAGACGAAAAGAGAGAGAATTTAGGTTTAGAATTGCCTACGAGATGTGACGCGACGAGACAGAATTTTCATAATGATAATAGAGACAAGATAGAGTTCTTCCAATAAGCACAGATCATTGGCGGATTAAACCAAAAGTCTTAGGGGGGCTCTTTATTGTAAAGTGGGATATGTTCCCCGAAATCCCCCCCAAAAAAAGAAAGGTAAAACGGATTCAGGAAAAGAGGGTGAAAGATATAATTGCTACGGAATTTTCACCACAATGCCCCCTCCCCGAAAAAGATATTCCGCATTATGCAGAGTCATTTTGACGTTATGATTAGCGTCATACTAAAAGCCTTACTACTGCAGGGAACATATGTCAGTCGAACTCTTTAGTATGGCACTAATCACGCGTCAGAACGATTCAGTATAAGGCCCATTCTGTCTACAGGCCTGGTCGTGGCTATGCTTTACTAAATATTTCGCTAGAAAAATATCAGGTTAAACATATTTTACAACGCTCATAATGTTTCTGTATTTTAGTAAAATGAATTCAACAAAAGGACAAAAGAACTTACAAGTTACAACGCAAAACACGCTTTTCGGCGAGTACCACACAAAGCGTATTTATTTGTCGATATAATATTGTCGCGATCTATGTCAATGTCCCTATGACATTTAAAAGTGCTGGTCCATTCAGCCGCTTATCGCCAGAACGAGATCGCAACCACGTTTTTAGTTGGTGCAATGCGGATTAAGATCGTTCTGCACTGGCCACGCTCGAATGCAGGGTTACAAGTTGAGTTGATGTTGAGTTAAACGTCCCTTTGAGCAGCGAGGCTATATGAGACCTACTGATTAACATGGAATCCGTACCACAGGGTTACAAGTATGCGCAGCAGTTTTCGAATAGTCACGTGAAGATCTTCGTCGCTGGTGGGCAAGGCCTCCAACGCAGTCCGTGATAGAGTTCCATCTTTTTCTTTAATTCTCTTCCATTTAGAAGTGCAGATTGCATATTCAGAACTAAAGAGGGAAAACAGCATTTTTTCTTGAGTTCCGATAGTTTTGTAAAATCTTTCTGCTAGAACGCGGAAGTTGTTGCTCAGAGTTTAGTCAGTTGCGCGTGTAGGCAATAGAATGTTGAGTCCGTATACATTTAAAACTTCCTGCGCAAGACGAGTTTTGAGGTCTTCTACAACCGACTCTATCAACGGAATGTAGACAGTTCTTCAGTAGTAAGATGCCGTGTCATCTGTCCTGAAGTTCGTACGATGTGTTGTCTTTGGGTGAGATGAGTTTGAATCTGCACGTCGATACTGGTAACCATTCTGGATATTGCTTCGAAAGTTGCCTTGAATTCTTTGCTGTTTGAACGTTTCTTGTTTAATGCTGCGATAGTGTCCTGAATGGCATCTGACGTTGCGTTCATGTCTAAATTTTTCTTCTGCAAAAGTCGATTGAGCATAGGGTTATCGTGAGAACACCCTGAAGACACGTAATAGTTACGATAAACTCACTGTCGTGCATGGCAGAAGAAAGTGTCCATGCTTTGGCTGCTGTATCTAACTCGGATCACTTGGAACACACTGTAGAACCTCACTTATTTATTTAAATTTCACGTGAAATTGTAACACCGCGTCGTTCCGTTCAACCCATCTCGTTTCACACAATGTCTCCAACTGGCCACTAACCATAAGCTTAAGGACAGTATTACGTTTTGACAATGCGGTGAAAAACGCAATGATCTCTTTCGTTGTTCCCAGACAGTTCCTCATGCACTGTACTGACGACGACCTGAAGATGGACAAGTTGAGGCTGTGACTGCAATATGAACAGTGCAGCGCGTTTGAAGCCTCCTTATGGATCTCCTGCACTGCCTGGTGACTTTGAGAGGTCGTGACGGCGCAACCATCAGTACCAATACCAACGCAGTTTTTCGGGTCGAGTGAGAAGTCTCGTAGCAAAGATAGAACAATTTCTCCAATTTTTCCTCCAGTTAGTGAGAGTTCGGGCGGTTTTGCGTCTTCGGTTTCCGAGCTCGAACCAATGTCCTCACCTTTCAGCTCTGCTGATCGAGGATCAATGAAACCGAAGCAGTCTTGTCTTATTTCACCCATGTATTTGTACCTTAGAATCAAAGACAGCTGAGATGTGTGCGAAACGACCGCAGTCTCATCAAACAGAATAAAACTGATCCTCTCGCACTAGATTGACAATTTTACAGACGTGATTTCTCATCCCCAACTCTCAATGAGGGCCTTTTGTGTGGTTTTATTGGCAAAAATGGTCCTTTTCAATGCTTTTTTTCAGTGATTCTTTAAGAGTTCGTCACTACAAACCATTCTAAATGTGAGCAATTCTCGAAAATTGCCCTCGTTGAACTTAGTTTCTGCACTGTCACCATTTGTGGTCCAATTATCCACACATGCACCGTTCTTGTGCAAGGGCGCCGATTCCGGGGGGCCGGGCCCCCAAATCTCATGTGGGTCTCCCTATTGTATTTATGAATATACAATATTTGACATAATTTGAATACAATTTGTCTTAAAATCCTCATATGTATACATTCTGCATCTGAATGGTCCCCAAATTTACGGAGAAATCGGCGCCCTTGTCCGTGTGGCCTTGAAAAGCAATGCCTTGCCTTGCAAGCAATATCACATTTCCCAACATTAATTTCAGTTTGTCGCGATTTTGGATGACTTGTCTTCTTGACGAGTTGATTTGATTCTCGACTGATTTCACTGGTTCCCAGTAGTTTTTCAGAAACGCTTTTCCGACCACAAGAGCGTTAATGTGATATTGTGCCTTGTTGTGTTTCTAAAATACCGTAGAAAGTAGCGAATTTCTTCAAAGGTTTAATCTCAAGAGTTTGGAGAGGCACGTTTCTTTGATAGCACCCCCCGAAAATAACCGTTGCAAAAAGTGAGCAATATTTACAAAAAAGATTCCTCTCCTTATGGGAAAGAACCAGCCATGGATAGTTTTCCAGATGTTCTGGCCTCAAGCAAAATCGTCTTTCTTCCTGAAATTTATCTGATATTATGACTCGAGTTATCGTTAGCGTAAACGCGGCATGCTGGACAGACAGTTTTTAAATATAATTTAAAGAATTAACCCTCTTTTGAAATAATGCAAGAATGATCCCAAACTTTCGTTCGTGTGGCGGTAAGCTACGAGCGGCAGTGTGTGTAATTTTAATATTTTAGAGGGCTCTTGGGGGGGCGATTGCCCCCCTCGCCCCCTCCTTTAATCCGCCCCTGGCACAGATACACCTTTCGAGAAAGGTACGTCACTTTCACGAGATCTTACTGCTTCGAGATGAGTCAGCTTCAACTCCTCTTGTTTCGTTGGAAACTCTGTAGACACCACAAAGCATTCTAGCGTGCCTTTGTCCAAAGAAAACTGTGTATGTTGCAAAAAGTTTTTCTGTATTATTTTATGATACCAAAGATTTGAAGAAATGTGTTATTTTGCGGTTGTACGAGTATTTCGTATGGGTAGCGCTTTGGATCTTTCCTCCTTAATGTTGTTGTTATGCGCTTTTAGTCTTAAGTATTTATACTGGTAAAATAACACAAGTGGGAGTGTAGAATGAGAATTTCCCATTCACACACACAAAAAAAAAATCGATTTTTTAAAATGCCAGTTTGATAACACATATTGTATTTCTTCTTGTTATTTGGTTAGCAATCTCTTTATTTCTTTCCAATCTTTCCTATCCTGAGTCAGACTTTTCATTTCCTTGTATAGTAGTTTTTGATTCTTACATTTTTTTTTTTTTTATTATATGTTCCGCATATTTCAACCATGCCCATCCTCTGCGTATTTTGTTCTGCCTTTTCCTTTATGTCCAATAGCGTGATTGTCTGACAATATGTTCAATCACCTTATCCTTTCGATTCGGTATAGTTTTCACTATACTTTTTCTTTCACCAATCATATCCTAGACACTTTCGTTTAATACCTTAATCTAAAGTTACCACATACAAATACGCATAATGTAGTACATAATAAAGAAGTTACTTAATATTACTTAGAGAAGACTGAAATATTGTGTAACTGCAGACATCGGTTACGCATCAACAACAAAGCGACACAAGCCCTTAAAGGACTCCTCAAATCTCTAATACCCTCGAAGGATGAACTTGCTAAATATCCTTTGAGTTCAAGCCTTTTTTTGGGGGGGGGGGGTTATTGTCCAAACATTCATTACTTAAATTATCGTTACTGTCAACAGTTATAGCTTCAAAAATAAGAGCGCTGTTTATCCACGTACACCTTTACGAATACTATTACGTTTACGAACAATACTTGTTAGTTATGCCCTCGCCGAGCAGAGTTTCAAATCTATTATGAATTCTAATATAACTTTATTTGGGTTTGCGGGTACATTAGTCTACCAACATGTCTTAATGATCTACCAAGACATATCTGAGCAGATGAACAGGAAACCAAATTGGCTATGTTCATTATATATAGATATACTGTATATGTTGGATAAAATGTCGTGGCGACTGTTCTCACGTCATAGGGCTGAGCATTTCAAGAGTTCAGTAGCTGATAAGGCAATGTGAGGCGATGAAGTATGGCGATTGGTAACGACTGTGTGTTATTCACTCAAAAGCAACAGAGCCATGAGCAGGCCCGTAGCCAGCCCAAAAGTGTAGGGGGGGCAGGTAGAAGTTAGGGGGGGCCGACCCAACCACATTATATTTCATCACCATATTATAGTTCATTTGCAAGCCTACCATGAAAATTTTAGGGGGGCAGTGAAAATTTAGGGGGCCGGCCCCCCCTAGCCCCTTCGTGGATACGGGCCTGGCCAAGAGTTAAAGGAGGAAAGTGGAAGCACCATAACAATACGTTTCGGGAAGACAAATAAAATGCGTGGACCAAGACTAAAGTGACACTTGAAGACAATGGACAACAATGTTTTCAGGGACTTCGTGATGATCTTTCTGCCAAAATAGAGGAACCACTTCTCAGGAAGCACTACGATACAAAATAAGACATTAGGCTTGAGATTTCAGGTTTATATTTACGGTTATGTAGTAGGAGCTTCAAGTTCTTATCAATTCTTGCCTCGTGGTATTTGATGTTGTTGCATGATGATGATAACTTTGAGAAGAATGATGTTTGTTGGAATACAACTGTCGGAGTCCATTAGTTGACGCACTATTTCTCTTCTCTAACTTTTCAAAATTATTTGTGTTGTGTCGGTATCCGGTATGTGTCTCGTACGTAGATCTAGAAGAACAAGGTAGTATCAGTATTTGATGGGATGAAATGAGAGAAATTTCTCGATTGCTTTTACGTAACTTATTCCACGTATGCTAAGTTGAAATCTTCATGAATTTAGGAGATATACATATTTCTGGAGTGGTCGAATATTATTCTAGCAGCATGGTTCTCAACTTGCTGGAACAGTAGAATGATGGTGTGTATTCCCAGGCAGGATGGGTGTAAAGTGGTTGAGAGCTTGGGTGCCCCCCCTAACCACGTCTTGGAAGCCGTAATAATCACTACAATTGCATTCAATCTGACTATTGTAAAATAATGGTTCCATCTTTCTAGACATGTCTAAGTTTGCAATCTAACGTCCCAATATTAAATTTCACTCATGCACGTAATCCTCCTACCCAACACAATACAATTGTCTACATAAAGATGGTGTCCATAGAAAAGGGTTATAATTCAAAAATTCAAACTGTTTAATGAGCCCATATTAATTCAATTCTTAAAAAAAAAAAGTTTCCAATAGTGTATGAAATGAAAATAAATAGGTAACATCATTAAATCTATATGTACATACACTGAGATGAATTACAAAGTACCTTTATTGTAACTAGCTAACTAATTATTCCTTTTTTTTTTTGGTTTAAAAAAAGGCAACATTTTTGTGGAACTTTCCCCCCCCCCTTTATGCTCCTTTCTCCTAATTATTGGTAAATTTAGTATCATTTTTCCCTTATACTCTTCTTTTATTTTTATTATTATTATTTAATATTTTCATCATTATATCACTCATTAATTTTATTCTTCGTCCTTTTCTGTCTCTATTTATCTTCCTTTACTTCCTTGTTACATTCTGTACTCTTCGACAGAATAGAAGATAAGCAAGTTCTTTCTAGGTGACGTCCTCTGCACGTCAATAGTGTTATATATATATATATATATATATATATATATATATTGAGTATGTGTGTGTGTGTGTATTGAGTAAAGGGGTGGTAGTAATGAAGGTGTCTCGTGAAAGCATCAGTGCTTTTATCAGAGAAGGGCCTTTGTGAGTAACTTCATCGCTTGAGGAAGGCCTTCATTGATTTTCTATTCTCTCTCTCTCTCTCTCTTTCTCTTTCTCTCATCCTCTCTTCAAAAAACTACGTAGAATACAGGACAGTAAGAGAGGAAGAGAGAAACAACACACTCAGCTAGGTAAGACAGTGAGAAGAAATGACAAAAAATAAAAAAATAACGTATAAAATGAAGATCAAGGAAACAAATGAGCTATATGTTTCTGTTTCTTGACAATCCCATCATTTATATTATTATTATTATTATTATTATTATTATTATTATTATTATTATCTGAACTTGGGCTCTCTACATAGCGCATCATTCACATATGAGCATGAATCTCCTTCTCATTCCTCACAACATCTGTATATGTTCCTTTACAGACACAAGTGAAAGACATCTTGATAAAAAAAAAAAAAAATCGGCAAGAGGTATTACAAAGGGAAGATTTTTTTTTTCATTTTTTTTAATATCTCGCACCGTTTGCAAGATTTGACCCTACTTGACTTTGGACTTCCTAATTCATATATGATCAATGTTCTCTTTCTTCTTGCATGCAGTTTGTAATAAGCAAATACGTTACACACAATTAATTATAATGTCAATGATACACGGTGTTCATTGGACAAAACACTCCAAACAATAAAGATTCATCTTACTTGTTAGACTGAAAAAATGTTATCCTTCATTTTCATTATCGAGAGAGACGCCTGAGAGATATACAACCCCTGTATACAAATATTTGGTGTTGGAATGTATAACTCGCAGGATATGATTTTTTTTAAATTTCAACACTTCCAGTGTACCCCTAGAAATGAACTAAAGAAATAACGGCGATGTTTTTTTTTTTTTAATATTCAATTAGAACTGAACAAGCTACACAAAATTTGCAATCGATCAGTGAAAACGGCATCTTTCTATGGAGCCTATGGTCCGAAGAACTCATTGTCAAAAAGACTAGCCACAAACATACAGCATAAACGTCCACAAATGTATAAACGTTTCTAGCATTTTAATATATAGACTATTATTATTATTATTATTATTATTATTATTATTATTATTATTATTATTATTATTATTATTATTATTACTCCATATGGTGTAAAAATAATCTACTGAAAATAAACTGTAATAAAACTAAGTTTATTTCATATACCAATAAGAGGCGCAATACTATGTTAGCAAATATGTCATAGATGGAATATCTCTGCAGAAAGTTGAAAAGATTAAAGATTTAGGCATAACATTTGACATGAATATGAAATTCAACTATCATATTAATGACATAGTACATAGAACACGAAAGACTATAGGGTTTGTTGGGCCCTATAGTCTATAAGACTATAGTGGCCTGAGTTTAAAAATGCAAACACATATGTCTATCTATTTAAGGTACTTGTAAGACCCAGATTAGAATTTGGTACAATTATACGGAATAATATATCCACAGCATTATGTAGCAAAATTGAATCGGTCCAAAAATGTTTCATTAGGCTATTGTGTAGAAATAAGAAAAAAGATTACTACTCTCATAATTATGATTACTGGAACGAATACTAGGGGTTCCAAGAATTACATGTAAGAAGAAAAATGATAGAGAAAAACTTTATTCAGAAAATTTTAGATAATAGATATAGTAGTGAATACTGCCTACATAATATAGGTATAAGGGTACCAACATATAATCTTAGAAAAGCATCGGAAGTGGTTCCCATGAATAAAAATTCTATAATCTTAAGAAAACTGACAAGTTCTTTTAATATATTATCGGGATAATTGTATTTATTAAACAGACGTATAGATTTTATTAGGTATGTATATTTTATATAGTACATCTTTATGTTTGACGGTATCCTTGTTTTAAGGACAATTTGAAGAAAATTGACTAACTATTTTAATGAATAATGAAGTAATTATGTTTATCCAGACAAGATACAAGTCATAAAATTATGTATATATTATAAGATAGACAATGACCTATCGTCGAAACAAATGTATTGTTAATATTAAGAGGAATGTAAGATGTGTGTTATAACCCTTAGTTCTATGATTAAGTGCTGTATTTTTGCTATCTGGCTGTTCATGGCACTAAAATAAATACATTATTATTATTATTATTATTATTATTATTATTATTATTATTATTATTATTATTATTATTATTATTATTATTATTATTATTATTATTGATGTGTATGTTTCGTTGTACTCTAAGCATTTGCAATATGGATCTCTATTGTCTAAGTACGCTCGCGAAAGATAGAGAAGATGCACAAACCAGCGCGAAAGGTTAACGCACAATCCATATTAGATAGGTAATAGTAAGTACGAGAGAAATGAAATTTTGTAGGTGAAGGCATTCGTCCTTTATATGTAACCTATATCTAACTTTTTATTTTCCGTTGTTGCAGGTAAGTCGCTATGGATGATCAGCGTCACACTTACTACACCAACATGGAGTGATGGAATTCCTTTACAAATTTGGAGATAGCCAAAGCAACATCGATTTACAGTAAAATGTTGTCAGCAAGGATGTTATAAAATAGAGGATCTGCAAATACAACAAAATCGTGAAATCATACGTCACACTTTTGTCACCCCTACTCCGCCCGCTCCGCCCAATAAGATTGCAATGTTTTGAGTCAACATTCATGGCGGAAACGAGAGTAGCCAATCAATGAGAGCAGACGTGTCGATGATCGGTTGTTTCCAAGGGCGCCCATGTTGTAGTTCCCAAGGAGAGGCAAGTGTAAGAGACATTTCAAATGTAGTCTCAAGTTTTGCGGTAACTATTCTAAAATATCTATTGGGTTTTCGATCTTCCGAAGCACAATTTCCTCTTAAAAGAGGGGGGCGTTCGCCCCACCTTGCCCTCCCTGATGGGTGCCCTTGGTTGTTTCTTTGGCTTCATTGAGTTAATAGGATGAAGATATATATAGGTAGATCCTTCATTTTATAACACCCTTAGTTGTCAGACTATGCGAAGACAACACAAATAAATAAATAGTATGGTCAATGGTTTCAGAGGTTGGTTGCAGACCCTGCTTTCTTAGCTTATGGCATACGCTTAACACTGATTGTACTAGAGCGCTGTTGAGTGGTACGTACGAGTTAATGGTGGTACATCAGTAGAAGTGTTTCAGATCCCCTGTTCAAGAGTTTTACGAACATGCATTAGTATCATGGAAACAAAGATTGTTGCAATACAGTGAATCAAACAGATCATATACTGAGTGCCATTTCCAACAGACCGAAGGACCAATGTTTCTATTTACAAAATGTCATTTCTAAAGTGCTTACCACTCATTCAGGCCGGTAGCCAGCCCAAAAATATAGGTGACCGGGTAGAAGTAAGTGGGGGCCCGATCCAACCATATTATAGTTCATTTGCAAGCCTACCGTGGAAATCTTAGGGGGCTAGCAAACATTTAGGGGGGCCCGGCCCCCTAGACCTCCGTGGATTGTGCGTTACATTCCGAAAAAAAAAGGCTCATTAAGTAATTATATTTTAAAGATTGAATATAGCTGCATTGCTCTCACGTATGAGCAAAGGATAAGAACTTTAAAATTTTGACATGCTGAAAAATAGTTGTGTGTTAAATGACCGAACACTAATATAAATACTTCGGAAACGGTAAATTGTCCAGAATGTGTCCACTTCGAAAACATTTTCTGAAGATTTCCAGACTCAGAAGAAGACAAAGAATGGCATACGTCAACAACCATAATAGGTCAGTTCTAGATGTTATTTTTTAAAAAAAAGTGACATTCTAAAGTAAAACATAAATTGTATTTTCAAACACAGTATTAGTATAAACAATATAGTAAGAAAACTATTTTTATATATTTAACTGGTTCGAAAGTGTAAGAAAAAATGAATATTTTCTTATTTTTATCCTTGATGTTCTTGTAGCTGCATTTAATTATCAATTTGAGATAATGTTACATTTGTCTGATCGATCTCTCCTGCATTATTATTATTATTATTATTATTATTATTATTATTATTATTATTATTATTATTATTATTATTATTATTATTATTATTATTATTATTATTGCAAAAAAGAAAGAAAAATGTCAAAATAATCTGTAAATTTTCTAGGTTACAATAGGGTTTAAGAAACGGTCCTTTCCGCCAGTACATTTACTGTGTGCCCAAAGCTTGTATGAGAAACACTAAATCCATGTTACGAAAGAAATATTTGTTTTATTCGCATTATACACTTCTAGATCAAAAATTTCGTTCCTTGTGTATGCAATGTACGTATGTAGGTATGTATCCAACTCATTCTGTTGACTACTTTAGATTTAAAATCCATCATAAATTTTGGAGTTTAGTAGGATTCTTGTGGGTTGACAGGCTTTTTTCTGTTACAGAAGAACTAGTAACAGTATAAGCATTAATGACCTGTTTTATGTTATTGGATATATTCGATGTTCTTATGATATTTCTGAGTGTTGATGAGTTGAAGACCTGTCACTGTATGAATTATTACCTTCTACAATTTGTAATATACAGAATTTTAAGTTGAAACATACTAAATTCATATGATCAGGTACAGTTAGGGTCTATACTATATTTCTTTTACAGAAAAATATGTTCTTTGGAACTTCAGTTCCAAGGAGAAGAAAATCATAGATCCTGTTTAAGAAATTGAAAAGTTTATACTCAAATGTTTGTGAATTCCCTAGAGAAGAATAATTTTGGAAAACTATTGAATTTGCACAAATTTTGGAATTTTCTTATAAAAGAAGCTTGAAAACTACCATTATAATATTTTTTTAAAAAATAAAAAGTTATCAAATCGTGTTTTTGCCTATCATGTTATCCGTATAGCTGCTCCATCCGTGTAAAAAAAAAAAAAATATCCTTCGTACTTAAGTTATCCTCTTATTTCAAAAAGCATAGCTCTGTTTTAGGCCAGCTAAAGTCCAAACGAAACGACTGAAGTCATTTTAATCATTTCAGGTAGGAGGATATAAATATTTAGCGCACTAGAGTATTTTTGGGCAGTGAAGAATCAATTTTTTTTTTTTTTAATGTTAAGTAGGTTTGTTGAATTCTGAATTCTAACCCGAATGGCTATTATATTTCCTCCTGTGTACCGATTAACTATTTCAACAAACACTTATTTTTAATCTTACCTCTATTCAGATTACCTATATATTAAATCTTGTCTTTTCCTCTGTTTGGTAAACCTGAAGAGACGATTAAAAAAACAACAGTAACCGAGGATTTAATGCAAAACAAAACATGTTTTACAAATTGAAAGAAATATGGATGTAGATGAAGAAAAGTATAGAAGAGGGAAATTTTCATTATAAATAATTCACTGCATATGCATGTACACAGTATTATTATTATTATTATTATTATTATTATTATTATTATTATTATTATTATTATTATTATTATTATTATTATTATTATTATTATTATTATTATTATTATCATTATTATTATTATTATTAGGTTATTATTATCGTCTCGTACTATTACTTTGTATTAGAATATAGTACGCCGACAAATGTTTAACATATTCGGGTGAAATATACATAGTATGGAAGTACGTCTTATTAAATAAGAGTTTCTTAATTTGGCAGAAAACTGGATCTGACAAAATATAAAATATTATATACTGGCGATTTGGATTAATATTAGTTACGACGCTAGAGGGAGGGCAAGGGGGTGGGCGCCTTCCCGGTCGCATGGTCTGTCCCCCAAGCCTACATAGATATAGCCCCCCAAATGTCTATACTCCCCAAAAAATAAAGTTGACGTCGTTACTGACGTTAGTCGACAAGAAAGATTTTTCAGTGACACGCGGGATAAAAGGTAAGAGTTCATTTCTTAACACTTAACACTTCTTTGGTAAACTACATATGTTGCAAGTATAGTTTAGCAACAGAAACAACTACTTATATCTCTAGGTAGAAAAACGCGATTCACATAAAATTAACATGATTTATTGAGTAGACATAAATCTTTGTTTTGGTACAGTTCCCGTTTCTGTATCGCTATATGAATAGTGAAATGAGACAAAATTCTTATAAACCACTTTTCGGAGGGCATTTCCCATAAACTCCCTCCAGAATTTCCCTCATATAAAAAATGGCGACAGGTAGTATACATCATTGTAAAGTCTGTTTCATTGCAAATCCAATGAGGTATAAACCGTACTTATATTGTAATTACCGTGGAAGTTACATGTGATTATCTGCACGTAAATAATAAATTTTTGAAAATAATTCATTTTTCAAGGTCAAGTGGATGTCACTGGAAAATGGTGGGTGACGGAGAGAAACTGATTACATATTTGAATTCTACGTGAAAAGTTCTATTAGAATCAGGTATTCTAATTTCTGTGCCAAACTCTTATTAACTAGTGTGATTTGTATGCTTATTAAATAACAACTTACAACAATTTGAAGCATCTTTTTAGGGAGGCGAAGTTAGATTATTTTCTAAAACAAGTTTCAATGGTCGAAGAGGATCCATTTTGATCTGAGAATTTCAGAAACAAGAAAGTAACGTTATATGTCATTGCCGCTAAATTCCACCAGCTTTTATGTTACTCCCTCTATATATATAAGTTAAATCGTCAATAATCTATGCGTATTCAAACGAGGAAAAAACGCAGTAAAAATGAAGCAGGGTTGGGCGGGGGGAATACACAAATGCGTCAATCTGTTTTTTTTTTTTTTTTTTTTTTTTTTTTTTTAGTTCATGTTAGGTAACGTGTTGTGTGACATCTCTGCCAGCATTATTGGAGGATTTTTGGCTCTTTTGTATTCATCTTGTTAAAATGGTAACGCAATCTGTAACCTGAAAAAAGAAGAGAGAGAAAAAAAAAACAACTCACCAAGGAACAAAAGACACTCGAAAATCAATGGAGGACGGGGAGGCTCAAAGAGTAAAAAAAAAAAAAAAAAAAAAGGGGAATATATAGAACGTTTGCAGCGACACCGTTCATGAAAATCCTCTTACTGAATTTTCTGGTTCGAAATATTCTAGACAAAAGACATTTTCGTGAGAGAGGAGAGGAGAGACAGATATACATGTCAGCTATGCGTTTCAACTGAAATTTTATCACCGAAATCCCTCTGGTGATGGGTGGCCTAGTTATTGTTTTAGAAAGCACTAAACTTCGATATTAACAAGGTTCTCTAGGTAATTAATCTGAGCCCTGATGGCAGATTTAGCACCAGGTCGTAAATTGACAGATCGTGAGTACTGATGAGGCTTCGTACGTTCTTCACTGAATATACGAGAGTACACACACACAGATACACATACTTCAGTTACGTACATATACCTATATATATATTCTCTGACTCACACATCTCCATACATATATTTACATATACAGTTACAGAGATAGATATAACTGTAGACCTATAGAGATTCTATGAACACCCAACTCACTTTTCTGTCTGATACACTGTGTGGTGGTTAGGTTTTAATAATGTTGTCTGCTAAAGCTGTTGTAGCAATAAACATGACTGTGTTTTTGTCTCTGTGTGTGTGTGTTTGTATGTATATATTATCAACTTGCAGAATGTAACCAACGAGCCTAAAGTGAAAAGATAGCTATCAAACGGCTGCGATTAGTCGGTTCAATTCTTAACTGTGGGAAACTGAGGTCTCTGATTGGTTGTTTAGTCGGTGACGGTGCTGCCACTATTTGCTGCTACATCTCTTTAGTACATTATATACGCTTTGGAAAACAATAATTCTTCTGCAGGGTTCAACACTTATATATATATATATATATATATATATATATATATATATATATATATATATATATACTTTTATGTATAATATTTGCTAGTTCTATTGTTTCCAATATACCGGTCACCAATTATTGCCCAGATGACGTTAGTTTAGAACAATAAAGATCATTTTACAAAAAAAAAAATCAATAAATGTGGAAAACTGTTCATATACACATATATCCCCTCCCCTCTTTCTCTTTATGTATGTCTTCTTATTGACTTTCAGATTATTTTTAGGTTCTCATCTCTATTCTCTTGCGTACGCGAATTAACTGGAGATACTTGCAGCAAAATAATGTGCTTTGCTATTTATAATTCACGTAAATAAGCCGCTTTTATTATGCAGTATTTACAAAATGTACAAAGGTATTTTTTCTCTTTGTTACAAGGGCAGAGGTAAGTATTAAAATTGCTTCTGGTGAGAAGTTTAATTCAATTTTCCCATTTTAACTGAAAGCAAAGAACAATTAATTCTGTTTTTTTAAATACTAAATTAATATTCAGATCTAAAATTAAAGGTTTTATCGAAATAGGGTGTGTATCAGATAATAACAAAGGAACATAGCTATTATCTTTAATATATGTTGGGAAAGATCATAATACACCTACTTATGAATCTTTTTCTTTATTTGTCTTTCTAAATTCACACCATTGCACAGTGGTCCAGAAATCCCGAAAATCTGGCCAAAAATCAGATAAGAACACATGGACTGCATGTATGGTTTGAAATCGTTAGAAATTCCGGAAAGAAGATCATAGGAAATGTCTGAAAGAATATTGTAACCGTATGGATAAAAGTAACGAATAATATGTATGTAAGAAAAATACACTATAACCTCAGTCTGAGTCCTCTTCACTGACATATGTGACATGGACATTGAATGGCTGTGGAGCGTCCAGCAGGCGTAGTACTTCACATGATAGTGGCATTTGTTTATCTCTGGGTATCATTTTATGCCGCAAGGTCGAAATGATAGAATCACAGGTAACGAGAAGGCGTTGCATTACATCTCACATGGTAAGCTCCCTTGAGCTCTTCCAGGCGTGATACTCCCGAAATTGCTTCAGATGCTTGTTGCGATCTTCCTGTACTTCTTCTGACATTTGTCCAATTAGCAGATGGGGATAGGAGATGATGGCCGCACCATGAACAAGCACCTTGTGCACATATGCAGGTATGAAGTACCATTGGTATTACCATATGTAGAGCTGCGCTGTCTCTAATGCGTATATTTGAAACTTCTGTACGTTGATGGTTTAACCGCTTGACATGGCTTGTAAGATGCACATACATCTCTTGATGAGC
Organism: Thermobia domestica; assembly: GCF_964235325.1. Classification (NCBI taxonomy): domain Eukaryota; kingdom Metazoa; phylum Arthropoda; class Insecta; order Zygentoma; family Lepismatidae; genus Thermobia; species Thermobia domestica. The sequence goes on along the minus strand of NC_137466.1, from coordinate 58,507,152 downwards.
TCTACACACAGGCCAGTTATGTTTGCAACCTGATCAAGATAGTCAAAGAATCTTCTGGCCATGTTTCCGTTGTTTGTTGTCCCAGAATCTCTGGGCTCTGGCTGATCCACAGTGAGGCCGAGTACTTCCTTTAGTTGGCGTTGAACTTCTTTCTTCCTTTGTTCTACCACAGATTTATTTTCTCCTCTCCTGACCTGTCATGATTGTATATCGGGACGATATAAACATGCAGAAGTCACTCCATAAATTGAATCCAAGCGTACAGGATTTTCCTTAGTCTCCCTATTTAAGTCATTCATATCTTTTGGAGTAGCACCACATTTATAACACTTTTGACTCGATGTGTTAATGAGTGTGTTACAAATCTTCCCATCTACCATAGTCAGTTTAAGTTGATGGTGGACTTCTGTATCCTGACCGGCTATTGTAATTGTTGTTGGCTTGAGTTGCATTTGTTGTTGTTGAATATATTCAACCTCGCCTATAGCGACCTGCTTTGTTTCCTTCTTCAGCTGTATCCGTACCGGTCTACAAAATCGGGTAGGTGATGCACGTGGATTGTGCCAGATAATGACTTTTGATTGATCTTGAAGTGGAACGATGGAGGTAAGGAACATATCACTGTCGGTTAAAGTTTTATCGGTTGAAACTTGTTTGTATTAGGAATGCCCACTGCAGACTTCCACTACAACCCCACTTTGTTAAAAGTACACATTTTGTTATAAAGTTCTGAATGAGGAACCTCTTGGACGATAGCTAAGCGTTGAGTCGTGTTGTCCAAGAGTTCCTGAAGCGGGACCTCTGCAACTAATTCAAACACTTATAGTCCGTGTGGATAACTTTGTTTTTCTGACTCTAACAGTTTGTTATAGGCTGGATAGATATCATGCTGTAAATCCTTTGCGCCAGACCGAACAAGCTGATATTGATGTTTAGTCATGTAACCCTCCAGGAATAGTGTAAGTGCTGCATCTGGTGTGTATATTCGAGTTTCTGATTCCGAAACCTCATGTTGTCTAGATGTCCATTCTACTCTTATCTTCTTTGCCCTACTCGGAGAACTCAGACTTTCTTTCAGTAGCTTCGCTTGTTTCACCTTTCTTTCTTCTCTTAGTCTCATAGTGGTAGCTTCTGCCAGAATACAGCTAGTGTGGGGCTTTCGTAGGTTCTTTGTCTTCCTTCTACGTGATCGTTCACTGCCGTCCTCAAAACTAACACTTGGTCTACCTTTAGATGTTGACGCACGCTCCTCCTCTCCTCCTCCTCCACGAGAATAACAACGTTTTCGTCCAGCCATGTTATATATTTCTGCAAGAAACGGTCCGTCATGCGATGCATCTTGTCCAATCGTCGAAATGTAGGAGTAACAAACACAGTAATGCTGTGCTGGATAGTTTGTCTTTCTTTATCCGTCTTTTGCTTTACTTCTTCCAGAACGTGGTTTACAAGTTGGCTCTATTGCTCTTCCCGTCCTCGACTCATGCACTGCAGCAAAAGTAATAGGTCTCTCCTTTTGCATTGAAACTCCATTTTGGAATTGAAATGACAGAATAACAATGTTCGTCATAATACTTTTTGTTGCTATTACATTTGTTTTCAAACATTCTACTAATGCGACTTTCGCTATTGTTCGCTTTATAGTACACTCATTCACATACAACCTTACTTTTTTACGAAAGGGGCAAAAACGGGCAAGTTTTTCTTTCTTCCTATCTCAAGAGAATATTGCTCTAGATTCGGAACAAGACATGAGCATGTAACGAGGTGTAACAAATTTTGCACATCAAATTATAGTTTTCACTTTATAATTAATTTCTAATGGACGCAGTGCTACAATTACCTACCATCTATCACATGGTACACGCATATATCCAAAAAATACATTTGTTATAAAAAAGATGAATGTCTCTATAAATATTAAAGATAAAAATATCATGTCCATATTCACTGTGTGCAGATACACAAATTCCAAAACAATGCTGCCCTTTTCTCAATGCAAAATACGACAAATCACTAGCATACATTGGTACAATTTAGATTTTTCTGGATGTCAACTGGATGGCTGAAAGATGTCCATGGCAGGTATTTTGTACTCCCCAGATATTTGGTTTCTCAAAACTATGTAGCACACATTCCATCTGCGTGTTTGAAAAATCAGTTTTAGCCAGGTTTGTTGGGTTCCTGGACCACTGTGCATTCGCTTGGTATACTCCTAGCTTACCGTAAGAAAGAGATCCCAGGTTTATTATTTTAAGTTTTTTTTATATATGTTCTAAGGGAGAAAAATGGTTCAATATTTATATCTGGGAAGTCCTTCGAGTTAGACAACTGGAGCGGTTCTATTGCATTTCACACTGAGAAAAATCCGTTATCTGGACAGCGGTATATTGTACAAATATACGGAACTCTTATGTTTACTACGGAAAATTGTAAGGAGCATATGTTGTTCAAGATGCTACATACGTACTGCCCTTTTTCCCGCTTAGATGTTACATCATGCCGCTCCAGAATGTCTGACATCTAACAGTCTTCCGTATATTACATACGTATTCGTATGTTACTAACGTCAGTTATATGCTATTTACGTCCATCTGTATGTGAGATCCTGTCTGCCTATATACATTTCTTTGCTTCAAACGGAAACTACGTATAGACAGAACACTTATACGGAAAGTATGTTTTCAGTTATACGGTTGTACGTTAAGTCCAAAAACTACAGGACTTACGCATATAACATACGTACTTTTTACGTATGCCATGTACGATTTTTCTCTGTGCGTACAGTTTAGACTGTATGTATCGTGTTTTCTATGACGGTACCCAATACCTGCACCTTTTTTTCCGAAAGTTTAAAAAATATGATTTCTCTATCATTTAAGACAAAATCGTATAAACGAAATGAAGTTTTCAATTGATATCGATTAGAAGACCGGAACAACGGTTCTTTTTTAAGTACAATTTCGTTCAATACAGTACTGCGGCCGCAGAAGGTAACTCCTGGCCTGCCCTTCTCTTGGACCAGTGACATCTATTTTGGGAGTATTAGGTTTACTGCAAATGAAGTATGAGATGTATACCTTTATTGTTCTATTCAATATATACTTCATTATGAGAAATGAGATGATGTGAAAGTTGAAATATAACCAACATAACAGAAGGGGATAAATGTTAAATTCGACAAGTCTTCTGTCTGAGGCTATTCAGAGCGGTTTAAACGCTGGAGCCCTGTTAGTGGAAACAAAAATGTGCAATAATGAGATCAGGTGCAATAGATGGTGGGCGACAGTACATTATAAGCATTTAAAAGTCAATAGTTTACAGCAATGGTTTACAGCAAAAGTCAATGGTTTACAGCAGTCAATGATTTACAGTCAATGGTTTACAGCTCCTGCTGATTTTTTCCAGTCGTTTAGATTTCGACTCTTTCCTTCGATAAAGTGTTTTCAAACGATGAATTGAGAGCTTCCTCTTGGCTAAGTGGTTAGTGTACGCGACTTTGGCGTGGGAGACCCAGCTACGCTTCCCGGGAGGAGTCCATGTGGTTCAAATCCCACATTAAGCTTTATTCCATGTCACATACAATCTCGCTACTAAAAGGAACACTAAACTCAAAATCGCATCACATCAAATGATGGATTCGAAGATCTGACCGAAACGTCGCGGTTTACTGGTTTTCATGTGGGACCACGGTGACTCAATAGCAGAGTGTTCACATCTGTGGCGTTGATTTCCTAGGTCGATCCCAGCTCGCGCAAAATGGACTTTGTGGGGACAAATACCATGTGCGTGGTTTTTTTCGAGGCTTTCCATTTTCTCTCACTTTCATCATTTTACCATTTCATTTATTCTTATCTTCATCATATCCTTTGATCTACACGGTGAAATAGTGGGAAGTAAAATTCAACGATTTCATTTCATTTCATATTTCATGTTATGTACTGGAGTCCCAACAAAGTTTATACGGACATCATAATGTCTCGGTTTCACACACAGAAAAAAAAACATATGTATAATACGTAAAAACGTAGCGTACATGCGTAAATCCTGTAGTTTTTGGACTTAATGTAAAAGTATATGTAACACCTGCAACAAACGTATAACTGAAAACGTATGTTTTATAATACTTGCCGTATAAATGTTCCGTTTAAACGTACTTTCCGTATGAATCAAAGAACTGTCTTCAAGCTGTAAGGATCTCACATACAGATGAACGTATGTAACATATAGGTGACGTATGTAATATATGGAAGACGGTTAGATGTCAGACGTTCTGCAGTGGCATGATGTAACATGTAAGCGGGAGAAGACGTAGTACGTATGTAGTATATGGATAACCTATACTCCATACAAATTTCCGTAGTAAACATATGAATTCCGTATATTTATACAATAGTCTATATCACTGTCCGGATAACGGACTTTTCTCAGCGCAGAAAACCATTTAAAGGGCCTCGAAGGTTATAAAATTATTTTGCTTCCATTAATTGATCGTGATACACGAAATAAAGAATCAATATATACACAGCGCGGCAATAAGGAAATGAGACTTTTTGTTTGTGACGTTAGTTCTAGCACGTAAGCTTTTCATGGTGGAGAATTTTGCGTGTGACCTTACGAAAACCTGCAGAAATTTCCAGTTCGGCTGGTCGCTAGAATAGCCCATGATGCGGCTAACTATAGACTGGTATTGTGATACTTCGTGAACGTTTCAACAATCAACAAAGAGTAATCATCAATTTCCATGCACATACTGAAGACTCCAACGGAAAATTTTGAGATGATGAAAATGGTTTATGGAAACGAATTGCCTTTCTCGTTGTTGTGTGTCTGAATGGCTTAAAACGCTCTGTATTTGCAGGGGTCTGTGGGGAAATGACGAGAGCCCAGGTGCAAGCAGGTCTCGTAGAAGAGTTGTAATATTTGGTCGATGCAGAATGTTAGTATTTTCTTATTACCCTTCCAAAATAGTGTGTTTTCTTGACCCAAAGATGGCATTGGAATGTATTTTTTTGTAAACAGTCCCTGTTTCCAACTTTCACCCCAAAGACAACCGTTAAGGAAGGGAGAAGGGGGAAGAAGTGTGTGTCCTCGCCGGAGCGAAGAGGGTTCGTCGCGAGGCACAGAAGTGAGCAGAGATGGTCAGTGCGCGAGTGTTTGTGTGTGCGTGAAATTAGCATTTAACATAGACAAACAATCTATCAAACAATTGCGTATCAAGAACAATCAGCATAAATGATTATTTGGCACTCAAGTGCAATAGTGCAAGACAATGTGTTTTTACCACGTCAACTTCGTGTTTCAATTATAAAACAAACAAACAAAAACAATCGATCAAGTGAAACAATAGATTCAAGTTAGCCTTATTAACTATTATTTAGTTAACTTTATTAATCTACAATCATATGTTTCTTTAATTGATTTATATTTGTTATTCCACTTACTATATATATGATAAATTAAATTACTATTGAATGCGAATGCGATCATTATTCAACTCGCGTATCCGTGGATGAACCTGCTATGGAAATACAGTTCTGTTATAAATTAACAGTGGTCCTCCAACTATTGCTAATCAACCAGACATACCAAACATAACAATCATTGGTCCTACCAGGGCCGGATACGCGAGTGGAGCTAGAACTAGTTAGTGTGTTGACAGTTTAGTGGACAAATTAATTCAGTGCATTAGAAAAAACAATATGGCGGCGTACGTGAGCGTCGGGTAGAGCATTTCCCGCGCGTCAGTGTCAGTGCAGTGGTGCCACATCACACCCGGATCGGAGAGAAGAGGTCCAGGATTGCAGCAGCAGAGCAGCATCCAGGCAGCAGCTTTACAACCAAAGGTCAGTAAGTATTTATCTGGCTCGTCCTGTATTTTCCTTGTTTGTTAAATCAAATTTAGAAATGAGTGAGACACAACGCCTGATACGCCAACGCGCTGCGTACAAAGGGAAAATTTCGCGCATACAGACATTTATAAATGAATTTGATGAAGCCCAACAAAATGTAGAAGACATTAAAGCACGAATGGAGCATCTGGACAGGGTGTGGTTAAAACTGCAAGAAATACAAGATGCCATTGAAATCGAGCAAGAGGATGATACCGACAACGCAGGGGTAGAAATCGAAAACTTGTATTTTGGGGTAAAGGCACAATTACAAACGCTTCTGTCGAAACAGGAACACAAGAATCAGTCTTCAAGTCATGACGCATCAAGAGCTAATACACACACACAAATAAAGTTGCCCGCGATTGAGATTCCTCACTTTGACGGGGATTACAAACAGTGGCTTCCCTATGAAGACACATTCAGATCACTCATACACAATAATAAAGACATTGCCGCTATTCAAAAATTGCAGTATTTGAGATCATCTTTGAAAGGGGAAGCGCTAAAATTAGTACAAAATCTGCCCATCACGGAAGCAAATTATACTGTAGCATGGAAATTACTGTCAGACAGGTACTCAAATAAACCGCTAATAGCTGCATCGTACATTCAAGAGATTCTTAACATTCGTCAGGTGCAAAAAGAAAATGCAGCAGAACTCAGGGAATTTGTAAACACCGCGGCAAGCAACATGAACGCATTACAAGCGCTCAAAACAGATGGTCAGCTATTAGACATCATTCTTATCCAACATTTTGTGTCAAGATTAGACAGTAGCAGTAGAAAAGCATGGGAGCTACGCAAAACTGAAACACCATTTCCCACGCTTGCCGAATTCCTGTCATTTTTGGAGAAAAGATGTCAAGGGTTGGAAACAATGACTGCGAACACAAGTGAAGTAAAGGGGGCAAGAGTACATCAACCTCAAACAAAGGGTGTTAAGGGCAATCATACGAAGGCGTATGTGTCCACAGTTTCTCGTGCATGCCAGTTTTGCAAGGAAGCTCATCCTATATTTGCATGCCAATCATTTATTAAAGCGAGTGACAAACAAAAGAGTGAGTGTGTTCGCAAGAATAATCTCTGTATTAACTGTTTGCGAGTAAATCATCGAGCAAGCGAATGCAAATCAAGTTCGTGCAAAAAATGCGGCAAGAAGCACAATACATTGTTGCATTATAATAAACAATCAAGCGAGTCATCTTCTTCAGAGGGAAGAAAGGCAGAGAATAACAGAAGCAGCAACACGCCCAATGGAGACCAAGAGGAGCAAGATAATGTTCAAGGTTCATATTGCACGCTTAAAGGGTTGCATACGTCACAGGTGTTACTCTCCACGGCCATGGTGAAGGTGAAGGACAGCAGTGGACAGTGGATTACATGTCGGGGCCTTCTGGACAGCGCATCCCAGAGCCACTTCATTTCGGAGACATTGGTCCAGCGTCTGCGTCTCAAGAAGCATAGAAGACACATGCCCATTCAAGGCATAAACGATGCTGCGTCAGAAGCACGGTTTTGTGTTGACATCGCACTACAGTCTATGGTGACGTCATATCAGGCAAACATCAGTTGTTCAGTGTTGCCACGCATCACTGGAAATTTACCGGCGGAAAGAGTGGACTGCAAAAATTGGAAAATCCCGAAGAATATAGCACTGGCGGATCCCACTTTTAACGTTCCAGGGAAGGTCGACTTGTTGTTGGGTGCGGAAGTATTCTTCAGGATACTCAAAGCGGAACGGAAGTTGCTGGGAGAAGAGCTTCCGGTGCTACAAGACACACAGCTGGGTTGGGTCATCGCAGGAAGCATCCCATCAGAATGCCACAGAAACAGTCCAGTGACGTCATTCTTCACCAGAACCGAAGACAATCTTCACAATCAACTACGTCGTTTTTGGGAGCTGGAAGAAGTGTTCACCAACCCTCGGACCGCCGAAGAGTCAGCATGTGAAACGCATTTCCAGAAAAATTTTGTGCGAGACGAGACAGGCAAATTTGTGGTTCGTTTGCCATTACGTGAAGACCGATCTGTACTTGGTGACTCATTACAACAAGCAACAGTTAGGCTACAACAACTGGAGCGGAAACTACATCGTCAACCCGAGCTACGGACGGCATATGTAAATTTTCTTGATGAATACGAACAATTGGGACACATGAAAGAAATTCAAGAATCGAAGTTACGAGAAGAAAACAAAGGAGCAGCATTTTACCTACCACATCACGCCGTGTTCAAACCCAGCAGTACCACAACGAAGGTTCGTGTAGTGTTCGATGCATCAGCTAAATCTACAAGTGGCAAGTCACTAAATGACATTCTCATGGTGGGTCCTCCGTTGCAGCAAGATCTGTTCTACATTGTATTGCGATTTCGTGCCCACCCTATAGTGTTTACGGCTGACATAGAGAAAATGTACCGCGCCATTAGAGTACATCACGATGACACATCATTGCAACGTATTCTATGGAGAAGATCACCTGAAGAACCAATTCGAACATTCGAGCTTCATACCGTAACCTATGGCATGGCTTCGTCATCATTTTTAGCTACAAGATGCTTACAACAGCTGGCGGAAGAGAAATCACATCTGTTCCCTCAGGCATCGAAAATATTAAAAGAAGATTTTTTCATGGACGATCTCGCAAGTGGTGCGAGCAGCACAGAGGAGGCCTTAAGGCTACAAACAGAACTCATTTCTTTGCTTCAAGGGGGAGGATTCAACTTACGAAAATGGTGTTCAAATAGTGCAGCTTTGTTGGAAGCCATTCTGCCAGAAAATCGAGAAGTTGAATTTCCCGTCCAGTTTCAAGATGTGGAGGGCGTCAACACATTAGGTCTATCCTGGCATCCAGGCAAGGACAAATTTTTCATTTAACATCGGCCAGCAGCCATCATTGAAAATTCAAGTAGCATCACCAAGCGACAGGTGGCATCTGTGGTAGCGACTACCTTTGATCCACTAGGTTTGATAAGCCCAGTAGTAATCACATACAAGTGTTTTCTGCAAAGATTGTGGTTAGAACCAATCACATGGGATGATGAACTACCGCCGGAACTTCACGCAAGATGGCAACACTTGCAGCAGCAATTAGCATTCATTAAGGATATTCAAGTAGATCGTTTCGTTTTAGTGGAAGGAGAACCAATCAGTATTGAACTATGTGGGTTTGCAGACAGCAGCGAATCAGCTTATGGAGCATGTATTTACGTACGATCAACGAATCAAAATGGTCAAACAAAAACACAATTGCTGTGTGCGAAATCACGAGTAGCACCACTAAAGAAAATCACATTAGCCCGTCTAGAATTGTGTGCAGCATTGGTACTCGCAACTTTACTTCATAAAATTCTACCTGTTCTACAGTTCAAGATAGACAACATTTATTTGTGGTCTGATTCACAAATTGTGCTTGCTTGGTTATCGTCACCGCCCACAAGATGGAAACCGTTTGTTGCAAACAGAGTTGCCCAAATACAGGACATGACTCAAATCAGCGACTGGCAACACTGCAAATCAGCAGACAACCCAGCGGATATGATCTCTCGTGGTGTCGAACCTGCTTCCATTCAGGACCGAAAGATCTGGCGGGAGGGGCCTCCATGGTTGTCACAGCCCAAAGACACATGGCCTTCTTCAAGAAAGAAATACAGCATTCAAGACGCTCCCGAAGCAAGAGAAAAAACAGTTGTAGCTTTGACTACACAAGAGCCTCAGGATGACGTCATCAGCAAGTTTTCCGGACTAACGAAGCTAGTACGAGTGATAGCTTACTGTCGCCGTTTCATACACAATGCAAGAAGGGGAAGCGAGCGAAAGACAGGCAGTCTATCAACGAGTGAACTAAACAATTCGCTACAGCTGTGTATCAGATTAGTGCAACAAAGGGAGTATAAGCAAGAAATCAAGGACATCAGTGCAGGTCGTCAAGTCTCAGCACGTAGCCCTCTCAAAAATGTGTGCCCTCTACTGGATGAGAACCAAGTGCTACGAGTGGGTGGAAGGTTAGAAAACAGTAACCTTCCCTATGAAGGAAAGCATCCAGCCATTATTCCTTCAAATTCGCATCTGGCAACACTGATTTTGGAAAATGAGCATAAAAGGCATCTTCACGCTGGGTTACAATTATTAGTATTCCCTGTGCGTCAACGATACTGGATCCCGAAGTGTCGTCAATTAGCAAAGAAAATTATTCATCATTGTGTGACATGTGTTCGTCTCAAGGCATCACCTGTAACTCAACAAATGGGACAATTGCCGTCTCATAGAGTACGGCCAGCACCAGCGTTTTTAAATTGTGCGGTCGATTATGCAGGGCCAATAAACATTAAATCAACTTTCAGAAGCAAATCGCTCAAAAAATGTTATATAGCAGTATTTGTTTGTATGTCTACAAGAGCCATACATTTGGAAGCGGTCAGTGACCTCACAACGGAATCTTTCCTTGCAGCCATGAGAAGATTCATAGCAAGAAGAGGCAAATGCAGTAATATTTACAGCGATAATGGCAAAACATTTGTGGGTGCAAATAATGCGCTTAAAGAACTATACAAGATGTTACGAGAGGACGCATTTCGTAAAGGGGTGGAGGAGTTCACATCTTCGGAAGGCATACAATGGCATTTCATCCCGGCGCAATCTCCGCACTTCGGGGGATTGTGGGAGGCAGGAGTGAAATCTATGAAGCATCATCTCGTCAGAACTACAAAGGGCGCGACATTGACCTTTGAAGAACTTTGTACGCTTTTAGCGCAAATTGAGGCGTGTCTCAACTCTCGTCCTATAACAAAAATGAACGACGACCCTAACGATACAGATATTTTAACCCCTGGTCATTTCCTAATAGGCCAACCTCTCTCCTCTATCCCTGAGCCAGACATAACTGACCTCCCTAACAACAGACTAGACCGTTGGCATCAAACACAAAAATATTTTCAAGTGATCTGGAAGCGGTGGTCGAAGGAATACCTGAACGGACTCCAGCAGAGAAACAAGTGGTATTTTCAAAGGAACAATATAACTCCAGGTACTATCGTGTTGTTGAAGGAAGCAAACATTCCTCCTTTGTCATGGCGCTTAGGTGTAATTCAAGAAGTGCATCTGGGAAAAGACTCGTTAGTGAGAGTTGTTACTGTACGAACTGCAACCGGCATCTACAAACGTACAGTAAATAAACTGGTTCTATTACCTTCCCCAGTTTCTTCCCATCAGTGACAATTGTGTGTGAAAGTGTCTCATTGTTTGTTGGTCGTTATCCGACCAAGAGAGGGGAGTATGTTAGTATTTTCTTATTTCCCTTCCAAAATAGTGTGTTTTCTTGACCCAAAGATGGCATTGGAATGTATTTTTTTGTAAACAGTCCCTGTTTCCAACTTTCACCCCAAAGACAACCGTTAAGGAAGGGAGAAGGGGGAAGAAGTGTGTGTCCTCGCCGGAGCGAAGAGGGTTCGTCGCGAGGCACAGAAGTGAGCAGAGATGGTCAGTGCGCGAGTGTTTGTGTGTGCGTGAAATTAGCATTTAACATAGACAAACAATCTATCAAACAATTGCGTATCAAGAACAATCAGCATAAATGATTATTTGGCACTCAAGTGCAATAGTGCAAGACAATGTGTTTTTACCACGTCAATTTCGTGTTTCAATTATAAAACAAACAAACAAAAACAATCGATCAAGTGAAACAATAGATTCAAGTTAGCTTTATTAACTATTATTTAGTTAACTTTATTAATCTACAATCATATGTTTCTTTAATTGATTTATATTTGTTATTCCACTTACTATATATATGATAAATTAAATTACTATTGAATGCGAATGCGATCATTATTTAACTCGCGTATCCGTGGATGAACCTGCTATGGAAATACAGTTCTGTTATAAATTAACAGTGGTCCTCCAACTATTGCTAATCAACCAGACATACCAAACATAACAATCACAGAAGTTCGTCCGGTTCTTATATTTTATTACAGACATAACATTAGCATTCTACGATTGCATACATTTTACTGTCACTCACATTAACTCACAATCACTCAGTAATGTATTCACTTCCACTATCTATGACCTTTTGCCAACATTCATTTAGCAGTTCTATGCCTCGCTTGTAGAATTGTTTTGGTTTTGGCTGGAAGAAATCTGTTAGCCATTGTCAAGAGAAGCTTTCCTATGCTGTTCTTTCAGTTACTGCTTCATTCCCGTACACTGCACAAATTGTTTTGGTTAGGTTGTTCCACTGGATCCTCGGTTAAACTCGAAGAGTAAAAGGTAACGGAAATGGTCACTTTTCTCAACTTGACATTCTATATTAGTTTATCTGAAATATCCTATATATAATAATATGTTCACATCAAGAAAATCTGTGCTTCACAACACACAAACTCCAAACTACGGTAAAACAACGGAATAACGATAAATAATTGCTTCACGTTGCATTGTTGCCAGCCCAAAAGAAAACCGAACGAACTTATGCATCGACCCAATAGTTAACGAAATTCCAAAATGACAGAAACTGTCAAGAACGCCTCATTCCTCTAGCACACAAAGCTGTGATTGTGAGTTTTTATCCCCAAAAAATGTTACTATATTACCACATTCTCGTCAGCCCTGTCTCCTTTGTGATTACTTTCTACCCTGTAAATTAAAAACACCACTGAAGGGTTGGTTTCTTCTTTGAGTAAACCGAACTAAATTTGTTCCACCACCACTAAATTGATTCGTTTATTTTTTACAGACCCAGTCACGTTTCCGAATTTCTTCATTGTGTACACACATCGCTCGTTTGTGGAACACTGTACTTTGGTTTTTAATAAGCACTTATCTATTTCTATCCGTGAATAATCTTTAAATGTACTCTTCGTTGTAATGACTATTGTCAACAGTAGGTTTTGAAATCAAAACTGAAGCAAATATCAGTATAAAGCAGAAAAGAGCAAACATTCTTTAATTGGTGATAATTATCGCGCTTTAGTGAATTAGGACTCAAAATCTTTTTTTATCTAGTGCTTGCCTCCAGCTGATATTCAATCTCAAATCTTTCCACCATTTTGGAAAGAGATGGTTGATTTTTTAGAACGAATGTTGTACAGTGTATATTTTTCAGTCATGTGCAAAATTATTTATGATGAGCTGCGCTTTACTTTCCTATTGGGAACTCCTGTTTTGAGAGTTAAATTATAAAGTAGGCTTAATTTGCGTCCACTTCTATGATCTTATTGTACATACATACATTGAGAAACCTTTCACACATGAAGAAATGAAATATTTCAGTGGATTCTTGGGTTACCAATTTAATCCATTCCCCGATGCTGTTAGTGGACAGAAATGTTCGTAAATCGATTTCTTTTTGCATTAAAATTAATGTAAATACTATTAATCCGTTCTAGCCACAGGAACGTGATACCGTACATAATGATTTTAAGTGTTTTTTCTATGGTGAAGAATATTAAATAAAAAGAACTTTTTCATTATTTTTTATAGACAAATATGTAACACTAAATTAGAAAAACAGTATCATATGGAAGCAAAACGAAAACCAAAAAGGTCAATAAATGACAAAAAAGTGGTGTTTGAATAAATATAATGTATGACATATAATGATTACGGCACAATCGCGCAATACTATTAGCCGGCGAGTAGAATTTTGAGTACGCACGCGTGTGTGTGTGTATTCGTACCAAAAAATATTGTTCGTAAACCGAGGGAAAATTGTTCACAAAACTTCATTGTACACTGATTTCTTCACGAACCCAGGGATTCGTAGCCAATGTGTTCACTCAATATTGTAAAACTTTCTCTGTTATATAGGGTAGAGCAAAATACGGTACACGGGAGATTGGACTTTCCAATCACCTTTCTATTACAAAAGATCTTCTTGAGTATAAAAGTATATTACAATAAGAAGTTTTTCTCTAATATGTAGGTGAATAAGGAAGGAACCCAATGACCAGGGGTCTTAGGGCTTTGTAGGTGAGGTTACTCTCTGTGACCAGGTGTCGTGAGAGGGGATGAGAGTTTGTTGATTAGGTGCCTCTCTATGACCGGGGATCGTGAAAGGTAAAAGGAACCCAATGACCGAGCGTCTTAGGGCTTGTAGGAAAGGTACCTCTCTATTGACCAGGTGTCGTGAGAGGGATAAGGTGGTTCCCAATGGCCAGGCGCCTTAGGGCCTATGGTATTTTGATCAACCAGGAGAAATTGATACTTCTTGAGGTGTACTGTGGTCTTTTGTCCTAAAATGTCGGCTATCTTCGTTGATTTCTGTCTGGCCGACTACTAGCGATGGTGGGCGACTCCTCTTCATTACTGTCCTCTGCATTGAAATTGTGAATTTTTGGAATACTGACTTCTTGTCTACACCAAATATGTGCGAAGTTGAATCACATCCTGTATAAGCATGAATGAACAACAATTGCGAATTACCACCCGGAACACGTTTCATTTCATTTATGTCACATGTCTTACGAAGTATGGACTTGTCCAAACGAAAATATAGGCCTTTATTATCAAGCTGAGCATAATAAAGGAGGATGAGTAAATCTGAATAACCCGTAGTCAATGTCGTTGGATGTTGCTCTGATGACTTGACAGCTGCTTTGACGATGTCTACATCTGCATCTCTTGATGCACTGATAACATTCCAGCCCCTTCTCTGCAGTTCTTATGCCACCATGTGAAAAATTCCTGTTTGTTGCTAGATGTGGCAAGAAAATCACCTTTTTTACCTACAAACTCTGTTGCTGCATTGAAACTGACAGTGAAATGGGTGATTTGGCCTCGTCGATTATGTGTATTATCCTTGATGGAAGGACCAGCTTCGTAACCATCAAAAATAACAGTTGCTTTACCATAATGTTTTATGGTACATTCTGCGTATGAACGCGCAATGCCACCACAACTCTTGCTCTTTTTCCAAGGCAGCCGATGAAAAAGTGAACTACCACCTAACACATAATGTTCAGTTGCTGGAACCAAATCCATGATAGCTTGTTTCGATTGCTTAATAATATACACCGCAATCGCATGAGCCAGTTGAGCTTTGTCACTATTACGAAAGATTTATTTGGCGTCAAACATGGCTGCTGCAAATGGACTGAGCTCATGGCTCCATACACCCTCTAAAGAAAGTTCTCCAGTTTTTGACATAATCAAAAATCGTTGATAGAGAAGAGCAGGATAGTGGTTCTGTCTTTGTCAATTCTAATGCTGGACTCGTTAGCAAGGGTCTTTGCTTGGTCTTTTCTTTTAAATGATACATCAAAATTGGTTTTCCAACTATATTTCGTATAATATTTTCCCGACCATCTTTGAATTATGCACATCGACATTCTCTTTGACAATTACACCAGTAACAATATTTCTCAAAGAAGGGTCTGGTGAGAATGGCGTACAGGTTACAAGATTTTCTTTGATCTTCTCCAAGTCTCAGTGATCTCTTTTAATCCTTGACAATGTTCTTTCTCGATGCTGACGACTGCGGTTGTGTATGTAATACCATTGAATTCCTGCATGGCATCGTAATATTGAGATGAGATTGGTGCGGACATTGTCCATAAAGCACGCATTTCTTCAGTCATGCCACTTCCGTGGGTCAATCCGCCACTGTTCTTTATGGATCTCATTAATGTCTACTCGATTACTAGATCTGGACTAAATCCTGAACTGGTTACTGCGACGAATCACGTGGAATCCCTTGAAAAATGCAGATATACAGTACATCAGGATATGGCTTTGCAATTGACTCATTTCTTGCACATAGATATATGCTGATTTTGGGTAGTTATAGTGTCCAGCAGCAGCAAATATTGAGATACAGTCTGACACCGCTTGCAGGCGCATCATTCAAGACCCTGTGCAATCTGCTTTGATGAGTGATCGGGCAACCTGCACCATTTTTTGATAGTTTGTCCAAAGCAAACTTGTTTCTGACCTGTGGCCAAACTGTCGTTTTTGTGTCAATAAATTTCTTTATTTCGATCAGCTTATCCGACTTTCTTCATTCAGTAGTAACACAAATTGTGTGCTGTTTTCCTCTAGATCTGAGACAATTAGAAAGTTGAGACATCTGTCTAACGAGAGATGCCGACGAAAGCTTTCTATGATGATTTCCCGGTCATCATACTTTATATTTTACCTACAAAATTACCATTTAACAATTTTTACAGGAAATCAGGCATGAAAAAAAGGGTAGATTCTAGCTTCAAAAATGTTTTATTTGAATACTAATTTGCAAGAGACGGAGTTGCTGGACCTAATATCACTTTTAATAAGACGAAATACTGTTTCGATGATAGCCCTTTTCTGTAATTCTACATTCTCTCCAAGAGTGCTGAAGTAAGATTTGTGCTGTATTTTCCCTCATTGTCACAATATCATGGAGACGTTCTCCTTGAACGAAATAAATATTTTCGTCATGTTTTTGTTTTAACATTTCTTTGATGTAACTCTTTCCAAATGGTTCTGAATTTTCTCTTTCCAGAAATTCCATCATTTCGTTCTGTAGGTGTGAAACTGTCAATTGTTCATCGTCATTATTTTCTAAATAAGATCAAACTTTCAAGAATACTTGCTCTGGATCTTTGTTTCTGAGTCGGCCAAAGTGTACTGTTTTTTGCCTCTTACTTATTATGGAACTGTAGCAGTATGCAAAGCTCAGAACAAAAATTACTGCTACAAGAGTGATGGTAAACACCAGTGGCGTATTTATGATTTTGTTTCGGGAAGGGCTTTGCTAACTTTCGGGGGGCGGCTTTGCCTGGAAATGTGAAAATTCTGCAAGATATTTCATTTACTTTACTATACCAAGTAAGATTTCGGGGGGGGCTTAAGCCCGGAAGCCACCCCCCTAAAACGCCTCTGGTAAATACAGTCAGCGGCATGCAGGTAATGTCCATAATACTCTATTCTTCCTTTTTAGTCCAGTAAAGATAGCTCATTTTTCTGCTAACAAAGGAACAAATGAGTAACAAGCTGAAAATTGGTATGGAAGTAGGGGGATGTGTCAGGAATAACATACTAAAAGTCCCCTAAAATCCCACTGTAGCTTTTCCCGCAATTTTGAAAATTGGCCGCCACCTTTACACGACAAGGAATTTATGGAAATTGTCACCCTTTACGTTTATTCTAGTCACCGTTCTAATTATCACAAATCCATGAATCCTATATGGTTGGAAAGCTTGAAAGACAGAGAACATAAGTAAATAACATATATAACCATCGTGCTAAATTTCTAGAAGAAGATGATGAAGAAAACAGCATTTTTTATTTTTTACAGAACTCATGGGAAGTTTGCAACATTGACTGTTATTGCACATCAACAAAACAACACCAATACATGTCCTTAATATTTATCTCAAACATAGCCAATAACAACACAAATCGGTGCAATACAAGCAGAGAAAAAAATGATAACCTATATTACTTTCCACTTTCACAGCTCTAGTGATCTGTCATTACATAGAGTGGGGTGGGGGGACTCTGAACGGCGGGCGACTCTGAACATATTAACGTTTGTCATTTGTTTCCAAAAACCACCACCTTGAGTTTGGTAGAAAGTGGTGGAATTGGAAGACGTTTATGTGGTGAACTAAATATTCGTGCGACATGAGGAACTCACGTTTGTTTTGGAGAGGAAAGCGAAAGAGACAAACACAAATGTAAGGATCAAGTAATAAAATAGCCATACTGTAGTTTGAGACCTTGTGTATATAGTGTGTAATTTCTATTAGAGACAGCACAGAACTACTTTGTTGATGCATGGAAGTTTGGCGGGGATTTAGTCATGCCTGACTGCTACATGGTGACTGGTGCTGCCATCTGTGAAAAATTACGAACACTTAACTGACAACCTGGGTTGTGGGGCTACTCTGAACAGATTTGATGGGGTGACACTGAACACAGCTTTGTATTGCTGTTATGATGTTTTTACTGTACAATTTGTATACAGTGCCTTTCAGAGTTTCATGTTTCATTACAGCTGCCCAGAGACTACAAGAGAGTAAAGAATGGCACAAAATACGAACGGTGGAATGAGCAAACAATGGCGCAAGCCTTCGAGGAAATTAAAAAAAAAAACTGTCCCTCTGGCAGGTTGCCGAGAAATACGAGATAAGCAAGGGCACGTTACACTTGCGGTTGAAATCTGTCAGTAGGAGGTCACAAGGAGGTCAGTCCGTGTTTGGGAAAGAAGAGGAAGACGAAATGGAAAACTTGTTGCTCAAGGTGGCACGGAAAGCTTTCCCTATAACATCGCAAAATGTACGAAAAGCCGCATTTGACTACGCTGAAAAGAATGCACGGAAACATCTTTTCGACAGGAAGACTTGATCGGCGGGAAAAGATTGGCTTCGATTGTTTCTCAAACGAAACCCTGAATTATTATTACGAACGCTGAAACAGCTATCTCTTACAAGAGCAAATGGTTTCAGCAAGGAAGTTGTCACATAATATTTTGATCTCCTGCATCAAACCGTAAGGCACTGGCTTGGTCAACTCTCCGGAATACATCTACAACGTGGAAGAGACTGACCTTTCTTTCAACAATAAACCAAAGCGTGTTGTGGCAAACAAAGGTTGTTCGCAGTGTTTGTGACATGAGCCGAGAAAGGAGAAAATGTTTCGTTAATTACGTGATGTAATGCTGCAAGCGCTTTCATTTCTCTGTCCTGGGTTATCTGCAATAGGTAACTGGATCCAATGTTCAAGATGCAGTCGTTGGTACCGCATAGTCTGTGTGAGCACTGGTTACAATGTACTTTGAATCTGTGGACGATGCAGAACCAGTGCGTGAGCACATGTCAGTTCTACGGGGTCTACGTTCCCCAAGGAGTTTTAATACACTGTTTTGACTTTAGTAAATCTCTTCCTTTGTTTTTATTGAACAGATCACACATGCAGATTATTCTTCCCTAAAATATATACAGTACGTTTAGTATTTCTGCATATTTTAGTGCCTTTTTTAATGTTCAGTGTCACCCCTCCTTGTTCAGTTTCACCTCCCGATCGTGGGTGACTCTGAACACAACACACGTGTTCATTTCCACGCACGTAGCATCTATTCTATACCAGATATCGCGCATTGCTTGCACCGAGTGTTGAACAACATATTGGGGTTTCGATTCCATGTAAAGTTTCTTCCATTCGTTGCGAACCGTTTGCTTATAAGATAAATTACCACGAAATTGTTCAGTGTCACCCCACCCCACTATAGGACCAAGAGTTATATATTATCGGAAATCTTAATAAACGTAAATTCGAACGTGGTAACACTTATACTAATCAAGCTCGATCTGTGGAAGAAGCACAAAATCCAATTGGGACAAAACGTGATTTTCATATAAATTGTTTAAAATTTGCAACACTAACAATTATCGTGTTAACAAAACTTCACCACCGTTTGCACAATCATAATTTTTAATTTACTTTTAAAATGCCTTACACTTTCCCAATGGAGTAAGTTTTATGACGCATAGTTTTATACCACGTAAATATAGCACATAAAATATTTATTGACAGTATTAGAAAGTAGCAGAAATTGGTAGTCTCCTCTGCATGGGGAATCCGTAATTCACACACTTAAAATCACTCTAAACTCATTTGAATGTATTTTTTTTAAATATCTTGTTTATAACTAGAATGCAACTTTCCTACTAGTATTTAAAAAAAAAAAAAACTTAATGGTTACATTAGACTTCAGTATACGCTTTAAGAACATTTTTTGTAACTAGTCCATTCAGACTTACTTTATTAGAAATCAATGAGATTATCATTGTTATTTCGTCCATCTCCATGGTCTTCATCATGTCGTTGTGCATTCATATATTCAATTCCTCGACACTGACATGGATTAGAGCCCACAATTCCTGCTTTCCGACAACCGCACATACGATCACAACCATTTTTATAGTTACAAAGTGAAATATGTATTATTACACGGAGCGGGTTCCTTGGTTATTCTTGCTGGTACAAGAATATATCCAATGTTTTCCATCTATATTTAGTCGCTCGCATATCATTTTCACGGCAAAATTGAACTTGATGATACGCTCTCAAGATATGATGTTTCGCAGCACCATTGGCGGATGGCAATGTTGCTAATTGTATTTCGTTCTGAATGGGGCAGTTATATATGAATGATCCTGGAATTTTTCCATTGAGATTATTATTGCTGGACAATTGTAGAGTGTTAATAGAAATGATGTGCCAGCTTCAGAGATTGTGTATTAGTATTATCATGGTTGAAAACTTCAAGTGATCGGTATAAATCTTTCCGTTTTTAAAGTAATCGCAATGCCTTTTTCTTCCCTATCGATACAACAAACCACGTTATGTGTCGTATCCAGTTAAAACATGGTAACTGGGCAAAACAGTTAGCACATTTGTCCATGTATCTTGCAACCTCTTAGTATTAAATTGTTTTGTTATTTCTTGTCCATGTCCTGGCTTTCGAAATGTGATATCGTACTGATTATTACCTTGTGTAAGCAAAAGGATTAAAATGTCAACATCATCACCAATTACTAGCTTGTGCATACAAGGATTTAAAGACTTAGCTACAGCACTTTTAGCTATAAGTACATCAGTATCAATTCTTGCTTGCTGGGTTTGAATTCCAGTTTGTGTCAAATGAACCATCAAACCACGGGTGAAACAACCGTTATTTTTTAAATTACCCAAGAATTTATCTTTTTTAGTTGATAATACGTTTTCATTTGTGAATAATACCAAAGCTGAGTGAACCTTTGACTCACGTCGTTCCCGCTCAGCGGCTTTTGTACAGTTTTCAGTACAATATCCATAAAAAATAACTGCTGCTTTCGTCCCAAAGTCTCTGGTACATAGGACACATACCAGTTTTACACGTCAAGGTATGTTCCATGTTGTGCCCAAGCCAGCCTCCATCTATGAGGTACACAGTGTTTTCAATTTGAGTTTCAGAATCTGTCCGATATTCAAACATATCATACAAAGCAGATTTTTTCGTATTCCTCACGGACGTTTCTGTCAAGAGGGAAAGTAGATAAGGTACAAGCTTGTAAACAAAACACTGTTAGAGTTCTTCTTCGGACTTCACTACGCATATGATTCGGTTGAACATTAGCATGGTGTTTACTGTTAGTACCTCATTACGGATGCGCACTGCATTGTGCATTGCGAATAGTAAGATCGCTTTATCTTTTTGTTTAAGTTTCACATTTCCAAAAGTCTGTCCAAACTTTCCTTCCATAGCAGCCAATCCAATTTCCTTATCTTTATCACAGTTGATCATTATATTACCTACCGTACCAGTGCTTAGGGACGCGAGCTCCGAATATTAAGTGAATGGTGAATGTTGGCAAAACCAACGCAAGAATTTCTCTACATGTAATATATAACGCGATTGATTGCTTTGGTACAGTTCCACATGCCGACCAGTGTGAAATTCATGCTTATCTTTGCTTAATAATTTTTTCAAGACATTCTCGTAAGTGGCACGCTGCTGACATACTTGATACCCACCTAAATATTACATTTTCTGTCATGCCTTTCCCATGGATCAATCCACCACTGCTCTTCATTGCTCTCATTAAACCATGCTCAATCGTCATATTAAACCATATACTACTACTAAATATATCTTTCCTGCGAATAGTGAAGGTTCTGGAAGCATGTAGCTGGAACTCGAGAGAATCCATTTCATCCTCCACCCGCAACATTTCTTGCAAGTACAGATGTGCGTATTTGGCATACAAAAGATGCCCAGTTGCATAGAAATATGATAACATTTCTCGATGCAGTGAAGATGAATATTTCAGTCTCCAGTTCTTTCGGCACGAATGAAAAGACGCATAATTTCTACAAGCCGAAAGTACAGAGCAAATAAGTTAGAGGTACGGCTTTTTCCTCCAACAGCGTCCACGAATAACTTCAGATCATTTGCAATATTGAATATATTTGAATGTTGAACAACCACATCAACATCGATATCTTTTTCAGTCATTAGAGTAATACAAACATGTATATTCTTTCTTGTAGACACTGGAAAGTTCGGACCATATATGTTATCAAACCTACGAGTACTATAAATTATTCGCATCTAGAACAGACGCTAGTACTCCCCTAAGAACAGAGTTCTTTCCTGTATAATACTATATATTTGTGTAGTCTGAATAGCTCAATATAAAAGTACTGATACTCTAAAGATGATTGAAGGAATTAAATAAAAGGAAATTTAATTAAGTTACTTTCCTTAACTTTAACCTACAGCATGCGTATACGTCCTAATAGTGGCGCAACTCCGACGTTTTATTTGGTTCAGGACACCATTGGTAAGTCATCCTAAAGATTTGATACTATTTTCAATATTTTTCTTAATTTGAAGAGCTATGTACCAAGTTGTCAAAAATTGTTCTGCTAGAGCGATTTCAAATATCTTCCTTAGTATTTAAATACCGTTCTGATGGTTTCAAAGAGTGGTGTAATCAGTTTGGCATATACTTACCACTTTCACCATGGAGCGGGGTTTATTGTCTTGTTATATCTTCAACCAAATCCAGTTCATATGTTAGTTCAGTTCCTTGTTATATTCTCGTCCAAATCCCATTCAATTGTTAGCTCAGTTTCTTGTTATATCCTCGTCCAAATCCGGTTCAACTGTTAGTTCAGTTTCTTGTTATATCCTCGTCCAAATCCGGTTCAACTGTTAGTTCAGTTTCTTGTTATATCCTCGTCCAAATCCGGTTCAACTGTTAGTTCAGTTTCTTGTTATATCCTCGTCCAAATCCGGTTCAACTGTTAGTTCAGTTTCTTGTTATAACCTCTTCCGAATCGGGTTCGAAAAGTAGCTCAGTTTCTTGTTATATTCTCGTCCAAATTCGGTCCGAGACTTAGCTCAGTTCCTTGTTATATCATCGTCCAAATCCGATTCAATTGTTAGCTCAGTTCCTTGTTATATCCTCGTCCAAATTCCGTTCAAGTGTTAGCTCAGTTCCTATCAAAAGATACCTGGGACAACCTAGAGTTTTAAGGCAATTGCAGCTTAATTATTAGTATTTTGTACTTTTTGTCAAGAGCGAGGCTATATATGACAAGATATATGGTTAAAATGGATATGAAACAATGTAGTGTGTTCGATGTCATCCCGGGACTTCATTACACCAAGGTACACGCACTAGTCACGACACTAGTGAGAAGGTCTTGGCCGTCGCACTGTTGACAATTGGAGATGGAAAGTGCTAAGTTAGAGTGCATACGCCCTTCAGTTTGAGTGCATACGTTATCTAAGTTGTACAAGAGAAAGTAAATAAGAAGCCTTGAACGACATTTCATTATTTATTACAAATTACCAATTATATATTTTTAAGTATGAGAAGTTGTCCTTGATCCAATATATCCCCTATACTTATGAATATTCACAATATTTAAAAAAGGATCATCTGTTTGATTAGAGGCTCATTAATACTCGTTTTTTATATTAATTTAAGGAATCAGTTACTCTTTGATCTCAAGCTAGATTTTTTCCCGTATCACACATATACATCTTATTAGGTTGTCAATCAAAGTTGGTCGCTACAAATTGGAATGATCACGAATTGCACGGAATCCAGATGAACCGTAATTGGATAGACTAAATTATTTGGTAAAACAGAAAGTCACATTACCAGCAAACTAATCTTTATAAAATTTGGAGACAAAAGCGAATTACGCCATGTGGTAGAGTTGACGAATAACACATGTAATAAATATTAAACAAAATCGCTTAAGCTTTTTTTTTAATCGTTCAGGAAGTTTGAACTCCATCAGTAGACCACTCCTAAATCGCTCAAAGAGAAGTTACTTCACATCATGTTGTAGAATTGTTGATAAAATGTTGCTTTTTAAGAAACGAACACAATAGACTAAGTTATTTTCGAGAAAATGGTCCGAAAAAGCTCATCCCAACCAGTAAAATACAAATCCTATAATTTGTCAAAAGTTCGGTAGCTCAGTGGTGGAGCACTCATTTCTTGTCTGAGGGGTTCGTAGTTCGGTTCTGGATGATATGAGTTTGCAGTGAACAACACGGTGTCCGTGCGTTTTTGAGTTCTCCCGTTTCCTCCAACAAGCTCGAACAATTACGAAAAGATTAAGTAAAATAAGTGCTTGAACATTGGTATCAAATGCATATCATTAAACCTTTAAATGCTGAAGGACGCAACTCCTGCGTCAAGGCTTCAAACCTTAGCTCAGCCCTTAATTAAGCTATGAAGATAAGTTTGATATCAATGTGTTCCTGAAGGACGAAGCTTGCATACAATATCCATCCTCTGTATTTAGGAGTACTACGGCTGAGAGAGGGAGGTAAAGTTTCTGTTTTTTTTTTTTTTTTTTTTTTTGTATCAGGTATTTTTGGGGGGGACCATTCCCTCCCTTGGAGATACAGTCATAAAAATTGGTATGTGAAGCAAAGAAGTAGTCCACTACACGCTAATACTCCATGAAAGTACTTGTTGCTTATATGGGGGAGTAGGGGAGGGCTAAAATTGGCCAATTTTTTGAGTCTCATTTTTTGATGTAAATTATTTTCTGGGCGGTTCCATATGACATCTTTTCACTGAATTGCTCGAGAACCATAATTCTTGTTTCTGTACTTTCTACGGGCGATCATGTAAAGAAAACGGTGTGGATATAACGTGGTAGGGGAAGGGACAACGTGAAGGTCTGCAACAACTTTTCAAAAATTACATACAGGATGCTTTTATAGAAATTTTGTTATGAATGTTTATCTCACATTGCGTTGCAGCAATGAATACCATTTTTTTATGTTATTGTCGTAAGTGTATTTCCTGCACATGAGCTTCATTTTGTCAGTGTAAATTAACCGTAAGAGTTGCCAGGATCCCCCAAATTCTATTTTTTTCATATTTTTAACGATTTTTTCTTCTCCTTCTTATACAAATAGGACCGGATATGCACAAGTTTTATCTCGTTGGAATCAGTGTTCCATAAGCTTTCCAACGAGGTATAAATCATTACCCTGTGATAATTAGGAGGGTCACCAAGACTCCCAACGTGATAGTCTACGATTTCCTTCATATCCCTGTCCGAGAAAGATTTTATTTCTATTTTCTAATATACATAATATTACATACATTTATCTCTTTTTACTTTCTCATTTTGTTTAAAAAAGGGAAAGAAAATACGTAATGCTTTATTCTAGCAGTTTGTAGTTTGACCACAGAGTTCAGGTTTTCTTCTTTTTTATCGGTTCTCGTTCGTTTCACGTACGAATAGTGGAAACCGATATCGAGAACCGAATTCCAGCCAAAATAAACGAAACATACAGCTAATGTTCTACCGTCGAAATCTGTACTAAGCGCTGAAAAATACAAAATACTATTCTTTTGGGTTCTGTCATTTACAATAAGAACATGATTTATTTCTCAAAAATTGTCATAACTTTCATGTCATTTGCTTGAGTTCCCATCTAAAAATAAAAAATCTTTTGGGAATTATGCACTTCATTTTACTGCAACAGTACTGAATGGCTCAAGATATTTTTGAGCTCCCATGTTGCTATCTGGTTAGTGCACAAAATCTTTGGTGGCAGAGACCCAGGTTCGATTTCCGGTGTCACCATTAGGTGATTCAAATCCCATATTAAGCTGTAGATCTACTGAGAAGGGCACTTCTTCAGCAAGCTTAATTTGCCTATCAATATGCCTATCGATTTAATTATTTATAAATAATTTAATAATTTGAAAATCAATATTTAAATTTTAGGAATATAATTATTAGCCTGTATGTCATTTTAGGGTATGTACAGTCTAAGCCATCTATATATAAAATTATAATTTGTAATCTTTGATTAAATAATTTTTGTTATCTAAGTTTAGATTTTCCTGTATAAAACACAATCCAGAAACATAAATCTAAGGTCAACGAGAAACGAGTATCTAAAGACTACCAATTAAAACTAAGAAAGAAAACTTGAAAAGATATTTTTCAAGAGATCTTTCCTTATAATAGCCCCATTACTACAATAAAGATTAGGTAACCTACGTACGTGTCATTAGGTGTGATGAAAGTGGTTCCCATTCTTTTCAATAGACTTCTGGACACATCACACATGTTTTGATTGATATTGTCTGAAATTCTGACACGCTGGTGCCAGTGGCGGACCTAGAGGGTAAAAACTGGGGGGAGGGCAGCCAGAACTCAGACTATGATGGATATATCATGTTTACTATATACTTCTTTCAAAAATATATAAATAATAACTTAAATTATTTTTGTCACTCAAGAAACTGGGGACTAGGTTCCCCCCTCCCCGAGCTAGATCCACCACTGGCGTGGTGCTATGCACAGTGATCAATGTGTTTGCTTCAAGTTTCATCGTGGATATTCATACAGATAATTCGTGTACAATTTCTCGTTTGAGTTTCTGCAGAGATTAAACTTAGATTAGGGCGGTTTGAAAAGTAATTCGGTTCTCATACTAACAGATAGCGGTAACGTCATCTGTATATACAAACATAAAATTTACTTCCTATGAGTAATAATTGTGGTCTCAATTAATTCTGATAGTAGTTCGTTGTAACAGTAGTGTTTCGTTTAAAAGATAAAGTTTGAGTTCGTGGTTCAATTCTTTTTTCTTTTTTTTTTCTTTTTTTTCTGGAGGAAAGACAGCGAAGGAAATTCATGAGAGAATTTTACCTACATTGAGTGACTCGTGTCCTTGCTGTGAAACTGTTCGACTTTGGGTAAATAAATTTAGCGTGTGTGCGAGAGGTAATGGGATCGTTACCTAGCATCTCCACCATGTGCCGGGATATGCCATTAGTTAGTAGCTCAGAATAATTTCTAAAATATTCATTAAATGAATGTAACAATTGGGGATGAAACTGATGCACAACACGGTACTTAGCTGTAAGCATTATGATTGAATTTAAATAAATTTCAGATGTTTCAATTTTGAGAATGACTAGTTCGGGAAAAGGTGAGAGAGAAAGAAATGTTTAAATTTTGAAATGAAAGAAGAGCACTAGCCTGATATTCCAATGAGACTGGCGTCGTCCTGGTAATCTGGGATGATGAATGACTTTCTCGGGAGGAACCTGGAAGCGCTGGTATCAGTCAACAACTGGACCTCAATCCTGTTGAACTGCTAGGGGCGTCGAGTTCTCTCTTTATGATGCGTCTTCTACGATGTTCTTCTACATCTCCATTCCACTAGTCAGATGTTAAGCACAAATGAATCTGTGGCGATGAACCAACAGAATGGTATTCCTAAGACATGGAGTTTGTCGTTCTCCAATGGTGCGATGTGCTTCTCACGACGATCCTGCACCTTTCCAAACCTTGTGGCGAATACCCCTTGTCGATGTATCCTCCGTGGTTTTGTTTCGCCGTAAAACGATGAGTCTGGCGTTCGGAGAACTGGGTAGTCTCAGGCTACACGGAAGGGAATGCGGAAAATCAAGAAGGAAACTAGTCGTGTTTATTGACAAATTCAGAGACGACAATTAACAAATACATGCTTATTCTAGCTGTCTAGAAATGTACATCACTAATAAAAGCTTTGTTCCGTTGAAATTTAAGAGTTCATAATTCTGTCGTACATAAACGTAATTTAATAAAATATTTGAATTTAGTGAATTAAGTTAAGAGGTTACACAATTATTTCATAATCACTTCATTGTTACTTCACAAGTGGAAGAACAACCATTGAAGATGAGCCACGTCCTGTTGTACCGAAATCAGCTGTGAGATCCAAAATCATGGATAAGTCTATGATTTGATTTTAGCCGACAGTTGGGCGAAAGTATGCGAGTTAGTAGTAGTCACAAGCATTTCAAATGAGCGAATTCACCTCATTTTTCTGTAATGAATTACTGAAAACTGTATGAAAAATGGGTGCCGCGTTTACTTGCTCCAGAGCAGAAAATACACCATGTTGTTGAGCAAAAATTGGCCGCGCTGCGGTTTGAACTGCTTTCTCATCCCGTCTATTCCTTAGATATAACTCCTTCAGACTACCATCTATTTCCGAAACTCAACATTTTCCTGGCAGAACGAAAATTAATATCAAGTAAAAGGGTCGTATGTCAAGTAAATGAGTATTAATATCTTGAAAGACTCGAAGAAATTCATTTCCGCGAAGAAATTTCGAAGCTGGAAAAACGTTTCGCCTAGTATATTCATCTTCATGGAGACTATGTCGAAAAATAACCTCAAATTCTTTTCTTTAATATCAAACTAAGCTAGTTATCAAACCACCACTTGAAAAGTCACTTTCTTCTGGAATTAGTTTTAAGTTCCCATCCAAGGAACAGCTCAAGTGGAAAATACAGGGTGTACCAGAATTCTTTCTCTAATTACAAACATCCATAAGGCATAAAATATGACATATGAACAAATACTTTTCATCGCGAATTATGTTAACATATTGAAGTTTTTGTGTAATAATTAATAATTTCTACGTGTGATCCTTTCCTTGCCCGAAGGATGTCCAGATGATATTCCAGTTGTACACATGTGTTGGTTAACATTACATGAGGGATTGATGTTATGACTTCAGTAATTCTGCGCCGTAATGCTGCGATGTCGTTCACTGGTGTTTGGTAAACCTGGTCCTTGACGTAGCCCCAAAGAAAGAAATCCAGTGGTGTTATGTCCAGTGATCGCGGAGGCTAGTTTATGACACCATCACGCCTGAGCTATCTTCCTGGAAATGTATCCAATTAAGCACAGATATGTAACCGCCAACAATGTGGCGCACCATCTTGTTATAAAATTAAGTCCGTAATGTCCTGAATCTACACATGACACAATAAGTAACTGCAACATATCACGATAGATATTGGCTGTGATCCTCTTTTAATTGAAGAGAAAAAGATCTTATGATTTTATTGTGCATAAGATCGCACCACACGTTCAGCTTAAGGCTGTCTCTGACGGTCTCAAACACGGCGTGGGGATTCTCGGACTTCCAGATTCTAGCATTCTGTCGGTTGACTACACCGTTCAAATGAAACGTGGCTTCATCTGAGGAAAGGATACGTTTCAGATAGTCAACATCTTTCTCAATCTCAGACAGCATGGCAACAGCAACGTAATAACGAGCACTGCAATCCGTTGGTTGTAGGGACTGCAAGATCTGGACTTTGTATGCATGGAAAAGACGCGGTGCACTGATGTCTTAAGAATCTGCAACTCACATGAGGCAGTGCTGCCTGATTTCTTGGGACTTCTCACGAAGGCATCTCTTACTGCATGAATTGTCTGCGAACTAGGTCCAGGCCTATCAGTTCTGGGGAGACGCAGTCTGTTTCCTTAAAGGAGCAGTTCGAGATAAAAACAAGTTTGGTGCAATAGAAAGAGTAACAAAAAATAAGAGACCCGTATTTTTTAAAATTTTGATAGGCCGTTTCGTTCGGCTTCTATAAGCGTTTGTTTTTGATGAATCGCAAATGCTGACGTCACTCGTGAGCTACCCGAGGAACTCAATGTGAGTCAGCAACCACTCCTTTGTACGCAACTGATAAACCTTTAATAGTGCAATGGATTTATTAGATTGTGTTTTGGGTTCATTAGCAATCTTGTTTTGTATTGAATTCTTGAGGGACATTTTTGTTAGTTGTTTTGTCTACAGCATTAGTATAAAAAAGAGTAGAGAAAGAGCAGTAATTAAGTAGTGTTGTGCGAAGCAGTGTTTTTTCCAGGCATTTTTTATTTGGTGGTGGCACTGTCTCCCGGAGCTCTGAGAGTGCCCCCCGGAAGATACCAAAATAATACGTCTATAATATAATAAATATAATAATACTGTATGAAAATAATGTGCCCCTCCAAATACTAAGTGCTTCCCCCCTGAAACATTTTTTTTAAAGAAACACTGGTGCGAAGTAGAAAACACGTGTTAGAACAGCGCGTCCTATGTCTGTGAATTGAGGTAGAAATGCCTAACACGTGCTTTTTTCAGTAGTAATTCTCGTGCGGTTAAAGCTGAGAACATAAAGTATCTCTTTTTTTACGTTTTCAAGTTGTGAGAAATCACCAGATCGATATAAATTATGGCTCAAGAAAATCGATAGGAAAAATTGTGTGCCAAATGAAAACCCTCGATTTTGTTCCAAACATCCTGAAGAGCCCAACTTCGAGCAGTTATGTTTACTGAAGGAAAAGTTAATGCCAGGAGAATTATTCACACGCAAACTGGGAAAGAATGCTCAGGTATTTCCAGGTATATTATTGAAAGATTTAGAATCCGAACCATTGAATAAGCGCCAATCTATGTCCAGTTACCAACGTAAAAATATCGTACAAGACGCAATTGACGGTTATAGTCGAGACGAGGCGTTAGAGGGTAATAGCAACGGTGTCACTCATGATTGTGACGGTACTGCTTTAGAAATAAATGTAAATACAACTGCTATACAATGTGAATTGGGGAGTGAAATATACCGGCTCGTAGAAGGAATCAATGACGATGACAATGTTCCTCAGCACATTGATTTCGTTTAATTTTTCTGCATCAAGTGGCAATGATGAAACGGGTGACGAGAGTTATTCCGCGGGAAGCGATGGGAATCAAACTGGTAAAGTATTTTTCGTATTCTGACAAACTTTACAGATGTTATTTCATTTTTGCCATATATGTCGCGCTCCTGTACATACCTTGAAGGATAAAATTATAGGGTCGGCGTTAAAAGTTGCAACAAAACGTGAAACTGGACATACTTATGTTTGGTAATCGAAAGCATGATTAAAGAAAAGGTACTTAGGTATTGTAGCAACCTCGTCCGCCATCTAGTTACATGGTATTGGTTTCGAAATTTTAATTTCTTTTGTGAATCTGAACTTATGCTTTGTAGGAAAAACTACGTTTTATAATATTATAAAAACTTTTATGCAGCCCACCATCACATATTATCATTTTCTACGTGCAGATGACATTTCTAAGTTTTCTGGGAAAGGAAATTGCACTTTAGAACGTGCCACCGCACCTCTTACAAACGAAATGTTTGGCACTGTGTATGGAAGCCTGCTCTCGATGCTTGACCACGTAGGTCTATGACGTCATCGCAAAATCTTTCTTCCTCTGTTACTCGCTAACGAGTGAACGTATCGCGATAAAACAAACACCATTCCTTTTATAATTTTCAACTCTACAAATGGAAATAATTTGTGAAAAAATGCATTCCTAAGTCGAGCTGCTCCTTTAAACTTAGCATGCCACATCTTCATGCTTTTAACATCTGTCTATGACTGTTTATGGTATGCCGTTTGGAATTGTCTTTGGACTGTTTTGATGACTGTGTCTCGTGATACCAGAGGACACATTGGGCTTTCTCCTGGTTTGAGTACATGCTTCTGCTGCTTCTGCTTCTACGTGTTTTTGAAGTATGTAGAGGAAAGTCGGGTATTGTGGAATACGTCGGGTTATGTGGAATATCAGTGTTGCAGCGGTGGTAGTGGGTGACGTCTAGCGAAAATGTCCTCTACTACCCTGCCAAGGGCAATGTAGGCTGCCATGAAAATATGAGCTTGCTGTTGTTTCAAGCGTCATAGTGCGAGAAGAAAATCTAATTTGTCAGAAATACTAAACTTTTGAAGGTATGTATATTTTACTTATGTAATGTAATTTCTTATGCGTGAGTGGACGTCGTAATTATGGTGCTTAGTAAGGAAAGTGTGACGTAAGAAACGAATAATGTTTGATGCATATTCTGCCAATCAGTTGAAAATGAGGAGTTAAAATACCAAAATGGCAACGGGCGGCTATAGTGGAATACCTGTAGGGAGGATAATGTGGAATACCTGTAGCTCATACCCGTTAATTATCCCTTTCAGCACCGGAAGCGAATGTTTTGGCATTTTCAATGTGTACATGATTTATTGTTCTTTAAGTAAATAAAGTAAAATGCATTAATTTGTGATTTGTCTGGTAATAGTTTATTAATAGCGGCACCCTCACAAATAACTCAGATGATCCTTTAAAGTGTGGCAAATCAGCCGTCGAAGATTCACGCCAGCTTCTGACAATAGTTTCTGGTGCCATTCCATCTACGTCACGAACAAAGCATCCTGCCATTTCCTAAGTTCCTCTGCATCAAGCCACACAGAAATACATCCAAGCGAGTTCTCTTGGTTTCACCACAAGTTGTTTCACCGTACCCTCATTAAGGAGACGCAGCTCAACTTGAGGGAGAACCAAGTCAGCAGCAGCAGTGATAACATAATCACCTTTCAGGAAGAAACTACATACGAGTCTTAAGCCTACAAACGTCCGTTGAGGGGAAAACGTCTGTTATCTACATCCGAACAGCAAGAAGTCTCATTTGCAACTTAGAATGAACAACCCGATGACTGTCATGACAGTGATGCTACCTAAAGGGCAAATGCTCAGTGCACCTACTGTAATGGGAAAATTTCCAAAGATAATTCAGGTGAACAATGTATTTAGTGTCTCTCGTGTTATCAATGGAGTCATACTGAGTGCACTGAAGGATACAGAGTGGACTTCATTTGTGATGACTGCTCGTAAATTTCACACACCGTGCAGTATTATACCTGTTCTTCATCACAATTTGTTTATTGTTTTGGATATTGTTTGCTTCTTTTTTAAAACTCAGTTTTTACATGGTATATTCATGTACTCCTTAAGTTGAACAAACGTACCAGTTGACTTCCCATACTTTCTTTGTCGATTTTCTATTCCAGTAGTCATTAAAATATAAATTGTAATATCAATATGTTATTTGGAACAGGTAGAGGATAGTGTGGAATACTATTCCACTTTACCCTTCACTTTTGTATGATCTCAAATTGTCATTTTTTTGAAAATGCTTGTCAAACTCAAAGAATGCAACGTGTATAGCTTCTGCAGTATTGTTTACTTAAACAGCATACATCACAGCATATTTTAGCATCAAACTCATTATTGTAAGTTCATTCACGTCTCTTATATCATTGAAAATAAAAACAGTATTCCACAATACCCGACTTTCCTCTACACAAAAACTTGAAAATGTTACATGCAATTCAACATTAAAAGTATTTGTCTATGTGTGTCATATTTTATGCCTTATGAATGTTTGTAATGAGGGAAAGAATTCTGGAACACCCGATGACTAGCTTTGCAATTTCTCCCGGAAGACTTTGAAACAAAACTAAGAACTGATTTATCAGTATTGTTTGTTAACTGCAAGTAAACCTTTATGAATGAGTTCCGTTCAATAGGTAATTAAGTAATACTTGTTCAATACCCACAAAGCTTGAAGATACATATTTCAGTATTCATTACACAATATTAAGTAAAGCGATTCGAAAGGTTCAGGATAACAAGAATGAATATCCATTTAGATCTGAAACCTATGGTATGTATAAGCATTGAAAGTCTTTAAGAACGAATATGTCCAGCTGTCTGTCTGCCGACAATACGGTTCAAGACGGCGAGAAGTGTTTTTTTTATTATTATTTACTAGCAGCGTTCACCCCGCTTCGCTGCGGTCACCCCGGAACGCAATAAACTTTGTTACTTAGATAATTTTTACTTTTTCGCTTTCAAATTGCAGTAAATGTTAACATTATAGCGCCTGTCATTTATGTTAACCCGCCGAGTGACACGGTCATGCGGGTTGCATATAAATACGTTTATTTTTACCTATGATGAACTAACAAAGGATTTGTACGTTATGGACACTTGAATGGTCAATTATCTCAAGACACTGGTAATTAAAAATTAAAGTGATATGATAAAAACCATCTAGGGTCCAAATCCTAATAACCCCCCAAAAATAAAAGAAATTGGTTCAGCCGTATTAGCGTGATGAGGGAACAAAGGATTTGTACGTTCTCTTTTATAATATAGATTTATTTATTTATTTATTGATTCAATGTACCAAGAGTAGTGTCTATCTTGTCCCTTAAACTTCTGGGATGGTTTGGCGATCATTGATCTAAATAAAGGCGCCAGGTACTTTTATACGAAACGTGGTTGGATAAAACCGTAGTTTGGTCCAAACAGGACAAATATGACTTTTCAATTGAAAAAAAGAAAAGTTTCGAAGCCACCCGCTTATAGCATCTAGGATGCTAGGATGCTGAGATATTTTAGTTCTCGCAGTACTATATATTCCTTCTCTTGTATTATGTTTTCAGCATTCGTTTTGTGTACTAGTGGACAATGTACGTTCGTTGCTTTCTGTTTATATATATCTTTTTTTTTTTTTTTTGCGGCCATTCTATGTTAGTAATGTAGTTACATGTACATTTTCACCGCAATAGAGAGAAAATTCTTGTTACATTTAACACGCTAATGGAAATAAAGGGTGAAAAAAAATATTTGAGATTCAAATCTGGCAACCCTGAACGTTAACAGATAGAGCTAAAAGACCCATTCCAGCCTTGTTTTACTGCTCATAATTTTCTAAGTGAATTACATGATTCCAAAATGGAACTGGGGCGTCGTTATATTCCCTTCTCCACCTACCCCCTTCAATGGTTCTCCCTCCCTCTCTTGCACCAACCAACCCTCTTTCGGAAAATACACCCAAGTAATTTCATTCGTCAGGACCAGATTGAAAATAATAAACTGCCTCATCCTAGAGTGTGAAAACCAAATGGAGTTTTACTGCTAACGACCAAAACTTGACATTTTCTTATTATTCATCATCTGTTCTGCATATTTCGTTGTTTCAAGTGGGGGGAGGGGGTAGTTTTTTCGTTTCCTCCCCCATTTCTTATTCCATCTACAACTCTCCATACACACAGACACATACACAATTCCATTTTTATTATTACTATTATTATTAATGGTACAGAACCTACCCACCAAAATCAATAATTGTGCTAAAAATCTTAGCGGGTACATACACACAAACACACACACACACACCCACACACATAATATATATATATATATATATATATATATATATATATATATATATATATATATATACAGGGATACTGTAACAACCTCTGTATTGTTAAACCTTAACGTATTTCCTATTAATCAACATTAAACACTCATGCTTTTGTTAAACAGAGAATGTTAGATTGATCGAAACGAGGAAATTTGCTTGGTGAACCATCATAGATATTGAATCGGATCGTTTTCAAACAAAATGGTTGACAGTAACTTCACTAAACAAAATTTCACTTAAAAAAAAAAAAAAAAACTTCTTTCTTTTGTATGTACGTAGTTGGGTGTTAACTGTATTCGATGCAATTTAATGGAGTCAAAGATTTTTGTTTGTTTATTTGTCTTCATGCTAAAATTTAATTATTAACTTTACTACATGCGAATTATTACAGTATTTTCCACAAGAATAAAATAATAATCCGTTTTCCTTGTTGTTTCATTGGTTGAGATGAGCTTCCGATTTCATTTTTTTTTTTATTTTTTTCAGTATATGCTTCAAATTAAATAATTTTAACGGATTTTGCATGTTTTAGCTTACGTACCCACGTATTGATGCATGTTTACACATACTTGCTGGATAGGGAAAAGTCGGTCTCTTCCGTTTCACAGTTACATATTCTGTGCTATTATTATTTTCAAAATTTTTCTGTTTATTTTCAGTGGCGTCTCGTGACAATTTTTCGGAAGTTCACAGTCGTTAGAACATTCTAATTCTAGAATGATTTCAGTATTTCTAAATAAGCAAAACGATAAAATCAATGATGATAACCACGTACTTATACATAATAAAAAGTATCCATTCATAATGCATGCTTCATGTCATTTGTATATCAAATCAGTTCTGCTGTTCTTCGGGAAGCCAGTTTGTCAATAAACATTTTATACTTCTTCAAGGAAATTTCCGACCGATATTGGGACTATCGGAAACTGCTTACATCCTTAGCGTGTTAGTTTCTGAATACAAAGCCTTGTATAACCGTCCGTTATGTACTTTTCAGTACGTACGGCAATGAATATACACTTTGGAACGACTACACTATTGTTCAACGAAATAAAAATTAATTCATAGATTTTAATAAGTGAGTACTCTCGGTAATTATTTTTAATCAAAACGGGAATTTGTCTACAATAGTGATAAATAGAAAATATTTCAGGGAGTTATTTGTGCAATATACAATATCTGCAAAGATTATATAATAGGTTGGAAATGAAGCAAGAGAAGCCAACTACTTTTCAAAGTTATTAAGAATATGACAATAGTGTAGTCAATATGAACATCGAAGTAAAGACACAATCTGTATTAGTTTGCGTTGAAATGTACAATAAACCAAGTGATATCTAGGAATATCTTCTGTATTGCTATAAATCAATATTAAATTTTCCCCATAAACTAAAGTCGCCCGACGAAGCATTTTATGAGTATCTTTTTCCTATGAATCTACAAGGTACTCAAGTTGATTGTAAATATATATATATATATATATATATATATATATATATATATATATATATATATATATATATATATATATATATATATAAAGTCAGAAAACAAAAGATGAAGACGCAGGGCCGTATCTTGTGTGGGGCAGGGGGCAACTGTCGTCCCAGAGAAGCACCCCGCTGTTCGATGGTGGCCCATTTAAGACAAAATTTTCTTACTCCATATACGATACGAACATGAAATTATAATTGAAGTATCAAACAAGTTTACTACATTACATAAACAACAGCACACAAAAAGTAAGTGAAACCAAAATGAATCGTAGGCCCATTTCAGTAAAAAATATCTATTAGGGGCCCTAGAAATAATATTTATTCGTATGGCTTTGAGATTTGCCAATATTGTCCCCTTAATTAATTTGTCATGTATGGAAAGGGCTCAGGGTGTAACTAATGGCCCCGCAGACCTTGTCGTACAGAAGGATCCACAGGCTCCTGGGGGCCCATAAAGAGCAAGAGAAAGATGGAAAGAGGAACCTAAGAATTAGAAAAACAACTTTTCTAGGGGGCCCAAATACTCATATTAATACTTCTCTCCCCGAAAAAATCTAAGTTACGGCGCTGACTACGTGGGAAACAAAAGCATATTCTGCATTAT
Source organism: Thermobia domestica (assembly GCF_964235325.1). NCBI lineage: Eukaryota > Metazoa > Arthropoda > Insecta > Zygentoma > Lepismatidae > Thermobia > Thermobia domestica. The sequence continues at coordinate 58,470,277 of NC_137466.1, read as the reverse complement.
TGTATAATCTAATTTTAAACCGCAATCCACTATACAACATTTTGTAATATATCCTGGATTGTAGTCGGTGCGAGAGACGTGAGGAGACTAGGAGAGTACAGTGAATGAGGAAAGGTTTCATACTGGGACGTCCTTTGAGGGACATTTGCACGTGCCTCGTCGTGCAACATGAAGACACCATGCTTTTTAAGCATTTCTGGATGCTCGCCGGCAAAGTTGCGGTTAAGTTCAGCACTGTAGCACTCTGACGTGCTGGGTCCACGTCGACGAACTTACGGCCATAAAATAGGATTGGCCATGATATCTTTTGCTATTAAGGTGCGAAGGTAAGTACCTCCTTACATGTAGCCTGTAATGGTGGACGGTGTTAGCTTCCCGTTGCGCATCCCAACCACTTTCTACAAGCAGGGGTGGATTTTTCAAGTAGAGATCAAACTCTATACTGCGTGAGGAGCAGTAGAAATACAATGTACAATCTCAGCATGTGTGAGGAGCAGTAAACAATAGTGTGCCATCTGCGCCAAAGGAAAGTGAAAACTTGATTTCAAAGTTGAGTTATTCCCAGACAATGTGGAGAGATCGGGGAGGTAAACCGAAAGATGGCCACTAACCTATTCCTGCTAACAGAGGAAATTGAGGAAATTAAGAAGCAGTGTTCTAGAGTTCGTTAATTCAATTCCCCCAAACTCTCAGCTAGTCCTCAAGTTAACTGCATACTAGGAACATCTCTTGGGGTCAGGTAGGAGGCAGCACCACCTCAACTATTAACATGGAAGACCACGAGGCTCAGTAGCAGAACACTCTTCTTTGGTACTTGAGGTCCCTGGTTTGATCATAGTTCATAACATGTAGGTTTTGTGATGTACAACCGCTATTGTGTGGGTTTATGATCATGGAGTAGTTGCATTTGCTTCAGCGCATCTTTTTGATTTTCTTGAAAAACTGCATATAGAGGAAATATCAAGGATAACAATTACATCTACCTTTTACTGGCCGATTGTAGACAAGGAAACTAGGAAATTAGTTCGAAACTTTGCGGCACGCTCAGATAAATCACATGAACACGCTTAGACAAACGCAAGCAAAGAATTGAACTACAAGGAGATACAGACAAGGATAAGAGACTTGACCACCTTCCAAATTTTGGGGAAAATAATCAAAATGAGAACATTTGGGTTTTGGAATTAAAATTTAAGATTTGGGGTTTCGGAAAATTCCCATGTTTATGAAGAACATATCCGTGTTTCCTCCAAGATAAACATGTTTCGTGCAGTCATCCGTAAGAAAGATTTTCTAATGGATGTTTTTGAGAAGGACACGATAAACGGACTTCCCTATCTTTACATATCTTCAGCAAGATCGCCACTTTGGAGTGAATTCTATAGACGATCACCAAATCAATTTACCTGAGCTTCGAGTATGCATTACTGAGATTCGCCTTGATAATGTTTTGCCTTCCAACGAACTATTTTGCCTCTTCTCTTTTTATTCTATTTCATCTGCCATTTTTCTTTCTTGTTTTCTCTTTTCCCATCCTCTCGTCTTCACCATTACCATCAAAAGTTCTTGGTATATCAGAAATAGTTTGGACGTACTATGATGTACAAAAGAAAGAAGAAAAACGCATATTCTTCACTGTTATGTTTATGGTTCAGTCCCCCTTGAAAGGCCTCTACCTGTCTTTCGTACACGCTATTTACAGGCAAAATATCGACTGCTAAAGCAGCGGCCCACCAAAACAGTGACCGGACAAAACAGCGACTACCTATCAGCTGTGGAGGTACTAATACAGCAATGTGACACGAATATTGAACAATAGTAATTGAGTGAATGCAATACTTAGACTTAACTATTGCACTACAGGTTATAATACAGGACAGCTCTTTGGAGCTTAACATTGAGACCGGAAGTTGTAATTCATGTCTATCCTTCGTGTTGCAATAAAGGAATAAAATCAGAGGATCAAATAAACTGCTTATTGCTATCGCAGTGTTGTCGAACGCTGAATATATGTAAAAAAAATCGAAATCCAATTGAAACTCGAAAAAGAAACACTTATTATTTTTAGTGTTACTGTTTATTTTTAGGGGAATCAACGGTGAATTGAAAAACGTTGATTTATACCATTTCCGGTTTGAATAGAGGGTTAACGGAGGAACAAGTACCTATTCTTAGGACGCATAATCGTTTTGTAAATAAAGAATTGTGCAATGTGTATGTTGGTAAGTGTTTTATTGTAGAATTGACAATAAATGGTAATAACATCGTAGTACATGAGATCAGTCAAGACTTGCCGTGCGCAATGGTACTTGACTCTCCTCGGGCTCTCAGGCTCGAACTGAGGCTATCTTCCCCTGTAATCCAGCTTGAAAGCTGGTGACGGATGGTGATGTCCTGTGATTAGTCAAGGGCCTGCTCGTATTCTTTATTATTTTCTGATTGTACATGAAATACGGAACAGAAACAACTATTATTATAAAGAAATGGTACCTTACAAGTTTTTCTGTTTAGGCCCTATACAACTGCCAAGTTATCGGACATTGTGATGGGATGACTCTCCTTTTATATAAGGATGGCTAGATAAACTCCAATGATAAAAATTGGAAAATTCTGATTCCATGTAAAAGAGAAAAGCGTCACTCCGTCTACAAAAATAGCTGCAATTGTGTTGGGTGTAGCATCAACATATATAGCTATATTTTTCTCAGTTGTGCGCCGTACTGACCCAATTGCATTGCAAACAAATTTATTAAGGTCATCCTGTAAAATAGCATGAGCTATAGGATATGTGAGAGACGACATTGAGGTAATCCAGATTACATATCCTGCCAGGGCTTGCTTCGGTCGTTTAGAGACGTGAAGCAAAGACTAAGAACAATTGCGAACAACGAAAAGATATTTAGGAATTACAGACAGACAATTGCCAAAATCAGCTTAAATACGTAAAAGCTTAACTTTCTAGCAGGTCACAAGATAGATTTGCGTTCATTAATGGTCAAGTTAAAATGTCAATAGCCTTACATACATAGATTGACCGGACTTCCAATTAACAACATACCATCATAGTACAAAAGAAATTTTACACCAGATGGTAAGTGATTTTTGAACTCTTGTTGAATTGACGATTGTATAATCAGCAGGCTCAAAGATCACCCCATTAGCAGGCGTTTGAAACAAAAAAATCTACCTGCCAGGAGGATACAAACATACCACCTAGTGCAAGTGCAAGAGTCCAGCTGGACGTGGTAAAATCCTTGGGAAAGATCCAATTTTACCTTGTGGTCTTGCGAGATTGTCAGGCCAGCTATATTCGTCACTCTGGGGAAAGTGACTTGGGACGACGTTTCGAAAAACTGCGTTCAGAGAGAACAGTCGTAAATTACTCGAAAATCGTCAGATCCTTTCTGGAAAAGACTGGAAAACTATTTAACACTTGATCATTTGATACTTCTTCAATAATATCTGCTTCACAAATAGCACAAATAACTGGATAATCTATATCATAAAAATAAAAATGACTATGTTTGTGACTCTTAATCTCTTGAACCGCCTGACCGATCTTGATCAATTTTTTGACATAGATGCCGTTCTGGCCTAGGAGTGTTTTTAACTATTCCCTTTGACGGTAGAACTTAGGGTTGAAGGAGGAGGGGAATTATAAAAAATATAAAACTTGAACCAAAGACCAATCTCGATCAAATTTTCAACATAGTTTAGGTTCGTGCCTAGGGAAAAAAGTCTTCTATCATTTCACTTTGACGGTAGATCTTAGGGAAGGGGGCAGAGGAGGTGAAATATATGAAAATGAATAAAAGTTAATAACTCTTGAACTTCCGGACCGATCTCGATCAAACTTTCAACAGAGATAAGGTTCGGGCCTGGGATGTATTCTTCATTTCATTTTTACGGTGCAAAGTAGAACAAGGGGAGGGGGAGATATATGTAAAAAAAATTAAAAATAACTGTCTTTGTGACTTCATCACTTTTGAACCACCCGACCGATCTCGAACAAATTTTTAACATAGATGAGGTTCGGGCCTGGGATGGTATTTATCTATTCACTTTGACGATAGAACTTAGAGGAGGGGGGAAAGGAGCTAAAAGATAAATAAAACTTAATAACTCTTGAACCAAACAATCAATCTCGATCAAATTTTTAACATAGATGAGGTTCGGGTCTGAGATGTTTTTTTTTTATCATTTCACTTTGACGGTAGAAATTAGGGGACAGAATAGGAGGGGCAGATATATAAAAATAAATAAAACTTAGTAACTCTTGAACCACCCAACTGATCTTGATCAAATTTACAGTCTAGATGAAGTTTAAACCTGAGATGTTTTTTGTCATATCACTTTGGCGATGTAACTTATAGGTAGAGGAGGGAGAAACATTTAAAAACGATCGGAAATGATTGATGTTAGTGTTGAATCCATAGTTTTCGGAGTTGTTGAGGTGAACAGTGACACCTCTGATGCCGTTTAAATACAAATTCAGCCCCGCAACTTGGAGAAGGGATATATATATATATATATATATATATATATATATATATATATATATATATATATATATATATATATATATATATATATAAATGATCGAAATGATCAATATCAGTGTCGAATTCAGGGTCGCTGAAATAAACAATGACACTTCCGATGCCGTGTCCCGTAACATGGGGAGGGGAAGGGAATATGTAAAAAATAATCGAATGTGACTGATATCAAAGAACGCTTTGGTAAAAGTAAAAAGTGACTAACGGAATATTTCTTTCTTTCTTAATTTAACTCAACGAAGCGGAATTGATGCTAGTGCTAATTTAGTGCGACTCAACTCTTTGGGAGCACTATGATGTGGTGTGGATCACTTGAAACGCACAACACAAATCTCCCGTTAAGGGGAACATTACATCAATTGGGAATACCCGATTCATCTTGTAAATGCAATCTGCGATTTTGAGGGCACTTCTTAATCTTCTGAAAATTCACTTTGAGTATCACTATCACTATTAACACAATCTTCTTGATCGTCTTCTGGGATTTCACTTAAATCCCGAAATAGGTGTCTCCAGAAAGGTCAGTCAGTTCGAAGCGTCTGAAAAAGTTAATGAATATTCAGTTTTTGTTGGACATCAATCCCACGCTGTTCCGTAAGGTATAAGAGGATAGGACGTTGTCACACGGAGGCCACTCGACTTCTTTAGGTTGCAAGATTTGTTCTGCTACAAGATCAAAATGTTCCATAGGAGGTTGAGGTTGTAGGACAGTATCATTATGCAAAGGAACGTGCGGAACGTCAGATATGGGCAGCGGTATTCAAAATTCTACGATGTCCTCAACGTGAGGTGGTTGTAGCTGAATCTTTATTACCTTTGCCCTTCTTCCAGTTCGTTTTCTGCCCTGTGAGGTTGGTGGTCGAAAAAGAGGCTGCAGGTGATGGACAACGAGGCCTGGGACAGACAAATAGTTGGCATTAACTGCAGCCGTCCTCCAGCCAAATTGTATGGCGATCATCAAAAGCCTAACTCATTCCAATAAGAAATTTTTATCCTCAGACGATAAGTTATCAACTAAAGGCTTGTAGGAATTCCTTATTTAATTTTTCCTTCAGTGTTAATGTTTATAATATTATTAGAATTTGTTTAAAAAATTTGTGTTAATAATATTTGTTCAATCTTTCCAATTTTTCGTTTATGTCAATTAATCTTGATTTGACTAGCTTATATGTGGGTATAGTGATACTAATGATCACTTTTGTTATCCATTGAAATACATCTAGGGAAATTCTTGTAAATTATTTGAATTTATATCATTTTAAGACTATCATACTCTAAATATTCGATTTCTTTAAATTGGGATAAATAATATCAAAATTATTCGATCAGCAAATCGAATGATTATTAAAAATTTGTGGATTATATTCATAGTCTTGTATATGTTTACATTCTCATATGTTTAAATATTACGTTACAGTGGAAACAGACATGTGAACCTCGTGTGATGTGAGAGATTAAGAAGTTGACGGTAATTATAAATGGAAGTCGGACGTACTTAATTTTTGTTCTAGAATATATTTAACAATTTTGCTAATTTTAGCAGAAGGGACGCATGTTTGACGCATAAATTATAATTAGTAAAGCCCAAACAAGAAGCACTGAACTGAATTAGTGAGACAAAATCAGAACTGGGAAAGTATTTTAAGTGAAGAGTACTTCTTAATTCCTTGCTGATATAACTAGTTTCAACTGTTTGTTGATTAATCAATCTTGAGCCCTGCCGTACGCTGAACCACTATTTTGGCTAAGTTTCTATAAAATTAAGTTGAACATAAATATGACGCTTTGAAAGGTTTAACAATCTAGTTCAAATTACTTTTACTTCAAATTTTGTAAAGCTTGAAAATGGGAAATAACATGATTTGTGGCTAGTTCCTTTTAGTCCCTCTTTCCACAGAGTGTAAAAGCTCTATTTCCAGTACTGCACAATATTTTATTACGTATTTAAATTAGTAATATCTTATCCGAATGAAAAATTCTAGGCAAATAAAATATAAGTTGTTTTTCTAATTTAACGACTTCAAAATTATAGTATTGATAAAATTTTTCAAACCAATTTTGTTCCATAGAATATCATTTATTATTACGTATACAGTCACAGAAAATTAATACCAATGGAACAAGTACATAGAAACTTTTATTGTATTTAAAACGACTCTTCGCTGGTGCTTATAAAATTAATTCCCAGAAATATTTAGAGTGAACTACCTCCTTATCAGCGAACTTTAAAAGGTTCGTTACTGAATTCTCTAGGTCTGTGTGTCTGTCTGTCTGTTATTTGCTATTCTTTTTTTCAATTTTGAGCCCTCCATTTGATAGGGCATCAAACACTATGAAATTTTTCGCGTCACTCTTTCCATTTCCGAGATATTGGTCAAAAAATGGCCGATTTCCGGAGAATTAAGGAGTCATATCTCGGGAACCATAAAATATAGAAAGATGATATTGGTGTTGATCGATATGTGAGATGATGGTGAATATTTTGGTACCATATAGTAACCGGCTGCCACTATCCAACTGGCCACTGGTTTGGACACTGGTCAGTTGGCCAGTGGTCACCAGTAAATATAGGTACCAAAATGTTTCCTATCCTAGTAGGTATTGATTAACACCAATATCATCTCTCTATGACTTACCGTTCTCGAGTTATCGGTCAAAAATAGTTCCAATTTTTGGAGATTTAAGGAGTCATATTTCGGGAACCGTAAGTCATAGAGAAATTATATGGTTTTGATGAATACCTAAAATGATGGTAAACATTTTGGTACCAAATAGTAACCGGTGGCCACTGGCCAGCTGACCACCGTTCCTCAGATATTGGCCAAAAATTTTCGAATTTCGGAACATTTAAGGAGCTATATCTCGGGAACCGTAAGTCATAGAGAGATGGTATTTTGCAAGAAACAGAAGGTGGGAATAAAAATATATACGTTTACATGTAGAAACGATCACAATTATCCTTCCCACTCCCTCTCTCCACTCTTTTTAAGTTCGTTGTTGCAATGCTCTTGGAGCATTCTCAACTGGTTTTGATTCTGGTACAGATGTATGCATAGTGATCCAGGTTAAAATATGTTTTGATAATATTGTTTAATAATAAGTAACGGAATGTGAATTATAGAATACGAATGGTACTATTTTCTATTAGTATAGAGGCCAATATTAAAGTAAGTTAGTGATGTATGTTGTGTAGAAAGCATGCGAGGTTAGTATCATAATTTGGATTTGATATGCATTTTAACATTGCACGTAGAGAAAATACGATTTCATATTTCATAGCTTATGCATGTAAACACCTAAACACTAACTTGTATTTTAAAAAAGTTAAATTTATTTTATTTAAAATTTGATGATTTCACTGGAAATCGATTACAGCGACGACTAATAAGAAAATTGTGAATTAATTCAGACAGCTGTTACTAGATGTTCATTATAGATTTTTTACTTGTTTAAAATGCTCATATATAATATGCTTTAACTAAAGAATAATCTAATCAATACAAAATTTTATTTCAGTATAGGCCGGTAGCCAGCTCAAAAATGTAGGGGGGGCCGGCCGAAGTTAGAGGGGGGCGATCCAACCATATCATAGTTCATCACCATATTATAATTCATTTGCGAACCTACCGTGAAAATTTTAGGGAGGCCAGCGAAAATTTAGGGGGGCCGGCCCCCCTAGACCCCCTGGATACAGGCGTGTTTCAGTATTTAGCTAAATAATTTCTTTGCATTTAAGAAGTCATTTCGTAAGAATTCTGCTTACTTCCAATCATAAGAAATTATGTTTTTTAATCAATAAAATCAATTAAAGAGTTCTAAGTCTCAAGTGTTCAAAAACGAACGTGGAATATCTCTTTTGAATTATAATTTGGCATATTATTGACAAGTCAGATTGCCATTGACAAAAAGTGATAAATATATTATTTTTTAAGAAGCATTAAGTAAAATTTCTTTTTTAGCATTTGTAGGGATATACCTAATAGCTGCTAAAATGTACGCTCAATTTACGTGAATGATTACACTTTATCATTATTATCAGTACCAGTTGTAAAAGTGAGGGGGAAGGCGGGGGAACGCCGTTATCCCACTTCCAAAAAATATTATGGCGTCCCTCCACTTAAAATGAGCAAAGATAAGCACGGGAGACGGCGTAACGTCAAGCGTTCCCTACTTTTCAGGTCCATTTTTATCCCTGATCAGTACTAATATATTTTAAACAGTAAATAGTAAGCACAAGGGTGTGTTGATCACCCTTTAAATTAGCGAATTGGCAACAAATAAAGTTTTATAAATGTTCTCCAGGACTCACCCATATAACTTTGTAAATCTGCTTGATGTACCCTGTATTCTTCTATGAGTAAAAAAAATGTCAGTACTATGTGTAAGTAATATTTCATATTTTGGCTGGAATTTTTAATTTTGTCCAGAAATTTGAATTAGAGGATTTTCGGGCACTACATATCTGCTAAGATAAGGTTTTATTGCAAGATATGAATACATTGATTTTTTCTCTTGAACAGGACACCATCTAGAAACACTTTTCTCAAATTTCAGAAGGGGTAAATGGGTCCATCCTTAAATACTGAAGTTGTCGAAAAATAAAAATTGACGATTGTTCCGTAGGACTTGGATATACGCCTTTTTTTTCAAATTTGGAGGGTTCACGTTGGCGACTGAAGGGTCCTACTAGTGAGGTGAAAGGTTTTGTAACTATAATTAGAGGCCTGCGCAGATGCGGATATATATCTCTTTTCTGTGCGGATAGCGGATAATGTTGCGGATAATATTTCCTACATTTGTCTACCTAAAAAAAATGCTGTTAATTTTCTGATCATTGTGGAAAGAGCACTAGAAACGTTTGTTTTGAATTAAAAGTTTTAAAACCAGTTGAAAAATACTAAAATCAAAATACAAGTGTGTTTGAAGCTTGTGACTCAGTAACAGCAAAATGACAAAAAATGACACGAGAGAGTTGTCCTTTTATTGCTGTTTTCAATATTTTTAGCAGCCGTTTTGTAGGTGAATGACATCTCTGACCTAAACAGAAAGAAACGACAGGCCCCATCGCTACTCCTCAAGTACCGCTATTTGCTGTAAAAAAAGAAAAATAATTGCCGCCAAGGCCCCTCTGATAAAGCTGAAAATTTTCTGACCATTCGTCTTGAAGAGGAAGCAATGTCTTCAAATAAAGTTTTTCTAGCCTGAAAGGTCAGAAACCAAAACCCTAATTTAAAACACCGCATCCCCTTCCATAAACTGAAAACTGGTCAGCAGAATTATCTTTGCCTTTTGTGACAAACTGGAGAAGGGCGTTCACCGAAATAGTAAACAAATCACATCATACGCTCATCTTTCTCTCTTCCTCTCTCTTAAAAAAAAAGAGAAAAAATCTTCTTCAATGTTTCCTTTGAAGTACAACAGAAACTGAATGCACATTTGCAACCTCACAGGTTTCTCTCTTCGGAGAGGTGCCACGGACCTCAATGAACATTCCGAGGAATTGGAGTTTTATAACAACAAATGTTTCTCTTTCTTCTTGTGTGTATGTGTATATGTATGTATGTTCTGGGCCTCTGGTAAAGAAAGAAAGAACAACCAATGCGTTGTTTCTCCACCCTAAATGTGTCCAACAATGAGTGAGGGCTGCAAAGAAAAGCAGTAAATTTTAAACTTCCTCTATTGCCTCTTTCCGAAATTAACGGTGTAGACTTCCTATTTGTATTCGAAGTTATTTTCACTTCTAATTTCAGTAAAAGCGTGGTCGTGAAAGCTTGTGTTGATTTTGAGTTTAACGTCCCGTTGAGCAGCGAGGCTATATGAGACGTTGACCTACTGATTAGCGTGGAATCCGAACCACATGAGCTCCCGCTGGGAATTGAAACCGGGTCTCCCACGCCAAAGGCGCGTACGCTAACCGGTTAGCCACGAAGGAGCTTTGTAGTGAAAGCATGCATTGTATTGCGTTGTTAGTTTCGTCACTTATCTTTTAAATTCACTGCAATTACTGGTGCTAGTGTCAGTTCGGGATATGTGGATGTGTTTGCGGTCCTGTGATTATTTTTTAATTCTTAATAACGATTATTTCTATTTCGCCTTTGTGTTTAGAACAAATGTCCCCTTTTTTATGAGTAATGATGAAGTTTAAAAACTTAGTGACGTGCTCTAAAATTAGTTGATTGAGGGGATATTACCTACGTGGCATTATTTTGGTACAATATCTGCATTTTATTTATCGTAGTTGGTATTTGATCACGAGGAAACTGATATAATATATTGTTACGTTTGATTCAGAAAACTACGTGTATTATAGAATATGTATGTTGTATATATTTGCTACCTCATTATCTGCGGATGCGGGTGCGGATAGAGATGTTGCGAATGCGGATGCGGATAGAGATGCTGCGGATGCGGTACGGATGCGGATGCGATATTTTGTATCCGCGCAGACATCTAACTATAATCTATTTCATCCACAGACAGGCCACCCACGATGGGGATAAGAGGGCAGTACCCCTTGGGTTTCCTATTAATGTTCTATTCTTAGAAATACATGTCAAAATATACTAATTTGGTCTCAAATATTACAGTGCTTAATCTTTTAATTCGCAAGCATTGATAAATTACCATTAGACCCTAAAATACTTAGCTTGTTTTTATGGTTGAAATATGTCTTCCTGATCATAATTTCGTAACTTTTAAAGTATTTTTGTACTTTGGTTACAAAATACATGATATTTATTTCAAATCAACATTGCCATAAAATAGTTACCTATGTGTTGCTACTGAGCAGCATTGCTCTAATATGGTCAAATATAAGAATACTTTCAGTAATTAGCAACAGTTTTGTTGGAATATCTTCCTACAGAGCAAGAAACCATGAAACAAACTTTCGCGGAACGTACAAGATGAACCTTCTACAATATTAAATTTTTGAGTGTCCCCTGTTGACGAAGATTAGAAATATCTAAACATGCCACGGCAAATCATGCATATGAATATTGTATGAGAGCAATAATGCCAATTACATGATCACTGAAGTTATAATTCGTGTGGATAACGCAATAGAATGCGGTGTTGCTTGTAAGAACGCGGTGTATTAAGAGTGCCAAATAAAGGGTTAATATATTTCAATTAAATATTGTAGTTTATTGATTGTATTCAATAAAGACATCGCGATCCCCCCCCCCCCCCGCAGAACAGGATACTTTCTTATTTTATATATTTAAATAAAACCCATCCCAGAGTTTGGAGCTCTTAAAAGAGCTCTAAGTAGCAGTATTACAACACACCGCCTCCCCTAGAAGTCCGTCCTGGATCCGCCCCTGATCTCCACGCGCACACTACAGTGTTTGTGTATTCGCGATTGTACTTGTGTCGGTGTTTTGCTCCTCTCCCTTGAAATCGTGCGTTTGACCCCCTTAGAATCTAACTCTTTCCTCCTGGAAAAAATTTTGCAGGCGCACCTGACCAGAGGAATTAACAATGTATGTTTCCTTGAAAAATAATCTCCACCTTGGTTTGGTTTAGATATCGTCTCTATTGTGTTCTATGTACTGCTGGAGTAAAGATGTTCTTTGTTTTCTGTCGTACTGGAGTTCTTCCTTGTAAGATTGTTGTGTGATGGCCTAATTCCGTGGACAATCTGCCAGTCACCTGTCCAGGTACTTTTTTGTTGGAGAAAGTTGGTGAGTAAAATTATGGAGGTATCATCTCTCTTCTTTTATTTCGTTATATTTTGAAAATAATTATAACACAATTAATTGGATAGAGCTACTTTTATTTGAGTCGGGATATAGAAATATATTTTGCTTTCCTCGCAAATATTGACTATTACATTATAACAGAATAAGACAATTGGGACACTAAGGGAGATACTCGAGTCCCAAGCTGTCTTTAGTATGGTTCTTTTTTCCAACCTAATGTAATGAAGCCTGCTCTATAAAAAAGAACGTAAGCCACCTAATACACACAAATGCACAAATACATTAACACTTTTCGATTTTACGCAATCCTGTACCATCTTAGGTCTTCCCTCCCATCTATAAGTGTCTATTAGTATATCTCAAGGATAAATTATAATAATTCATTTTCCTGTTGTCAGAGGCTCTCAGTACTCCGAATTTTGTAAACTTCATTACGGGTGGCTGGATTTGCCCGTAGCCTCTTCCAAGATCTCAGTATGACCAGAAGTGAACAGATTTCATAGTCATTTAAGAATTATAAAGAACTGTGTATGTAAAGAAAATGTATCACTTTTCAGAATGTACTAGGCCTAATTATTTGCAAAATTTACGAAAGGAGTATTGTGAATGTTATGATTAGAGAGCAGATTTTAAGGTGCAGCACTTTTTCTAAAAATGTAGTTGTTAAACAACCGAAGTTCAAAATATGTATTTTAGGGCATAAAACGAACTGAAATGAACGCACTTTGTTGCACCTTTTTTGCTAAATTAATAAAATTTCCCCCCCTTTTTTTTTTTTTTTTTTTACTTCTTTTAGCCTTCAGCACCTTCATTATCCCTCTTTCTATTTCTTTTTTTTAAATTTGGACAGAACAATATGTTTTATATTCAATCTGGTTTACACATAATATTCCATAAATTTAGACGCAATCTTGACGGATTTGCTGGGGACAAATTTGAACTGAATTTGTGAAACGATCCGGACGTAGAAACCTTTGCAACGTCAACTGAACTTCCTGTCCATGTGCTTACAAGATATGCACCACTGGTTTCCATTGATGTCGAGCAATGTTTAAGGATCTCTTGATCTCCAAGCGACAGAAATTAACATTCGAAATCATAGAAATTTTGTGCATAATCAAGCATAAACAGTTTCCGAAAACTCAGTAGTATGTAACGGTTTCTCAAGCCACAATATTGCTAAATTAGTTTTTTTAAACACCAAGTTGGTTTTAACCACAATTTTATTACAAGAATGCTGAATGTTGTACAAGTTTGAGATTAAATAGAACAATTTTGCAATTTATGTGAAATGTTTTAACCAAAGTTTTTGACAATATTTGCTAGTGTAATGAATAAAGAATGTTCACGTAATTGTATACTATAGAACTTAATAAAGATACTCCTTTATTAAGTTCTACTTAATAAAGATACAGCACTTAATAAAGATACAGCACCTTTTTTTTTTTTTTTGCACCTTTTTAAATGATTTTTCAGTACCTTTCATTCCCTTTTTCCTACCACATTTTTGCACCTTAAAATCCGGTCCCTAGTTATGATTAAAATATGAGTAAGTCAAGTACAGTCACACACATAAGTACCTGGACCCCAAGTAATTGAATTATAACAGTCGGGGGTTCAGGTACTTATGTGGGTGACTGTACCATTACATTCCTGGTACTTACCTTACGTAGTACTAGGAATGTAATTGGAGCTATATGGGAGTATATGGCGTATACCCACCTAATATTTTTTCAGCAGTGTATACTCACCTTAAATTTACAAAAAAAAAAAAAGCCTATATGCTGTACTTTGTAAAAGAGTCGAGGGTATACCTATCAAACATTTTGGCATTATAACAGTGCTTACCATCACTCCATCATGGCTTGAATCTTCCTGTTCTTGTACCTGCATACATTTCTCGTGCAGAACTTTCTTTGATAGTCTGTCATCCATCATTCTCTCCACACGACCGAACTATCTTAACTACCAAGCCGGGGCGGATCCAGGACGTACTTCTGGGGGCGGTAAGTTGTAATACTGCTACTTAGAGCTACTTCTAAGAGCTCCAAACTCTGTTTTATTTATACATAAAATAAGAAAGTTTCCTCTTCTGGGGTGGGCGATTGTCCCCATGGATCCGCCACTGCTACCAAGCCTTAATAAACCTTACTATATCCTGTTTCTCTAATATATCCTCTATTTCCTCATTAATTCTGCTTCTCCATTCCTCGACATTTTCACGGTTCTATAGATGTTTCTAACAATTCTTCTTTCGAATATTCGCAGCATATTATCATTTCGCTTGGTCACGGCCCAAACTTCCTCACCATATGTCATTCCAGGCCTTACAACTGTTATATATATATATATATATATATATATATATATATATATATATATATATATATATATATATATATATATATATATATATATATATATATATATATAATAATTCTTTGTTGATTTGTTAATTAGGTGCTAATTAGGAGATGCACGTTAGAATAGTATATCTTACTTCCTGCTTATCTATATCCATTTCTGTATTATGTCATTCTCTTTTAATTACTCCATATCATCCCAAGATATCTTCACAACCTCAAAGCTTTATTTTCTGTTAAAAATTCCTTCACATTTCTCTTCTTTCCATTTGTAAATATTATGGGTATTTTGTTTTCCCTGTATTGACTTTTAATTCCATTTTTGTGCTCTTGTTCCTATTTGATATAAACCTGTTTGAATTCTCTTTCAGTTATAATTATAACTGAACAACAATCTGCAAAAAGAAAACAGCCAGCATTCTTATTATTCTTAATTACAACCTTTCTGCAAAGTATGATTCCATTGTACTAATGCTATCTATGTAGGCTATGTCTGGCTTCATTTTGTGAAGATGTTCTTGGCGACGTGTAATATGTTCTCGGCGTCACAATTTGCTAGTTGACTTCTTTGGACTTTAGTCCATGGCATTGAACACACGTTCAATGTTTAGTGTACTACGCAATGCTCGAGGTCTCCCAGGGGACCGGTTTTTTTTTTTCGTTTTTTCAGTCTTACGAAAGTTGTGAACAGCATACAGTATGACTTTTTCAGGAGGGTGCTACCCGTTTCTTAAAATGTTGTTTGAAACGCCGTTGTGCTATGATGAAGATTCCACTATTGAAGAACGCCTCCACAATGCATGAAATTTCAACTGTGGTCCACATCACGACGACTCCCTGCAACAATGAAAGAAACATGTTACCAGTAACTCTCATCTTTACACTTCCTATTAAGCTAGCTATATGAAAAACGTCGATGATTGTTATTGCTCGCAGTACTCGGAATATAAATATGCCCCATCAATATGGCCCACCCTATATTAACACTATCCTCTATACCACTATAGAAAGCACTGCAATGTAATATTAAGCTCACAGTGTTTCTCTATTATTATTTATTATAAATAAGTGATATTTTTGCTTCTACGGTATTTGTCTCAATACATACGTATACATGTATTTCTCTAGATCTAAAATGTCCGATGTACTTTTGTAATTTTTCTTTGATTTTTATAAACTTATATTAGAACTTTTAATAATCCCATTAAATTTTAAATTTTGATAACTAACATTTTTTTTTTGAGAGGAAGATTTTAAGTTGAGCAAGGAATGGGTTTTCTTATAGGATTTTTTTTTTTGGTGTAGTATTTATTTATTTGTAGGGCAAAATTCATTCCATTGGTATTAATCATCAATTATTTGCATATGGAACTGCCACTAGAGGGTTACGCCCTCTCTCTCGGCATGTGATGTGCTGTAAACAAGTACAAACATAAATAATATTAGTTGTACAATGTGATATAAAGAAAACTATACGTGCGAAATGAAACAAGTACTACCAAAAGTGCTTAATAGAACAATATGCATGAACACACATAATAAACATTAAGATACTGAGCATTGCGAAAGATATAACATGAGATAGTTATAAACAAGGAATTGGCGAGAAAAATAATGAAAAGATAAACTGAAAGAATATATAATATTTTATGTTGAATATAATTAGAATTTTTATAAATATATTAGCATGATTGATGAGATGAAAGTGCATTATACGCCACAACACAATGAAATGGTTACTATAAACGAATGCATGTTAGGCTTCTGTCTTGGGGCGGCTCAAGACTGATGTAGACATGGGGAGCCCAGATTATTGTTGAGGAAGAACTGTGCAGCTATGGAAAAAGATGAGGGATGACTTGATGAATGATTTGACGTTGAAAGAATCTGCGATGAAAGTGATCCATAGGAAGGTTGTTTACGTGAAGTGTGATCAAGATACTTAACGGTGTATGACAATATTTGAAAGTGGAATCCTGCTCTGAGTCTATGAATATTGTGTCCAGAAAAATATCTTTATGAGATTCTAGGCATTTGGCTATGTATCGTTTACGTAAGAGTGAGATATGTTCTACAAGTGGTGGAAAGTCTATTCGGTTGTATAGTTCTCGGTTAGAATATGGTAATTTGATGCGGTATGCTAAGCGCACTGCATGGCGCTACATAATTTCGAGCCTATTATAGAATCTAGACTGTGCTGGGGACCAAGCAATATGTCCGAATGTAAGTATGCTACGCATGAACGCTTTATAAGTGTTAATAAGCAGCCTTGAATTTAGCCCCCAATGCTGTCCTACGAGCCTGCGAAGCAATTGTAGCCTGTTTTTTGCTTTAAGCACAAGTTTCTGGAAATGGGCAGTCCATTGTAGTTTGTTATCGTATGTTATTCCTAAATACGTCACTGAGTTAGTCGGTTTTAATCGGTGTGTTCCAACAGTGATATCAAGCAGGTTAGGGTTGCGGTGAACTTTACTGCGGCATTTAGGTGGTATGATGACAAGTGTTTGAGTTTTCTCCTCATTTACAGTAAGTTTCCATTTCGTACACCACGCAAGAAATTGATTAACTGTGAGTTGTAAGCTTCTATTAATCTGTTGTATAGTTCTTCCAAGAGTTAGAAAAGCAGTATCATCAGCATATTGGAATAAATAAGTTGGAGGAGCAGGTACTGGTACGTCTGATGCGTACAAAATGTATAGAAGAGGAGACAAGCTGGACCCTTGAGGTACTCCTGTGTATGGAAAGATGGGATGGGAGATGGTATTGTTGATACATACATATGCGATTCGATTCAATATGAATGAGAAAATTACTCTAACACATGTCAGTGGTAGTCCAAATTTAAGCAATTTGTAAAATAGACCGTAATGCCAAATTCGATCGAATGCTTTCTCTAGATCCATTAAAATTAAACAAGATGGGAGCGATCTATTATATTGGTTAACGAGAGTGGTCGTCAAACGAAGCAACTGGTCATTAATACTGTATGATGGTCGAAAACCAGTCTGGAAAATTGGAAGGAGTTGGCGATCTTGCAGATATTGATGTAAGCGTTTTACAAGAATTTTTTCCAATACTTTCCCCAGTGTCGCAGTCAGCTGTATTGGCCTATACGAATTGACAGAATGTGGTGGCTTGTTCGGTTTTAGAAACATACAAACTTTAGATACTTTCCATTCAACTGGGTAATATCCCGTACGGAGAATAAAAGTATAAATAGCTGCGAGAAGAATAAAAAACTTTACTGAGCATTCTTTGATAAGTCGGTAGGATATTTTATCAAAACCAGGCGCTGTGTTGCGTTTTCCTTTGATACTAGTCTGTATTTCGTCATGGGTGATAGAAAATGTTAACGGTTGATTCTCATCTAAGGTGTGAGTAGTTGATGGCTGTAATAATTGAGCGATGGTAGTTTCTGAGAATCTGGGACTATCGTCATGTTGACCGACGGGCGGAGTGAACACAGTTTTTAAATGAGAGGCAAATGCGTCGGCTTTATCCTGATCTGAATGCAAAGGATCATTGTTTCGGAACAGTGGATATCTTGTTGTTGTTTGCTGTCCGGTCAACTGATGAAACTTTTTCCAATATCGTGTGGGATGAGTTTCTTCATTCAACTGACTGCATGTTTTGTGCCATGTCAAGCGTTTATGGGCGACAATATAATTGTGCACAGTTCTTTGCCATCTACGTGCCTGTGTTAGATATTCAGGATTATGAGTGCGCTCATATTGTCTATAATAATGCCGAGATTTTCTTACTAAGTGCAAATATTGCGGAGGCAAAACAGGCTGATATGTTTTACCGTGATAAGTGGGAATGTTATCATGTGCGCTAATAGCAATGACCTGCGTGAGTGTGCTTATGGTCGTGTTTAGACTCTCCTCTGTATCCGGTGGTAGTACAGTTTCTAAGGCAGCGTCAATATCCGAGCGATATTTATGCCAGTTAGTTTTGTCATACAAATATATGGTACGTTCGGCTGCTGTCGGAGAAACATTTTTACGTACATCGTTGACCGTGATTTTCACCGGTAAATGGTCGCTACCTATGCAATCCAAGACTTCGATATGACACCTGTCTATGAGTGAGGTGGTAGAAAGAACAACATCCGGTGTCGTTTGGCTACTTGGTCTGGTGTGCTTCGGAAGGGGATGTATGTGACCATGTAAGGAAAGTGCTATATGGTCTGCAAACTGAGTCTTTTCCCTCTCGGAACGGCTATGGATATTGATGTCTGCCAGTATCAGAAGATGCTTGTATGTTTGAAACAAATGTGTGAAATACTCGAGTGGTATCACGTGTCCGGGACGTACATATATTGTTGCTATCGTAATTGCTATGTTAGGTAGATAGTTGCTGTAAGATTTTCAGAAAGCCGGTAGGGAAGCCGAGTCTGATGCTGTCGGTAAGATAATTTATTATTTATGCCAATTGCCACTCCACCTTGCGCTCGTACATTATCTTGTGAAAAGTCATAGCGCATGAGTTGATACCGTGGAAATCGTGATGGCATTGTTGGTTTTAAAGCAGTTTCATTCAATGCGAAAACATCAATATTTTCTTCTAAGAGCAGGTGTTCAAAAAGAGCTTTATGTTGCGGCAATGACCGTATGTTCATAAATAAGAAAGCCAAACCCATGATAATATAGTAAGCTATTGGCTTAGACAGCAGTTTCTCTCGGAGATATGTGAAAGTGTACATAATTCCCTGAATATGTGGCATACAGATTGATATGGAAAATGCTCGTGGCGGCAGCAATGACATGTTCAAGAATGAACTGTCTTTGAAAAGGAAAAATATTTTGTAGAACAAGCGTGAAATATCCAAGAAAATTTTCAACTGTAAGACCGGAAGTGATTGATTGATCGGCTTGAACTGGTGGATCAGTTGTACGCAATGGCACTGTGAGTTCAGGACGATCTGCTGGTGGGGCTGGCTTAGCTTTACATTTGTAGCTGTATGTAGGGTGTGACCCAGGACATACAGAACAGTGAGCAGGCTTTTGGTGATTTTGACAGTCTTTAGTCTCGTGCTGTTTAGCACAGTAACCACACTTAGGGATGTTAGGACATTTTGCTGTCACGTGTGAGTTGTAAGTCTGACATCGTTCGCATCGAATAGGCAGGGGTGAATTAGTACGTGACGGTTCGACTCTGTGCCTTTTCTTAAAGATGTACGCTCCCTCTTGAAGAAGGGTATCAATAGACGATTTGTTGGAGGTTAGCACACGAACCATGTATGTAGGTCCCGTTTGATTTCTGATGCGAATGCATTTGTCGACAGGAATGCCTTCAGCTGTAAGCTCTTCCAGTACTTCTGCATCAGTGATTTCCGGTAGAACACCACGGATAACAACAGATAACATTGGAGTCTTTGGTGGCGGAGGTGTTTGCTTAATTTTACTGGTAAGCTGTTTCAGCTTGGCATTTTTTCCGAAGATTTCATAGCTAGCCTTGTTTCGTAATGTAGTTCCAAAGTTCCCATCCTCTGATCGGATAATGACACCATTCTTGGTGAAGACTATTTGCTTGACGCTAGCTCTTGGAAGGTACTTAACTATTTGGTTGAAAATAAGCCGAGAATTATTGTATTTGAGATCGAAATCCGTCAATAGAAATGAATAAACTGGTAAACGTGGAGGAATTAAGTTTTTAGTTCCTGGATTGTTTTCAGAGGTTGCATTAGACGAACATTGCATAGGTTCCTCAATGCTGGTAGATGGAGCAACATAGTGCGGTGATTTAGAGCGAGAGCGCTTTTCAACGGATCCGATACTGCTTTCAGAAAGCTGTCTACTACGGCGCTGTTGACGGGGATCCCTCCCCTTATACCCCGGAGGTGGCGGGTCTGGGCCCTTAACTACCGGAGGCAAGCGATGCATGGTCTCTCGGACCAGTAAGATCCCAAAGAAATGCAATAATAGGCACTCGAGTGGCTTGAATAACGATTAGAAACTCAAACTATGATCGAGTTATCCTGATAATAGAGATGATAAATAAGTCTCACCCTCCAGTACTGAGAAGCACTGTCAATCCCAGTGAGAGCGTATGCGTGCTGGTCTCGATTGTGCGTATGCAACACAATGTCATAGAAGGCACGTTAACACTTCCCAGCCAGGCTAGGCTTGGTTCAAAAATCAGTTTGTGACGTATGGTACGTCAAGCTGCTAAGTATGATAACTAACATTATTCCTTTGTAATGTATACAATTTAACTTGTCATCTTTCTTGTGAATTGCACATATTATTCCTACTTCCTAATTACTGGGCATCCTTTTCTCCCTCCCATATCTTTACTATAAGCTTATTAACGTTTTAATTTAATTTTAGTCTTCTTTAACGTTATTTTAATATCATTCCATCTCTGTTTCACGTCCACCACCTGCATTTTAGTTATTGCGCCATCTCTTATTCTTTTCTTTGTTAAAATTTTATATTTTTCCTTTGTTCTAATATCAATATTTCATTTCTTCTCTCTTCTTCTCATTATCTCATGCCATTTGCTTATTTTTATTTTTTAACTCTTGCTTTAACTTTCACTAAATACTAATCTGAGTCACAATTGCTCCTCTGCATCTATTATGGAGGAAATACACCTTCCATTTACCAAAACATGCTATTATCGCGGCGATTTCCATGTTCCGAAGTGAAAATCTTAAGTGTGAGAAACAGGTACTTTCTTTTACTAGCTTACTTCTTACAGCGAGTTGCCTTAGTTTGATATCGTTTTCACTACTTTCGTCGTGTACAGTGTATCTTTCAGCTACTTTTTCCTGCAACTTCTCTTTTCAATCCTTCCACCACTATTTTATCCAATCTTCGCATTAAAGTCTACTAGGATGATTAATATCATATAATCAATTATTTCATGACAAATTTTCAGTAATTGATCATGAAATTCCACTTTTTCTTCTTCTCCTTCTGTTTCCTCTGTAGCAGCATGAGCCTAAACCGTGGTTATTTTTAAATTTCCTTTCATTTTTAATTTTCATATTCGTTCACTTACTTATTCCAATTGTAAAATATTTCTCATTAATTTCTTCTATATCACAAATTCGACTTCACTCTCCTGTTCGTTCCTCTGTTCCGCAATAGAACATAACATAATCCGACTTGTCAGTTCTTTCATCAGCTCTCTCTTGCATTTCACCAGAGCAGTAGATAAAGGAAGGGGGTAGCAGAGCGGTCGCCCCGGGCGCTGATAGCAAGAGGGCGCCGAAGGAGCAAAATGAAAGAAAAATATTGGAAATGAGTAAAGGACGCGTCCCTCGAAAAAAAAATATTGGCGCCCTATTAAATCAATATTTTTGTCTGTTTGCAAAGAAATAGATTTGTTAAAAAAGATTTCTCGCTCCGCTCGCAATCCAAACGTTTGAATAAGAGTCACAACAAGCTTTTACTTATTACTTACAGAAAATTATTATATTTAAAGAAAATAATATTAAAAATTATCAAAACAACACCGACAATGTTTGGGAGGTGATTCCTGACACCAAGATAATATATATATATACTGTTCAACCTAGGTGCACAAATGCTTCCTTTCGGAGTTTGTCTACGGGAATATAATTTGAAGTACTAACCAACTACCTCTATAAAAATTGTTGTGGAAGTACCAAAGGATTCTGAAGCTTTGATATTTGGATAGGACTAGTTTCTAAGTGAAGTCTTGACCCAACTTCGGTAGATTCCAGTTTTGGAGCTATGAACCTTTAAAGTTCGTTTCTTCATGTTTTCGGTAGCTTATAACTCCGAAAGGAAACATTTATACACACGGTTGGTCTATAGTTTTTGTCTTATCTTGATCAGGAATCACCTCCTAAACATTGTCGGTGTTGTTTTGAAACACCCTATATATGATTTCTTAATGACGATGTGATTGATATAGATGCTGCCAAGTAATGACTTATAGTGCACGTAGGAGCGTTTTCAAAATCAGAAATGGTCAGTCTGAAATAGACCTACGTGTTTGGCGTTTTGATTATGATGAGTTTGGTTAGTTAATTACGCTTTTCTACCCAATCGGATTAATCACGATGATGAGAATGAAAGTATGAAAAATGAGAGGAATGAAGAGACACACGCAAGGAATATTAAAAATGAAGGTAAGGAAGAGGAATAATAAGATTTTTGCACTTGAAGCAGTTGTAGAATAGGGGCTTAACAGGTCAGAACTTAACCCAACGAATTTAATCTTTTTCAAAGACAAATTACTACTAGTTTTTTTATTCCATTGACATATGAAATGCTTCCAATTTGAAGGAATTTACTGGGATAACTTCTCCATCAACTACTTGTATCGACAGATTGTGTGTGTGTGTGTGTGTGTTTGTATGTGTTAGTGTATTTAAGTAACCTTAAATTCAGAATTTTCATTCATTAAGAAATTAAGTAATTACTATAGTTTCAAACTCATATAGTAGCCGAACTATATTTTGGATTTTAAGTACAAACATTAAACATATTCCTCACCTCCATCGACCAATATTAAGAAATTCGCAGAGAAGAAATTCACAAAATATTTTTTACCTAGCAATCGAAATTAAAATCCTATTTATGTTGTCACATACAGAATAAAATGACAAAAGTTTACAATTATTACTGGAAATTCATGTTGTCACCCATGAAATTCATGTTGTCGAACGTTTCAAAAGCACATAGTTTCGAATGTATTCAAATTTTATTTCTTAACGATAATATATGAAACGTTGAAAATAGTTGTATTGTAAATTTCCATAACTGTTCTCCAGGTGGATTTGTATACCAGCCAAAGGTAGTTTTGTCAAGTTTAACAAGAATTCCAAAATAAGCCTCTTGAAAACAGCTCTTACAGATAATGATCGCTGTTTGTTTGTTGCAATGGTCTGCCCCAAGCAGCTGAATAAAAATTAAGTGTAGCATAACAACATAAGCTGCTTCTCTTATTTGTTATATATATATATATATATATATATATATATATATATATATATATATATATATATATATATATATATATAACTTGCTAAGGTGAGTGAGGGGGCGCCGAAATCTCTAGCTACGGCTCTGCGTTTTACCTGGTTGTATATCATTTTACTTATATTGCATATCACAATAGCCAAGTCCAGTTCCTTCTTCGTCTTGAATCCATCCACACTATCCATCCGTAGCTTATGATAAGATTTCTGAACTGCTCTCTTTCTTTTTACAAGGTTTGGTTGTAAGCCCAACGACCAACCCTCTACCAGGAGGACCAGGAATCTTCTGTCAGGGTCCTCTTCTTTTAGTCCCTGTAGCTCCGTCTATTAACTGGAAGGCACCAGTGTCGGTTTTGGTCATCCCAAAGATATCCAGTACCCATCATATATGATGCGCTTTCTCCTATCCGCTACTTGGGAAGTCACCTGGTAGGAGACCAGCAACTTTTCCAGAAATGTAGTATTACCTTCTGCGAATTTGATACAAAAGACTTAAACGGTCTACAAAAGAAAATAAAACATAAATAGCAAAGGTATCTACTAAAGGAATATGATGCATAGTGCGTCACTGAGATTTTTTTAGGATGTCGAGGAAACTAAATGAAATACTTCAACCTCTTTGCAACTAAATGTTGTGAGTACATCGAATAACTTTAAAAGTACATTTTTTAAAATTTCTTATTGGGAATATACGTCAGAAGAGCATAGAAGAACGTGTTAAGAACACTTCCCGAAAATAGTAAAATTTAAGTCTTGAGTTGAAGACGAGACTTTATAATTGCAGGGTTTTTGAGTCGCAAAATAAGAACATTATGCATACAATAAAATAGATTCAGATGTAAAAGAACATTGCAAATAACAATAAAGTAGTTACAGTTTCTTATTCAGCAATAGTTTATTATTATTATTATTATTATTATTATTATTATTATTATTATTATTATTATTATTATTATTATTATTATTATTATTATTATTATTATTATTATTATTATTATTGGATGCATGGAAATTAGAATACGCCAAGAACATTTTTCTTGTCGAACGAGAAGAACACGCAAAAATTGGAGATTGGTTGATTTTGCTTCACAACCAATCATGAAGGCTGAGTACAACCAATCATCAACCCATCTATGATTTAGAAAATAGTATGCAAAACCCAATTAACGTCTATAATTCATGGTTGTTTTGATGTATGAAACAAACTATCCCTCTCTAACAGTAAAATGCTCCTTGCTCCAGGGGTGTGTGACTTGGCCTTTTAGAGGACTTGCACTCCTATTCATTCTCATTTATTGCTTAAAGTTGATAAAGTGATCGGGATTGTAACTGCAACGGACAAAGGAAATTAGTTGTTGAGTAAATTTTATCAAGTTTAGAGTGCATTATTACTAATCAGCAGTGGCGTATTTACGATTTTGTTTCGGGAGGGGCTTTGCCTGAAAATGTGAAAATTCTGCAAGATATTTAATATACTTGACTATAGTAAGTAAGATTTCGAGGGGGCTTAAGCCTCGAAGCTTCCCCCTAAATACGCCACTGCTAACCAGAATAAAATGTTGAGTTTTGTTACCACAATAAACGCATGGTACTTGAAGATTTCATGTGTTATTTCCAATCACAATGTAATGGCTACTGGACTATGAAGGAAGTAATTGGTGTTGCAACCTTGTTTCTAGTAGTATTGAAGCTATAAGTGGTAGACAATAGATTTTATTGCCCCCTTAATTGCTTTATTACCTAACCACTTTCTTGTCAATATGGCCGTGTCGGCCTTGGGAAGGTTTTAGGGGGAGGTGGTTTTATTACCCTGTTTGTTAGGTGGTTAGACGGGTTCCTGGAAAAGGTTGAGTGTTAGGAGGGATGGAGTAGTTTCTAGAAAAGAGGATGAAGGACATGATTTTGATAGGGTTGTTTCTAACAGCTATGCTATGATCAAATTAATTATTCTTTTATTTGTATTTTCTTAATAAATTAATTGGAACAATTGTATTGGTTCGCTTGCTGAGCAAGCTCCTTATTTATTGGAACGTATGCTAAAGCATACTCTGCTTATTTATTGGATCGCTTCATTAGAAGCTCATTATAAAAATATTATGTTTTTCCCAAATCCTATGCTAAAGCATACTCCATAGAACAATCTCTGATTGTGATTATATTAATTAATTCTCTTAATAAATTAATCGGAACATCTTATTTTACGGATTGCTTGCCCTGCAAGCTCCTTATTATTTTTCCCAAATCGTATGCTAAAGCATACACGTTGTTAAATTTGATTGTGATTATATATTAATTAATTTGACCATTTGCATAGCAACTTGTATTTTTTTTTATTCTTTCGCTTCATTAGAAGCTCTTTCTTATTTGTATTTTCCTAATAAATTGGAGGGAATAAACTTTATTCATGCGGGACTTCTTAATTTGACGGATCGTATCTTCATTTTCTCGAACACTGTGTGAGCATACTAGAAATTTCGTGTATAGAATATGTATAGTGCGCTATGATAAGCATTGCTGGTACATATACAGAGCGTGGTTCTTGTACGTCTTTTGCTGGTGAACTTAAGACATGAACTGAACTTTTCGCGCGCTTTTTGGAAACTGGTTGGGCAAGAGGGAAAGATGGCGTTGTTGGGTAACAGGTGCGTGTTAAAACATGAAGACAAATACAAAGGAAAACCGACGACACGTTTAGTACACATCACAGAGTGCCGACAGCGTAATAAAAACAAGTTTGGCGCCAGGGTAGTTGAACACAAGACATTGTCGGCGAAGAATACAAAGAAGATTGAGGTTGTGGCAGGTAAACATGTTGAATCATGCCCCTATGCTAATTGGTAATAGAAAAGAAGTTTTGCGCGGCGAATGATGAACACGTGATTACCTTGTGGGTATGAAAATACTTTAAATACGGGCTATAGCGGAAAATATATATAGAGACACCATGTATCTCTTTGAGAAAGAAGAACACTACGAGGTTAACACCGAAGCAATATCCGATGCTGAAACAGAAATATACGAATCATCGTCAGATGATGAATATGATTTTGATGCAATAGATTCACCAGTGCTAACAACAGTTTCACCAACACCGCCGTCATCTCCAGCAGTATTATCAAGAACATCACGATTTTGGGGTTTAGATTGTTGTTGTAATAGTCAAAAGGTGGACCGTGAATGTATAAAGAAGGCTATTGAAAAATGGGATTTCAACGATACATTAATATGCGATGGATGTAGAGAAGGATCCCCTCACGATTTTGCGCATGATTGTATGAATGTACACCCAGAGTCATTGGAAACCCGTGCATGGAGTATTATTGCAAGTCCTAGTGTTGAAGATGTGTTTTACTTGTATGCAAACACCCATATTATTGGAATATTAACAAGAGAAAAATTCTATGAAACGTATGTGGAATTATTAAGTGATACAGACTATCTTCCGGAATTACTGGACATTTTCATAAGAAAAGACAAACGGAAAGCGAATATTTCAGATTGAGAAAATGTATTCGAATAGAGTTAGTGTTTCATGTGTGTTATGCAGTGATGAAAACATTAATGTGAACTGTGTATTAAAAACTATAAAACTATACTTACGTAACACCAATCCAATTGAATGCATGGAATGCAAGTTAAATCTTCCTCATGATTGTACTCATCTTCATAATACTGGAACATTTGCAACGAAGTACTTATCTCTTGATAAAACTCTTAGTGAACTTTTTGAAGTTTTTGAACAAGAACATAGTGAAATCTCATTTATATGGTTTATGCGTAAAATTTGTGATCTTTTAAAAAATACAGAATTTGTTGGACAGATTATTCCGTTTTTCATTTATCACACAAATGAAATTTCACCATGTGTAAATCAATATATTATCGATATTCAAGGTTTTAAAATGTCTGATAATGAATTTATCATTCGTGAGTTTTGTTTAACTGCATGCGATGATACAGTAAATTTCCATTGCTTGGTAAAATCACCAATAGATTATAATTTATTATCATTAGGATGTCAAAAACA
Organism: Thermobia domestica; assembly: GCF_964235325.1. Classification (NCBI taxonomy): domain Eukaryota; kingdom Metazoa; phylum Arthropoda; class Insecta; order Zygentoma; family Lepismatidae; genus Thermobia; species Thermobia domestica. The sequence continues at coordinate 58,442,669 of NC_137466.1, read as the reverse complement.
AATTGATTGGTTAACTTTAAATTTACATGGTTTGAAATGGAATAGCAAAACTGGATATACTGTATCATGCATACGAAACCTTGTATATCAATTATGTTCAAAGAATTCATCCTTTTATTGTAAAGGTTTAGAGAAATCTCTTTGGATTAAAAGAATATTTGCATTAAATAATGTCATTGATTTAGAAACAAAACATTGTCCACCATTAAGTGAATTATGTGCAAACACATTTAATGATTATTGTAATTTTCACACAAATATTGTAAAGAAATCAGGATGTGCATATCGTAATGCACAACAGTTGAATTATTGGTGGAAATATGAAAGATCAACAGCATTAACTAATGCATTATCAAGATTGTAATGTTTTTCTTAGGAATTGTAAATAAAATGCAGGGATGTAAGTTTAAAAAAAATTTATTGAAAATTTAAGAAAAAAAATTGTATATATGATAAAAAAATATAAAAATTGTAAACATATAATAAGAAAAAAAAATAAAAAAAATAAAAAAAAATTATTTCTGTTTTCTTTTTTTAAAAAATTTGTTCACATGTTTATAAACGATATCATCATTCTTTTTCAAATTTTTCTTGTTAAACATTTTTAAACACTTTTGAAATGATTGAGTGCGGATAATATGATGCAAAAAGAACAACACAAAATAACCGCACAACACAGAATTATCATGTTGATATTGATGATTATTCGTAAAGTACATTTTAGTATTTTTTGACAAAAAGTTTTTTATTTCTTTGGGAATGTCCATAGCAAGACTGTCAAAGTAGTACCCATGTTTTTTCTTATTGATGTACACTGCGACCCAGTGGGAACCAGCAGAATCAGATGTATCAAGATTAATCACAAGTGCAGCAGGAGGTTCTACCGTTACAGGTAGTCTGTCAATAGGGTAAATTCCAGTAACACTTGCACCAGTCACTTTATCACTTAGTAACACTTTTAACAATTCGTCACTATACATGATGAAGATTATTATTTTTAATTGTAGTAGGTATGTAACTATCACTGTTATTCACATGTAAGACATAGTCATACACTTTTACATATTCACTATACAGTAATGCTTCATGAACACTGCACCTATATTGTCCGAAACAATGCTTATTATGTGCACACCGATGAACGTGAAAACTTAATGCAGTATACTTTGGACAGTTTATTTCTTCTAAATTTGTAACTTCTCTTTGAAGAATTTCTTGAAGAAAACACTTTCTATTTATTCCGTAGGTGTATATTGTTGTAGTATTTGAACAATATGATTGAAGTATTTCCTTAAGATGGGAATATTCTACATCGCCTTCGTGCCAGGTAATGCCATACACATTCTCACCTAGATATTTGTTTGTACTTACGATCGGCTCAGCTAACTTATTTAAAGGAAATGGTGGTTTAAAAATCCAATTTTGGAAAAAGGGAACGTCAGGATTTACAATGGCTAATTCTTTTACAATAAAGTCATCTTCGTTATCATGATACGCCGAGAAGTGTACAACAACCCTCATCCTACTCAACTGAATAAATTAGAAGGTGTTATCAGTATAAATATTTCTATCTTTGTCTACTTGTGCTAAAGAATCGAATTGTGCATACACAATGCATGTAACAGGTTCAGTTAAAGTTTCTGAAAATGATACTTTTAAATTTACAGGGGAATCGCGTACCACATCCCACGTGTTATCGTCTAAAGTTCCTGTTGGAGATAGAATAAAAGCATACAGAGCATATCCGTTTGGATACTCATCAAGAGTAAGAGTATGGGAATAATTTTGATAATATATACCAGTACCTGAAATCAAAGTATAGTAACTTAGAAGATATAAATTGTTATTAAAATCAGGAGTGAGGGGGTTGGGAGGAGATGATTTTGAGCCGACTTGTAATTGCAGTTTGTTAACGTTAAAGTTTCGAAATTCAAAGGGATTAAGATGTGATTTCCCATTGAAGGCTGTGTTGGAGATGAAACCAATAACCAGGCCTTTAGGAACATTACCCAGGAAAAGATTATCAATGTTGTAAGACTTTACTTGTGCAGGTATAGTATAAGATCTTGTCTCCACTCTCGTCAGAGGTAACTTGGCCGTTTCCGAACCCATTCGTGTATTTAATTGCATAGCTAAATCTGCAGCTACATCAATACGTCGTACATGAAGAATAACTTCCTCAAGTGCAACTTTATAACTTGTATTTTCAGGAGACATTAAGCAAAAATTATCTTTACTACGATGTAGTTTTACACGTAAACTTACTTTGTTAGGAAGCATACGATCTAAACTTACAATATCAGTATGAAGACGTCCATACATTTCAAAAGATTTACTATTTTTCACCTTATTAGCACGTTTTTGAAAACCAGCATTTGTATTATCTAATTTATTAAAATTTTTTGCAGTATCTTTATGCCACAACCCACATGCTAAATGTGTTTGAGAAGCATCATAAGAATAATTTAATAATGTTTCAATGTATGCACGATAAGGATAAGATCCTGATGAAGAACTAATTAATTTATCATTTAACGAAATATCAATTTGACTAAATAAAGAATGTAAGAAATTATTTACTGGTGCAACAGTATCATCATTAGCTAAAGTTGTACCATCAGCTTTAGTAATTTTACAACGTACATAAAGATATAGATATGCAGGATGAATAAATTCCCTTGTTTCTCCTGGAATAACAAATTCAATAGGTCCTTCTGAGGTTAATGTGGAAATAGGACGATATTCAGCATTTGTAGTTGCTTCAATAGCTGTTTGTGTCATTGGTATAGAAAAGAAATCAAATTCATTGGTACAACATTCAAAACTACTTGAATTTAGGAGCGCCATTATGAAAAGATGTCGTGTATATGTTTACGTTTTGTTGGTGGTCCAAACTTTACAATTGCAGGAGCTTTCCTCTTGCGTGACCGTCTCTTGCCGTTACCAGTTAGCAACTGTCCAACTTTATTAATTGCTTTTGTCTTTAAACTATTACCAGCTTCTTTTACACGCGCACGAACAGATTCTTTAAATGGTCGATTTTCTAATACATCACCCGCAACTTGCATACCGGTTTGTAATGCTTGACGTCCTACAGTTTTTGCACCTTGTTTAAGAAATGGTAAAGCAAAACGAAATAATCCTTTAAAGAAACTACCTATACCATGTCCCCTTTGATATACAGGTCCTGAAAAATATGGTATTCCGCGTCCACGGTGATAAGTAACACGTCTTGCTCTCATCTTTTTTTTTCTATAATTATTATTTAGCAGATGCAGGAGAGCGTTTAAAATGTAGTGTTACGGTCAGTGTCCCAGAACGAAATGGCAAATTTCGCCCTGCATGATCTTTTAATAGTATTTCAATTGTGTTAAAACAAAATTTTGCAAGTGGCATATAATGAATATCTTCAAAGGTAATTGTTTGAACTTTTCCGTATTTAATATCAGAGATTGTTGCTATACGTAATAATGGTGCTTTTGTATCACCTAAAAATTGATATTGTATAATATCTGTATATATAAAAATTTGATGTGGATATCCGATATCAACATATGGTTGTTTGAATCCACGAGATTCTTTAACAAGATCTGATTTTTCAGAAAAACCTTATTGTAAAGCTAATGTAGGCGACAATGTAACTGATTCTACACGTTCATCACATTCAACATGCACAACATTTGAAAAACTAAATTTTATAAAACTTGATATCGCGTTTAATTCCTCTAGTAAATGATGAATGGATGGATAATATCCAACAAGAATTTTACTTTTCATAGGTTCTGCATTTTTAAATTTGTACCATATAACATTTTCACCTTCAGTAACATTATAACATGTTAATGGAATATGTACTTCACTTAATCCTACATACCAATCGGATTCTGATAAACGAATATTATTTTTTAATTGATTAATAAAATGTGTTGGACTATTTGTAGGATATACATCTGCACTAGCATTTGAAACTAGTGTAATGTAAAAACTATCATCAATACTTTCAGAAATCATTTTCGTTTAAAGTGAAGTGTTAGGTTTGAAGTTCCAAAACGAAATGGTAATTTTAACCCGTGTTCATCTTTTAAGTTTACTTCTATCGTATCAAAATATTTCTTTTCAACTTTAACATAATGTGGTGAGTGAAACACAAAAGATTTTACATGACCGTGTTGTACATTATATACACTAAGTTTTCGAACTAATGGTCCTATATTTTGTTGTTGTTTTACAATATCAATGCAAACATTAATTGTATTGGGAATATTATAATCTAAATCACATGGAAATTTTCCACGTGCTAATATTAAATCAACATTTCTAACTTTTGTGTATATAACTTTTTTAACATCATGCGTATTTTCATTAATAAATCCAAAAATGTGTTGTAATCCTGGTGTAACACCAATCATACATTGATCTTCTAATTTCAAAGAATGTTTAATAACAATTTGATTTTTATTTTTTAAATAGTGTAACATACGAGCATTTTCAGGAATTAATTGTAGAATAGATTCAATTGATGAATAATATCCAGGTGTAATTGGAACATGGTGGCGTTCAACTTTACCATCGATAACACTAGTAATTATAATTTCTTCATTTTCACCAACATTGTAAAAACTCCACGGAATATTAATTTGTGTTAATGCAACACCCCATTCCCCATCACGTAAATCAATAGGTTGTGCCAATTTAACTCGAAATGATGATGTTGTATTATTATCAAAAAGATTGCTACTTGCATTTGAAGGAAGAGTAACGTAAAAGTCGTGTGTAAAGTTCGAATTCATTTTGCAGACTGAATAGAATCTGATCTAATCCACGAATTCATACTTGATGGATATCCTAACCATTTTACATACATCCACCCATTTTTACGTTTCAATACTTTTTCAATAAGATATGTTTTCTTTGAATTTATAATTACTTTTTGTAATTCTTCTGCATAAAATATTCCTTTAATTTCTTCACCGTTCCAATCTTTTAATTTGTAAGTGACAGGATCTGACTTTATACATTTGTCAACAATAAATATTTCTTGTGACCATTTAGGTAAATATCCTTTTTCTAATTTATGTTTATACTTACTAACACGAACATAATCACCCGAACTAAATTTACAAGTTATATTTTTCTTATTCTTTTTAATTCCGTATAATGTTTCCCACACTTGATTCACATTGGAATCATTTACTTGTGCAGGTGCCATTTTAATACTTGAATGGTATGAATGATTATAATTTTTTACAATTTGATCTAATACATTAATATAACGATAAGTATTCTTTGCAGTAAAATAACGATACAATCTTTCTTTTAATGTACGTATAAAGCGTTCTGCTAACGCACACTTAATTTCGGAATGAACACTATAATGATTAATTTCATATTCTTTAAACAATTGTTTTACATGTCGATTATAAAATTCACCACCTAAATCTGTTTGTACGTTAAACACAGGTAACTTGAAATTTTTAAAAATTTTTGTTATTGCTTTTACCATTTCAGGACCTTTCTTTGTTTTTAACGGAACACAATATGCATAACGTGAAAAAATGTCAATACAGCATAATATATATTTATAATTATTATTATACTTTGCAATATTTTGCATATCTGCTAAATCCATTTGTAATGTTTCATTTGGTGCACTAACATAATACTTTTTACGTTCAAAAACTTTACGAGCTGGTGCATGTAGTGTATAAGCATCTTGAGAAGCTAACCATTTTTTAATATTCTTTTTAGATAACTTTGTTTTGCGTTGTAATGTTTGTATACTTGATAAAGAATCAGGATTTGAATAATCATAATATATTTTGGATAATTTTGTCATTTTACATACTATATTCTTTCCAATGTTTAAATAAATTAGCTACCACTGCAGGACTAGGAGATTTTCTTACTTTACGAATACGTTGTCGTCTACTACTACTACTACTACTTTTCACTTTTGATGCTGGCGTGCTAATAGGTGTACCAATAAATTCTTTAGGAACATTAAGATCTTCTAATAAATTTTTAAATTCATGAATACCTATAGGATTTCTTGAATATTTTCTTGTACGAACAACATCATTTACTAAATCTATAATATTTGAACCTGGTATTGTTTTTTCATGAATACGTACTGTACCAGACTTATCCCACTGAATTTTATTACAACATGTCAACTGTTTTAATAATAGATCTGTTTTCCTACGAAGTGTTTTCGGTACTGATTGTAAAATGTCTGATACAAATGGTAAAATAGAAGTATTGCTATCTTGTTTGGAAGTTGATGATGATGATTTTTCTTCTTCTTCTTCTTGAATGATAGGTAAAGTAATAGGTTTATGTGAAGAAGATGTATACTGTAAATAACGATGCAAAGCTTGTTGATATAATTTCCACTTTTGTTGTACACTAAGATCACGACGTTTTAAGATGTTATTCATTTCTTCATCTAAACGTGATTGATGTGAATCTATGGATTTAAGATTCGATTGAATTTCATGTACAGCATTTTCAGGAACTAAAATCATTTTACGTAATTCTGACATATTTAACGACTAAAAATACTGCTTCCCACTGCTGCAAGAAGTGGTCCCAAGATTAACGGTAAAAGAGCACCACCTTTCTGTAGTAACAACTTTTTCTTTTTATTCAATGCAGTACGTTGCTGAGATAGAGCACGTAAGATCTTTTTATGTCTACGTAAACGTTGCTTCTGACGAGAATTTAAAGGGATGTTTCCTTTTATTGTGTTCTTAGCTACTTGAGATATTGTTCTTATTAAATCCCCTGAAGCATTTTGTAAAATTTGTTTCCGTTTTGTATTCTTGCATTTGCACAGTGCACGGAGCGTGCTGTAGTGTTGTTTCACCTTCAACATCTTGATGCAGACTAAACAAAAATTTCTGTATGCATGTCTTTTACGTTAGCGTACACATACATGATTTCATTCGGAAGAATATTTGTACGTATTCGCAATGCATCGTTTGTTTTTTGTGTCAAGTCAAATAATAAATAAGTGTGAGGCTCTCGTGTTACTTCTTCGAACACACTCACGACTTCTTTACTATACCGAGGCATAATTTGCCTTGCTAAATATTGTATTTGTAATTTATCACGTGGATTTTTAAATACTATAATATAATGTGCATTTAAACTAATATCACGTGCATGTTTTCCTTTTGGAAATAAATTTTGAATAATAAATATTACAGTTAACTTTTTGTGATGTGCATACTTTGTAAATAAATTAGCAACATCACCATTAGTTTCTGACATTAAATCATCAAGTATTAATAATGAATTTTCTTTGATTTCAAAATTATTCATGTCAGGTATTCCCTCTACAAAACGTATTTTTGCATTTGCATCTAATTTTGGTATTACTGCACCATAACACCAAACAATATCATTAAACTTTATACTAAACATTTGATCATGTTCATTAAGTAAACGATTTACAAAACAAGTTTTACCAGCCCTTGAAGGACCAGCGATTAAAATAGTAGAGGGATGTTGAAACTTTAACATCTTGTAATCAAATGAATGCATACAATAGAGACTCTGCTTTATATACACACTCACACTCACACATTGAATTTTAATATTTTCACAATCATTGATTGTTCGGAGTATACATAGTAATGAAATGGATAAAAAAATCACTGGGATATAAGATTAAAGCTGAAGTGACTAGTTTATACATTGTTTGCACAGCAAACGAAAATATAAAAAGAATAAAATAAATTAGGAATAAATTAAATAAATTAGGAATAAATTAAGAATAAATTAAAAAATAAATATTTTTACAATCGATGATGGTTCGGGGTTTCATTACACGAAAGAGACACGCATACAAGTCACATTCACTCATTCCTGGGCCTATAACCGTAAGGTACACTTGCACGTTTTCGTATTGGTTCATCGTCGGTCATGTTAGGTTCGTCAATCCGTTTTCGTTTTTTGTTGACCTCACGGTGTGTCTTTGTCTCTCTACAGCTAAAGATACGGAACCCCGGTCTACGAACGATGCTATTTGGGTTTTCTATTACTGTGGACTCTAATTGTCCAGACACTAATTTATAGAAACTCTCAAAGTTAATTTTCTGAGAGGTCCTATCATTTAGTGTTATCCCCCTAATTTTGTATATATGCCGAACATCCCCTTGGGCATTTGTTAGCCGCATAGCATAATTTTTACAGCCAAGACCAATAAAGGTTGTAAACTCCCAACCTTCAGGAATTTCATTCGTCAGATCACCCAAATAGTTTCCGAGCGGTAACAAGGGTTCCTCATCTTTTTTCTGTAAGTACATGATACTGTCAGTGTCACAGTAGATTACTCTGTCAGGTCCTACAGTCGTCAGTAGTTCGTAAAGTCTAAGTCTAGCCCACGAAGTAATAAATGCGGCTAGTATCACATTGGAAAACTCCAACGGAACGTTTTCATTTTCAATGTCTCTGTACGTGAGAATGAGATGGTCACCATCAATTGGCACCACACTTTGAATTTCATACCTTGCCGTAGTTAAATACCTAAGAAAGGTAACCTCATCACTAACGATTATACTCTGCGACATGTCTGTGCGTTGCCCCCACTTACCATACAATGAATTGAGGTATAGCTTCGCACACTGCCTCAATCCCGGGTTCATCCTAATATTGTCATAATTTAATCGTATGCCTTCATGGGCATAATATTCTTCGATATATTTTTGTTTGTCTTCTTCAGTGGTGCAGTAAGCAGGAAAACCAGAGGCTTCCTGCTTCATCTGAAGGAAGGAATTCACGTAGGTCCCGAACAGCCCTCATGAATTCCCCTCTTCAGGATCTAAAAGTTCAAATTCCCATATCTCATGTATATCGATTATTTTGTAACCTTTTTTAAGAGCAAGGTGTAACTCTGGTGTACAAAATGTTCCTGTGAGAGCACACTCAGCATCGCTATGGGTACATTCGTTAGTGTTTTCTTCTTCCATGCATGTGCGGCAAAGGCCGAAAAGTAATCGACCTCCCGCAACGTATGGTAAGATCGGAAAGTAGAGGTCCTTTGGAGGGACGATTGTGCATTTGACTACACCGTGAATACTTTCCACATCTGGAAAGTCCGGTCCCGTGTGAATCTTAGGTGATTTAACCGGCATAGGTTTACGTGCCATCACCCAAGGGTATAACGATGTTACATCGGCGTAGGAAATTCGCTCATCACTCGCACAATTGACGTAGGAACGAAAGACCTCCGTGCGACCACCGTTGTAACAGTTCTTAGGAATAAGAAAATCAGGTAGATTAGTACAACGTTCTTGAACAAACTTTTGCACTTTCTTATCCGTCTTTACCTTATTGTCCCAAGAACATTCCCATATTTCGTATAGGTTTACACCTATACTTTTCAGGTACCTACGGCGGCGCATGGTTTGCTCATATCGTTTTTCCATCGTATTGTACGAGTCCTGGGCATCGTGCAAAACCGCGTCACGGTTAAAGGGGAAGCAAAGGCGGCAGGCATGGAAATAACACCCGTAAAAGTCGAAGGCAGCGTTGAGTCCTTCGTGCCATCCATCGACCTTGTACCTACCAATATACTTTTCCCCACCTCTCCTAGCATGCTGGATTTCTATCCCTAATTGGTCTTCCATATACATAAGCCATTGCATAGCTTTTGTACTATACTTGGTCTTATGATGAAATCCCAACGCGGGAATGATAGGAATAGTATTCTCCGGTAAGTGCAAGGTACGATATGTCCGCATCGCAAGACTTGCAATGGTAGATGATGTTATGAAACATTGCAAACCCTCCGTTTTCTCTTCGATGATATCGCTAAACTTAATGACCGCTTCTGTTAGAATTCTAACATCATTCTCACAATAAGCCAGCATATCCCTCTGCAGGTTAAACTCCTCGCCACTTTCCGCACGTTCTTGGTGCCAGGCTTCCAGTTGTTTTCTTTCTTCTGTGCTTCGCCCTTCAGGGTCATAGTATTCAATCGGAGGGTAGGGACCAACATAATTTTGATTTTCTTCAGTATTGAATAAATATGGGAAATCTCCCTTCTTTAAATTTTGACTAAGGCCTAACGTTTTTGGTAATTTGGATAATTTGACGCCAATATAAAGGTAAGAGTCGCGGAAAAAGATACGATTACCTATACTGATATTAAAAATCTTTTGACCCTGAATAAGGACACTAGGTACAATATGCTGGTCTTCTATTAGAGTTCTAAGACAGAAGAGACCATCGTAGCGACTACCATTATGGGCGATTGCCACGATCTTCTGAAAGACAGGACGCTCTACTAACACGTGGTTAATAAAAGCCGTCATTGTCTTAAAAGAAAACGAACGATTTCCAACATTGTCACCGCACGTTTTACAAGGCTCATCAATACCTTTTCTTATACAGGCGTGACAAACATGACGACAGCACACCAGTACAACTTCGTGTTCCCTTTCACCGCGATCATTCGGTGCCTTCAACATCGTCTCTACATCATAGGTGATGTACATAAACCTTTTCGTATGAAGAGGTCGCTGTCTCTGAACAAAACATGTATGGTTTGTATCAACATATGCGCGGCACGTTGAACAATAATGTTCACCACACATGTGATCAGATTTTCGACCTCTCTTATCAAAGATGACGCCGCAATTGATGCAGAGCTTTACATTATCACATACAGATCTAGCCGATTTATTAGGTGTCAGATGATTATTAAAGCATTCACCTTCAGCAAACTCTCTATTGCATGCATTGCATTTAATTCTGTTTGCGGTATAATCACGTTCGTGAGTATGTTCGCAATAAGTACAACGAGTTTTACACTTGTGCGCATGTGACCTTTCATCATAAGCTTCCAAACAATAATAACAATACTTTCGTGCCTTGAGGAAAGTTCTAATGTTACGAATGGGTTCGAAATGACCAACGGTGTTACCTCTTCGATAAAGGATAAAAATCTTATTTTCTGCAGGTTCTCCCGGGTAACGTACTATATATTCCCGGTTATTCTTTTCATGCTCCTGATAAACTACGATTTGATATTCCCCTTTCAAATATGCTTGAAAGAGTTCCAGATCGGAAAAGTCACAACCTTGCTTACTTTCAACGTTAACCCCTGCCATCTCGCAGAGAACTTCTGCTTTAAGAAGCCATGTATCTTGGCTTCTTGTTCTTAAATTATACAAATCATGTTTTGTACCGTGGAGCTTTACTTGTCCCCATACAATGGCCATAGGGAGACAGTAAATATTTCTATTTTCAATACGAATTAATCGTTTTTCTAAGTAATCTTGGTATTTTGCATATTTGTCAACGGCACTCGTTGTATTATTTCTTCCCTGGCCGTGCATACTCTCAGCGATATGGAATCGAAACAATAGTTCTTGCCCCAAAAGGAACACTTCATTCGAATTTAATACACGTTCGATTGAAGTGAGGACTGTCCTAGCAGAGAAATTGCCCTTTCTTCTAAACGGAACGTACACTGGTTTGTTGTTGGTACTATTACTACTCTCTATGTATAAGCCAATGTAGTCCGAGGGGCGTGCATTGGAGATCACATGTTCCAACGCAAAATTAACTAAGCTTTCGATATAAGCCTCTGGGTTATTAATATTCCTTTCATCACCCACAGGTCTGACGGCAATTTCATGTCCCGTAAGATGAAACTTACGAAACCTTTGTCTGCTTTCTCTTATAACTTCGAAATTACTATTTCTTTGATTATCCCCGCCATTATTATTATCACTACCACTACCACCTGTACTACCACTATTAGGACTACTAATAGTACCAGTTGTACTATTGTTGTTGTTTATGTTGCCATGTCCAACCATTGCTGGAACATTGGCATATGACGGGTTAGGCTGAGGAGTAAAAATCATTTGGTCCCCATAGTCATGATTATCCTGTACACAGTATTCAGGCGGATTGTATACAGGATTTTCTCCCTGGACTTGTTGCGTGGGTATAACCACAGCATTGTCCTCGTTTTGAACCAAACTCCTCATTTCTTCAGCTGGTATTTCATCGGAATTTTGAGTGCCAATCCCATTTACTTCATCCAAGAAAGCTAAATCTTCATTTGTTAATTGATATAGATTATTAGGACTCAAGTTATGATTTTCTTGAGGGGGCATGACTATGGCATTATTTGTGGATGGGATTAAGCACGGTTCCGAAACAAAGCGCGTGCCAAAATCAAAAAAGTCCGATAACTCTGTATCTTTTATCCTATCCACCTGACCTTCCCCACATGATAATAAATAAAAGAGTTTTGACTGCGCCGATTCGTAAGTATCACATGTACGGAAAAATCCATACAAAAATAAATCTAATATATCAGCACTGCTTACGCAGTGCTGGAGAAGTAATGTATCATTACCTTCGAAGGCACGAAGGGCGCGTAGGAGTGCATCGCATCTCCCCGAGCCCCGATATCCCAGCCTGTTCAATTCCATGATGGCTTTCCAGGTACTGAAGACCCTCGGGTACTCGTTGAAACCGCGCACCAATTCCTGGAGATAAATTTCATCAACCATATTCAATTCTTCGGATGGGCAGAAGAAATCCATCTGAAAGAAATAAGACAAAGAAAAAACTATTTTGAGTTATCAAGTTGACGTTAATATATCACTTGAATATAAAAGAGAGAGAGCACATTCAATTACTTTCAACCTATAGTTACATTTTAATGATATGTAAATAAAAAGCATTCACTTATTTTCAATCTATAGTCAAATAATGATATGTAAATAGAAAACAATTTGTTCAATTTATGAAAAAAAAAATCAATAAAAAATATTGAGTTGTAATCTATTCTTTTAAAATATCCACACACAATAAGTCTCTCTCTGTTCATTAATATTGGTTAAATACAGCTCAAATATGTATAATTTCTTTTTTTTAAAAAAAACAATAAGTGAAGAAATACACACCTTTCAAGCCTCAGTTGTTCGTTCACAACACCAGAAATAGAAGAAAAATGTCGACTCTGCGTCGCTGTAAGTCTGAACAAGAATGTTTGGGTGTTCTATTTGTGCTGCTACCACCACTCAAGGTTCGGCAAAGCTTCAATGTCTGGAATACAATAGGCTTGAATCAATTTCTTTATACTTTATTTAATAGTATTAAAACTATATAGTTAATTAATTAAGATGCGCTAAAGCTTGTCCTTGATCTTACACGTACGCTGCCGTGAAAGGAAATGATACCCCCACACGCCAAATTCAAGTTATATCATGTCCTATCATGTATTGCACAATCACTACTACTACTAGTGACATCTAGCGGCAAAAGTCATAATTAAAGATTAGTTGTGCGTTGAAAGTCCCGCAGTGCTGACGCGTGTGCGACAAAGTTCCTTATATTTCTCAGGTGAGTATAGTATATATGTTTTCATTGTGTAATAAACCATAGCACATGCTTGTATATTCTGTTGGTCTTAATATTCTATCAAAGTATTGAAGATCAAACGCGTATAAGTAAAACTATTGGGTTAAATAAGGAATATAAACCCATGTCTTTCAGTGACAGAGCAAATATTTACTTAAGTGGTGCGGTACCACATCATTTCTGGGATATAAAGCCCAGTCTTTCAGGGGAATGACCCCCTCTACTAGTACTGCTGCATACATTTACATTGAAATCCTAGTGCCTCACTGCAAAATCCATGTATAACATTTATTACTCTTACTACATTACTCTTAAAGACGGGTATAGCCCCTTTTCTCTACGCAAAAAAGAGTGCATTCAGTAATTAAAAGTTATGAGGGGGAATTCAGTCCGGGCATAGTGTCCCCTCTTCTCCACGCAAAAGAGCGCATTCAGTAATTGGAAAAGTTATGAGGGGGAATTCAGTCCGGGTATAGTCACCCCTCTTCCTCCACGCAAACGAGCGCGTTCACACTGCATTGGATTCTCTTTCTGCAACCCCTAACAAAATATTTCGTATTTCATTTCATTTTTCTCACTCATTACCTTGCTTAATATAGAGTTAGTATGTACAAAAACCATGTGACTACCATATGATTAAGATTCTGAATACTGTATCACATGTTTAAATACGCAAGTTCATATTTTATATATTTTTCAAATATATTCCCAAGACTTATTCAGAAATAAAAGAACATCTAGCTTAAATTTCTCTCACTTAATTACATTCTTTCATTTGTCATGTCTTGGAAAAGAGAAACATTTGAGTATTCACTACGTTTCGTGATAGTCAAGCTATTCTAACACGAATTCAAAGGGAAAAGGCCGTTGCTATGATCCAAAATGAATCAATGAACCTAGTTCTTTTCTTTGGAGTCTAACTGTGGGAAAGAAAAGTCTACACATTTACGTAAAATTGCAATATTCGCATGTATCTTGGAAAATTGCATCCACTACAACTAAGAACTCTTTATATAAGTACATTTTTCAGTGTGAAAACACATTAAAACACTTTTTCGCGGATCTAAACACTTTTTGTTCACTTCTGAACACTTTGTGAATACATCTGTACACTTAATACTGACTGATTTTCTAAATATTGGGGATACAAGCAAGACAAATGTCTATCTTTTCTGTTGAACTTAATTATTTTACACTAAACAATATATTTTGAACATTATCTGTAGTAAATATTGAATATGTATGTGTTCTAAAAGTGTTCTTTATGTGTAAATTGCTTATTTTCCGAAAAGACAATCCAATATGAATACAGATTCATGACAAATCATTCAGACACAATGTATTTATATAAAATCTACCATCAACATACTGGACAGTACGCAATTCTGTTTAATCACAATTTCAGTTATAAAGATTCAAAGAAATTGCACACTTGATTTTTGCCGTAAAGTCCATCAGTGGCGGTTCTTAAGGGATGTCACCACGCATTTCTAAAACTATAAAGTATCTCATTGACGGTTCTTAAGGGATGTCACCACGCATTTCTAAAACTATAAAGTATCTCATTGACGGTTCTTAAGGGATGTCCACATACATTTCTAAAACTATAAGTCCGTCCGTCAATGGCGATTCTTAAGGGATGTCACCACGCATTTCTAAAACTATAAAGTATCTCATTGACGGTTCTTAAGGGACGTCACCACGCATTTTCTAAAACTATAAAGTATCTCATTGACGGTTCTTAACGGATGTCACTACGCATTTCTAAAACTATAAGTCCATCTGTCATTGGCGATTCTTAAGGGATGTCACCAGGCATTTTTCTCTAAAAAGATTAACACTGCCAAGATATTTTTCGTGTCCCCACATATTCTTAACTATGATAATAATGCTAATTCCATTCTTCACTCTTTCCTGTGGTCAACTTGTCCAAAAACGCAACCAAAACGGAATCAAAACTCAAACATAGTATTCAAACATTTAAAAAAAAAAATAAAAAAACAAATATTTCGTTCCTTCGTGGTGACCGTTCAGGAAGCTAGCTTTTCCCTGTTGGGCGTTATGCCCTGCATGTATGGATCCCCACTGTTTGGCAAACACGGAAAGCAATTTAAGTCACACGCGGTTCCCTCAGGTTCGGGGCGTTATGCCCCAGTGTATGAATCCCCCGATTTTCGGTAAACACGGAAGGCGTTATAAGTCAACCGCGATTCCCCTGTTTGGGGGACTATCCCTCATGCACAGCTCCCCCGATTTTCGGTAAACACGGAAGGCGTTATAAGTCAACCGCGATTCCCCTGTTTGGGGGACTATCCCTCATGCACAGCTCCCCCGATTTTCGGTAAACACGTACAACAATATAAGTCAGCCGCGATTCCCCTGTTTGGGGTGCTATGCCACCATGTATGGTTCCCCCGGTTTTGGCTCGATATGCTCCCCACAAGTTAAAACATATTGGCAAACTCTTAGTTCGTTTCTACACTGTGTTAATTATTTTCATAAGAAAAAACAATATGTGTTAATTTTCTAGGGGAGTCCCACCATTCGATACTTATGCAAATATATCTAATCAATTATAATGATATAAAACTTACTTGAATATAATATCTTCTTTGAACAAAACACAGAAAAAATCCAGAAAAAACACTTTAAAGAAACAATGCAGAAGCAAGGCAGAAGACTTCACGAGCAAAATTGTTAATACAGGAAATGTGTACTCCATTTATATAATATATTTTTTATTTATTCATTAACATAAGGGGAATGGAATAGGGGGAGAAAAAAAAATAAAGTAAATGAATTTGCCTTGTAATACAGCATTGCCTCAGTCTGCAAAGAAGCAGAAAAGAATTCCTTTGTCGGTCTCTTGCCGAATCGAAGCAAATATTTCTTTTCTATAGAGGTAATACCATGGAATTTTCACACAATGCCTAAAGTTTGAAAAACATCGCCAGCATGTCTGAATTCGTACATCAAAGACGCCAAATTGTCGTATTTTTCAGGGTAATAGTTGTTTACCAAGCAATAAAATTCGTTAACTGGGTTCCTAGATTTTAAAATTCCGGCTTTATTCAGTAAACTATATAGCTATCTGTTTCAATAACTTGTATTTTGCCGAAAAGAACAGCATAATTATTGTATGTGGCAAAACACAGAAACCATTCTACGGGTTCTTTTTTGTGTGTGTGTTGTTTTGCAAACTCAAAATGAAGGACAGCCATTTATTCATCAGGTTATTGGCATTGAGTACAAGGACAGCCTGGCAATACCTTGTTTGTTTGTCTGAATGGGCGGGGAAAAGGTTGTTGTTTCCAGAACCATCCACCAGAAGTGGTTTATACAAAAAATCTATGTCAGTTGTCGCGGGGTAAAATCCTGTTCACACAAGATGCGGGCAAAGAGAGGCAGTGAAGGGTGGGGAGAAAAATGTATGTCACTTGTTGCGGGTGGGAAGAGAGGGTAGAAACTTGTTCACACAAGACATTGATGATGGAAAGAGAGGCGGGGACGGGTGGGTTCTCTCGTTCACTCAAACTAGAGGGAATGATTGGTCCCCATGGTTAAACATTGCAGGCGGAGCAAACTGGTTTTTCCTGGCCAATCATATCGCAAGGTTGTTTGCATAGGGTGTGAGAAACTGAACTTCATTCTTCACCCTCAGTATTGCAATGGCAGTTGAAGAAAGAACACATCAGTCTGCAAATTTCGTACTGAACAACGCTGAAAAATAGCAGAGTTAAGTCTGTCATTTAAGAACCACGCAAACTAAACGAAAGAAGTGCAGTTCGCAACAAGAAAAATAAATGAAAATAAATAAATATTTCTTCCTTTCCTTCCTTTTTCCCTCCCATCTTAATACTTTACTCCGTAAAACAAAGCACCATTAAAAATCGTTGCTAAACATTGGAGCTTAAAGGGTGTAATCATATTCATTATTCATAATTTTCTAGTTCAAATAAGAGTGTTCAATTAGTTACGAGCTTTACAAGTCAGATCATAATTAAATTAATGGGGAAAAACCTTGTGGGAACTATGGACCGCGTTTTAAGCCATATACTGAAGTTCTAATTATCTAAATCATAGTTTTAATTCTAATTTAATTATAATTTCAATTCAAGAAACGTATTAAATCATGTTTAAAGCTAGGAACAGCGTTCAAAGCCGTATCCTCAATCAAAAACCGTGTTGGATCGCATTTGAAGCTAGGGATTGCGTTCAATGACGTATACCATTGCTCTAATTATCTAAATCGTAGTTTTAATTCTAATTTGATTATAATTTCGATTCAATAAACGTATTAAATCATGTTTAAAGCTAAGAACAGCATTCAAAGCCGTATCCTCAATCAAAAACCGTGTTGTTTCATGTTTGAAGCTAGGGATCGCGTTCAATGACGTATACCAATGCTCTAATTATCTAAATCATGGTTTTAATTTTAATTTGATTAAAATTCCGATTCAAGAATCGTATAGGAGCGTGTTTCAACAAGAAAGAAGGTCATTCCACTTTTCCAAACAACCTCTATTGCACAACTAATAAAACCACTTCCCCCAGAAACCTCCCCCAAGCCCGGGACCGGCCTCTCCAAGGCCGACACGGCCATATTGACATCGAAAGTCGTTAGGTAATAAAGCAATTAAGGGGGCAATAAAATCTATTGTCTGCGACTTATAGCTTCAAGTCTACTGTTTCTTTCAGACATAATGTTCGAGCGGGCACACTTAGTATTCCGGGGGGGGGGGCACTACTCGTACCATTCTATTTATTATTATATTACAAATGTATTATTTTGGTCTTTTCCGGGGGCACTCTCAGAGCTCCGGGAGGGTAGTGCGCCCCAAAAAACATGTCTGGAAGAAACATTGGTTGCAAGCTTATGGATTGAGCCTTTATGCTTAGGTTTTAGTGCAAATTTGTATTGTAATATAATTAATTCAACGGTTTCTTCGATCCAAAGTGAGTAAATTTCTTCTTGTTGAGTCCCACGTCTCTAAATTACTGAACACATGTCACTAAAGAATCTGGATCTGTTTGAAGCAAACATGGTCAATTTTATTGCTCAATTATTAACTGTGAATATGACCTGGGTTCATTGTTGAATTTCCGGCTATTACTCTGAACTCCAGAAATGTCTTAGAGAGAAATTTCGACAAAAGAGGTCGGGAATGCAGACAAAGGGTCCTTTTTTTTTTATTAGGGCATCGTCTGCAGTATGCACGACATAAATCCATTATTGTGGTTCCCTACTTGATCCTCACCCACTCTTTCAGACTTGTACTTCTTTGCCAAACTGATCAAGGCTCTAGATGTTCAACATATGTCGATTACAATTTCACCAAAAAGCTGTGTAGGAGTCTTAATGGTCACACTGAATCACTGATTCAAAAACCTACTAAAATAAATCGCTAATATTGTATAGTAGATAATTATAATAAGGAAAAATTGTACAGTCAGCAGAGAAAGTATCTTTGCCCTTGACTGCTATAACTTCATTAGGTCGGATCTAATACTTTTGTTGCTACCGCAAACACCTTGACACATGCAACCCAATTTAGTCTACACTTAACATTTCAATCAGCAGACAATAGTTGGTAAACATGTAGAGCACTGGAATATGCTTATGATGTGGATTTGATGCACAAAAAAATCCCTCAATTTTGAAATTGATGTCTGTCGTTTGGAGCATCTTGTTCAATAAATGTCCAATGAGTAATGAGCATAATGTTTTATTTCATTACACTGATCATACATAAGCTAAAACATGGCTGGAATTAACTGAAAATATCAAATCTGGAATGATTGAATGAAATAAGTTTCTAAAGTTTTATACCCATTTCCGGGCGTACTCCAATTCCTGTCATTTTTGTCATTCGAACATCTCTTTCCTTCTCCATAGGAGACAATCTTATTTATTACACAGAGTATGCATTGAAATTGGAAGCAGCAGAGATTCGAATCCGCCTTGATAGAAAACCGACGCGGTATTCTCTTTCTAACAGTCTCTTTATTTTAAAGAAATTACATCACGTATAGATCTATATACGGGAATGTAAGTAGTACACATGGGAACACAAACAATAATGAAGGGAAGAATAATCATAAAATACAAGACACAACTACGATACAATTGAAAATCAATCACACGAAGTAATCAGAAAACGCGTTAGTAATCGCGGTGGTGCTAGGAGTTGAGGAAATCTTGGTCAGAAGCACGGTAAAAACACTATAGTTATAAATATCAGGTGCATCCGTAAATTGTAAGATAAGTCGAGCATTCGGCTATCCGAAGTAGAAATTCCAGAAGGCTTACTGGACCGACGATTCAGACGAGTGCTAAATGTCCGGTGACCACACTGGGACACGAAATGTGTTTCACTGTTATTCCTCGCATACGATTTTATCTGTCCGGGATACGTCACCCAACAGCAAAATGAACTGAGGGTAATATGGGAAAAGATGTTCTTTTTAAGAAGCATTTTCACAACTTTTCAGCCAGTACGTACTTTATAGTAATGACAGTCAGTATAAAGTTCGTCACTAATGCCATAAACGTTAAGCAATGTTTCACTTGGTTATCAGCGATTTCTATGGAGCTGCTTCGTGGCTAAACCGTTAGCGTACGTGCCTTTGACGTGTGATACCCGGGTTCGATTTCCGGTGGTTCCGATCTCACATTAAACTGTGGGTCCACGTCTCATATAGCCTCACTGCTGAACAGGACGTTAAACTCAAAATCAAATCAAATTTAATTATATGAGAAGCCGTGTCAAGCGGAATGTTGTAAGTTCACTCGTCATCCACATGCGTCACTTTGCTGTCAAAGCTATTAATCTGTTCACACAGCTGTTACGTAATTAATTTATGTATAAAAGTTTACGATGAAAGTCCATTTCTATATTTAGAACTGCATCTTCTGTGAGTTCAAAGGTGTTTCGAATCCATTTGTGAAACGAAATCGAATTAGGGACTTTTGTGACACTTTGAAAACTAATTCGAAGCCTAATATTTGCTATAGTAATCATGCACTGCACTTAACAAAAACGACGAGATTTCATCCAAATCAAGTAGTATTCTAACGTCTCTGAAGCTCCAAAAAAGCACAGCAAGAAATCACAAATAATGAAGAAAGAAAAAAACACAATCACTATTTGCAAAATCGATTCCAAAGCAGCAAGCAATACAGGACGTGTTACCTCTACGCATTTTCGGGCTCAATTCCACTTGCCTAGGCCAACTACTTACTTGGCCTTCTAGTATCTGGACTAGGTTACATGAAAGGTTTTAAACTAGTTAACAGTGTTTGTGCAACATGATGTACTGTAAGAGGTCGATGTCGACAAATAGTTATCGCATCGGTTTTCTACCAAAGCTGATCGTGTTCGAATTCCAGCAGGTTCGAAATTTTTGAAAATTCTTTAATTCCAATTCATACTATGTGTAATATGCAAGATCTTCTCCTGTGGAGAAGCAAAAATAATTCGAATGACGGGGAATTGGAGTAGGTCCATGAACGCAGTTAAAGATTTAAAAGCTTATGTCCTTCAGTCGTTCTAGATTTGATATTTTCAGTTAATTTCAACCATGTTCTAACTCATGTATGATCAGTTTTTTCTTTCTTCTCACATACAGAATAAGGTGAAATAATACATTATTCAGACAATGAATTGTAATACCGATGATAAACACGCTACAAACAATACAGATTAATCTTAAAATGGAGAAATTTCTTCGTGCATCAATTCCATAGCAAAAAACTGCTTCAGTGTTCCATAGGCTTACCAACTGTCGTCTATTCGTTTAAATGTTAGGTGTAAGTTGGGTTGCATCTATCCAATTTGTTGTTTGTGATTGCAACAAAAGTACTGGACCTGATCTATACTAGTAGCAGTCAAAGAAGAGATACTTTTGCTACTGACTTTACATTTTAAAAATACACATCACTCGGCATATCTACAAATTTTCTGGAGTAGGCTGAAAAGTGATCAATCATTCATCAATCATCATAGGTACTAGTTTAGAGTAAAGGAGGGCAAGAGTACGTGAGGGGCAAGAATACGATTCCCTAAAAACAGGGGAATATATTCACGTATGGTAAATGCGTCACGTGGAGTTTGACGTTAGTGGCGTCTAGAACCTAAACAAGGTTGAGTGTGCTGCGGAAAACTACAAACTATCTAGGTAAGTATTTATGTTTTTTAATAGTTTGATATAATATTGGGACATAAGTACTTAAGGTATAACTTACACAATTTTTTTAACGATTTTAAAGTACTGTAAAGCATTAGTTTCTAATATATCCATTGTTTTACAGGTTGGAGTGAATTTGATTTTCTTCCAACAGTTGGCAGTGCAACATTACGGGAAAGTCCATTGTGTAGTTAGGGGGTAAGAGTACGCAAATACCGACGGGGCAAGGATACGCGTGCGCACTCTTCCCCTTCTTTCTATGAAAAAAAAATCGAATTTGATTTAAATCTAACAATCAAAAAAGAATGTGGATTCCATTTTAAGAGACAGTGACGGCAAACGTTACAAATACTGGTTCCCATATGTAGCCTATAATGTTAAGAATTCTGAAGAATGTCGATATTTTCTTATGTACGAGGGACAAATTGTTATTTTAAATACCACTCCCTGCATAACAATATCTAAGATGGTGTCTGAGTTTTCGAAACTAATGAAAGTCTGAGGCAGCTAAATTTGCAGTTATTGAATAATAGCACGCTTGCTAATTTTATTCATGTTTCAGAAATACTTCCTTTTGTGCTCTTTTATCTTGAATATCAATAGTTTTCAGTAACAAAATTCTGTTAGTCCAATGTTTGGTATGGGATATAGACATGTATGAAGGCACCCTAACTTAACATTTGGCAATAGGTAGCTTCATGAAGGGTAGGCCGAAAACATTTGGCAATAAGTAGGTATGAAGGGTAGGTATAGTTTAAGTTTAATTGAAATTTGCGTACTCTTGCCCCCCTTTCCTCTATTAGTATGACAATGGTATCAGGATATTGTTCCATTCAGATCCAAGTAAAATATCTTTCATTATAAATTAACAGATGGAGAACATAATGCTAATTAATGGGTGAAGGATACACAAGTTTAATTTGAGAGTTGATTCTTTGAATTTTACGCAAGAATGACAACATAAGGTTTCTTCTTACAAATTAGTCTTTTATTTCTTTTATTAAAGAAATATATTTTAAAAGAAATATTGTATAACACGTTCTTATTAGGAATGAATAGGTATTTATATGTTTCATGGAAAAATTGTTACGAAAGAAAACTTCAAATGTTGACATCGTTGACAGTGTTCACAGCGTTCATTTAGTTTTTCAACTTAAAGAAAAACGTAACAAATCCTTCACAACAGTTGTGATTATTAATTTTAAGAAATATATGTATATTATCAGTTCCAGTTATTTGACAGGAAAGTTTTAGTTTAACACGTTAGCCGCCAAGCCAAATTTTGGGGGTAGTTTGGACCACACTATTTGTGCATCAGAATTATGCACATGGCGGCCAACGTGTTTAATACCTGGTTTATGTCTCTGCTTTGTCGAAGTACCCCATTACTAGATTATACGTGTAGTACATACCAAATAGGAAGAGAAATAGAGTATAGAAGGTTGATCGGTTTATATCCGACCGATTTGACAACTGCTGTCACCTGCAGAGTTAAACCAAAACTATGAAACTAGCTTTGTTATCAGCGTGCCCGGGTGATGTTAAGATTCGGACTATTACGTCCCAAGCCACCTCTGACAAGGGACGGGACGAGATTTACTGCCAGTATTGAAAAAGTTTCCTGCAGGGACTCACAATTGTCTTCGAATATGGTTACGACGGAAAATTTGAGGTATGTACGTAAACAAAAATGTGGAAGTGAACTCCTTCCAGAAATTCATCATGAACCTATTCTAACGAAAAATCATCCCTTGTGCGTAGGGAGCTAACAAGAACCAGGTACGGATCTACATGATCGAGCAATATCGTCAGATCATCCCTTCGGTTTTTATCATCATATGGAGCACGAAATGGAAATGGAGAGCATGTTATTCCCTTACATGACATTTCTGTTAAAATCCCTGACGCCAACCCGTGGATTTCTGCGTATTTGCACTTTTGAAACGACCCGATAAATCTACATCATCACCGATCCCCTAACCTCAGTGGCCTATGGAAAACATGTAGAGAGGAATGAGATGAAGTCCATATATTGGTGCTACATGTGGACCATTGCAGTGAAAATTGTGACGAGGATCAATATCCGATAATGCTAGTGTTACGATATAACCATATAACAACCGATGGTGGAGGCACGTCATTTCATAAGGCAAGTACACTTTGAAAACCTGGTAGATATAATAAGCCAGTATAACCCACAGACATTGTAAAAGACTTCACCCTACCATGACCTCGACAACTAGAGGAGGGATGTCAGAATTATGAACGCTTTTATCTGCCAGGTTTACTCAAGTACCCATTTTACACAGGTTATGTGAACACTTGAGTAGCATTTGAAGTGGAGTAGAACAGAAGAACAAAGCCCCCAACCGGAGATCTAACCCAGATCAAATAACAGTTCTATTCCATGTCCTTCGAGATCCCCCAAACTCAATGTCTATAATTTATTTCTGTGGTCAGACATCTTGAAAGCAAAGTGTAGAAAATAATTACTGTAATCATTGCTGAACTAATACAGAAAATTGAAGAATAAATCATTGGCATTTTAGAGATACAACACATCGAGCACTTCAGAGGTTTTTGTAAACTGAGATAGAACGTACTATTTCCACGTCTTCTTCAAGAAGTAAAGTGACACATAGGTATCATAGTTAATACAATCATTAATCGCATGTCCTGCAAATATTTCCATCATTAAATGTAATTTTTCTTGCGTTTGTTCCTGCATTTCACGTCAGTTCACATTTTCTCGTTTCCCTGCATAAATCTGTATCTACACTGTTCTTTCATGTAAGTTCATGAAAGTACAATTACCATAAAATCATTTTGTTAGTTTTGTTAAAGTTTTCCTTTTCAAATTAGAGTTTGTTAGCAACCTATCTAATCTAATCTAATCTAATATAAATAAAATAAAGAGTTTGTCTGTGTGTCTGTTTGTCTGTCTGTGAGCGGCCTGGGGACCAGACTACTCGACCGAGAGTTGCCAAAGTTGGTGTCACGGGTACCTTGCTCCAGGCTCCAGACCAAAACTAAGCGTTTTTTCGAACCTGGGGAGTGCCAGGGGGACCTTTACCAGGGCATATAAAAGTAGTAGAAAATAGGGATGGCCAAAAATTTTCGGATCCGGATCTCGGATCCGAACCTCAGATCCGGATTTCGGACCTGGATCCGGATCTCGGATCTGGATCCGAAATTCGGATATTGGATCTGGATCCGAAATTCGAATCTCAGATCTTGATTCGTATCCAAACCTACATCTGAAATTGTGATGATAAAATTGAATATCTAAAATTCGTCAAAACTTTTTTCGGATTCATTGATATAGTAGGTTGTTGTGCTTTTAAATGTTTCCATAACACGTTTATGCTTCCTTGGTTCTTTATTTTATTATAACCTTGCAATATTTACATGTTGCACTTTCTGTCGAAGTCTCTTTAATAAAATGTTTCAAAGTTTGATTTCTTCCCATTTCAGAGTATAGTGAACTGTCTGAAAACTGATGTAAATGGTAACAAATTCTTCTGTTTAGCTCCTCTTCGAAACTTAATGTTAGCTTCACATTGAAAATATCTATTTTATTCTTAGAAAATTAACTTTCTTCTTTTCTCATATACAAATGAAATATCTTTTAGATAAGGCCCTTCTAATCGCAAGAATACTAGACAAAACAAACTCTTTATTAATAGTAGTTTCTGAATCACTAGAGTCCAACCATCAACAAATGTAATAATAATAGCTTTCACTTCGAGGGTATATACAACAAAAAAATATAGACTGGTTGGCGTGGAACAACAGTAGATTTTTAAACATACACACGAGAATTTCAGGAGAGCGATATGGTTGTGTTCGTTGTATGACTTTATTACCTAACTTATGGCTTGCCCTTCTGAGGTCGGGAGTTGAAGAAGTAAATATAAAAGAGATTTCTATTTTCTTCACTCTCCAGGTTTCTTTAATCATACATTGCAGGACGTAACCAAAACATATCCATGCATCGTATCGTTGAAGCGTTTTGTGTTTTGTATATTAAAGTGTTCAAAAATATTTAACATATTCGCATTTGTTCATGTGATCTCAGGTTCAATTCTCGGTGGGAACATACATGAGAAAATTTGAAAGCTGAAACAATATGAAAATAGTTTTTAAAAGTCAGGAAATTGATATTAAAACTTTAGCTATCTATTGGGACTGTAAGGCTGTAGCTAAATTAACTCACACGTTTCGTGAAGATATATTACGTCGTTATTGTTTATTTACTATAAGCTACCAGATACATCCTCAGAGGCCACTTTACACTGTAGTAATCAACAGATGAAAACATTGGGAAAGGAATGGAAGGAAGGTCTCCAAAGCCTTAGAACAAGGTACTAACCTAGCATTTGCCCAGTATAACTGAGGAACAACCCTGGAAAATACTCAGTCAGGATGGCTAATCTCCGAATTCGAACCCGGTATTATCCAATTGCGAAGCAAGAATCCTAACAAGTAGCCTGAGCTCGTTCCGCATTATTATTATTATTTAATTAACGTAATGTTTTAAAATTAGTGCAAATTAAACCGTACTTTCTTTATTGCTGATGTTATAGTTAATAAGTCTACATGAGACATCAGTCCCCCATCAAGAAAGAATACTAGAACTGGAATTCAGGAAGCGGAGGTGAAGAGATTAATAAGGATGAGGAAACTGTACGATGCAATGACTTCGTCACAGATGTATTCACTTACATACGTCAATTAATATTTCTCTGATACAGTGCACTCTTACTTTCTATAGTGGCAGGAAAATGGCCCGCTTTTGTAAACGAACACACTAAGCACGTGAGTAAAGGCGCAAGGTCTGTGCAAAGAAACATAGGTAAAACTAGAAAAAAAAATAAAGAAAGCGAGGGAAAAATGATAAACCGCCCTTCAACTTAAAAAAAAAAGAACTAAAAATAACTAAACTTAGAGCTACGAAAGACGCGAGGCGAATTTTATTGAAAAGATTGTTTTTCCTTAGTGATTAGTTGTGCTAACTATGAACATGAATTAAAAAGAAAACAAGTAGTTTTGAGTTTCGCAAACTAGTTGAAAAGAAAATATTGGATAAAATTTAATAATAAAGAAGGCATTTATGATAATTAAAACAAACCAAATTCTTGGCACGACAGTCCTTTGGTTCCTACCAGCGGGCTTATGTTGAAAGTGCGGATGTGTAGTCAACGCATCGACACCTGAAGTCTCTAATGCCGGCTTTCTAGACTGGAGTCGCTACCTCTTACTTAAGATAACTAACCAATTGTCCTCACGATGCTGGGTCAACATCGAAATTGTTGAGTGCCTCTCCGGAAATTGAACCCATGACCACGGGCACCGAAGGCATGCTCTCCGTCTTCTATAGACGAAAAGCTATAGTTACCCACATTATCTAATACAGAAATAAGTTCTGATTCTCTAATAGCTGCTGATGGTGATAGTCAAGGTTCACCGAAACATGATCCTAAACCCAAACTGAGATATTGATGTCACTGGAACGCCTGAAAAGTCATTGTGGGTAAGTGAATTGCCCACTTGTCAGGATGAAGGGCGATGGTGATGTGAAATGCGGGGCTGTCAGAGGTACTACTTATGATAATTGGATTTATAATATTCTATGTTGCCATAAACTCTCTTCAAGAACATAACTGTTAATCTTAGCTTTGAAAATGTTAGTTGCATTAGGAATTATCGGATTTAACATTATTTTTGACGCTTAACTTTTACATCTTTTCTGATTTACGAATATTTAAATCGCTATTATCCCCTTAAGATCAATTAGTGATATTTTAAATCATTTCGAACCAACTTTTAATATGGTTAGTCTTGTTATATGGGAATAATTGAGACCAGAAGCAGTCTACAGGCTAAGTCCAAAAGAATCTTGGCCGACCTCCTGATAAACCACGTCTTTCAGCAAGGTGAATTGTGGCAATCCGATACCCATATGAGGAAATCTTCGGTTCAGTGTGAAAGCTTCCATAAGAACCAGCACTCTAATCAGTGAAATGTGCTTTGCTAATTTTTATTCAATGTGAAAGTAACTAACTTTATTGCTAAAAAAGAAAAGGCATTTATTTCAAACAAGTCGCCATTACAGTTTTCGTATTTGAACACAACACTCATGAAAAGTCATGTTAAAGCGCGAGTTGCCCCTGGAAAAGAATATTTATCTGCTTTAGTTTCTCGTGTTCCCCAAAGTACATGCGGAATTAGTGCAAGTGCCTTCCACTCGCATTACCTAGGTACAAACGGCCACGATCTTGGTACTAGCACTTGTTTCGGTTTCCAGATCTCAAATATTTATCTTTCAGCCTGATTCTATGCATGAATCCGAAATTTCAAATCTAGATAAGGGGCACCAAAATTCATATTGTGATAGGGGCATAGTTTATTCTCGGTGCACATATTGTGATTTACTAAATAATTATTAAATCTAATTGTAAGGTATACATTTGATATTTTGAGCAGACTGAGCATGATAAATATACATAAAAACTAGTCAATACTTGTCTTAACTGTTTCTTTTCTTAACTGTCAATGAAATAGGTGTATTGAGGAATTTTAAATATTCGAGTTTTGTATTCCGGTTTCAAATATAAATATGTGTGTATTTCATCTCGGTCCTGCAACCGGGTGGACCTAGATTCGACATTCGAACTCTCATCCGGATCAAATCAGATTATTTTTTAGTAAGGCAAGCATTTGATCTTTAGTGTAGAATGAAGGAGACAAATAGACTTGTCAATATTCGTCTTAATTTTCTGTTTTCTTCTTCACTGTCAGGACTTCGTGAAATTACTTTCGGCGAATTTTTGATATTCAAGTTTATCACAATTTGGATGGGATGTGGGTTTGGATAAGAATCAAGATCTGAGATCCGGATTTCGGATCCAGATCCGAATTTCGAACCCAGATCCGAGATCCAAACCCAGATCCGAGATTCGAATCCAAATCCGAGATCCGGATCCAGATCCGAAATTCGAGATCCGCATCTAAATCCGAGATCCGGATCCAGATCCGAAATCCGAGATCCGGATCCACAGGATCCGGACCCAATCAGATCCGGATCTTTGGATCCGGCCAGATCCGGATCCGGCCATCCCTAGTAGAAAATGACCGATATTAGTGTCGAATCCATGGTTTTCGCGGTCTCTGAGATCATGGTGAAACTGATCACATTAACTTCCAAATTCACCTCATTTGACTTTGGGCCGAGGGTCATCGGGGGGGGGGGGGGGGGTACCGAGACATATAAAAATAATCCAAAAAGACCGATATTATTGTCAAATCCATAGTTTTCGCGGTCGCTGAAATTAATGGTGACGTTTCCATTAGCGATGACTTTCAAATTCAGCTACCATTATATGCGGGCTTTGGTTCACCTGCGGGGGGATTACCAAGACATATAAAAATAATCCAAAATGACCGATATTAGTGTCAAATCCATAGTTTTCGCGGTCTCTGAGATGGATGGTGATATTCCCACAGGCGTTGACTTCCAAATACAGTCCCCGTACGAAGAATGAGTATTTCAGCTAGTCTAAAATAAAACTTACTCTACCTATTAACATACTCACTTCTTGTCTTGTATGGGAATTTTCAATAAAATGTTTTGAACTATATAAATTTTGGATAATTTATTATTTTCAAAGTTCTTGTTTCTTTTGGACCAAAAGTAATGTTTCGTATATATATACAATGAAGGAGGTGGAAGTGAAGTGCATTCTCAAAAACTAGAGCAGGTTCATCAAACAGTTATGTCTTAAAATCAGGTAGTATTTCAGCGCTTGCAATTTAAAAAAAAAAAAAGCAATATTTTTAAAATATGACATACTGAAAAATTGATTTGCGCCACATGGTCATACAATAGCACAATAACTGTACAAACAGAATTGAAATAAACATGAATATAATATGAGAACGAAGTCACATCTCCAAGTTCCTCTTCATAATAACTCGAAAACAATTGCATACAAAAGTGTGCAACTCTTTAACTTACTGCCTAATCAAATTAAGTCTCTTACCAAACATGAAAGTCTCAAAAAATCAGTACGTAGTCTGTTTCTAAACCACTGCTTTACAGTGTGGAGGAATACTTGCAAACTGATGTAGGTTCTGTTAGTCGGAAATATAATTTTTGTGTATATTATACTTCATCATTATTTCTCGATTATTGTCTATTTTCCTAAGTTTTCCTTGACTATGCAATATCTGGTTACCGTAACTTGTAACTTGTTACCCTCGGACAACACATGTGCTCGTGTACTACTACTACTACTACTGCTACTACTACTACTACTAATATTACTACTACTACTACTAATACTATTACTACTACTACTACTGCCACTACTACTACTGCCACTACTACTACTAGTACTACTCTGCTATTAATACTACTACTACTATTACTACTACTGCTACTACTACTACTACTACGACGACGACGACGACTGCTATTAATACTACTACTACTATTACAACTACTACTACTGCTACTACTATTACTACTACTACTACTACTACAAATAATAATAATAATAATAAAAATAATAATAATAATAACTTTTTTAATGATTTGCAAAACCTCTATTCTTTAATCGAATTTCAAAACTTTATACGTATAGACAGGTCCCTCAAATTAGCACATACAGTCCCACTACAAAAAAAACAAGTGTCTTTTCTAGTCTATGACATCCCTCATATCGGAACAGTCTAAGCATACAAACCTTTATGTAAGCGATAACATTTTTAAAAATCAATATCATTTCTTTCCGTCTAAAATGATGATAATCATAAATTCAATTGATCAGTGTTCACCGAAAGCGCATTTGCGTAATAGAGTTTTAATTAAGCAGAACAGCATATTAATATTAGTACTGATAGTTATTTTTGCCCCAGTTATACATATTAATTGATGTTCGAATTTGTTCCCATGGAAGTCGAAAACTCTCGTTTAAATAATAATGCTTTATTAATTATTAATGGATATGTGTTTGCTGAAAACATTACGTTTTATTGACGATGAAATTGAGAGCGAGAGAAAGTATTAGTGATATTTAATATAGATGACCATTTCATTTTCACGGCAAGGACTACAGAATGAGACAATATATATATATATATATATATATATATATATATATATATATATATATATATATATATATATATATATATGTATGTATGTATGTGGGGGGGATTTCTAATTATACGAGGTTAGTTTAAAATATTTCTGGAATCAGCACATATTAATTGGAACTAGTGCTCTCAACGGGTCGGTCGTGTCGAGTTGAAGACCGACCCGGCTGGACCTGTGACCCGAATTGACTAATCCGACCCGACCCGAGCTGACCCGATTGACCCGACCCGATAACCTGACCCGATTGATCAGACCTGACAACCCGACCCGAGCTAACCAGACCTCACAACCCGAACCAAGTCACCTGATCTGACCCGACAACCCGACCCGAGTGGCCTGCCCCGTGTGAGCGGGAGGAAGTGAGATTGCATGATATGAATAAATTACCAAAATAATTAATATTCGAAAATGCAAATGTGGGAGGAATCTTTATATGTAAACTGATAATTACTTTAAATTACTGCAACCTCCAGCCACAAAGTAAATTTACTAAAATTTAGTTCAGTCGGTAGAGTCTTAAGTTGAATAAAATTAAAATTTTGAAAAGTAAAATAAGATTCCTGTTAGCATGAAACTCTACAAGTAACTTACAGGTTAACTATGGTTTTAACACCCATCCTGTATGCGAAAGATACCCAAAATACGCTCATCGTATTCACGATCCATTGATAGACCCAGCTTCTGGCCTGAAAAGGAAACAAGATAGACAAAAGGGTAACACATTACCTTGCGGCCATACTGCAAACAAGAATAGAAGTCAAAATTCCAGTGGTAATCCTTTTTTAATGCACCACTTCAATAATTCCAGATGCACAAAATATTTTTATATTACAGAAGCACTCGCGCGCGCGGTCTTGCTATGAGACCTGAGAAAAAAAATAAAAATATTTCTTTTTTTTTAAATTTCTTTATCACACTTTTGAGCTCTCAATTGTAATCGTTCGTGCACGTTTATGGTTATTGCGCCGCGCTCTTCTTACTTGCAGTGTCTCTGCTTTCACTATTGTATACACTTCCTGGTAGGATTTCTTCCGTTGTTGGGGACCATGCTCCTTTCCCTCTTGTCGTGCTGCTAGGCTCTTTCTACCGTCATCTTTCCTCTGACATTGGATTTCTGCTCCACCAGTGGCGGTTCAACGGGGTAGTCATTTGTGCGATAAAACTAGCGAATAGGTTTATATGTGAAGAAAGTTCTCACTATACTGTCATCATGTGACACACTGACGTTATATTGGACTAAACCCGCCTACTTAATACAAGCAAAAGGCTCAGTTCTTGTATTAAATGATATTTAAATAAGCTATGCTATGATTTAGCATCAGACATTGCCTACAGGATCAGGCATTGAGTTTGTCTTCATTAATGCTGTTACTAACTTTAGTTTTCACTGTAAGTAACGTTAACAGGTGATACGGCGTATGACGTAAAACTGCAAAAAGTTACAACTTGTGAAAAGCACTTCACAAAATATATGGTAAAGCATTGTCTCTTCCCACTAGTAACTTTTAATACATGTTGCGCTTAGTATTATATCACCACGTAGATTTTTTTTAAACCGCACTTTTGTAAATGTTAGTGCTACCTCCTACGCTCTCATTCCACTAAGTGAATATTAGTTCGGCGTAGACGAAGATTTACCGGAGGTAAATTATCTATTAATGCTCATTTCCAAGCACACACGCACTAAGTATATGTTTGTAACTAAAGCACTGTTATTTCGAACACATAGCTGAATGCTACAAAGTTTCAAGTAACTGACGGTTAACAAGACTCCGAATTTCGTGTTCGATGTTCACTATATCGCGATTCAAGAAGAACCGACCTCTCTGGTTGTCCCCGGTAATGTTATATTCACTTCAAGGTTCATTGTTCGCTCCAACTTTTGGGTTGGGCCAATCTACTATAGCCTGCTTCCCTGGAATAGGGGTGAAAGGTACATCCCTCACCTGTAAGCTTCCAGTGACCTAGATAATTCTATATACAACACTTTTTCATATTCTTTTGCACTTTGTAGTTCACTTCAATAACATCGTTAACAGTCACTATGCGTGTTTGATAGCTTAGTTATTAAGCTTCAGTTTAGTATATTACACTCACTCACACTGTGCTGTATTTACTAGAAATATTAAAATAAACACCAAAGTTATTCAAACTTGGTCACTTGACATGTTTACCTACACGACTTGACAGGTGGTACCACCTATCGGCGACACCAGGAACTGTCTGTACAAGTGACATTGAATATAGCAAATTACTGAAACTGATGCATTGAAGGATTGTGCTTATTAGTTGATTACTTCTGTTAATTAAACAATTTAAATAAGCTACACCAAATGCAAACAAATTAAAATGACTCTAAACAAAGCTGAAGTAGCCTGACACATCATAATAAGCATTATAGAACTGTTTGAGAGTTCGCTTCTCTCTTGCAACAGTATTGCATCTCGTCTAGGTTTAAAAAAAACTGAGGTTTGTGTTTAGTCTCTCTGAATACCTTCCACAACCATCAACTAGGCCTAAAACTGCCATTAGTACAAGCCATTTGTAATAAACAAAATATATATCGAACTAAACATATCTAAAACTACGGGAACACCCAGAAAGTTTATTTACATAACATAACACATATTATTATAACCAATCATATATCAGCGGAGCAGACGACAACTATCTTTTGACAGAGACATCTAGCGGATGTCACGGAACAATTACAAACAGCGTTCTAGACAGCTACCACTATAACTCAAGTGGACTCGTCCATAATTTTGAAATTGTCAACTTCCCTTTCTCTGAGAGTGTTCCGTTGACCAAGGGACGCTTCAAGAGTCTAACATGCTAAAAATGGGTGTGTCTTAAAAAAATAACACCTCTTTGTATCCTGCATTCTCTCATCGATACGCTAAAATTTTTATGACTTTTAAAGCATTGTATTTGTGGGCACTGTGTCTCGGTAGTGATAGTGTATGCTACTACCTACAACAACACTAGGAAATGAGACTAGCTATCCATCTAAGCAAAACCTGAAGCTCATAGGTATTCTATCCTTATAAAGATGGTTACCTTGATTCCAATATCTTCCACGACGTGGGAGTCCAAGGCTCCGTTAGGAACACATGCTTTCTTTAAGTTTTTTTTTTCTGTGAGGCCTTCGCTGCCTCTCTGCCAGCAAACTAGCGTATCTAAACTATAGAATTTTCTCTCTTCTTCGAAATCAATATTAATTAATATCAAAATATCATTGCTTCACTCTGAAGTCCCGTCCTGTTGTTCGTTAATATTCAGTTATATAACAAAATAAACGATATATATACATAAAAATACAAATAAAAGTGATATGCTACCGCTGATACGTATGTAAATATCAATAAACTTTATATGCAAATCCCTAATTAAATGGTAATAATATTCATAAATTCACGCAAAAATTAAATATGTAAATCATCTTAAGACACAGTTCATGTGACGTTCACATTATTCCCCTCCTAAGGAAATGCAACCGTTAATCGCTTAATCGTTGCATTTTCTCAGAAGAGGTGCCAATATACTTTACGTAAATCACATACATATTCCGTATATACTAAACTTTACACAAAATTTCCCTAAATACATCAATATATTCTAACAATAATAAAATTGTAAACTAATCACTAATAACAAATAAAAATAATCCCTAACATGTCATAATCACTTCATAACTTATCATTTTATACGAGATTTATCTCTCTACATTATATCGTTATTCATCTGTAGTATTACACTCCGCGCAACAACTCTCTTGAACGCCAGACGTAAGGAGGTGCGTCTGGGAGTGTATACTTCTTCAGCTCTCCATCCTGTATGACGCGCTGTGTTTACTTCCTGCTTCTCCTACGTCATCAGGTCAGCTGGGTCCTGAGGAGGCGTGGCTTCACGCTGCACGTATTTCTTCAGGTGAAACACGTTTCTCTTCATTAACACTTCTCTAGTCTCAGGATCACCGAGCGTGCAGACATTATTCTGCGCAGTGGAGAGTGTCAAGTAAGGTCCCGTGTAAAGGAGCATCATCTTTTTGGTTATGCCAGAGAAAGCGTCAGACTTGGGAAAAGCTCTCACCAGTACCAAATCTCCAACCTCGAAACGCGCTGGTTCGCGACGTTTATCGAAGGCCTTCTTTCTTCGCTGTGCTGACTTCTTCAGATTACTTGCTGCTAGCTCGACATAATATTGCAACGATTTGTGTCTCTCAACTTCTGGGATCTCGAATAATCTCGCCAATTCTCTAGATGGTGATTCTCCCAGGTGCACTTGATATGGACTTAAACCAGTCGACAGATGTACGCTTGAGTTGATACACTTTTCGATTTTCTCAAGATGTTTGGGCCATTCCTTCTGCTTGTCATGGCACAATTTTCGTAACATTCTCACTGTCGATTTCACACCCACCTCCGCCATATTTCCTTGGGGATAGTACGGAGTACTATAGATGGGCTTAAGGTTTAAGTCCGAGAGTTCCTTCTTCCACTTGGCACTTGAAAACTGTGTCCCATTGTCCGTCAATATGATCTCAGCAGACGGGCACAGTTTCAGGAACTCCTTCAGCTTCTTTAACGCTGTATCTGTGGTGGCCCTTCTGCACGCATACAGTCCTATCAACTTGGAGAAAGCATCCACGCATACAAGGATGTACGACACGTTGCCTACCCCCACAGGGAGAGGCCCCAACCAGTCCAAGCATACCATGTACCCGGGGCGGCGCACTAAAACAGGGTTCAGTGGTCCCGAACGATACATGTGAGGGGGGGATGCTTTCTGGCACAAACCACAGGAAGCTGAGAACTTCTTTATGGCATTCCTCATCTTCGGCCATACAAAATATTCGGTCAACATTGGTACAAGTTTGCTAGCAGACAGATGTCCTCGCTCATTGTGGTAATATTCCAACAATGGCTGCACAAGCACTTCCGGTATGCAAATCCGTAGACCGGAACGGTCACGTTTGCATAGCCGTCCATTCGAGAGCAAGTACTGGTGGTTCTCGCTGGCTGTTTTCCCTGAGTTTTCCTGGTTCTGCAGCTTTCTCTTGACGTCTCCAAATACAGGGTCAGAAGTTTGCAGCTCTGGCAACATTGCAATCAGTTCCCTTAACTGACTCGGAATGTGTGTCAGTATTGTCATAAGCGATCCATTCAACACTAATTTCTTTGCTTTATCAAATTGAACCCCTGTATTTGGTGGGTACCTGGAGTGGTAATCACTTAAATTGTCCTTAGACTTCACATACTCGAACTCGAATGAAAGCATGTTTAAAGTTAGTACCCAATGCATCAGACGCTGTGACGTAAGCCTACATAACAGCAGAAAACGTATCGATTGATGGTCGCTGCGAATTTTGAAGTGATTGCCTACCAAATAGTGCTTAAACTTGCACACGCCATCAATTACACCAGCCATCTCTTTCTCTGAAATTCCATAATTACGTTCTGCTGCATTGAAGATGCGTGACGTCATCCCTATTACACGGACCTCGCCATTGTCGTCCAGTTGATAAAGATGCGACGAACAACTTACATCGGAAGCATCGCATTCCAAAATAAGTTGTCGGTCAGGGAGTGGCTTCTTCAGCACTACTTTCTCTCTGAAGACTTCACGTATCTTTTGAAACGCTACGTCATGACATGGCAACCATTGATATTTCACTCCCTTCTTTAACAACTGAAACAATGGATATAATATTTCTGAATACTGCGTACTGAATATTCTGTAGAATTGACAGTACCCAATAAAACTTCTCAATTCTTTCACATTTCTAGGTTTACGAAATTCCATAACCTTCTCCAGTTTCTCCTGCGACTTCTCAATTCCAGCAGGCGAGAGGTCATAACCAAGAATTGAGATTCTACGCCGCGCAAATTGGCACTTTTTCAGTCTTAGGGTGAGACCGCCTACTTTTAATTTTCCCAAGACAATATCAAGATGGCGCAAATGTTCATCAAACGAAAATGACGATATAGTTACATCATCAACATAATGGCCACAAAATTCACGACACTCATCCCCGAGAATGGAATTGATCGCACGCACACATGAAGCCAAACTTTGCTTGGTCCCAAATGGTAGCTTCTTAAATACATACGTAATTCCGTCGTGAAGGAAACCTAGATATTTCTGGCTGTTTTCTTCAACTAGAATTTGCTGAAATGAATCGACTGCATCCAAACTCGAAAACCAACGCCTTTCACATAAATCTTGCAATGTACACAGTGCTGGGATTGGTTGATCGAATTCTGAGCGCGTAATGGCTCCGAGCTTACGCGCATCCAGGCAAGTCCTCAAGGTCCCATTCTTCTTCGGAACAATCATCAGTGGGCTAAGATAAGAAGTGGGATGTTTCTTTATGATACCCCACGCCAACCAACGATTTATGGTATTAGTTACAGCCGTTCTGTGTCGCAGAGGGTAAGGATACATCCTAGTCTTCATGGGTCGGTCATCGGTCACTTCAATGGAATGGCAGTAGTTCCTAACTGTACCGGGCTTCTCGTCAAATATGGATCGATGTTTGTAGAGCACGTCGTACAACTTTTGCTTTTCATCCCCACTCAAATCCGTATACTTTTCGACATGATCTCTGATATCGTCGGGGGTAGCCTGGGTTCGAACCTTCGCCCATTCCTGTGGCGAGTAAACAACATTTGCAAGTTCGGCTGCAGTTGGGAACTTCCCATCGTCCAACTGGCTGCGCAGGGTAGCCAACTCTCGCTGGTGGCCTCCACCTGCTGACGCTCGCTCGAACTGCTCCGTAGTCAGCGGTCCTCTCCTCGACACGCACATACTACTAACTGTGGGATTCTCACAATCAACCACATCCTCTTCGAACTCCCAGGATAATTTTCTTATGAAAAGGTCTTCTTCCTCTACTTCAATGTCTCGAAAAGAAACTTCTATATGGTGGGGGTGATTAAGCAAAAGGACGTTTCTCTCATAGTCTAAAATCGCCCTACTTTCTACAAAGAACTGTGAACCCAAAATGAGTTCACGGTTCAGCCCTTTCACTATTATTGCCGAAGTATAGTACTCCTTATCTGCAATAATAAGTTCTAACAATACTTGGCCGATGATCGACGCCACGGCGCGACCGAACGCTGAACTGACTCGAATGTTCGCAGACTTGATGAACGCTGGTGGGGGTCTCGCTTACGTATTTCTTCCCAACATTGCAGTGAGATCGCGGATATGCTAGCTCCACTATCCAATAAAGCCAGAATTTTACTATTAAATAGACCTACTTCTACCTCGGGAAGTGTTACTAAGTTATTATTGGGTAGCTTTTCGGTTGAACTTTCCAACAAGTCTCTAAAGATCGCATTCGTCGCGTCAAACAACTTTCTGTTTATTTTAATTTTGTCCCCATTTCTCTGTAATAACATAATTTCGGGATGACGAATGTCGTTATTTCCTTCACGATCGAAATGTGTGGTGCTAATTATACGTCTACAAGTTTCACAATCCCCATTCTCAAGTGTCTCTACAGTCTTTACAAGTGTCTCACTACTTTCTTCTTTTTCTTCTTCTAAAACATTGTTATACTCAATAACACAATTACGCATATTCTCAGAAATAGATTTCGCCGGTTGAATCTGAATATCCAGTACGCAAGTATTCAAGTCACCGCTCTGAGAACATGCGGACAGTTCTCAGTGGCGTTGACTAGTTCCTGGGCTATTCGCACGCAAGTTCCCCCGAGACGAGACTTGTCTCGAGGACTGCTCAGTCCTTTCGTTATGAACTCGGAGCTGGTTTACCTCCGCAGCATAGTCAGTGTTACGATTGCTATCGCGTGGTTGCGTGTTACCACGACCCCTATTCCTTCCACGTCTTTGCCCTCGATTGTTCTGATTTCTCGTTCGAGAATCTCCAGTGTCACGATCCTGACCACTGGAATTTCTCGAACGCCAATTGCCATTATTATTGTTACATCTATTTCCATTGCCTCTTCTCGTACCCCTATTGTGGTAAGGCCCATTGTCCCTGTGGAACCTTCTGTCTCTAGTGGGGTTACTCGGCCTACTGTTTCGTGGGGGGGAAGATCGTCCTGTATCTTCTTCTTCTTCCTCTACGGTGAGTGTATTTATTCCACTCCTATTATTGTTACTTGGTGGCTGGTACGTGGACTGTAGCTCACCAACAATACTTAATAGCTCATCTATAGAGCGAGGCTTCGATGAAACGATACATCTATAGATTGAGAATGGCAATTGACGTGGCAAAACTCTCAAAAGTACTTGAGGGGGTGAAGGGGGGTCGAGAATACTGTTGGTGTGTAGTAACTCCAACAAGTATTCAGTCGGTTTCTTGTTTCCCCGTGTCTCAAAACGTGACGTCAAAATGGAGGCGCGGAGATTAGCAAGTTTTTCTTCGCTGAGATAGGCGTCCTTGAAATGCCTAACAAGATCTTGGTACGTGTTGCATTTCTTTAAAGTCACCTGCACCCACTGACGTGAGATGCCACGAAAGCAGTGGGAGGAAAATGCCAGCCGTCTCTCCTCTGGTACACCCGTTAAGTCAAAATAATTCTCTAGCTCTACCAGAAAATTGTGGGCTTGCACCTCCGATTCGCCTCCTGTAAAAACAGAAAGAGACAGATCTCGGTGTAGTAGCCCTAATGCCGACGCTACCTGGCAAGTAGCCACACTACCATTGCTACTACTGACTTTGTTAATGTTTTGAGGGGGGCAGCCTGCTCGTCTGAGTTCTCACGCCTGAGAAGCTCAGGGAACTGTCCCGCATGGCTCGGTCCAGCGACCGGTGTGTCGACTCTCTCATGCGAGACAGAGGCTGTGTTTTGACAGCTGGAACCGTTTTCTCTCACCGACTCCTTTAACAGTTCCAGCTGTTCCTCCCATCTCAGTTCTGCTCTACGTAACTTGGATTGCAAATGACCCACTGAACTATCCACTGTTGCCTTCACTCTGTCTATTTCAGTAGAAACGGCGGCTACATTTTCCCCCACTCTCTCCATGTCACCACGTAAATGGTTGACATCCCGAGAGACCTGAGCGAGGTCTGAACCAAGGACCTCAGAAACCTCGCCTATCTTTTTCTCAGTATGTACCTCCAATTCACTGATCCTATTTTCTGTTGCCTCAACTGATGACTTTAATTCTTGGCAGGATGCTGCGATCTTGGATTCCAGAGCTTCCGCTGAGGAATCAATCCTTGCCTCTAGCTCTGTCACATTCTGAAGCATCTCATGCCGGAAACTGGCAGTGATCTGCTTTTCGACAGCCTCTAACCTATCTAGCATCGCTCTGCTAGCGTTCTCCTGCCTACTTGCTAATTCCGATAACGTTTTCTCTTGTACCCTTTCTTGCTTTTCTAAATTCTTTTCCTGGTTCTCTAACTTCTTTGAAATCTCCGAAAGTGACTTTTCGTGTTTACTTGATAATTCTAAAAGCGATTTCTCCTGCTTTCCTGAAATCTCTAATAGTGTCTTCTCTTGTTTTTCTGCCATTTCTTTAATCATGTGAAAAAGTGACGCGAGACACGGGTCAGTTATAGATGTGACTTGCGCTGAGGTGCTAGGAACCGGTTCCCTAACCTGCTCCGATT
Source organism: Thermobia domestica (assembly GCF_964235325.1). Classification (NCBI taxonomy): domain Eukaryota; kingdom Metazoa; phylum Arthropoda; class Insecta; order Zygentoma; family Lepismatidae; genus Thermobia; species Thermobia domestica. The sequence goes on along the minus strand of NC_137466.1, from coordinate 58,402,345 downwards.
CGTTAGCCCTTTCATTACTAGCGGTGCCTTCTCCAGGCGGAACTACTTCCTGGAGAGAGGTGTTTACATTGTCTACAGAATCGCTCACGGTGTCCTGAGACTCCGATGGAAATTCCATTACTTGCGCAAATTGTTCGTCAATGATATTGTCGCCTACAAAGCCTTCCATCGGCTTAGCTTGCCTACGCGTTATGACCATCAAAGTGATTATGAACTCTAGATAAACAACTATGTGCTCTAATATGCCTAATCTGAATTCACTAAATATTATTCCCCTCCAAAAGGTTCAAAATTTTGCAACACACTTCAACAGAATAAATGCATATGACACAAAAATAATACACACATAAATGGTAAACTTTCTGGATGGCAGCGCGACAACCTGAAAAAAAACATCTACTGACACCCGCGTCTGGCTTGTACTAAATTATCGTAAAAACGTTGGGTATCTTTCATTTCTTGTGGTAACATATTTTACTGAACAGAAAAATGAAAAAGAAAAAAAAGACTTTAATTTAATTCTCTTGCCACAACATTTAATACTAAAAGCAAAATTTAGCAAGGGACATTTCTAAAAAAACATACATCCAGGATGGTGTGTGTGCCGAGCCCCACGCGCACGGCAGCCAAGTTCTTTGTGAACGGGAGGAAGTGAGATTGCATGATATGAATAAATTACCAAAATAATTAATATTCGAAAATGCAAATGTGGGAGGAATCTTTATATGTAAACTGATAATTACTTTAAATTACTGCAACCTCCAGCCACAAAGTAAATTTACTAAAATTTAGTTCAGTCGGTAGAGTCTTAAGTTGAATAAAATTAAAATTTTGAAAAGTAAGATTCCTGTTAGCATGAAACTCTAACTTACAGGTTAACTATGGTTTTAACACCCATCCTGTATGCGAAAGATACCCAAAATACGCTCATCGTATTCACGATCCATTGATAGACCCAGCTTCTGGCCTGAAAAGGAAACAAGATAGACAAAAGGGTAACACATTACCTTGCGGCCATACTGCAAACAAGAATAGAAGTCAAAATTCCAGTGGTAATCCTTTTTTAATGCACCACTTCAATAATTCCAGATGCATAAAATATTTTTATATTACAGAAGCACTCGCGCGCGCGGTCTCGCTATGAGACCTGAGAAAAAAAATAAAAATATTTCTTTTTTTTTAAATTTCTTTATCACACTTCTGAGCTCTCAATTGTAATCGTTCGTGCACGTTTATGGTTATTGCGCCGCGCTCTTCTTACTTGCAGTGTCTCTGCTTTCACTATTGTATACACTTCCTGGTAGGATTTCTTCCGTTGTTGGGGACCATGCTCCTTTCCCTCTTGTCGTGCTGCTAGGCTCTTTCTACCGTCATCTTTCCTCTGACATTGGATTTCTGCTCCACCAGTGGCGGTTCAACGGGGTAGTCATTTGTGCGATAAAACTAGCGAATAGGTTTATATGTGAAGAAAGTTCTCACTATACTGTCATCATGTGACACACTGACGTTATATTGGACTAAGCCCGCCTACTTAATACAAGCAAAAGGCTCAGTTCTTGTATTAAATGATATTTAAATAAGCTATGCTATGATTTAGCATCAGACATTGCCTACAGGATCAGGCATTGAGTTTGTCTTCATTAATGCTGTTACTAACTTTAGTTTTCACTGTAAGTAACGTTAACAGGTGATACGGCGTATGACGTAAAACTGCAAAAAGTTACAACTTGTGAAAAGCACTTCACAAAATATATGGTAAAGCATTGTCTCTTCCCACTAGTAACTTTTAATACATGTTGCGCTTAGTATTATATCACCACGTAGATTTTTTTTTAAACCGCACTTTTGTAAATGTTAGTGCTACCTCCTACGCTCTCATTCCACTAAGAGAATATTAGTTCGGCGTAGACGAAGATTTACCGGAGGTAAATTATCTATTAATGCTCATTTCCAAGCACACACGCACTAAGTATATGTTTGTAACTAAAGCACTGTTATTTCGAACACATAGCTGAATGCTACAAAGTTTCAAGTAACTGACGGTTAACAAGACTCCGAATTTCGTGTTCGATGTTCACTATATCGCGATTCAAGAAGAACCGACCTCTCTGGTTGTCCCCGGTAATGTTATATTCACTTCAAGGTTCATTGTTCGCTCCAACTTTTGGGTTGGGCCAATCTACTATAGCCTGCTTCCCTGGAATAGGGGTGAAAGGTACATCCCTCACCTGTAAGCTTCCAGTGACCTAGATAATTCTATATACAACACTTTTTCATATTCTTTTGCACTTTGTAGTTCACTTCAATAACATCGTTAACAGTCACTATGCGTGTTTGATAGCTTAGTTATTAAGCTTCAGTTTAGTATATTACACTCACTCACACTGTGCTGTATTTACTAGAAATATTAAAATAAACACCAAAGTTATTCAAACTTGGTCACTTGACATGTTTACCTACACGACTTGACAGGTGGTACCACCTATCGGCGACACCAGGAACTGTCTGTACAAGTGACATTGAATATAGCAAATTACTGAAACTGATGCATTGAAGGATTGTGCTTATTAGTTGATTACTTCTGTTAATTAAACAATTTAAATAAGCTACACCAAATGCAAACAAATTAAAATGACTCTAAACAAAGCTGAAGTAGCCTGACACATCATAATAAGCATTATAGAACTGTTTGAGAGTTCGCTTCTCTCTTGCAACAGTATTGCATCTCGTCTAGGTTTAAAAAAAACTGAGGTTTGTGTTTAGTCTCTCTGAATACCTTCCACAACCATCAACTAGGCCTAAAACTGCCATTAGTACAAGCCATTTGTAATAAACAAAATATATATCGAACTAAACATATCTAAAACTACGGGAACACCCAGAAAGTTTATTTACATAACATAACACATATTATTATAACCAATCATATATCAGCGGAGCAGACGACAACTATCTTTTGACAGAGACATCTAGCGGATGTCACGGAACAATTACAAACAGCGTTCTAGACAGCTACCACTATAACTCAAGTGGACTCGTCCATAATTTTGAAATTGTCAACTTCCCTTTCTCTGAGAGTGTTCCGTTGACCAAGGGACGCTTCAAGAGTCTAACATGCTAAAAATGGGTGTGTCTTAAAAAAATAACACCTCTTTGTATCCTGCATTCTCTCATCGATACGCTAAAATTTTTATGACTTTTAAAGCATTGTATTTGTGGGCACTGTGTCTCGGTAGTGATAGTGTATGCTACTACCTACAACAACACTAGGAAATGAGACTAGCTATCCATCTAAGCAAAACCTGAAACTCATAGGTATTCTATCCTTATAAAGATGGTTACCTTGATTCCAATATCTTCCACGACGTGGGAGTCCAAGGCTCCGTTAGGAACACATGCTTTCTTTAAGTTTTTTTTTCTGTGAGGCCTTCGCTGCCTCTCTGCCAGCAAACTAGCGTATCTAAACTATAGAATTTTCTCTCTTCTTCGAAATCAATATTAATTAATATCAAAATATCATTGCTTCACTCTGAAGTCCCGTCCTGTTGTTCGTTAATATTCAGTTATATAACAAAATAAACGATATATATACATAAAAATACAAATAAAAGTGATATGCTACCGCTGATACGTATGTAAATATCAATAAACTTTATATGCAAATCCCTAATTAAATGGTAATAATATTCATAAATTCACGCAAAAATTAAATATGTAAATCATCTTAAGACACAGTTCATGTGACGTTCACACCCGACAACCCGATCCGAGCTGACCCGTTTGGGAGCACTAATTGGAACATAGAGTGGGGCCGAAGACAATTCTATTTTCAAAACTTTATATTTCGCAAACTTAAAAAGATACTTACATTGATCTATTGGATCATGTAGAGCTGCAGTAAGATAGTTGGTAAGGTGCCTACAAGGCAATTGTGCGGCTCGGGTTCAACTCCAGTAGAGGCAAGAAATCATTCTTCTCGTTCTATCTTTGTAAGGTTCCAATGCGAAGGAAGTGACAATTTTTTTCTTTTCGCTCTGTCTTTGTGCTTGTTCCAATGCGGAGGATATGAGAAATTTTCTTCTCGTTCAGTCTCTGTTTTTATTCCAAAGTTAGACATGTCCAAGAATTATTTCCGGAATATTGTGACAAATATTTTGAATTTTGGTAAACGATGCTTCCATGGAAGGAAAAAAAACTATGACTCGACCTGTTCTATAATATTCCTTAGCAGAGAAAAGCACAACGTACAAGAATACAAACAAAATTAAAAATTACAAGAAAAAAACGGAATAAAATTAAAAAGAACTTACGAATTTTCATAAAATAATACGGTTGATAATTAATGAAAATATACACATCTGGGAATGTATAAAAAAGTATTTTGTGAAACAATTGTACATTTTGGCTAGCGTAAAGGCACAGCTTCGATTTCTGATGGGAGATCATGTGGTTCAGATTCCACATTAAGCTGGGGGTTCACGTCTCTGGTCTTGGTACTTAACGGGACGGTAATTTTATTTCAGCCAACCTATTAATCTGTACATTCGTGTATTAATTTCATTATTTATTTATTTGTGTATGTAATTTGTTATTTAGGCAGCAAGTTTCTTAAATGTATACGATCTTGAACTTCTTGAAATGTAATTACTTATGTGTTTTTTATATTGAATTCATACAATCATATGCAGAGATAAGTAACAAATTAGTTATTGCGTAATGTATATCGAACAAACTAAAAACAAAAAGGATTCGATTATAAGAAAATGTTTTGGGTACAATAAACTTACTATGTCGTTTAACCAACATGTTATATTATACATAGACTATAAATGAAATCACAATAGTTTGTGTACGAAAACGCACTAACTCGTGGAATCTCATAATATGAATTTTAATTATTAGTTAATTTGTTTTACTGAAGTTTGAAAACATTTGAACGGCTCGGGGAAACATAACGGTTTGTCACAATTTTCTAATTTTCGAGTAAAACAGAAAAAGAAATTTCAACGTTTGCATTCAATTCAATGCACTGATATACACCAAACAAACTTCTCCTGTCATATTGAGGTACATTTGCGAAATTCAACTACCTACATACTGTTCTGTGGTTCAATCTCAACCTGTTCCACCTAATAACTCAATTTCACCGAAGGGCCCGCGGTGGCTCAGTGGTAGATCGTTCACCTCTGGTGCTTCGGGTCCCGGGTTCGATCCCAGCCCCCACCAAGTGAATTTTGTGGTGAACAAAAAAACGTGTGCGTGGGTTTCCTCGGGATTCTCCCGTTTCCTCCCACTTACTTCATTCCATAATTTCATTCATTACTCATCATCACCGTCTCCTTGAGCCTCACCAGCATAATCGTGAGACGTGAAAACTCAAAGATTTCATTTCATTTCATTTTCAATTTCACCGAAGTGTGGTGCTTACCATTATGTATGCCCGAGATGTTCATTTAAAGTGGTTCCGATCTTAGGTCAAATATTAATAATCGTCATAGTAAACTCAAAATAATCAACGAATGACTTTTTATTATTTTCCTTTCCTTCTATTTAAGAAGTTTGGTTTATTAAAAGTTACATAGAGCCGTCCGTGTGTCCGTCCGTCCAGGAAACAAATGAATCCCAAGAACTACTTGATGAATCACAACCAAATTCGGTCAGGTTGTAGAGAGTCATAAGTTAGGAATCGAGTTTGTTGATGGAGGTAAGATTCAAACCGGAAGTAGTAGAAACCAACCATTTCCGGTTTTTTACGTTCATCACTATAAAGCAAATACGATAATTGATACCGAGGAGCGTTTTCTGCAGTCGATTAAGATTCCTAAGAACACATTTAACATCCATTCTAATATCTAAACTAAACCGGAAGTGATAGAAATCCACCACAACTTCCGGTTTCAATATAGATCTACTTAGAACAAAAACGATAAGAGAGAAGAGCAGTGATTGTGTGATCAAGATAGTAGTGTGTAGTAGACATTAGCAGTGTCCAGAATGGAGCGATATTGGTCCCAATTAGCCCGTCTGTAGCAGTAGACTTTCTGACAAGGTGGCTAAGGTAGAGCCGAGGAGTACAGTGGAGCTGCAAGTTTGAAATGAAATGAAATGAAATTTTTGAGTTTTACGTCCCACGTTTATGCCGGTTAGGCTAAAGGAGACGGTAATGATGAGAGATGAATGAAATGGTGGAATGAAGAAAGTGGTAGGAAACCTGGAGAACCCCGAGAAAACCCACGCACACGGTGTTTGTACACCACAAAGTTCACTTGGCGGAAGCAGGGTTTGAACCCGAGACTCCAAGCACCAGAGATGAACGCTCTACCACTGAGCCACCGCGGCCCCTAGCTGCAAGTTTGATAGGCATATGACCGCCACCTACAGATTCACTCACATCAATATGTACTGTCTACTTTGTGAGAGAGATGTTGATGTGATGACAACATCAGGAGTAATATTGCAGATGAGGCGTGTAGGGTTTGGTAAAACACGGAACTCGCCACGGAACACGGACCCAGCTATTTTTGCCACGATGTCACCGGCTATGAATGTTTAGACCCACAATAATAATATAGTGCCTAAAGATAGAATCTGTGTATTAAAAAAAAATCATAGTTGGGTGCTTTACCTGGATGAAAATAGATGGTGACAAAACTGACAGTGTGACCTCGAAAATACGAATATAGTCGTGACATTATGCTCAGGAAGGTACAGTGTGAGCAGAGGTGGAACTGTGACTGCTCGATAAGGAACGTTGGCTAACACCTGTAGCTGTACATCCGTAGACTCTTGGACCAAATGGAGCGTGTGACGGAGTAAGTGGTACTTAGGAAAGTAACAGGAGAGATGTGGCGCAAGATATGTTTCGTCAAGTGCAAAGGCTGGAATGTGTTCTTCTTGAAGAAATTGTGCAAGGAGCACATGATGGGTTAAGACTGACGGAATGTTAAGAAAAAGTAACTTATAAGCAATAATGATACTTAGTATACAAGTGTATGTAAAAGTACCGATATTAAACGTAAACTTCGATTGGTTGAATTTGAAAGCATGAAGCTGTAAATTAAACAGTAGCTTTGCTACATACATGATCTGATTCAGGATATGGTTCTGATTAAAAGGATTAATATTCTATAAAGAAATCGTAAGGAAGCGTAATTGGTCCTCAGCAGTTATTGGATGGCGTAGTGAAATTGCTGACGGTGTTGGAGTGTCAAAGGAACATATTGACATAAGTTCTAGCTTAGCTGGATCAGATAGAGGCTTAGCTTTATACTTGTAGATATAGGTAGGGAGACATTTAGAATATCCGTAGCAATATATGATAGTTTCTCAAGATTTGGACAACTTTTTGTAGGATGTTGAAGTTAACAGTAGCTGTATTTGATGGTATTCGAATACTCTGTCAGACGTTAATTCTATTGTTGGCATTTCTTGCAACTAATAGGCAAAGGTACTGGTGTGCGTGATGATTCAACTTTATAACGACGCCATTATATACATGCACCGTTAAAAAAAAGTTGGTCGATCAGTAGGAACGCGGACTAAGTATGTTGGGCCCTGGTTGTTATTGATACGTATACAACGTTTGACAGGTAGTTCTTCTTGATGTAATTCAAAATAAATTTCGTCATCAATAAAGTCAGATTGTACCCAGGAATGACGACTGATAACATTGGAGGAAGCCGTAGTGGAGGTGAGATTTTCGTCGCTCGAACTTAAAGTCACTGTCTCTGCTTTCAACCAAAAATTTCGTAAGTAGCCTTGTTGTGGACATGTGTGGCGAAGTTAGGATTAGTCGATTTCAGGATTATTCCCCAACGTGTCTTGACGATTCGGGACGAGGAACATACTTTACTAGTCGCTAGAAGACAGCGCGAATTGTGTAATATTTCGGATCGTAATCTGTTAACAAGAAGTTATATACCGTTTCTTGATGTAAAATGAGTTGATTTTCAGTGGAAGCGGATACCCAATCCATGTTGGTGTTGACAGTGGTAGCAACTGTAGGATCTACGATCGGTGTAAGCCGTTGTTTCTTAGAATCTAATGTTTGCATGACAACGGAAAGGAGATCTGGAACGAATTCGGTGACCGTTAGTTAGACATGTCGCATGAATTGCAGGAACACTAGTGGTAGGTTGTAATAGCATGTGGTGCAGGTAACAATACGCAGTTGCGTTTATTGGCGACCATGTGGAGTTGTTTGAACAAGGATTGATACTCCAGAGCATTAACAGAGTCCGCCATGAGGATGAAGAATCCTAGGGCCGAAGCCCAAAAGAATATGAAAGAAAATGAGAAGGGCGTTTGATGAAGTTCAAAAGATAAGGAACGCTTCGAAAGCGATACTTTCGTCAATCCTCTAAAAAAGTGCTGTATTTGTGTCTTGCTCCCAAGCACGTATTGCAATACCTGGTCCTCGGTGACATAGTAACAAACACAACAGAGATTAAGTTTCTTGGTTAAGTATGCCAAAGTGCTTTTTAATGCTAGCTTGTAGGAGAGGACCAATATGGCTACAAGCTCTTTCAGGAGAAGATTTGATGGAAAGGTAGGAAAGAAGTAATAGTGGCTGGTCTAAATGAAGGTAATTTATTTATTTACTTTATTATGTCATCGTGTGAACCATTTTGATCTTTGGGATCATAATCATTAGGAATTGAGGAGGAAACTTATACATAGGTAGAACCTATATAACAAAACATATGATTGACATAGTACAAAAATATAAATAATAATAATAATAGGAAATTGATAGATCCTTATGAAGATGATAGAACAAGGCTTACAAATGGACAGAGCGGCATTGGAAAACAGATGTGCGTAAGCATTAAACGGTATAATGATATATATATATAATGATAAAATAATGGGAGAATGGGCGTGAATAATGACATGAGGTGTAAAGCATGGCACACGATTATCTTCTGCCTAGGAGCGACAGTAGGCTGATGAAGACGGGAAATCGGGATACGGACAAAATCTCGCGGCCGAAACATCGCCGCCCAAAATCTCGCCGGCCAAAACCTCGCGGGACAAAATCTCGCCGGGCCAAAACCTCGCGTGGCCAAAACCTCGCCGCCCAAAACCTCGCGTGGCCAAAACCTCGCCGCCCAAAACCTCGCGGAACAAAATCTCGCCGGGTCAAAACCTCGCGTGGCCAAAACCTCGCCGCGAATGAAACTTTTCTTTAAAATTTACCCAATGTGTTTCTTAATATGCAATTCCACATTACAAATAATAATAATAATAATAATAATAATAATAATAATAATAATAATAATAATAATAATAATAATAAGAAGAAGAAGAAGAAGAAGAAGAAGATGATGATGATACAAAACATCGTGTGCGTGGGATTTCTCGGGTTATTCCCGTTTCCTCCCACTTTCTTTATTCGATCATTTCCTTCATCCTGGTCATCTACGTCTCCTTTAACCTATAGGACATAATCAAGGGACGTCGTAAAAACTCATATATTATTTCATATTTTCATAGATATTATTAGATTTTTGTTAAAATTTTAAGTTTTTGGGTGTTCCAAAGTTCACGAAACTAACCTCGTTAGTTGTCGTTACTTTCCTTATGCAGACTTTCTTTCCCTATAATCAGTTTTAAAACATCCTGTCGCCCTCTCTTCACATTGAAATCCTCTAATACAGAAATGGAATTTTCATATGGTATCGCGGGACTTGGTCAAATAGCCGTGATACTTCTTCTGAAACAGCGTCTTTTATACCGTCATCCTTATCATCTGTTGGAACATTTACATTTTGGTCAGGCGAGATTTTGGGTATGGCGATATTTTGGGGCGCGAGGTTTTGGGTGGCGAGGTTTTGGCCAGGTGAGGTTTTGGCCCCGCGAGATTTTGGCTCGCGAGGTTTTGGGCGGCGAGGTTTTGGCCAGGCGGGGTTTTGGCCCGGCGAGATTTTGTCCCGCAAGGTTTTGGGAGGCGAGGTTTTGGCCAGGCGAGGTTTCGGCCTGGCGAGATTTTGGGCCGCGAGGTTTTGGGAGGCGAGGTTTTGGCCAGGCGAGGTTTTGGTCCGCGAGGTTTTCGCCGCGAGGTTTTGTACCCGAACCCGGGAAATCCTGTTACTTACATGAGGATTTACTGTGCAAAAGATGAGATAAATGTTCTTGCAAACGATAATCATACAGAAGCGTGAGGTCTGGATGATCAGGGGGAATCGAGTAGCAGCAAAGTGTAAAAATCACGTGTAACGGCGTGCAATAATATTGGGGGTGGGCTAGATGAAGTGCAAGGTAGTGCATAGTTCCAAAATGCTGGTGTTGAGTGTAACGAGTAGTAATGAATCTCTGATGTAGTGCTTCCAGGTTAAATTTGAGAATAGGAAAAATGATGAGTCAATACTAGGTAGAGATATACGAAAGGCAAAACGAAAAACATACTGTTCGAAAATTTCAATTTGCTTATAATAGGAAAGAGGAGGGGAGATCCAAGCAGGAAAACCATATGAGAGAACTGGTTGGAGAAACACTTTGTAAGTATTAAGTACTACCTGGGAGATAGCTCACAGGTGGTGCCAGTGAGGCGTTTCAGTAAGACAAGCATATTTGGTACTTTGGTTGTTACTGATATGAGATATAGGGTCTGGGTGAAACAGCGCTCAGAAAGTATCCCAATATACGTAACTGTTTTAGAAGGATAAAGGGGAATAAAATTGACTATTAGGAAAGTAAAGAAAGATTTCAATGTACTTTGGTGCGCTTCGGTGGCGGTATAAAAACTATAGTTTGAATTTTGGTGGTATTCGTTGTGAGATTCCATTTGCGACCCCAGACTATAGTGCGATTAATAGACTTTTGAAGAGAAACGTTTATTTGTTGGATGGTTTGGCAGAGAGCTAGAAAGGCTGTGTCATCAGTATACTGAAACAAGTGAACATAGCGAGGTAATTCGGAAAAGTTTGCTACAAAAAGAACATATAATTAAGGCGATAAGGCAGATGCTTATGACAGAAAGAATGAGATAGCGTATCATTGATAGCAATGCAAGACAAACGCCAGACGAGAAAATGATAGATGGGGCGGATAATTGTTATGGGAAGCTTCCGTTGAATGAGATTATAGATAAGGGCGAAATGTTAAACTTAATCAAAGGACTTTTCAAGGTCAAAGAGAACCAGATAGGACTTTTGAACGGAGTTATAGTGACTGGTAATAAGTATTGTAAAGATGGAATAATTGATCATTCATTGAATACAAAGTTCGAAATCCAGCCTGACAAGAGGAATAATGTGTCGATCTGTTAAGTATGAGTGAATGCGTTTAACGAGAATTCGTTCGAAGACCTTGCTAAAGATAGAGATTAACTGAATTTGTCTGTAGGATGAAATTTCATAGATTTTTTATTCGGCTTTGTAAACACAAGGGTTTTTGATAACTTCCAGTCTATTAGTAAAAAGCCAGTCAGAGTGCACAGGTGTATATCAATGAAAGAAGTGTAAAGAGTGTGACGGGACTTTCCTTGATACGGCGGTAGGTGATACAATCGAAACCTGGAACAGTGTTGCGTAATCGCTGAACTACAGATGTGATTTCGTCGACTGCAATTGGAGTAGTGCGGACATGCGTAGAAATTCTATGAGTAACGATAGGTTCGAAGTGTTTAAATCGAGTATTTTCTGTATGAGCAGGATAAGTATGTTAACCATGATGTGGTAAAGGAGGTTTAAAGATATCTTGAAAATGATTAGCGAAAGCGTTCACTTTATCCTGGTCAGACTGAATCTCTAAATTATTCAGCAGAAGGGGATAAGGAGTCTTAGAGATTTTTCCACAGAGTACATTAAAGCGATTCCAGTACAGCGTTAGAAGTTTTGAAATATTGACGTTGCTTATAAGCTGTAATATAGTTGCGAATGGTTCTCTGTAGTTGATGATGGAGACGTAATGCATCAGGGTTGTGAGTGAGCAGATATTCACGATAACACTGAGGAGAACGACGTATCATAGCGAGGTATTGATGTAGTAGGTTAGGCCGATAAGGTATACAGTAGATTAAATTTATGGAATGTAGAGCAGAAGCTTGGTGAATAGCAGTAATTATAGAGATGTCCTGTCGAAAGCTCATCAGGGGTGGTAGGTGAAAGATAATGATCGACTCTAGAAGATACATAAGTACGGTAATTGGCCCAATCTACTTTATGAGAGATGAGGTAATGATGCTGTTTGTGAATGGACGAGACCAGTATGATAAGTAATTTTAATGGGAGTGTGGTTACTGCCTAGTAATTCTAGGGCTGTGACAGTACAACCAGTGACTATTGAATGTGAGGTAATTGTGATAGCGGGTATGGTATTGTAAACTGGACGAGTGGATGAAGGAAGACCAAGAAGAATTCCTGAATTGTAGGATGCTATATGATCTTGAAATTGGATGCGTTCATGAACAAAGGGACTGTGAATATTTATGTCGGCAAGGATGGTAAAATGCTAAAAGTTATTGGAGATACGAGAGGAAAAGTCCAATGGAATTGGAGTGCCGGGTCCAACATAGGTAGTAGGGAGAGTAACAGCAATTAATTTAAAATATAGAGTAGTTGTGATGTATCCTGGTAATGCTAGTGCGGGATAGATATGTTGTCTGAATGATAGATTATGGCAGTTCCGCCGTTCGCTCGTAACGTGGGTGACAGGTTGTCATATCGAAGCAACATGTAATTTGGAATTCTGTATTGGATGGACTTAAGTTTAGTAAGAAAAGTTTCGTTCAGAAGAATAGCACTGATGTGTTCTTCTTGTAGGAGTACTTGCAAAAGAGCTTTATTCTTTGTGAGAGAACGTGTATTCAATAACAGAAAACCCAAATCCATGATGATCGGGAGTTAGACAGGTGTTTCAAGTGGAATAATATGAAAATGAACGTAATTGTTTGAAAGCTGGCATAGAGAGCTACACTAAAAGTCGTCTTAGCGGCGAGGGTGAGTTGCTGAAGGTTGTGTGTACGATGAAAAGGGTAAATATTCTGTAATGCTAGTGTGAGAAATTCTAACAGTGACTGGATCATTAAAGGAAGTTTCTGTGTTGGTAGACGTAGGCTGAGTGTTTAATGGAACCAGTGATGCCAACCTGAAAAGTTATAAAATTCAATCTCGAAGATCAGAAAGTATCGTTTCACTTTTGAATTTCCCAGGATTTACTAATTATAAAATAATACGAGGGCCGTTCGGAAAGTCACTTCCGATTGGTTAAAAAAGAAACACCAATGTAAATAAGAAAAAATATTACATACATCTGAAAACTATTCCTTTGCTCTATTTTTCAACATAATTTCCATAAACATTCAAGCACTTATCATGATATGTGCATTAGCTTAGAAATTTCATCAGGAATAAAATCTTCCACCTGTGCCTTGAGCCAGTCTGTGGCAACATCTTTCAGTTCATCATCATCATCACCACCAAAGCACTGAGATCATATAATACAGTCCTTGAAATATGTGGAAATTCATCGGAAAGCTTCGAGATTGTGAACCATTGATTTTCACGAACTTTTCCATCAATTTTCTGAACGAGTTCATCAGTGACTACTGATGGCCTGCCACTCCTCTCTTCATCATGAATGTTTGTTCGTCCCTTTTAAATGAACGAACCCATTCACAAATAACTCCTTCACTCATCATACTTGATCCATATACATCACACAGATACCGATGAATAGCGGCTGCCGAATTTTGTTTTACCGTAAGAAAACGTATAACAGCTCGCTCCTCGCACTTGACGGGATTTTCTATTGCAGCACACATTTTGAGACGCTAGAGAAGTGGAGCTAGTGATTAGACAACCTTCACTCTACCACGGCTGGATACAGACTGATCTATCGTGTACGTCAGCTGCCCCGAATCCTTCACGCACAGTGACCAATCGCAGGTTACTTTCCGAACGCGCCTCGTAATAACAATAATACGATTATAAAATATGAACATAAAACTAGTTGGTCTTCCACGTATATAAGATACAGGGTGTCCGAGAAGTCCTTCCCTGATTACAGAAATTGATAACTCAGGCTAGAAATAAGATAGAAATATGAAACTGGTGTTGAATTGTTTACAAACTATAAAAGTTTTTGTCTGTGTTAGGTTTGTTCTGTTTTACCAAGTCTCAATTTTGTTTGTTTTAGGTTTGTAGTACGTAAGTAAGAAGCCCAAGAAGCCATGCCAACCAACCAGGAGAAGGCACAGTGTGTCCTGTGGTACCATGAGACACGATCACCAACCACGGTGCAGAGACAGTTCCAGACAACATTTGGGAGGACTCCACCTGATGTCAAGAGCATTAAAGCCTGGTACGAGAAGTTCAAGAACACAGGGTCGGTTGCTGACCTTCCGAGGTCTGGTCGACCAAGAACCTCAGCAGACACGGTGGAGGCTGTGCGGCAGTCTTTTCTGAGAAGTCCTAAGAAATCGGTGCGCAGGGCCTCACGTGAATTACAGATGCCAAAAAGCTCTATCCATGACATTTTACACAAACGTTTATTGTTTCGTGCTTACAAAGTGCAACTCGTTCAGGCCTTGTTGCCCGACGACGGTACACGTCGATATGACTTTGCGGTCGAAATGCTATCACGTATTGAGGACGATAATGGTTATCTCAGACGAATTGCCTTTTCCGACGAAGCGACATTCTTTGTCAGTGGAGTAGTGAATCGCCATAATGTACGCATTTGGGGTTCAGAACCCCCCAGGGAGGTCAGTGAGTTCACCAGAGGCAGTCCAAAGGTGAATGTTTGGTGCGCGTTATTGCACGATCGAATTATCGGGCCATTCTTCTTCGCTGAGGATACCATCACATCTGCAGTGTACCTGGATATGTTGCAGCTGTATGCTGTTCCTCAGCTGCTTCAGTATCGCCCCGATGTCGTTTTTCAGCAAGACGGTGCACCACCTCATTGGGGCTTGGACGTCCGTGCCTATCTCGATAGGACATTTCCTGGGCGATGGATTGGTCGTGATGGACCAACAGCTTGGCCTCCACGCTCTCCTGACATAACCCCATTAGACTTCTTTTTATGGGGTTATGTCAAGGATGAGGTCTACCAAACACGTGTACCAGATCTTGAAACCCTGCAGCAACGAATAACCACAGTCGTTGCATCGATCCCTCCAGTGATGTTGGCTAATGTGTGGATGGAAATTGAATATCGCCTAGATGTGCTACGTGCTACCAAGGGTGCTCATGTGGAAGTGTACTGATGTGACCAAAACTTTTATAGTTTGTAAACAATTCAACACCAGTTTCATATTTCTATCGTATTTCTAGCCTGACAAGGGAACCTTCCGAAAATGATAGTTGCAGTGAAAGTTGTGACCTATGCCAATTGAAAGAGCTGTAACAGAGATGTTCATTCCCAAAAAATTAGGTGCCCATAGCAATAGGTTCAAGAAATATAAGGGGTGGAAGTTCGGGAAACAGCAAGGTTGGGCAAGGGGGGAAAAGTGCAAATTCCGCAAAAAAAGGGGGGGCACGGCAAAATACAATGCTGACAAGTGATGTATAGAAAGAGACTTGCCATAATAAGAAACAAATGAAGGCCACCAGTGAGGTTAACAGTGTTGCCAACTGCAACGAAAAGTACATGTTTTGCAAAGACCACTATATGAAGTGAGTGCAATATTCAGTGTCAATCTGTCATGTAGAACATAAGATATGACGTGTATAAGCAGTGGTACAATCTAACAAAAGAGAATATAAAAAAAAAACAGAAGTACGAAAAATACGGGAAAGACGGAGTTGGCCATAATGCGCCACATTTGATCACGAGCTGTGCATATTAGAATGAACAAAACAAGAAAGCACCAACTATGCAGGAAACCGACTACCTAGAGTCGAAAAGAAAAACGAGTTCCAAAGTTGGCAGCACTGGCCATGAAAATCCAGACAATTCTAATATAGTTAGGCCACTCGCTTCACAAAAAGAAAATTCCGGCAACAGGCATTAGCCTTCGCATCATTTGTACATGCTCGTCTACATTGTACGTGCAATTGTTCGATGAGACAATCGTCCAAACAGAAGATACATTTGCAGTGAGCACAGCGGAATACTACCAATCTGTCACACATGGTACAATGATCGCCTGTGAATGTCTCGAAACAGTACTCTAAAGGTGTCGGAACCTTTGGTGGTGTTTCTATCACATATCCACACCAGTAGAAAGCAAACATAATCAAAGGCTTCATCTGCTGTGTGTTGCTGTCTGCAGTACTATCACCGCCTATATGATGTATCCAGAGTGTCCCACCTAATTCTGCGACTGAAATAGTTTCAAAGCGAAAAAAAAAATGTGACACATCCAGTTGTGCAGGAATGTACCCATGTCAGCGGGCGACAAACTTCTGTGAGACGCAAGTGCCCCCAAGTCCCCCATCATAGGGTCCCAGGGACCAACTTAAAAATTTCAAATAGCACCATCGGTCGAGTTATATTTCTTTCGATAAATCTTGGAATATGCAACAACGCATATCAGAAATATTTACTATATGGGATTTCAAAATGGCCGCCAAAAATATCTGCACGGTGACAAGAACAACGTGCACTTTCGGCTGCCATTTTGAAACACGTGCTTCATATAGCAAATGTTTCTTATAGGCGGTGTTGTATCTATCCAGAGAAATACCATCCGCCCCCTGTTCCCATTTGAAATATTGCGGTTGACCCATCGAGCCTTATGATGGGGGCCCTGGGGACTTGCTTCTTACAAAGTTTTCTTGGCCCTCGACATGAGTACATTCTTGTGCAATTGGATTTGCAACATCTCTTTTCGCTTCGCAGCAATTTGAGATCACAATGTTCGATGCCATGTTAAGACAATACATATTTGTGGCGGCCATTTTGAAAAACATGCTTCATATAGCAAATGTTTCCTGTAGGTGTTGTTGCACATTCCATGATCTATCGAGAGAGGTACCACTCGGTTCCTGTAGCCATTTGAAAGTTTGAAGTTGGCTCCTGTGGCACTATGATGGGGATCCTGGCGGCACTTGCTTCTCACAGACTTTTATCACCCCCTGACATTGGTACATTCCTGCACAACTGGATCCGTCACATTTTTGTTCGTTTCGCAAATCTTTCAGGTCACAAAGTTTGGTGGGACACCCTGTATATTCCCACATACGACCCAAACATGACATAATGTTCACTACTTCTATTATCGGTTGTTGGCTCAACCTAACCATTTCATGTTCCCCGACTTGACATTGCCTCAATCACTCTAGCATTGATGCATTCCGAGTGATGCCTGTTGCCGGAATTTTCCTTTTGTGAAGTGTGTGGCCTAACTATATTAGACTTGTCTGGATTTTCATGGCCAGTGTTGCCAACTTTGGAACTCGTTTTTCTTTTCGACTCTAAATACGTCGGTTTCCTGCATAGTCGGTGCTGCTTGTTTTGTTCATTCTAATATACACAGCTCGTGATCAAATGTGGCGCATTATGGCCAACTCCGTCTTTTCCGTATTTTTCGTACTTCTGTTTTTTATATTTTCTTTTGTTAGATTGTACCACTGATTATACGCGCCAGATCTTATGTTCTACATGACAGGTTGACACTGAATATTGCACTCACTTCATATAGTAGTCTTTGCAAAACATGTACTTTTCGTTGCAGTTGGCAACACTGTTAACCCCACTGGTAGCCTTCATTTGTTCCCTATTGTGGCAAGTCTCTTTCTATACATCACTTGTCAGCATTGTATTTTGCCGTGCCCCCCTTTTTTGCGGAATTTGCACTTTTCCCCCTTGCCCAACCTTGCTGTTTCCCGAACTTCTACTCCTTATATTTCTTGAACCTATTGCTATGGGCACCTAATTTTTTGGGAATGAACATCTCTGTTACAGCTCTTTCAATTGGCATAGGTCACATCTTTCACTGCAACTATCATTTTCGGAAGGTTCCCTTGTGAGTTATCAATTTCTGTAATCAGGGAAGGACTTCTCGGACACCCTGTAGTTTGAGAAATAATATCTCCTTAACGAAAATATTTCTTTTTTTCTTTTTGGTTAGAAGTGCAGTGTCTTCATCACACTTTGGTGCGATGACCTCATCTGAGCCTAACGATACTAACTTCCTTCTTTACATATTTTGTGTGGAACGTTTTGGAATTGATTGTTTATCACTTGATATTTTCTTTTTATTTCTTTCTTTCATTCACTCATTCATTATTTTATTATCATCTTTCTTTAAATACCAGAGCACAATATTGCAATAGAGTACAATATTCAGATTTGTTTCAGATGTCTGCTTTAACACACTGCAATAAAGGTTTAAAAAGGTTATTTTTTAACAAAAATATCTTTTTACACGATTTTCCCGCCTTAGATACGTGATGGAGACATGTGAATGGAACCCTTTGAAAGGCTAGGATAAATAGAGACGTCTCAGGAAATTTTTACTTGAGATCCTGTTTTATACATGAATCTTGGGTATTGTGAGGATATTCCTAGCACATTGTTAAATATTTTTTACGTGACTTTTCTAGATAGAAGCCTTGGGAATGTTTTGAAGGTTGAAAGATGAAGCCTTAGTAATTTTTAGTTCATTTTGAAATCTCTGTGTTAACACAGGGGGTCCAGAGGGGCAAAAAGGTAAAAGAAAAAAGATATTAAGAAGAAATCCACATTTTCCCTCAAAATTCCCCCTCAGGTACATCATAGTTAAATGTGAATGGTACCGTTTAAAAGGCAGTTCTATTCTGAAGAGAAAAAATGAAATGAAATGAAATCTTTAAGTTTTACGTCCCACGCATATGCCGGTTAGGCTAAAGGAGACGGTGATGATGAGTAATGAATGAAATGGTGGAATGAAGAAAGTGGGAGGAAACGGGAGAACCCCGAGAAAACCCACGACATACTTCGACACATTACATAAATGCAACAATTTCCACTAAACACAGGCAAACATTCAAAACAATACAACATTTTTCAATAAACAAAAGAATAAAAATACACTACACCAATTTAGAGTAAATGCAAACCATCAAAACATACTAGAATAATTTCTCATGCTCTTGGAATTGAATTTGGAACGATATTCATAATCCCGAAAACTTATACCAAAACAACGTCTGATGGATTTTTGTTAGCTTCACGCTTAGGGCGCCAAAATTTTTGTGTAACGCAAGCTTACACAATCCCACATTCTTTGAGGGAAGTGCCAAAAGGAACTGTTTAGGGAATGCGATTTTTTTTAACAAAAAAAATTTCTTCTGGAATAATGAATGAAATAAAAATTACATATAAATGTAAGTGATCTTAATAAGTAAAAAAAATGTTGATAGAATATATAAATATTTAAAATTTTTGTGTATTTTCACATTCCCTAGCTTGCGAACTAGTGGGTTCTTTTTTTATGGTCACTTGCCCCGTCAGTGACTCCTTCCAAATACATGGCCTACTACTGCCCACTGTATATATGGATGTCTTCCACCATCAGACAAATTTATAGTATTAATTACTTTGATTCCCGGAAGGAAATCACACCTCCCATCCCGAAAGAGAGACAATACAGGATAAAAATCTGTACTTACCACACAGCCTGATGAAAAAGGATTCAAGAAAAAAGAAATAATAATAATAATAGTAATCCTCTTTCCTGTGAATGAATACCAAATGACTTTTATTCTTGTTTATAAACCAATGTGATTTGGAAATGCCCTACAAATGTCTTCTATCTGGAAACTAATATTGATTATTCACTTGTGATTACACAAAAAAAAGTTTTTTTTTTTTTTACTGTTCGTGCGCACTATAAATTGAAATGTTGGAAATCATCCTTCTTGTAGTGTCCTTAAGAAATATAAATGGAAGTTCCTATAACCTGAGAGTTTATGGAGTAGAGTATTTGTCCAGCTAAACACACTTATTTTCGATTTTATCACTCATTTTAGACTTTTTATTTTATTTAGAAATATTTTTTAAAAGTCTTTGAGTCCAGTTTCTGCCGAAATACTAACTGATGCTCCGCCACTAGTAACACTGTTCGTTGACTAATTACTCATTTTTGTCTTGAAATATTCAGTTTTTTTAAAAAAAATAAAAGCACAATCTTTGCCACCGAGAACACAGGCATTATCACCAGTTTTCTGAAGTTGCATTGCCTGTTAACTTTCACTATAGTCTCCTGGTCAGTTTTGTCTTTGAGGAGACCTCTTCACACTTCAAACAAAAACACACCAACTGACCCTCGTTTCTCCCTCCAGCATTTCTTTCAAAACTGTCGCTCTCTCTCTCTCCCCCGCGACTCCATTCCAGATATCTAATTTCGGAAAGGGACGCTGTCTGTCCGTTGGTTTCTTTCATGCTTTCTTAAAAAAAGAATCTTGTGGAAAACTTTAGGCTTTTCTTCCTTGCATTATTAGAATGTCACTTCTAAGTAAGTCACTCCACATACAGAAGTTCTATACTAATTGATATATATATACTCAATATACTCACTTCTATCTATTTGAAAAACATTTTTTTTTTCATTGTTTGTAGAAGTCCGGTTATTTGTTTTTTTTTTAATTTGAACTAGGCACTAAATTTTCTGATTATATTTAGTTATATGATTAAAAAATAAAAATATTATAGAAAACATAAAAATAATCATGTGGACTAACATAGTACATCTAAATACACCTCTTATCACTTAAAAGTGATTATTAGGTTGAATTCTTTTTCGGCTGGGTGGCATCGTCCACTCTCAGGCGAGAAGCACAACAGTCCTTCTAGATGCCAAAGTAATCACTTTATGAAATAAAATTTTACATTTACTTTAAATGAATGAGGGCGCGTAAGGGTAATATATTTACAAGTGCGGCAATTCCAAGAGCATTTGGAAATTCATCTATTTAATTATATATCAAATAAAAGAAATATCAATACGTTAAATGCAAAATCAAAATATCAATATGCAAATAGGTAAGATTTGCATATTGAAAAATAACAAAATTGCATATTATTATCAAATTGCACTTGGGAAAGGTGTGCCTTTCACAATCCCCCCTTTGAAATTTTAGAATATTTTGAATATAATCTTATAGAATTTCACCATTCGTAAAATTAAGGTATTTTAAATGACATAATTAGTTTTTGAAAATCTTATACATTCTTATAATATACGCTGTAGTCGTAAATCTTATATCCAACATAAATAAAGAAATTATATGCGATTATAAAATGAAAACACTAATACAGATTATAATAATAGTTATTTTACTGATCATTAGAAAATGAAAAGTTACTTATTGAACTACACAAGTCAATTAATTAGCTTACAAACTAAATACCTAAATGAATATATCAACCATTGATTTGGCTATATCTATGTAACTCTGAATTTTTTACTACTTAATGAACATATATACAACAATACTACTTAGACAATAGTAACAGTCCCTTCTTACATATTACTATCCTTCCATTTCCATTTATTTCTTAATTTTCTTCTGTTTTCTCTTCTTGTACATCTCGTTGATTGTACTTCTTCAACAGGTATGCATTTGTTTTGATAGTTTCCTGTTCTTTATTAGGATTCATTAAAGTATACACGTTCGTATCTGTTCTGCTGATTACTTTCCAAGGGCCTGAATATAATAACATTAATTTCTTTGACACGCCTGCAAATGCATCAGACTTTGGGAAAACTCGTACCAGAACCAATTCTCCAATTTCATATTGTACAGTTTTATGGTGAGCATCGAAATATTTCTTCCTGGCCATATCTATGTTTTATGAGGAGGGATACTAGCTTGGACTTCTGAGATTTTGTCAAATTTTCATATGCATCAACGTGGTTAATTATATCATCGTCGGTGGCCTTCGTCTCGACTCTAAGCCAGTCAGACGGTGTCAAGACAATAGTCTCCAACTCAGAGGCGGTTGGGAATTTCCGTACATCCAACCTTTGTACTGGGGGGCTTTCACTTAACCTGTCCCCAAACGTACACAGGGCCACATTTTTAGTTTCTGTATGTCTTTCTAAAGCATACATATCATCATGAAATTGGCCTGTATCTTGCATGTTACCACCGTCGAGAACTTCTTCGATATTGCGTAATACAAGATCATGATTATCAATTTCCACATCTTTGAAGCTAACTTCGACTTCATAGGGTCGCTGCAAAACTAGAACCCCTCTCCCATAATCCAAGATGGCACTTGATTCTGCGAAAAATTGAGAGCCAATAATAAGATCTCTATTTAGACCATTGACTATTATCCCTACAGTCTGAAATGTTTTCCCATTAATGGTGATTTCTAGCATCGTTTGTTCTTTTATTACTGCAATTTTCTTACCAAATGCTGAGGTAACTTTCATATTGTTCGCCTTTAAATACGCAGGTGGTGGAATACAGTTCCTCACAGTGTCCCATAGCTTCTCACTGATAGCTGAAATCGAAGATCAAGAATCCAACAGTGCATTAATTGAGTGAGCAAAGATTAACACGTTAATTTCTGGCAAAGTTATAATGTTATTTCTTGCTACTGGTTCATCTCTTGTATCTAAAAGTTCGTCGAAAATTCCATTAACATGGTCAAAAATTTCTTTATTCAAGGGGACTCTCTTCCCACTTCTTAATATTAAATGAAGATTATTTTGTTCCGAACTACATGATGATTCAAAATGTCTCTTGTTCTTTATTTGTTCACACATATTACATTTTATACAACTTTCATCTAACATGGACTCTACCTCTTTTATAGACGTTTCGTAACTATTGACACCCTCATTTGTTTTTTCTAGCACACCCTGGGATGAGTAGTTTGCCAGCTGGACATTATGTGAAATACTCTGTACATCCGTATCCTGCTGTTCCCAAGCGTGTGCTCTTCTTCCTCACTGGTTGTTGGAAGAGCTATTGCTGGAATTTCCGCTATTTACATACACTTGACCTGTCCGAGACTCACCCTGTGAGTCATACGTTTCGAGTAACTGAATCTGCTCATCGTCGCTATAGTCTCCTCTATTATTTTGACCCCTAAACCTATGTCCACGCTGATTTCGTCTCGAACCGCGCTGATAATTTCTGTTTGACTGTCCATTGTGATTGTTACTAATATTATGGTTTCTTACAGCACGTCCACGGTTACTGGTACTGGCCTCAGAATTTTGCGTATGTGTTTCATTTCGTTCTGGTCTTCTATTGCTGTTTCGAGTGTAGGGTCTCTGATTGTGTCTATCATTTCCTTCATACCGATGTGGTTTCTTTTGATTTCGGGTCTCACGAGTTACTTGCATCATATTTAGACTCTTCTTTGACTGGTAGCTGTCACGTTCTCGATAGCTGGTTTGGATTTCGTTTACTACAGCAAGCATCTCAGATATACTTTTTGGTTTAGCTGCCACCACTATACGAAACATCCACTGAGGTAATTGTCTTGGAAGAACCTTCAGTAAAGTTTCTTCATCCATTGGAGGATCCAGCACAGAATTTTGATGTAATAGAGTCAACAAGTAATCAGAGGGTTGCTGCTTGTTGACTTTTGGATCATAATGGCTGGTAAGTATATTTGCCCTCAGTGTTGCCAGCCTCTCATGATTCAAGTACGTTGATTTGAATTGGGTGATAAATTCTTCATATGTGGTTATCTTGTTCTGCATTACCTTAAACCAACACAATGCAGAGCCCTTGAGAGTCCTTGGTATAAAAGACAAACGTAATTCTGGAGTTACACCTGTTAACTCAAAATAATTATCCAAATCAATCATAAACCCATAGGTTTGAGCCTCATCTTCCATGCCTTTGTATACAGGTAAACTTAAGTCTCTGTGCAAAAACGAGGACATGACTGATGTAAGTTGGACTAGATTGCTGTCAGTCTGTGTGACCGGTGATGCTGGTGGCGGAGTTACAAGTGAAGGAAATACATTTTCAGGCACAGTTCCAGAGCTTGACGGAACTGACTCATTTCTTGGTGTCGCTGACGTCACAAGTTGTGACACGGAACTGCTTGTACCTGGTCCAAGTTTCGTTGAAATTAAAACTTCCGTTTCTCTACGAATTGTTTCCTGAAATTTCGACATCGTATTATCGACATTACTATACAGTGCATCTATCGAGTCTTGCGTCTTTGAAGCAATATCTCTCATTCTATTATTCATACCTTCTTCCATATCATTTATCTTTTCGACTAATTGTTCTGATACTGTTGCCTGGGCAGTCACAATTTCACTTCTGAGCTCATCGCGTAACTCGTCCTGACCAATGGTAAGCTGGTCTACTCGGTGGTCAAATTCGATTTGTGAACGCTCTAGCCTGGTCTGTAAATCGGTAGTCCGCTCATCAAGATTACCTAACTTACTATTTATTTCTGATCTAATTTCTTTAATTGAATTTTCCAATGAGGTTTTTAACTCGCAATTGGATAACTCTAATCTCTCATGCACGTCATTCAATGAATTTCTTAGCTCAGCATGTAATTGTCGGGTAGTACTCTCTAAGGATTCCTGTAATTTATTTTCCAAATTTTTGTTAGAGTCACGCAATTTACTCTCTAAATCTGTACTAGTCGTTTGCAACTGAGCTTCTACTTTTACCAATGAATTTTTCATTTCAAGCAATAGGCCTAATATCTGATTCATGGTGGCGGTATTCGATTCTTACAATCCTGACTCTGTATTTCCCGTTTCTTTTTCACTATTTCCTGCAATGCTATCATTGCTAAACATACTTTCCGCATTTGTTGTGTTTTCTAAATCTTCTTCCCCCTCGGGACTGACATGCTGCGAGTCGTCTAGATTTGATACTTTTCCCTCCATTTTCCTCAACTGTAACCTAGTTATTACCATACGAACAGATCTTAGGTAGTTAGCTAAACTCTAATACTCTAGAAGCAAACGTTTTTTTAACATGTACTTGTAAAACTTTTTCTCTCCCCCCTTAAACTCTACTTGAGTTTAATAACTTCGACACATTACATAAATGCAACAATTTCCACTAAACACAGGCAAACATTCAAAACAATACAACATTTTTCAATAAACAAAAGAATAAAAATACACTACACCAATTTAGAGTAAATGCAAACCATCAAAACATACTAGAATAATTTCTCATGCTCTTGGAATTGAATTTGGAACGATATTCATAATCCCGAAAACTTATACCAAAACAACGTCTGATGGATTTTTGTTAGCTTCACGCTTAGGGCGCCAAAATTTTTGTGTAACGCAAGCTTACACAATCCCACATTCTTTGAGGGAAGTGCCAAAAGGAACTGTTTAGGGAATGCGATTTTTTTTAACAAAAAAAATTTCTTCTGGAATAATGAATGAAATAAAAATTACATATAAATGTAAGTGATCTTAATAAGTAAAAAAATGTTGATAGAATATATAAATATTTAAAATTTTTGTGTATTTTCACATTCCCTAGCTTGCGAACTAGTGGGTTCTTTTTTTATGGTCACTTGCCCCGTCAGTGACTCCTTCCAAATACATGGCCTACTACTGCCCACTGTATATATGGATGTCTTCCACCATCAGACAAATTTATAGTATTAATTACTTTGATTCCCGGAAGGAAATCACACCTCCCATCCCGAAAGAGAGACAATACAGGATAAAAATCTGTACTTACCACACAGCCTGATGAAAAAGGATTCAAGAAAAAAGAAATAATAATAATAATAGTAATCCTCTTTCCTGTGAATGAATACCAAATGACTTTTATTCTTGTTTATAAACCAATGTGATTTGGAAATGCCCTACAAATGTCTTCTATCTGGAAACTAATATTGATTATTCACTTGTGATTACACAAAAAAAAGTTTGTTTTTTTTACTGTTCGTGCGCACTATAAATTGAAATGTTGGAAATCATCCTTCTTGTAGTGTCCTTAAGAAATATAAATGGAAGTTCCTATAACCTGAGAGTTTATGGAGTAGAGTATTTGTCCAGCTAAACACACTTATTTTCGATTTTATCACTCATTTTAGACTTTTTATTTTATTTAGAAATATTTTTTAAAAGTCTTTGAGTCCAGTTTCTGCCGAAATACTAACTGATGCTCCGCCACTAGTAACACTGTTCGTTGACTAATTACTCATTTTTGTCTTGAAATATTCAGTTTTTTTAAAAAAAATAAAAGCACAATCTTTGCCACCGAGAACACAGGCATTATCACCAGTTTTCTGAAGTTGCATTGCCTGTTAACTTTCACTATAGTCTCCTGGTCAGTTTTGTCTTTGAGGAGACCTCTTCACACTTCAAACAAAAACACACCAACTGACCCTCGTTTCTCCCTCCAGCATTTCTTTCAAAACTGTCGCTCTCTCTCTCTCCCCCGCGACTCCATTCCAGATATCTAATTTCGGAAAGGGACGCTGTCTGTCCGTTGGTTTCTTTCATGCTTTCTTAAAAAAAGAATCTTGTGGAAAACTTTAGGCTTTTCTTCCTTGCATTATTAGAATGTCACTTCTAAGTAAGTCACTCCACATACAGAAGTTCTATACTAATTGATATATATATACTCAATATACTCACTTCTATCTATTTGAAAAACTTTTTTTTTTCATTGTTTGTAGAAGTCCGGTTATTTGTTTTTTTTTTTAATTTGAACTAGGCACTAAATTTTCTGATTATATTTAGTTATATGATTAAAAAATAAAAATATTATAGAAAACATAAAAATAATCATGTGGACTAACATAGTACATCTAAATACACCTCTTATCACTTAAAAGTGATTATTAGGTTGAATTCTTTTTCGGCTGGGTGGCATCGTCCACTCTCAGGCGAGAAGCACAACAGTCCTTCTAGATGCCAAAGTAATCACTTTATGAAATAAAATTTTACATTTACTTTAAATGAATGAGGGCGCGTAAGGGTAATATATTTACAAGTGCGGCAATTCCAAGAGCATTTGGAAATTCATCTATTTAATTATATATCAAATAAAAGAAATATCAATACGTTAAATGCAAAATCAAAATATCAATATGCAAATAGGTAAGATTTGCATATTGAAAAATAACAAAATTGCATATTATTATCAAATTGCACTTGGGAAAGGTGTGCCTTTCACAATCCCCCCTTTGAAATTTTAGAATATTTTGAATATAATCTTATAGAATTTCACCATTCGTAAAATTAAGGTATTTTAAATGACATAATTAGTTTTTGAAAATCTTATACATTCTTATAATATACGCTGTAGTCGTAAATCTTATATCCAACATAAATAAAGAAATTATATGCGATTATAAAATGAAAACACTAATACAGATTATAATAATAGTTATTTTACTGATCATTAGAAAATGAAAAGTTACTTATTGAACTACACAAGTCAATTAATTAGCTTACAAACTAAATACCTAAATGAATATATCAACCATTGATTTGGCTATATCTATGTAACTCTGAATTTTTTACTACTTAATGAACATATATACAACAATACTACTTAGACAATAGTAACAGTCCCTTCTTACATATTACTATCCTTCCATTTCCATTTATTTCTTAATTTTCTTCTGTTTTCTCTTCTTGTACATCTCGTTGATTGTACTTCTTCAACAGGTATGCATTTGTTTTGATAGTTTCCTGTTCTTTATTAGGATTCATTAAAGTATACACGTTCGTATCTGTTCTGCTGATTACTTTCCAAGGGCCTGAATATAATAACATTAATTTCTTTGACACGCCTGCAAATGCATCAGACTTTGGGAAAACTCGTACCAGAACCAATTCTCCAATTTCATATTGTACAGTTTTATGGTGAGCATCGAAATATTTCTTCCTGGCCATATCTATGTTTTATGAGGAGGGATACTAGCTTGGACTTCTGAGATTTTGTCAAATTTTCATATGCATCAACGTGGTTAATTATATCATCGTCGGTGGCCTTCGTCTCGACTCTAAGCCAGTCAGACGGTGTCAAGACAATAGTCTCCAACTCAGAGGCGGTTGGGAATTTCCGTACATCCAACCTTTGTACTGGGGGGCTTTCACTTAACCTGTCCCCAAACGTACACAGGGCCACATTTTTAGTTTCTGTATGTCTTTCTAAAGCATACATATCATCATGAAATTGGCCTGTATCTTGCATGTTACCACCGTCGAGAACTTCTTCGATATTGCGTAATACAAGATCATGATTATCAATTTCCACATCTTTGAAGCTAACTTCGACTTCATAGGGTCGCTGCAAAACTAGAACCCCTCTCCCATAATCCAAGATGGCACTTGATTCTGCGAAAAATTGAGAGCCAATAATAAGATCTCTATTTAGACCATTGACTATTATCCCTACAGTCTGAAATGTTTTCCCATTAATGGTGATTTCTAGCATCGTTTGTTCTTTTATTACTGCAATTTTCTTACCAAATGCTGAGGTAACTTTCATATTGTTCGCCTTTAAATACGCAGGTGGTGGAATACAGTTCCTCACAGTGTCCCATAGCTTCTCACTGATAGCTGAAATCGAAGATCAAGAATCCAACAGTGCATTAATTGAGTGAGCAAAGATTAACACGTTAATTTCTGGCAAAGTTATAATGTTATTTCTTGCTACTGGTTCATCTCTTGTATCTAAAAGTTCGTCGAAAATTCCATTAACATGGTCAAAAATTTCTTTATTCAAGGGGACTCTCTTCCCACTTCTTAATATTAAATGAAGATTATTTTGTTCCGAACTACATGATGATTCAAAATGTCTCTTGTTCTTTATTTGTTCACACATATTACATTTTATACAACTTTCATCTAACATGGACTCTACCTCTTTTATAGACGTTTCGTAACTATTGACACCCTCATTTGTTTTTTCTAGCACACCCTGGGATGAGTAGTTTGCCAGCTGGACATTATGTGAAATACTCTGTACATCCGTATCCTGCTGTTCCCAAGCGTGTGCTCTTCTTCCTCACTGGTTGTTGGAAGAGCTATTGCTGGAATTTCCGCTATTTACATACACTTGACCTGTCCGAGACTCACCCTGTGAGTCATACGTTTCGAGTAACTGAATCTGCTCATCGTCGCTATAGTCTCCTCTATTATTTTGACCCCTAAACCTATGTCCACGCTGATTTCGTCTCGAACCGCGCTGATAATTTCTGTTTGACTGTCCATTGTGATTGTTACTAATATTATGGTTTCTTACAGTACGTCCACGGTTTCTGGTACTGGCCTCAGAATTTTGCGTATGTGTTTCATTTCGTTCTGGTCTTCTATTGCTGTTTCGAGTGTAGGGTCTCTGATTGTGTCTATCATTTCCTTCATACCGATGTGGTTTCTTTTGATTTCGGGTCTCACGAGTTACTTGCATCATATTTAGACTCTTCTTTGACTGGTAGCTGTCACGTTCTCGATAGCTGGTTTGGATTTCGTTTACTACAGCAAGCATCTCAGATATACTTTTTGGTTTAGCTGCCACCACTATACGAAACATCCACTGAGGTAATTGTCTTGGAAGAACCTTCAGTAAAGTTTCTTCATCCATTGGAGGATCCAGCACAGAATTTTGATGTAATAGAGTCAACAAGTAATCAGAGGGTTGCTGCTTGTTGACTTTTGGATCATAATGGCTGGTAAGTATATTTGCCCTCAGTGTTGCCAGCCTCTCGTGATTCAAGTACGTTGATTTGAATTGGGTGATAAATTCTTCATATGTGGTTATCTTGTTCTGCATTACCTTAAACCAACACAATGCAGAGCCCTTGAGAGTCCTTGGTATAAAAGACAAACGTAATTCTGGAGTTACACCTGTTAACTCAAAATAATTATCCAAATCAATCATAAACCCATAGGTTTGAGCCTCATCTTCCATGCCTTTGTATACAGGTAAACTTAAGTCTCTGTGCAAAAACGAGGACATGACTGATGTAAGTTGGACTAGATTGCTGTCAGTCTGTGTGACCGGTGATGCTGGTGGCGGAGTTACAAGTGAAGGAAATACATTTTCAGGCACAGTTCCAGAGCTTGACGGAACTGACTCATTTCTTGGTGTCGCTGACGTCACAAGTTGTGACACGGAACTGCTTGTACCTGGTCCAAGTTTCGTTGAAATTAAAACTTCCGTTTCTCTACGAATTGTTTCCTGAAATTTCGACATCGTATTATCGACATTACTATACAGTGCATCTATCGAGTCTTGCGTCTTTGAAGCAATATCTCTCATTCTATTATTCATACCTTCTTCCATATCATTTATCTTTTCGACTAATTGTTCTGATACTGTTGCCTGGGCAGTCACAATTTCACTTCTGAGCTCATCGCGTAACTCGTCCTGACCAATGGTAAGCTGGTCTACTCGGTGGTCAAATTCGATTTGTGAACGCTCTAGCCTGGTCTGTAAATCGGTAGTCCGCTCATCAAGATTACCTAACTTACTATTTATTTCTGATCTAATTTCTTTAATTGAATTTTCCAATGAGGTTTTTAACTCGCAATTGGATAACTCTAATCTCTCATGCACGTCATTCAATGAATTTCTTAGCTCAGCATGTAATTGTCGGGTAGTACTCTCTAAGGATTCCTGTAATTTATTTTCCAAATTTTTGTTAGAGTCACGCAATTTACTCTCTAAATCTGTACTAGTCGTTTGCAACTGAGCTTCTACTTTTACCAATGAATTTTTCATTTCAAGCAATAGGCCTAATATCTGATTCATGGTGGCGGTATTCGATTCTTCCAATCCTGACTCTGTATTTCCCGTTTCTTTTTCACTATTTCCTGCAATGCTATCATTGCTAAACATACTTTCCGCATTTGTTGTGTTTTCTAAATCTTCTTCCCCCTCGGGACTGACATGCTGCGAGTCGTCTAGATTTGATACTTTTCCCTCCATTTTCCTCAACTGTAACCTAGTTATTACCATACGAACAGATCTTAGGTAGTTAGCTAAACTCTAATACTCTAGAAGCAAACGTTTTTTTAACATGTACTTGTAAAACTTTTTCTCTCCCCCCTTAAACTCTACTTGAGTTTAATAACTTCGACACATTACATAAATGCAACAATTTCCACTAAACACAGGCAAACATTCAAAACAATACAACATTTTTCAATAAACAAAAGAATAAAAATACACTACACCAATTTAGAGTAAATGCAAACCATCAAAACATACTAGAATAATTTCTCATGCTCTTGGAATTGAATTTGGAACGATATTCATAATCCCGAAAACTTATACCAAAACAACGTCTGATGGATTTTTGTTAGCTTCACGCTTAGGGTGCCAAAATTTTTGTGTAACGCAAGCTTACACAATCCCACATTCTTTGAGGGAAGTGCCAAAAGGAACTGTTTAGGGAATGCGATTTTTTTTAACAAAAAAAATTTCTTCTGGAATAATGAATGAAATAAAAATTACATATAAATGTAAGTGATCTTAATAAGTAAAAAAATGTTGATAGAATATATAAATATTTAAAATTTTTGTGTATTTTCACATTCCCTAGCTTGCGAACTAGTGGGTTCTTTTTTTATGGTCACTTGCCCCGTCAGTGACTCCTTCCAAATACATGGCCTACTACTGCCCACTGTATATATGGATGTCTTCCACCATCAGACAAATTTATAGTATTAATTACTTTGATTCCCGGAAGGGAATCACACCTCCCATCCCGAAAGAGAGACAATACAGGATAAAAATCTGTACTTACCACACAGCCTGATGAAAAAGGATTCAAGAAAAAAGAAATAATAATAATAATAGTAATCCTCTTTCCTGTGAATGAATACCAAATGACTTTTATTCTTGTTTATAAACCAATGTGATTTGGAAATGCCCTACAAATGTCTTCTATCTGGAAACTAATATTGATTATTCACTTGTGATTACACAAAAAAAGTTTGTTTTTTTTTTACTGTTCGTGCGCACTATAAATTGAAATGTTGGAAATCATCCTTCTTGTAGTGTCCTTAAGAAATATAAATGGAAGTTCCTATAACCTGAGAGTTTATGGAGTAGAGTATTTGTCCAGCTAAACACACTTATTTTCGATTTTATCACTCATTTTAGACTTTTTATTTTATTTAGAAATATTTTTTAAAAGTCTTTGAGTCCAGTTTCTGCCGAAATACTAACTGATGCTCCGCCACTAGTAACACTGTTCGTTGACTAATTACTCATTTTTGTCTTGAAATATTCAGTTTTTTTTAAAAAAATAAAAGCACAATCTTTGCCACCGAGAACACAGGCATTATCACCAGTTTTCTGAAGTTGCATTGCCTGTTAACTTTCACTATAGTCTCCTGGTCAGTTTTGTCTTTGAGGAGACCTCTTCACACTTCAAACAAAAACACACCAACTGACCCTCGTTTCTCCCTCCAGCATTTCTTTCAAAACTGTCGCTCTCTCTCTCTCCCCCGCGACTCCATTCCAGATATCTAATTTCGGAAAGGGACGCTGTCTGTCCGTTGGTTTCTTTCATGCTTTCTTAAAAAAAGAATCTTGTGGAAAACTTTAGGCTTTTCTTCCTTGCATTATTAGAATGTCACTTCTAAGTAAGTCACTCCACATACAGAAGTTCTATACTAATTGATATATATATACTCAATATACTCACTTCTATCTATTTGAAAAACATTTTTTTTTCATTGTTTGTAGAAGTCCGGTTATTTGTTTTTTTTTAATTTGAACTAGGCACTAAATTTTCTGATTATATTTAGTTATATGATTAAAAAATAAAAATATTATAGAAAACATAAAAATAATCATGTGGACTAACATAGTACATCTAAATACACCTCTTATCACTTAAAAGTGATTATTAGGTTGAATTCTTTTTCGGCTGGGTGGCATCGTCCACTCTCAGGCGAGAAGCACAACAGTCCTTCTAGATGCCAAAGTAATCACTTTATGAAATAAAATTTTACATTTACTTTAAATGAATGAGGGCGCGTAAGGGTAATATATTTACAAGTGCGGCAATTCCAAGAGCATTTGGAAATTCATCTATTTAATTATATATCAAATAAAAGAAATATCAATACGTTAAATGCAAAATCAAA
Organism: Thermobia domestica; assembly: GCF_964235325.1. NCBI lineage: Eukaryota > Metazoa > Arthropoda > Insecta > Zygentoma > Lepismatidae > Thermobia > Thermobia domestica. Next base: position 58,369,389 of record NC_137466.1, on the reverse strand, counting down.
ATATCAATATGCAAATAGGTAAGATTTGCATATTGAAAAATAACAAAATTGCATATTATTATCAAATTGCACTTGGGAAAGGTGTGCCTTTCACAATCCCCCCTTTGAAATTTTAGAATATTTTGAATATAATCTTATAGAATTTCACCATTCGTAAAATTAAGGTATTTTAAATGACATAATTAGTTTTTGAAAATCTTATACATTCTTATAATATACGCTGTAGTCGTAAATCTTATATCCAACATAAATAAAGAAATTATATGCGATTATAAAATGAAAACACTAATACAGATTATAATAATAGTTATTTTACTGATCATTAGAAAATGAAAAGTTACTTATTGAACTACACAAGTCAATTAATTAGCTTACAAACTAAATACCTAAATGAATATATCAACCATTGATTTGGCTATATCTATGTAACTCTGAATTTTTTACTACTTAATGAACATATATACAACAATACTACTTAGACAATAGTAACAGTCCCTTCTTACATATTACTATCCTTCCATTTCCATTTATTTCTTAATTTTCTTCTGTTTTCTCTTCTTGTACATCTCGTTGATTGTACTTCTTCAACAGGTATGCATTTGTTTTGATAGTTTCCTGTTCTTTATTAGGATTCATTAAAGTATACACGTTCGTATCTGTTCTGCTGATTACTTTCCAAGGGCCTGAATATAATAACATTAATTTCTTTGACACGCCTGCAAATGCATCAGACTTTGGGAAAACTCGTACCAGAACCAATTCTCCAATTTCATATTGTACAGTTTTATGGTGAGCATCGAAATATTTCTTCCTGGCCATATCTATGTTTTATGAGGAGGGATACTAGCTTGGACTTCTGAGATTTTGTCAAATTTTCATATGCATCAACGTGGTTAATTATATCATCGTCGGTGGCCTTCGTCTCGACTCTAAGCCAGTCAGACGGTGTCAAGACAATAGTCTCCAACTCAGAGGCGGTTGGGAATTTCCGTACATCCAACCTTTGTACTGGGGGGCTTTCACTTAACCTGTCCCCAAACGTACACAGGGCCACATTTTTAGTTTCTGTATGTCTTTCTAAAGCATACATATCATCATGAAATTGGCCTGTATCTTGCATGTTACCACCGTCGAGAACTTCTTCGATATTGCGTAATACAAGATCATGATTATCAATTTCCACATCTTTGAAGCTAACTTCGACTTCATAGGGTCGCTGCAAAACTAGAACCCCTCTCCCATAATCCAAGATGGCACTTGATTCTGCGAAAAATTGAGAGCCAATAATAAGATCTCTATTTAGACCATTGACTATTATCCCTACAGTCTGAAATGTTTTCCCATTAATGGTGATTTCTAGCATCGTTTGTTCTTTTATTACTGCAATTTTCTTACCAAATGCTGAGGTAACTTTCATATTGTTCGCCTTTAAATACGCAGGTGGTGGAATACAGTTCCTCACAGTGTCCCATAGCTTCTCACTGATAGCTGAAATCGAAGATCAAGAATCCAACAGTGCATTAATTGAGTGAGCAAAGATTAACACGTTAATTTCTGGCAAAGTTATAATGTTATTTCTTGCTACTGGTTCATCTCTTGTATCTAAAAGTTCGTCGAAAATTCCATTAACATGGTCAAAAATTTCTTTATTCAAGGGGACTCTCTTCCCACTTCTTAATATTAAATGAAGATTATTTTGTTCCGAACTACATGATGATTCAAAATGTCTCTTGTTCTTTATTTGTTCACACATATTACATTTTATACAACTTTCATCTAACATGGACTCTACCTCTTTTATAGACGTTTCGTAACTATTGACACCCTCATTTGTTTTTTCTAGCACACCCTGGGATGAGTAGTTTGCCAGCTGGACATTATGTGAAATACTCTGTACATCCGTATCCTGCTGTTCCCAAGCGTGTGCTCTTCTTCCTCACTGGTTGTTGGAAGAGCTATTGCTGGAATTTCCGCTATTTACATACACTTGACCTGTCCGAGACTCACCCTGTGAGTCATACGTTTCGAGTAACTGAATCTGCTCATCGTCGCTATAGTCTCCTCTATTATTTTGACCCCTAAACCTATGTCCACGCTGATTTCGTCTCGAACCGCGCTGATAATTTCTGTTTGACTGTCCATTGTGATTGTTACTAATATTATGGTTTCTTACAGCACGTCCACGGTTACTGGTACTGGCCTCAGAATTTTGCGTATGTGTTTCATTTCGTTCTGGTCTTCTATTGCTGTTTCGAGTGTAGGGTCTCTGATTGTGTCTATCATTTCCTTCATACCGATGTGGTTTCTTTTGATTTCGGGTCTCACGAGTTACTTGCATCATATTTAGACTCTTCTTTGATTGGTAGCTGTCACGTTCTCGATAGCTGGTTTGGATTTCGTTTACTACAGCAAGCATCTCAGATATACTTTTTGGTTTAGCTGCCACCACTATACGAAACATCCACTGAGGTAATTGTCTTGGAAGAACCTTCAGTAAAGTTTCTTCATCCATTGGAGGATCCAGCACAGAATTTTGATGTAATAGAGTCAACAAGTAATCAGAGGGTTGCTGCTTGTTGACTTTTGGATCATAATGGCTGGTAAGTATATTTGCCCTCAGTGTTGCCAGCCTCTCATGATTCAAGTACGTTGATTTGAATTGGGTGATAAATTCTTCATATGTGGTTATCTTGTTCTGCATTACCTTAAACCAACACAATGCAGAGCCCTTGAGAGTCCTTGGTATAAAAGACAAACGTAATTCTGGAGTTACACCTGTTAACTCAAAATAATTATCCAAATCAATCATAAACCCATAGGTTTGAGCCTCATCTTCCATGCCTTTGTATACAGGTAAACTTAAGTCTCTGTGCAAAAACGAGGACATGACTGATGTAAGTTGGACTAGATTGCTGTCAGTCTGTGTGACCGGTGATGCTGGTGGCGGAGTTACAAGTGAAGGAAATACATTTTCAGGCACAGTTCCAGAGCTTGACGGAACTGACTCATTTCTTGGTGTCGCTGACGTCACAAGTTGTGACACGGAACTGCTTGTACCTGGTCCAAGTTTCGTTGAAATTAAAACTTCCGTTTCTCTACGAATTGTTTCCTGAAATTTCGACATCGTATTATCGACATTACTATACAGTGCATCTATCGAGTCTTGCGTCTTTGAAGCAATATCTCTCATTCTATTATTCATACCTTCTTCCATATCATTTATCTTTTCGACTAATTGTTCTGATACTGTTGCCTGGGCAGTCACAATTTCACTTCTGAGCTCATCGCGTAACTCGTCCTGACCAATGGTAAGCTGGTCTACTCGGTGGTCAAATTCGATTTGTGAACGCTCTAGCCTGGTCTGTAAATCGGTAGTCCGCTCATCAAGATTACCTAACTTACTATTTATTTCTGATCTAATTTCTTTAATTGAATTTTCCAATGAGGTTTTTAACTCGCAATTGGATAACTCTAATCTCTCATGCACGTCATTCAATGAATTTCTTAGCTCAGCATGTAATTGTCGGGTAGTACTCTCTAAGGATTCCTGTAATTTATTTTCCAAATTTTTGTTAGAGTCACGCAATTTACTCTCTAAATCTGTACTAGTCGTTTGCAACTGAGCTTCTACTTTTACCAATGAATTTTTCATTTCAAGCAATAGGCCTAATATCTGATTCATGGTGGCGGTATTCGATTCTTCCAATCCTGACTCTGTATTTCCCGTTTCTTTTTCACTATTTCCTGCAATGCTATCATTGCTAAACATACTTTCCGCATTTGTTGTGTTTTCTAAATCTTCTTCCCCCTCGGGACTGACATGCTGCGAGTCGTCTAGATTTGATACTTTTCCCTCCATTTTCCTCAACTGTAACCTAGTTATTACCATACGAACAGATCTTAGGTAGTTAGCTAAACTCTAATACTCTAGAAGCAAACGTTTTTTTAACATGTACTTGTAAAACTTTTTCTCTCCCCCCTTAAACTCTACTTGAGTTTAATAACTTCGACACATTACATAAATGCAACAATTTCCACTAAACACAGGCAAACATTCAAAACAATACAACATTTTTCAATAAACAAAAGAATAAAAATACACTACACCAATTTAGAGTAAATGCAAACCATCAAAACATACTAGAATAATTTCTCATGCTCTTGGAATTGAATTTGGAACGATATTCATAATCCCGAAAACTTATACCAAAACAACGTCTGATGGATTTTTGTTAGCTTCACGCTTAGGGCGCCAAAATTTTTGTGTAACGCAAGCTTACACAATCCCACATTCTTTGAGGGAAGTGCCAAAAGGAACTGTTTAGGGAATGCGATTTTTTTTAACAAAAAAAATTTCTTCTGGAATAATGAATGAAATAAAAATTACATATAAATGTAAGTGATCTTAATAAGTAAAAAAATGTTGATAGAATATATAAATATTTAAAATTTTTGTGTATTTTCACATTCCCTAGCTTGCGAACTAGTGGGTTCTTTTTTTATGGTCACTTGCCCCGTCAGTGACTCCTTCCAAATACATGGCCTACTACTGCCCACTGTATATATGGATGTCTTCCACCATCAGACAAATTTATAGTATTAATTACTTTGATTCCCGGAAGGAAATCACACCTCCCATCCCGAAAGAGAGACAATACAGGATAAAAATCTGTACTTACCACACAGCCTGATGAAAAAGGATTCAAGAAAAAAGAAATAATAATAATAATAGTAATCCTCTTTCCTGTGAATGAATACCAAATGACTTTTATTCTTGTTTATAAACCAATGTGATTTGGAAATGCCCTACAAATGTCTTCTATCTGGAAACTAATATTGATTATTCACTTGTGATTACACAAAAAAAAGTTTGTTTTTTTTTTACTGTTCGTGCGCACTATAAATTGAAATGTTGGAAATCATCCTTCTTGTAGTGTCCTTAAGAAATATAAATGGAAGTTCCTATAACCTGAGAGTTTATGGAGTAGAGTATTTGTCCAGCTAAACACACTTATTTTCGATTTTATCACTCATTTTAGACTTTTTATTTTATTTAGAAATATTTTTTAAAAGTCTTTGAGTCCAGTTTCTGCCGAAATACTAACTGATGCTCCGCCACTAGTAACACTGTTCGTTGACTAATTACTCATTTTTGTCTTGAAATATTCAGTTTTTTTTTAAAAAATAAAAGCACAATCTTTGCCACCGAGAACACAGGCATTATCACCAGTTTTCTGAAGTTGCATTGCCTGTTAACTTTCACTATAGTCTCCTGGTCAGTTTTGTCTTTGAGGAGACCTCTTCACACTTCAAACAAAAACACACCAACTGACCCTCGTTTCTCCCTCCAGCATTTCTTTCAAAACTGTCGCTCTCTCTCTCTCCCCCGCGACTCCATTCCAGATATCTAATTTCGGAAAGGGACGCTGTCTGTCCGTTGGTTTCTTTCATGCTTTCTTAAAAAAAGAATCTTGTGGAAAACTTTAGGCTTTTCTTCCTTGCATTATTAGAATGTCACTTCTAAGTAAGTCACTCCACATACAGAAGTTCTATACTAATTGATATATATATACTCAATATACTCACTTCTATCTATTTGAAAAACATTTTTTTTTCATTGTTTGTAGAAGTCCGGTTATTTGTTTTTTTTTTTAATTTGAACTAGGCACTAAATTTTCTGATTATATTTAGTTATATGATTAAAAAATAAAAATATTATAGAAAACATAAAAATAATCATGTGGACTAACATAGTACATCTAAATACACCTCTTATCACTTAAAAGTGATTATTAGGTTGAATTCTTTTTCGGCTGGGTGGCATCGTCCACTCTCAGGCGAGAAGCACAACAGTCCTTCTAGATGCCAAAGTAATCACTTTATGAAATAAAATTTTACATTTACTTTAAATGAATGAGGGCGCGTAAGGGTAATATATTTACAAGTGCGGCAATTCCAAGAGCATTTGGAAATTCATCTATTTAATTATATATCAAATAAAAGAAATATCAATACGTTAAATGCAAAATCAAAATATCAATATGCAAATAGGTAAGATTTGCATATTGAAAAATAACAAAATTGCATATTATTATCAAATTGCACTTGGGAAAGGTGTGCCTTTCACAGTAATAAACCACTTCACGCATATGCTCAAGTCAGGGGCAGATCCAGGGGGCGGGGCGATCGGGCTGATTCCTCCTCAGAATAGGATATTTTTTTATTTCAAAAATAAAACCTAAAAATTTTCTCCTTTGTATTATAAATGTAAAATAAAACCTAAAATAGGTAGGCCTTATTTTTTTTTTTTTTTTGTTTTACGTTGCAGAAGTCAAATAAAACAATAAATTGCAAGAAATTAATTACATTGGCGTTCTTGCTAAAAAAAACAAAATGCCCATCTTCGAAATCGCAGGTGGCCATTTCTCTTCTAGAAATTTCAGACAATAACTACTCCTTTTCTAAAGTTAATTTACTTTTTTTTTTTTTTTTTTTTGCAACACATTCTTACGTTGATTTAACTTGGAACGACCTCCTCCCAAACATTCAGCCTGGATCCACCCCTGGCTCAAGTTAAGACAAACAGTTTCAAAAGTTATTGAAGTTATTTGCAGAACATCTTAAGTAACAAGCAAAAAGACTATATCAAAAATACATCCTCCATATTAACTTGCGAACAAACTAGCGAGCAGCGTTTTACAGGCTGCTCCTGTTTTATAATGACATCGAATAAAAAGTAATCAATTTTTATACAATCTGTTTAATACACGGTAGAAGCTCACTGAATTGTCAGTTGTGCTATGTTGTTCTTAAATTGGTAATTTCCATTCATATATCACTATCCACAATACATCTGCATTACTGCAGGAATGGTTCACTACAACCACATAACTTACGGCGTTCTTTATTAAGCGGAAAGAGATTAGGCTATGCATAACATCCAAACTGCAACTTTTAAAAATCGTTGGATACACTGCAGAGTGAAACTCTCCGCTCCCCTGTCCCACCGCGCTTGCCAAGAAACTGATGTAAACACAACAGCAGCGCCCTCCTCACAAAACCGCACTGCTATCCTGGTCAGGTAATACAAACCATTATCATAGGGTAAATACAGATGATTTTGTAACTGCTTGACTGAAAGTGTACAATTTACCTTTAAAAAGCCAACGTTTAAAAGGGTCAGAAAATTCTGTTGCACTGGATTTCATATACGTGAAAAAAAAAAAAAAAAACATTCATGTTACCAATTTGATTTTCCAAGAAGTTGTCAAAAAATCCCACGAAATGAGATTTTTTCCCACAAGTTGACATCATTCAAAGGAACCACTAATTCTTGATGTGTTTGGGCATTAGAGAGCGTCTACTAACACTTACAATTTTATGTCCACGTGTCATTTATCTGAGATTTTGGCTCAAGCTAGAAAAGAAATTATTTATTTATTTATTGAACAAATTCCCAGATACATCATAATTGTGCTATTTTACACAGGGAAATGTCAACAAGCAGGAAAAAAAGAAAAAAAGAAAAAGAATTTAAAAAAATAAACAACAACAGTAACATCAATAGAATTAACAAAGAGTGCACAAGTAATATTTAGCCAGCACGCGTTTTATAGCTCTTTCAAACACCGGGTAGCTCGAAAAAATGTCCACGTCACTTGTTAGATTATTATAATAGTTGGGTACTCGGTGAAAAAGAGACCTCTGTATAATTGTCGACCTAGGGCGTGCAAGATGGAATAGGTGGGTATTCCGGGTTTTGCGGGAAGGGACATGTAAGGATAGTTGTTGAAGTAGGGTTTCTGATCTTAGGTTCCCATTTACAATCTTATGAAGAAACTTCAAATCAGAGTTATTTCTGCGTACTTCCGGCGTCTGGATATTAAGGTATCGCAAAATTTCCTCCTTAGGTAATATTCGAAGTGCGGGAACACGAAAACGTACTATTACAATAAAGAAATTGAGAACAGACTCAAGTCTAGAGAGATGTGTAGGTGCGGCCATGGCCCATATCGGAGAGCAGTATTTGATCTTGGGTGCTATTAGAGTTTTATAGAATGTTGTTAATGATGCCACAGGACGTAGTTCAGTGAATCGGTAAAGAAGCCCCAGCATACGCATTGATTTCTTAACTATTGAGGAGTATCTCCCCACTAAGTGCTCTAATTCCATTACTTGAGGTCCAGGTCATTTTCAGTTGTGAGAACGCCTGAACAGATGCAACCCAACTTACATGTAACTTTTCTTGGCACTGACAGCAGTTGGTAACACTGAGTCAGGTCTTTATGCAAGTAAAATTGTAAGTAGATGAAGCACGAAACATTTCTCCATTCTCAGATGAATCGCTCTGGTTTAGAGCGTGTTGTCCAATGAACACCATATATTAATCTCAATATTGCTGTATATGTAATGTATTGTTTCATTATATACTTTATATTCAAAGAAATAAAAACACTGATCACACGTGAATCAGAAAATGCCTGAAAGTAGCTGAAAATATCAAATCTAGAATAACTGGTGGAAATAAGTTTGTAAATTACTGTCTCCATTGACAGACCTCCAATTCTCCTTACTCCAACATCTTTCTCCTTCTAGGGAAGAGATCTTGCTTGTCACACTGAGGGTGTATTGAAATTGAAATTTAAACATTTGAAAAAGTTTCAGCCTGTCCGGGATTTGAAGCCGGGCCTGCCAAATAGAAGTTCAATGCGCTAACCACTCAGCTACCACCCCACTTCATCTTCCACCCAAACTAATACCTAGTTAAAATCGTTTCATGAAAGAATATACACAAGGTGAGTGTCTTAATGACTCACTCGAGGTTTCCTTGTTTAGCTCAAAAACAAGTTATATAGACGTTCCTGAATGAGAAAAATACCACGAAACGTTCTTCAAGTTGAGGCTACGTCATCGGTTTCAGGGATGCCCCGATTTACATTGCATTTCTTCTCTACCATAACTTCTAATATCCAAAGAAGAAAAGACGACAGAAATTATTTTCACATTCTTTGAATTGTATCAACACGTGTAGAAATAGACAGTTCTATGTTTATGTTCCATAACTACTAGTTTATTTTCTAATATTCATATGTGGAATTTGTAGCAAATTGAGCCGGTGGCACTAGCCGAATGATCTCGGGCGTTTGGCTTCTGATCATGATGCGCAATCCACTACGGGTTCGAATTCCTCTGAAGACCAAGGTTTGAATTTAAACTGTCCTCGCCATTTCTGTGTTCGTGTCCCTGTAGTGTTTGGAGTACGTCGAAAGGACATGAGGTGCCAGTGGCGAACAATATCCCCGGGGTGGCGTCTTGTTTAAAAAAATGTGAAAGCCCTTTCCCATTGCAGCTACCTGGGTTCAAATCCTGTCGTGGCAATTATTTTTTCTGTATGGGAAGGTAATGTTTATGTAATTGGTATTGTAATTCTGTTATTCCTCTATTATTATTATTGTTATTATTATTATTATTATTATTATTATTATTATTATTATTATTATTATTATTATTATTATTATTATTATTATCACAGAAGGAAAGAAAACGTCACATAGTCGAAGCTATTCATAGGAACAGAAAAGATATACAGTATGTCAAATGTTTCTTAGGTTTACACATGAACGCAATAACATTATTACGTTTATGGATTTATAGATAGAATTATCATTTTATGACAACAAGAAATTTTGTTAGCTGTTAACAGTAATGCATTTTGTTTCGCCCTTCTTGTAGGTAGAAAGGTGAGGTGACATATTAAGGCCGTGTCTAACGTTTTCAGCTGAGATCATCTACCCCTATATAATAACTTGGTGAACTTCTTTCCAAAGTATTATAAAAAACTATTCGTCTTATGCAGTTCAAACTTTCTCCATATGTTAACCTACCCCAATACTACCTGTAAACTTTTTTTTTTTTAATTTTTAATCTAGCTCTTATAATTCATTAATACTACTTTTTATAAAGAAATATGACAACGCTGGAAAGAATATAAGCACGGTTTCTTTTCCTTATTCGTGGAGGTGTAGATACCTCATCCATTCACACCACTGTTCCTCACTGATCTTCAAAAAGTTGGTAGGGGAGGGAAACAAGTTACAAAATGATATAACATTGTTCATCTAAAAATGCGGAGAATGCAAATCTTCGAAGTTATGGTAGTTGACAACCTGATCATATGGTCGAAAGAGGAAAGGGTTGCCGGAGGCAAGACTGGCTGCTGTCAGAATTGGAACAACCTTATCTACCTACACGCCATTTCACTTGTATTTTATAACAAGTCTTCTTGTAACAACAGGATGCACTTTCCCTATTTTCCTATTTCAACCATTTTTGAGCCTAAAACCTGATTCTTGCGCGGTGAAAAAATTAGACACGTCAGAGAAGACGCAAAACTAAAAGCATTATTATCTATATTTTGCTTTCAAAATAAGGAATGTAACTTTAAAAAGTAAAACTGTAAAAGAAATATCTGGGAAGATCAAAGAAAAAAATCATGGTATTTTCTGCCTGTGCGCAACAGAAATATACAAAATATATAAATGAATATTACAATATTTCTGGTGGTCTATATCATTTGAACCCGATGTTTGTATTCCAAGGATAAGCAAGTGAAATATTTTTCACTTGATTCTGACTGAATATATATATATATATATATATATATATATATATATATATATATATATATATATATATATATATATATATAGTGTGTCCGGTGAGGACAGTCAAACATTTTGGGAGGTGATAGGGGAGGTCATTCTCAACAAAAATGCTCTATGAATATAGGGTCTATTCCCCGTCGTTCCGGAGATAGGGGAGGTAACTTTTTTCCTCTTCCACTTGCCGATTTTCGTTTCAAACATTCTAGAACACCCTGTAGTTGGGGTTATGTTACATATTATACCTCGTTTGAAAGCTAATGAAACACGCTTGCAGACAGTATACAGATTGTCCTAGTACTGCATATAAGAGGGAAGTAATGGAGGGAAATTTTTCTAATTTTTCTATAAAATTCCCTTTTTAAAACAATTTTGCACTGTTCTTGAATGGAATCACTGTTGCTAGAGGAACAGTATTTGATTAGGCGAAAATGATACTGTTTACCAAAGAACCAGATGAGGTGTCAAATTTTTAGCTTCATTAGAAGCCGTAAAAAACAGCATTCTTCCTAAATCCTTAGTTTAATAACATAAGAATGTTCCAACTTTCCACAGATGACAATGGTTAGAGCTCGACATTTCTATGCGGGAACACTAATTACAGTTCTAAACAACAGATGGCAGTGGAACAAAACCAACTTGAATTAAAGTTTTCGTACAAGATACTACAGCGGAATGTTCATTGCAATAGGGTTGTTGAAATCATAAATAATTACTCTAATACAATTACTTGTAATACATAGACAATAATGCATACAGATAGAGACGTAATCCTACTAGCGTCAACCTTCAACGTAATTTGTTTTGCGCGTGCAGGAAATTTTCAAAGATATCATCATCCTCGTCAATGCACTTCGCAGTGCGCGTCAGTACATGAAGTTCTCCGACGGATGTCTTCTCGGCGCTCTTTGACGGTATTGAATGCCTCTAGAATGATCTGAATTAACTCTTCTCGTGAGTTGGCCTTTTGTCTGTATACAACGTCCTTCAACCAAAGCAAAAATCCAAAGGTTTATGATCCGGGGAGCGGGACGGCCAGTGAATAATCGACCTCCGTCCTCCACGAACCATCCACCGACGAGGAAACTTGGAGTCAATATATTGACATACAGCTTCTGTTGCATGAAAGGGAGCCCCGTCGTGCTGGACGTACATGGACGCCCGAGTTTGAAGAGTTACTTCTTCCAGTAGTACGCGTAATTCATGGCGCAGGAAATGCAAATAATACCTGTCAAACGCTGGGGCAGAAAAAGAAAGAGATTAATGATCTGATCACAGATAATCCCCGCCCAAACATTTATATAAAACCGTTCTTGATATTGTCTTACTGTGGTTGCCCTAGGATTTTCGTCACTCCGACGCTGGCAGTTGTGGTTGTTGTTTACCCCACTTCTGGGGAAAGTGGTCTCATCGGTGAACAAAATGAATGGCAAAACATCAGGATGCTCTTGTACCCACTGGGAGAAACCAACACGTAGTTCACTGTCTCCTGGATGGAGATGTTGCACTCTTTGAACATGGAACTAATAAAGCCCTTCCACTTGCAGTACATCATGTACATACGTACGTGGAAGTTCAAGTTGATTAGAAAATCTCCTAATGCAGGTGGTTGGACTTCACTGTACAGACTGAATAACGTTGTTTTCTTCTTGAGAAGCGTATTTTGAGGCTCGTTCAGATGTTAGCTTTACGCTGGGAAGATCACCAGTTTCCCACAGTTTAGTATTCACGTGTGTAAAGATCCGTGCAGTAGGGACTCTGCGGCGAGTAAATCTTCGCTGGTATTCTTCCACCGCACCTTTGGCACTGCCATCACAAAATCTATAGACGTAAATCATATCTGCATATTCAGCGTGGGCCTATTGAAACGCATTCTACTACAACACTGTCGAACTTCTTTCACAGTCTACACACAAGCACTTTACACTTCCTCACGATACCAAACTTCTGCTATCACTTGCACACACGATATAAAATAACTAATAAAAAGCCCTTTTAAGTTAATAAGTTTTTTTTTTTTTTGCTAGCCGCGGCTAGCTATCCGTACGAGGGTTACGCCCTCTATGGGAAGGTAGCTGTATGGGGACTCATAGGAACAACAGTGGGTGTTGGTCTATGAGATATTTGAATACTGAAATATGTATGGTTAAGGATAAAGAGGAAGGAAATGTGAAACAGCGAAGGAAGATTGTAAATTGCATTTTTATTTTTATTTATTTATTATTCTCACTTTTGGGAGGGACATTGTGATCTTTGGATCACAATCATGAAGTGATGATGGAGGTGATGAACATGATATGATGAAGTCCGATACACAGCAAACAAATTACAGGGTTATGTTAGTAGACTGATGCATGTAATTCTTCTCGCTTGGAGGCTACTCCAAACACTGATGAAAAGACAGTCGGAGCCCAGATTAGTTACAAAGGAGTTACTGTGCGAATGATGTACATATGAAGGGTGGGATGACGTCAGACTTCAATTCTGCGGCTGTAGTGGAAAGTAGATGTGTGCTGTCATAGTATCGATGAGGAGTGGGTGGCGTTTCTCAAGACGAATAGTGATGTACTTAAGACGGAGAGACTCAAGATGGAAAAGAATATGTGGAAAGGTCATACGTTGATAAAGTCCATATGTCGGATTAGGTAGTTTGATTCTGTAAGCAATGCGGAGTGCATGTCCTTCCAATATCTTCAGTTTATTGTAGAATGAGAAGGGTGCGGCAATCCAGGCTAGATGAGCATATGTGATAACAGGACGTAGAAATACTTTATAGGTATTGAGTACAGTTGTTGGACTGAAAACCCAAGTAGTGCCTGTAAGACGTTTAAGTAAATTAAGACGATTGTAAGCTTTGGTGGTGATGTGCTGCAAATGAGCCTTCCAGGTGAGGTGTCTAAGATAAGTCTTAAATATGTTACTCTTTTGCTGAGTGGAAGACGTGTGTCGCTGACTGTGAGAAGAAGGGGTTTGGGATTTCTCTGTACTTTTGTGCGCTTTTAAGGGAGTAGGAAAACTATGATTTGTGTCTTGAGAGCGTTGATCTTTTGGCGCCAGTTTATACCATTGGACAAATGAATCTATGGTGGATTGTATGGAAATATTCAGTTGATGAATGGTTTTGCCCAGCGCTAAAAAGGCAGTGTCATCTGCGTATTGGAAAACATGTATATTATCGGGCAGAGTTGGAAAGTCAGCTACATAGAGCAGATATAATAGTGGAGAAAGAGACGATCCTTGCGGTACACCAGAGTGAAGAAATATGGGATGAGAGAAGGTATGATTAATGGTAATGTATGCTAGGCGACAGAACAGAAAATTATATATGAATCTGATGTAAGTAAGAGGAAGACGAAAGTTGAGAAGTTTATATACAAGGCCATGGTGCCAAATCTTCTCAAAAGCTTTTTCAAGATCAAAGAGAGTTAAACAAGATGGCCAGGAAGTATTATAGTGATTTGAGATGTAGTTAAGAAGGCGGCATAACTGATCATTAATACTGAAATTTGGACGAAAACCTGCTTGATGTGATGGTAATAAATTATATCTGGTAAGATGTGTATGAAGACGGTGTACTAGAATTTTTCTAAGATTTTGCTGAAGACTGGAGTCAATTGTATGAATCTGTATGAGGAGACACACTCAGCGGGTTTGTTGCGTTTGAGAAACATCAGTACCTTCGAAGTCTTCCACTGTAATGGTATATAGCCAGTGCGGAGGATGAATTTAAAGATGAGAGAAAGAATGTATAATACTGCGTATGGACTTTCCTTGATGTGTCGATATGAGATGTTATCAGTGCCAGGTGCGGTGTTTCGTTTTCGTGCAATACCTGTGCTGATATCTTCTGGAGTGATGGGCTTTGTAAGAGGAAGTGATGTATTGAGCAGATGAGTACTGTCCTATCAGGGATTCAATCCTACCGGGATTATTCATGAAAGCACTAACGACAATGTTTAGTGTTTTATAGAGCTCTAGCAATGTAGTAAGCGTTTGTGTTTGTCCCACTTTTGTTGGACAATTAGTGTAAAATTGTTTAAGTTGAAAAATCTAAAGTTAGATAGGGTTGAGTTATTCATTAATAAGTCCTAAAATATGATAGCACTAACGTTAGTACTTATTGTTTTTTGAAGATTTAAGGATGCACTAACCTTTAGCGTTTGTCCTACCTTTGTGAGAAAATTAGTGTTAATTCGATAATTTTAAATTCAGTCTCGTCCGAGTTATTCATTAATAATTCCCAAACTACGATTTCACTAACGTTAGAGCTAAGGTAGCATTAACGTTAGAGCTTTTTGGAGTATTAACGCTGTACTAACCTTTGAAGTTTATTAAACCTTTTGTGAGACAATTATTTTAAACTTCGATAAATTTAAATTTAGCCCGGGTGTGTTATTCACTTATAACTCATAAACTACGACAGCACTCAGTGTTTTATAGAGCTCTATTAATGCACTAACCACTGGTGTTAGTCCCACTTTTGTGGCACAATTACTAAAAAATTGTGTAAAAAGTTGAAAAATCTAAAGTTAGCCCCGCCCGAGTTATTCATTAATAACTTCTAAAGTATGATAGTACTAACGTTAGAGTTTAGTGCACTAATGTGCAATAACGAAGCACTAAATATGTAAATAGTTTTATTAGCCCTTGGGAAGCGTGCGGGGCTAAATTTAGACACATTGCGTTTTTCATTTTGTAAAATTCCCCCATATTTTAAAACACTAATAACCACATATAGTATAGTAGTTATAGTATAGTGTAGTGTTAGTAGCTCTTATTGCAGAACTCCTAACATTAGTGCTTCAACAGTACGGACGGTAGAAAATAAAACTTAAGGGAAGCTAACTATACGTAGCCCATAAAAGCATTCACGATGAGAAGCATTAATGTTCGGTCTTGATGCACTAGCAAGCAATAACGACACACTAACGATGCCACTAGAAGAGACAACTACTGCTTTTGAATTTCGTGAGAATTTGACCTAATGAAAAATTCTCCATCTTTTTCTTATGGGAGATTCGCGACTTACAATTGGCTATATCAACACTAATAGTGAAGCACTAACGAAACTATTAGTATTTTCTAGAAGCACTAACGCTGCAATAACGAATGGCACTAATCTTTTCGTTAGTGCTCAAAGTCGGGGGGGGGGGGGGAAGACAAGTTTATCCTAGGCGCAAAGTTTTTTTCTAGGCGCAAAGAACTTATGATTCGATTTATTGCTGGAGTTTCTTCTGTTTCACTAACCTCTCCACTTTCGCTAACTGTGCTTCTTCCTCTGAGCTCAAAATGGCTCCATTATTTGCATTGATATGAAAAATATGTCCATTTATCCAAGTTAAATAAATGAGAAAAGATCAATAGTGATTGAGGGATGGATGTTTTCTTCCACCATTTTTTTTAGTTGATTTACATCCCGAAGTTCATTGTCGAAGCTGAAATCTGTTTTCAGAATTGATTTTTTTAATTAACCTGCTGATCTTTCTAACCGACGAAGCAGAATCTAGTTTGCCTGCTACTTCATTAATTGCAAAGTTTGATCAGGGAATAAATCAGGACTGATTCCTTCTTAGCGATTGGCAAACTTGAATAGGTAGACATAATAAATTCAGAAAAGGTCTTAAGGAAAGTAACATAGGCTATTGCTGTTGTATTGAACAAGTCGAACAAAAATAGTGCATTATAATTCATGCGCAGATTATTGTGTCTTGAGCAGGGGCGTCATTTCAGATTTCACTTCGGGGGGGGGGGGGGGTGCAAGAGCACCACCGACATAAGACTTTCACATTTTGTACTAGTATGTTAGTAGACAATCGATTAAATTATATGTATTCCTCAAACTCTTGGGGGGGCAATTTCCCCCTCCTGCCCTCCCTAAATGACGCCCCTGGTCTTGAGCATTAAAACTATATAGAAAATAGAGCTATAGGTTGGCTTCACCTTCGTAAACTTAATTTCAAACATTTCTTGAGCGTTAAGATTATATAAAAATAGAGCGGTAGATTGGCTTTGCCTTCGTAAACTTAACCTCAAACATAACATATTAAGTCACTAAGTCCATCAGATTTAAAGAAAGAGGAAAGATATTGGTACCGTTGGAAATCTTTGGTTCTACTGTATCACTTTTATTTTGCGTTTGTTTTCAGTATCTATTATAATTCCATAGTTATTTACCATGAAATTACAAAAATATTCGAAATAGAATTGAAATATCGAAAAAAATGACCACCATATTTAAAAATTGCAACACACTCTATAAGAACTTTACTAACTTTTTTTTTTTTTTACCTGCAGTTTCTATTCTTTTTAATTTGGTACAAGAACGAAGTTTAGTAGTTTTACTAAACGATTAAATATCCCGTTACAAAAAAAAAAAAAAAAAAAATCTCATTTACGCGTGTACGTCATATTGAATTTCAAATTTGCCAAGTTATGCCCTGTTTGCCAGATGTAAAGCCATTTTTTTTCATCACTTCTATATGTCTCATTGAATCTGAAAAGAAACCTAGTCCACTTTCAAATTCCTATAGGACTTACGGTCAAAATCTGTATAACAGTGGTCAAAGGTTTCCTGATCTAACTTCCCAAACTTTTATCTCTGGGCTATGGTACACTCAAGAAACGTAAAAGTTCACATACTCTGGGATAGCGAAAGACAGCAAAATATCAAACATACTTGAAATCACTCTTGCCACTTTCAGGACTGTGTTTAACAATACGGAGCGTTGTTTTCGGACATAAGTATATTCAGGACTTTGGTGGAATTCAGGCCCGTAGCCAGCCCCAACATTTAGGAGGGGGGGAGGGTCCGGTCGAAGTTTGTGGGGTGCCGATCCAACCACATTATAGTTCATAACCGTATAGTTCACTTGTAAGCCTACCGTGAAAATTTTAGGAGGCGCCAGTAAAATTTTAGGGGGGCCCGGCCCTCCTAGACCCCCCTGGATATGGGCCTGGTGGAATTACTTAAATAATTACACACAAAATATTATCTCTGATATTACCGTGGTCGACCCAGTATTTCGTGATATCTTTAATTTTCTATTGTAGCACATAAATAAACTTATGACGGATATCGCAATTGTGATAATTTACAGTAAAAAGCATCATAGATGACGGAAAGAGTCATAGTAATGATAATAATTTAATTACTTAACAATTGTGAATTATTCCAAATGCCAACACTTTAATAGTATTATATACCTTTTCTAGCTTTTGCAATTACTTTTCAGAATGTACTTATTTCCAGTAAGTTTTATTTCTCGTACTGCTTACAATTGCTTCTTCCAATTGAATTATCTAACTATTTTGTACATAAAATGCTAATTTTTCTATGAGGCTTAGCAAAATGCGGAATGGAATATCTACAACGGCGCAGTTATTTCTGAAAGAGAATATCTGGAATTCCGTACGGAGATCTAGAATTTCTCTAGGTAATTGTTTTCACATACAAGTAGCTATTTAAACAAATCTGAGTATACTAAGCATATTAATATCAGAAATAACAAAGGTCAGTAATTGGATAAAAATAGGTAGAGGTCACAGCATTAAACTCTCTCTTGCTCCCACTTTTTAAATTGAATCATGTCATGCTGCAGTTTATTACAGAACGACATAGAAGTAGTGTGCGCGTCACAATTAGGGGAAATTAAATAACAATAGACATAATCTGGCATTTAATAGTATGTATATTTTTCATATAGACAGTACATAAATAAATACATTCTACAACCGTTTAATGAAAAACAATATCCCAACAGCAGACATACACCAATTGATAAGTCCAACTGAATAGAACAAAATTATATCAGGTGTGTTCAAAAAGTATCGAACCTTTGATTGGCAAAAAAAAAACATTTATTGATTTGGAAATCCAAAACATGAATACTCTTGAAAGTAATCTCCTTGGTAATGCACACACTTCTCCTAGCGCTCCCGCCATTGTTGGAAACACTTCTGGAGCGCAGTTTTTCGAAGGGTGAGCAACCTTGCCTCTTCGCATTCCGCATGATGTCTTGACTAGGGATGGCCATTTCCGGAAATCACATTTTCCGTTTTTCCGGAAAATTTTCCGTCTTTCGTTTTTCCGGAAAATTTTCCGTCTTCCGTTTTCAATTTTCCGGTTTCCGGAAAAAAATATTTTTCATTTTCCGTTTTTCCGGAAAATGTGGCTATCCCTAGTCTTGATTCAAATCGGCTCTCGTTTTAGTGGCATTTTTAGGATGAGAAATAACCAAAAGTCACACAGAGCCATGCCTGATGAGTAGGAAGCCTGATGATACACAGGAATGTTGTGTTTGGCGACTCAAGCCTGAATCGAATTTCCCAAATTCTCGTACACAATTAAATGTACCGATCTGATTGAATGGTTGGGGGGCGCGGTGGCTCAGTGGTAGAGCGTTCACTTCCGATGCTTGGGGTCCCTGGTTCGATCACAGCTCGCGCCGTGTGAACTTTTGTGGTGGACAAACACCGTGCTCGTGGGTTTTCTCAGGGTTCTCCCACTTTCTTCCTTCCACCATTTTTCACTCATCTCTCATCACCGCCTCCTTTAGCCGAACCGGCATAACCGTGGGACGTAAAACTTATGAATTTCTGTGGGACATGAAGATTGCATTTCATTTTTCCGATTGAATGGTTTCCGCATGGGTATCGCCAAGCTTTTAGCAAAATTTGATGCAATATCGCTGCTGAAGTTTTTTCTGTCATTTAAAAAAAAAAAAAAAAAAAATGGAATCCGACGACCGCTCACTAGACGTCTTCACTCGTTGGGCGACTGCCAGCAACTGACGCTTCTGCGTGCGGCAAAAAATCCACGACTGCGCACAAGTGTCCCCCTCTACATCTATACTGAAGGAAGTCTCCCGCGCTTCATTGGCTTACGCGGGGAAAAAAATAATGCTCGAGACTGTTTGAACACACCTCGTATACGTCAGCGTAAAAGCTCATGCGTAGTTTACGAGAAAATTTGAAAAGAAAAATGCAATCCTGAAGATTTATGCTAAACGAAAATCATGCCATCCATTAAAATAAGTCTGATACTGAAGTATTATACCCTCTTGAATCTCTTCGTTTATAAAAGCCACCAAGACGAAAGTACGTAGAGTGTTGTTAACGAAATGTAGGCCAACATTATATTATGACTAATTCTTACACTTTAATTTTTATTTAACTTACACTTTAATTTTTATTATTTTCTCCAACGATAAAAAAAACATGTATCAGTTGATAAATCACATCGAGCTTAACAAAATGACATGCTTAAAGGTAAATTCCGAGAAAATCGACAAAAAGCTATCTTTTAAGGCATTGAAATGTTTCATTCATTGCTAATAATAACTGTTTGTCTAGTATGACGATATTTATAGCTATATTTATGTAAAAGAAAAAAATACTCAAATTTCAAATCATGCCTTCTAACAGTAATAGATACTCCTAATACTTATACACATACTACTTCAATATCTGGCAACATTTGAATATATTAACCCTCACACTACTAACGTAGGGGGGTGGAAGTAATTTGCGACCACCACAGTATGTTTTTTGCAATTAGGTCTACTCTTCGAATCGTTTGTTTAAAATTGTAAAAAAAAAAAAAAAAAAAAAAAGTCATTGCTCAACATGTTTAGCTAAAATATATAGATACCTTACAGTGATGCAAATTGCACGCTAGTGTGACTCATGAATTTGCTATTTTAAGTTGGTGGACACAAAGTACCCCTGCCCCGTTGATACGAAATGTGACTGACATTTAGAAGTGTCACTACTAGATGGCAGTATAATAAATAACTCTTAAGTCTCATTCTGTGTACTATTCACTTAAGTAACTCTAGACTTTTGTGAGAATTTCTAATTTGTTTCCTTGGCAGATGTATTAAATCTTAAAAGGTGGGTGCAAAATGAACCTCCTTGGTAGTACGCGTTACCAAAAATACCTAGGTATAGGTATATTATTTTTGGAACAACTGTGAGCTTTCGTATGTACACCTCTGAATCGAGTCACACAGCATGATGTTTCTACAACAGCACACGAAAACAAGTGGCTAATAGCTCACACATACTGACCACAGAGCTTTCACTATGCGCAACTCATCACGTGATAGTTTCCCCTTCCATGTTCCGGCTCGCTGACTAGCTTCGCGTCAGAAGTCATAGCTGTTCCGAAAATAATCTGCCAATAGTGCGAGAGTTAATTAGATTTTCACCAATGTCTGTGTGTCTTTCCCAAAACTAAAAAACATGGATAAAATTTTACACGGTAATCAGAACCCCATAATGAAGAAAATTAGAATTTCATAATGTCTACCATTTTGATTAGTTCAAAACCATGTAGTTTAAAATGGATTATACATATATTAAAAATATGACAACATAAATATAGAAGTATTGTACTCAAAACAATAAATAATTGAAACCATCTGTAAAATAACAAAATTGAATAGAAAAAAATGGATTGCACAAACTTTAATTGACACTAGCAAGAAAGAAATAACATATCACCTGGGAGATGACATCTCAGGGAAGAAGGCTTTTGTAATGGAATGGACAAGTTACAGAGGACTATCCAGATTTTATTTCATCTGATAACCAACGGATCACAAAAATTAATACCGTTTTGTGTAAAAGTAAGAAACTACAGTGTTTTTACGTGTTATTGTTTCAGTTACTCTAATTTCTGAGTTGTACTGTAGAAATACGGGATTTGTATAAAAAGTAATGAGACCAAATCCGAGGAGCAAATGTGTTGAAGACATCGTTACAAATCATTAAAATGCTTCAAAACAGAGCTCTTGGTCATTGAAGACAACAGTTTTTCCACTCTTAGATGGCACCCTGGAAGTTCTTTTTCAGATTGTTCTTCAAGCAGCGCGTAGAAGCTGCTTTGTTGTGTGCTACGATCCCATCGCAGTGTCCCTTGAGGGCTGTCTGAATTCGGAAGAATGGGATAAAGTCCGCCGGGGCCATATTAGAACTGTAGGAGCATAGGGAAGCGTTGCGATGACGTTTCAGACCAGGTAGTCATTGACCACGATGCAGGTGTAGGTTGGTGCATTGTCATGATGCAGTTTCCAATTGGCAGCAATGTCTGGCCTCACTCGGTTGACCTTTACCTTCAGTTTTTTCAGCACTCCCACATAGAAATCACTCATGACGGTCTGTTCCTCAGGTACAAATTCACGGTGGATCACACCCCTTTGCATCAAAGAAGACAAGTAAAGAAAACTCTTTACAACAAGTCTACATTCATCGTCCAGGAAGGGATCTCCCCCCCCCCCATCCCCAACAACCCTTCTGGATCCGATAGCGGATGGAAATGTGTTTTAATAATCGCGTTTTTAGAACATAGTAACCCTAAATAGAACTAAATTTAACTTCTCATTCAAATCGTTATATTTACCAATACGAGCTAACTTTGTAGAATTCAATTCTTGACTAACCTTATCTCTTAGGTGTTTCCAGTACCTTAGTGGACAGTTTTACTCATGTCATTTTCTAGCTCTCCCGATTTAATAAATCTTTCGTGCTAATATTACACAAAGAAAAATACGTACGTAGCGTACGTAAAAACGTAGCTTACACGCGTAAATCCTCTAGTTCAGTGTTTCTCAAACTTTCCGATAGCGCGGACCTCCTGTTAGTGTTGCCACGAGACGAGACATTTCTCGTGTCTCGTCTCGTCTCGTCTCGTAAACGAGACGAGACACGAGACGAGACAGAACCTTTTAGACGAGACACGAGACGAGACATGTTACTTGTCCCGTCTCGAAAACGAGACGAGACACGAGACGAGACGGGATGTCTCTTGAAATGTCTCGTCTCGTCTCGTGTCTCGAAAATGAAAACGCTGGCGGAAATGGCCAAGATTGAAATTGCCAATAGTCAAATAGATTGCAAAAGGAGAAGACATGTTTGTGTGAAAACATGTTGAAAGCCTTCATAGAAAAGTGTCCTCTGTCTATTGAATGAAACAATCGTGATACATGAGCTTCCAGGAATATCATCCTTAATGTCTTGTCCCCAATTCCTCCTGCTGTAAACTGAGGAATTCTCATTTTTTTCATTTCTGGCTGGAATGATGACAAACAAAATCAAAGACAGGGAAGATTTTTACAAGGTCAAGAAACCGAACTACCACGACCATCTATTCAATTTGAAAACTGGATAAGGTCTACACTCATTACAGGCTGTAGTTGAAAGTTCTGGCTGAGGAAGAGAACAGAACACACTACACTTGTCTTTATTCTCTGGTGGCGGTATTCTTTTTGCTATATGAACCGAAAACGGCAATTGAAGTATGTCATCTTGCAACTAAAATTTTGTCTTCTCTCTCTCTCTCTCTCTCTCTCTCTCACACACACACACACACACACACACACACATAAAAACACACTTTTACCATTTTACCAATCGCTCGCTTATTATACAGCAGTCATGTTGTAAAATTCACCTCTTTGTTTGCAAGGCGGTCGAAGGACAAAAAAAAAAAAGCAAAGATATTATCGACGAACCCTTCAAATTGGTTGCTTTCGGCAAATTTATGATACTAACAATAACACTTTAAGTGAAGAGGTTTTACAGGGGGACCTTCGTTTTGTTACGCGGAAATGTTTGATCTGACCTCTGCGAAATTGCCTTCTGCTTCCATGTTCAGAGGAGGGGAATACTTCCCTTTCCTAGTGAATAATATTCATTAGGACCTAAATTATCTTCAGAAATGGTTTCTTACAGAGTGTAAAGAACATTTGGTATCATATTCATGGGACTCCGTTGAAAGCAGAAAATATCATGTGAATGATCAAAATTCGAACATTGAAGAACATAATTAACAGAAAAGAAATAGGATACCCATAATTTTAAACCTGCTATAAAATGTATATCCTATATTTTTACTAATTTCTTACTCCCATGAAAGTATCCTGGGGAGGATATTCTCTCCAATTTTTTCAGACTGAAATCCTTTTATCCCGTACAATTTCGCCCCCTGACACAATACGAAAAAACAAATGCTGTTAAAATCCATACATATGACCCTTCCGGGACTCAACCCGGGGCCTTCAAGCCGATGGTCTATCGCCGCAGACCGCTCGGCTTGGTATGAAGATGTACGTTGTATGATTGCGAATAGATCACGACAATATAAGAAACTTTAATCCAAAATGGCCACCCAAAAATCAACTACTTTTTTTAGACCACTAGCTAATCTGGGTGTACTGTCATGACTTTGTTACACAAACGGGGCAACCACCATATAGTGGCACACATCCCGCGGTTATGGGAACAGATTTGTACCATGGAGGTGAAGACTGGCCCCAAGCATTCTTTGGTCCGATGTGTCATTCAGCTACCATTACTATGGCACTTTAAGTAGAGCTTACTGTGCAGTAACATATAACATTTCAATCAAATACTTTCCATTACTCAATAAAATTATTTGGTTCCGAGCTTTTTTTAAAAAAAAAAAATAATAATAATAATAATAATATTTGGTCTAGGAATTAATTCGTGCGGGTGGACAAGAGATGGCGCAACGAACGGAGCGTCCCACAGTTCCGTGTATCCACACATGCGTTGCAAACCCCTGTCATCGCGTATCGTTCGTAGTATAGGGAAGTGGATTAAAGCGTCAACAACACCAGTTTGTAGTTAAGTGAACATGGCGCAATTTGTGCCTGATAAAGTGTTTTTGCGGGGTGTCCTGCTGCATTACTTTAACATGCAGAAAAGTGCGACTGAAAGTCATCGTATTTTGGTGGAAGTGTATGGTGACCATGCTCTAACTGAGCGAACGTGTCAGAAGTGGTTTGCACGGTTTAGAAGTGGTGATTTCGGCTTGGCAGACCAAGAGCGAGCTGGACAGCCAAAATAATTTCAAGACGAAGAATTGACAGCATTGCTCGAGCAGGATTCGTGTCAAACGCAGGAACAACTTGCAGCAGCATTAGGCGTTGATCAAACAACAGTCTCCAAACGCTTGAAAGCCATGGGAATGATTCAAAAGATGTCACATTGGGTTCCACATGAATTGAAAGACAGAGACGTTGAAAGACGAAAAACCATTTGCGAATTGCTGCTTCAACGACAGAGCAGAAAGGGGTTTCTGCATCGAATTATTACGGGTGATGAGAAGTGGATCCATTACGAGAACCCTAAACGAAAAAAGGCCTGGGTGAAACCAGGTGAACCAGGTCCATCACAACCAAAACGAGATATTCACTGTGCAAAGGTTATGCTGTGCATATGGTGGGATATGAAAGGTGTGGTGTACTATGAGCTGCTGCAACCGGGTGAAACTATGAATGGAGAACGTTATCGACGACAATTAATGCGTTTGAAGCAAGCTCTGGCCAGAACACGACCAGAATGGGAGAACAGACATGATAAACTTATTGTTCAACATGATAACGCTCGCCCACATGTCGCAAAACCGGTCAAAACCTATTTAGAAAATGTCGGATGGGAAGTTTTACCCCACCCGCCGTATTCACCAGACGTTGCTCCTTCGGACTACTACTTGTTCGATTGCATGAACAACGATTTGATTGGACAGCGGTTTACTTCTTCAGAAGATATCGAAACATGGGTCTCTGACTGGATCGCTTCCAAGGATGAGGACTTCTTTCGCCACGGAATCCGTACATTGCCTGACAGATGGGCGAAAGTGGTGGCTAGCGATGGACAATATTTTTCTTAAGGTATTTATGTATTTTGTGTTTGTACTACAGCTTCAATGTGTGCGTACCAACCGCACGAATTAATTCCTAGACCAAATAATAATTGCAACAAATCTAAATATGCTAAAATGGAAAGTAGTTTTTGGATTGGTATGGAAACCTAAAGGCTGGAATATATGAAATCAAAGTGTACACATATATCTATCTCTCTATTTATCTATATATCTTTCCATCTCTCTCTCTCTCTCTCTCTCTATATATATATATATATATATATATATATATATATATATATATATATATATATATATATATATATATATATATATATATATATATATATATATACAGACACTATAAAGCAAGCACTGGTATACAAATTTTGATCAAGGTTGTGCTTATGTTGGTCTTTCGTCGGTTTCTTAATGATTTGCACCCGCTGAACACGAGTATGACAGTTATTTTCCCGTAATGTCAAAATTTGTGATAATATAAGCATATCAGATTTTATTAAAACAGTAACATATTATACAATTGTATATTACGAGAACATTGAACTACAAGCATAACACAAACATTGTAGTAGTGCTTCTGTTGATTTTTCATTGGTTTCTTAATGATTTGCACCCGCTGAACACGAGTATGACAGTTACTTTCTCGTAATGTCAAAATTTGTAATGCTATAAGCATATTAGATTTTACTCAAACAGTAATATATTATACAATTGTGTCTTATAGGAACATTGAATTACAAGCATAACACAAACATTGTAGTCGTGCTTCTGTTGATTTTTCATTGGTTTCTTAATGATTTGCACCCGCTGAACACGAGAATGACAGTTACTTTCCCGTAATGTCAAAATTTGTAGTGCTATAAGCATATTAGATTTTACTCAAACAGTAATATATTATACAATTGTGTCTTATAGGAACATGGAATTACAAACATAACACATTTTGGACATCAAGTTTCTGGGTAACAAAAATCTACATAACAATACATAAATACTAAAATATATGAATATTACATTTCTTATAAAAATTATATACAAAAGTACTGAGATTGGAGGAAAGTGTTCATCAAGTACTGAAATTCCGTAGACAAAAGTGAAAGTTAGTGGTTCTTTTTCTTTTGTGAGAAACGTTTACTTCGTCATGGACTAACCCCCAAATATAATCACCCATCATTGCACAGTCCCACCTTTCTTGGTATCTGCTTTCCATTACCTCAATGCCCTTATGGAAACGTTCCCCTGCTCTTCGCTAACATCTCCTTAATTCTCCCTAAAGAAATCCAAGTACGAATGTAGCATATGTAATTTTAAAGACATTCTACATCCCAATGCTCGATATTGATCAATGAGTGTCTTAACTTGGTGTTCAAACGCTTCATTTCGGTTCTGCACAAGAAATCTCGTCACCAATTTATGAAAGGCCCCCCCAAGCGTTTCTTTCCAACTCCGTCATTTTTTTGTTTAAGTGGACCACTATTAAGCATGACATGAATCTGAGGCCCTGTGAAAATGCCAGCCAGAACTTTTGCCTCTGATAAAGCTGGAAACATTTGTTTGATACATTGTAGGGCAGGTGAATTGCGACCCAGATCTTTCACAAATTGTTTTGCCAATCCCAGGTTAATATGTAATGTTGGCATGAGGATCTTCTCCCTGGGCACTAATGCTTCATTTATCACATTATGTGTTCCTGGAATAAGCTCCGTTCTTTCAGGCCACGTGGTTTGATCATAATGCTGGTTAGTTGTCCGACTGTCCCACAGACATAGAAAGCAGGAATATTTAGTATAACCACTTTGCAACCTAAGAAGAAAACCAATAATTTTGAAATCCCCACACACGTCCCATTGATGTTCCTTATATTTTGTTTTCTCCAAAATCAGCTTCACACTTGAATAACTCTATTTAATCAATTTACAATTTTGCTATGTATCTTTAGAATCTATATTCTCTGTTTCGTACTCCGAACAATTATCTTTAATAACAAATGTGATACCACCTAGCGAGTATCGAAGTAAAAGGACGCAAATTACTCTTCATAAATCAGTATAGGAGAAAAATAAAACATGCTTATATCATTGAAAATATTGACACTACATAAAAATAAGTGCCAGATTCGTGTTCAGGGGGTCAAAATACATAAAAATTCATCAAGAAATAATAATAAGCAAAATTTTGTATACCAGTGTAGTATACGATAATGTCGGGGATGATGACACCTTTACATCGAACTTTGCTTGTCGTGTAAACATTATTTGACATTAGTGTCTTCATCTTCGACGTACCTATGAGCAATTTACTGTATTCGTGTGTTGAAATTGGTGAAACAAATTACAATGTTTCAGAATGTTAAAAAAAAAAAAAAGCCAGGGTCGAGAAGCCTCAGACAACTAACAGCAGAGATATATTATCTTGTAAACTATTTTTCCTTGCCTCGTGAGCTTATTTGAATTTATTTTTAAGACCTTTAGGCAACTTTGGCCGAATGGATGATGATGGGAAAATTAGTGGAATGAAGGAAGTGGTAGGATACTAGACAACTTCGAGAAAACACACACATTCGAAAAATGAAATGAAATCTTTGAGTTTTACGTCCCACGTTTATGCCGGTTAGGCTAAAGCAGACGGTGATGATGAATAATGAATGAAATGGTGGAATGAAGAAAGTGGGAGGAAACGGGAGAACCCCGAGAAAACCCACGCACACGGTGTTTGTCCACCACAAAGTTCACTTGGCGGGGGCTGGGATCGAACCCGAGACTCCAAGCACCAGAGGTGAACGCTCTACTACTGACCTACCGCGGCCCCCACACACATTCGACGTTTGTCCACCACAAAGCTCACATGGCACTAACCGAGATCGAACCGACTACCACATACACCAGAGCCAGGCTTCACGCTGTAGCTACCGTGACATTTCTTGTCTTGTGTGTTCTGGGTAATACTTGTAACTTAGTTGTATCTTGATTAGCATGGTGCAGTCTGCTACATTTTACTTTCGTTCCCATGGTATGCTGCTATATTTTTTACGAGACAAAACGAGACAAAACGAGACGAGACGAGACGAGACGGGACAGAACCTCTCGAGACGAGACACGAGACGGGACGAGCACATTTTTTCGAGACGAGACACGAGACGAGACGAGACAGCCTAAAGTCTCGTCTCGTCTCGTCTCGTGGCAACACTACCTCCTGTGCATTTGTAAAGTGATCCGCGGACCCCCTTGCAATGCTATCTGAAATTTCACATGCTATTAAAAACTATACTGATTAGAATTACCACTGACAAGAAAAAGATCAAGAAAAATATTGCAATAAGTAATTTATTCTAAAGATAATGATTGTCTAAAGTTAATGATAATGATTGGAAGATGATTGTTTCCTAGTGAACGAAATTTCAATTGAAAATACAGTAACTTTCAAGACTAAAAATCATATTTTTAAAAGGAAATTCTCTTGATAAACAACGTTCTCAAATACGGGGTCACTAATATGAGAAATGAAATTCTTTCTTTTTTTTTCCATGATTGCACTGAAATCCGGAATAAGTTTTGTCACCATTAATCTTAGGTTCGATTCCACATTAAGACGATTTCGCTTTCAGGCTTTAATACTGCAAAGAGCAGAAAAAGCCTGTTCACGTAAGGAAGTGGTAGGGAAAGGCATCAAATGTAGCAGTGCCTTCTCAGACAACTCTTCATACTCACAGGGCAGAAATTTAGTAAAGAAGGAAAACGTTTAAATTTACAAACATAATTATAATTTCTAATTGCTTTCTTTTTAGTAAATAAAAAAATACTTCTTGTAAAACAGCTATGAGTTTCATTTTATTATAACACATTTCAATTTTTAGGCATCGCGGACCCCCTGGCTACGTCTTACGGACCCCCAGGGGTCCGTGTACCCCACTTTGAGAATCATTGATCTAGTTCTTAGACTTAAGAGTCTTCATCCCGGCGAAATTAAAATACCGCTAATTTTACAGTAATTATGTAATAGATAAAAGGTAATCGAAATGTGAAACAAGAGCGCCCTAGACAATATTATTTTACATGAGAAACCGTTATCACGACTCGCTTATCTGCTTTCGATTTCGAGCCATTTTGAAAATCGGCATTTATTTTCGCGTTTCTAAACGGCTGAAAACGGAAAGCTACTAGGTGACTTGTGGTAACGGTACCTCATGCAAAATAATATTGTTTAGGGCGCTCTTGTTTCATATTTCAATTATCTTTTATCTATTTGAAGATATCACATAATTACTGTAAAATTAGCGGTATTTTAATTTCGCCGGGATGAAGACTCTTAACATATGACTATATGTAACATCTTGTACCAAATGTATGACTGAAAATATATGTTTTATAATACTTTCCGTGTAAGTGTTTAATCTGTACGTGATTTCCGTATGAAACAAACAACTGTATATAGACGTTAAGAATCTGACATACACATGGACGTATGTAAGATAGCTGACGTATGAACATACATATACATATGTAATACAGGTATACGTAAAACTGTTAGATGTCAGACATCCTGTAGCGGCACGATGTAACATCTAAACGGGAAAGCAATACGTATGTAGCATGTGGATAACGTATGCTCCGGTCTTCGGTGCGAGCGGTCCCGGGTTCGATTCCCGGTGGGGGACACTCGGTCGAAAAAGTGTAAAACGCTTTTTCAGGCCAGTCACCCTAAATGAGGTATTCCTCATTCAAATCAGGCAAATGCCGGGGTGGTACCTAACTTATAGGTCCCAGGCCGCTTCTTCCCTTCCCCAATCTTTTCTTCCTTCCCTTTCCCCGGATTGTGTGCTCGCCGAGGGACGTCATCCCTCAAACGTGACGGCTAAATGGCCTTAGATGCCGAAAGCCCAGAAATCTAAATCCTAAATCCTACGTATGCTCCGTACAGATTTCCGTAGTAAACATATGGAATCCGTATATTTGTAAAAACATACCGCTGTTCGGATAACGAATTTTTCTGAGTGTAATTAATTTTCCACTCAAGACTTCTGTTAGATAAGAAATTCAATAACAAATCAGTCATTCATAATAACACTTACCACCTCATTTTTCATACAATTCTTAATCTTATCCATTTTATTATTTAAGCTTGTATCCAAATTACTTTTAACCCTTTCGGGATCCTATGGTACAATTTGTACCATATGCACTTTTCATGGTACATTGCGTTATTTCTCTTCTATTTAAGCTTTTTCGTCCGGTTTTTTTTTTGTTTGTTTTTTGTTTTTTGTTTTTCAAGTCTAGAGGCATTGCAGAAGACTCTACGGATGGTTTCACACCTTCCTGTGTCGAGACATAGGAGGTGATGACGTCATCAGTCTAAAATTTATATTTTCGTGTAATCCTTTTTGGGGGGGGTATGTAAAGTATTTTTGGCGGGCTTATTTTTCCACGTAGAAGATTGAAATTTTGCACAAACATGCAGTCCACCGAGTAGTATTTACCATATTTTTTCTTCAGATTTCTGCGTTAAAACAAACGGGGATCCAGAGGGTCAAAAAGTTGAAAAAAGGGATATTTTTACCCAAAAATCCCGTTTTTCCTCATTTTCCCGTCTTAAATACATGATGGAGACAAGTAAATGGTACCGCCTAAAAGGCAGTTCTATTCTGAAGAGAATGATGTGCGACACATGGCCCTAGGGTAATTAGGGAAGTGTCAGGGAATTTTTATCAAAATATACTTCTGTATAGGGGAATTTTGGACATTTTCGTTACTATTTTTGTGCTGGCTTATTTTTGCACCTGGAAGATTGAAATTGTGCACAAACATTCAGTCCACCGAGTAGTATTTACCAGATTTCTGCGTTAAAACAGGGGGGTACAGAGGGGCTAAACGTTGATAAAGGGAAATGTTTACCAAAAAATCCCTTTCACGGGATTTTCCTGCTTTAGATACATAATGGGGACAAGTGAATGGTGCCGCCTGAAAGGCAGTTCTATTCTGAAGAGAATGATGGGCGAAACATGACCCTAGGGTAATTAGGGATGTCTCAGGGAATGTTTAGAAATTTCCCTCTGTATACGGGAATATGGGACATTGTCGGTATTTTTTGGGGGGCGGGCTTACTTTTGCACCTGGAAAATTGGAATTGTGCATAAACATTCAGCCCACCGAGTAGTATTTACCAGATTTTTTTTGAGATCTCTGCGTTAAAACAGGGGGGTCCAGGGGGGCCAAAAGTTGAAAAAAGGGTATTTAGACCCAAAAAATCCCGTTTTTCCTCATTTTCCCGCCTTAGATACATGATGAAGACATGTGAGTCATACCGCCTGAAAGGCAGTTCTATTCTGAAGGGAATGATGGGCGAAACGTGACCCTAGGGTAATTAGGGATGTCTCAGGAAATTTTTTACCTGAGATCATGGTGTTTTACGGTAATTTGGGGCATGGTGGGAATTCCTGATAAAAATTCTCCCGCCCTTACTATTCAAGATAGAAACTTGAAATTTGGCACACACACATTCAGTATACCAAGTACTATATATCAGATTTTTTTAGATGGCTACGATCACACAGGGGGGGTCCAGGGGGGGCCAAAGTTCGAGAAAAAAATTTCCCTCCGAAATTTTCACTTTGACATTTTTTCCCGCTTCTGGTATATGGTATGAGCATGCAAGTGGTACCATTCGAAAGCCAGCTCTATTCTGAAGAGAACGAGGTATGAACCATGATCCTAGGATAAATAGTGACGATACAGTAGCTGCTTGACTGAAAGTCTAAAAAATAGCCCAAAAAGCCAGGATCCGGAAAGTGTATATCGTCCATGTTGTTACCTGTACTAATACCAGTTTGTTGAGTTTAACTAAATTAATCATTTTGTCTACTTCATTTCTTGGGGTTTCAGTCAATTGTTTGGCATAACAGTAGAAGTAACAGCTTCACCTGTTTCCTTCAATCATATTACTATTAAGATTAGTTCATAAATGGTATTATTCAGAACATCATCATTAATATTATTACTAGCATCAAAAGCAACATCACTGCGCATAGGACTACTACGTTATTACATTTTTTTCGCATGATATATAATATATTTTTACAACCAAATATTAGGTATTTTGTTACGATTTTATAATGTAAAGTCCTTACTCTTATATGAATCTTGTGTTTTCTTTTGTTACGATTCTTTAAGTAGTTTTGCTATAAGTAAAAGTGTAAATATTGTTTGATTTATAATATATGTCTTATACAGTTTCAATAATAAAAATATAGAGGATAATTTATGAACACAAAAAACACAATTTTTGAAAGTATTAAATGCTCGTGCTGAGCACTTAATTAAAAATTGCTACACAGAAGGAGAAAGTAGCTCTTTTCAAATGCTTTAAATTTATGCCGAAAAGGCTTTCGAACTGCTATAAATAGCATCATGATCTTTCCGTTTGTTGTGAGCCATCTATGTGGGTGAATGGTGCGTATTGAAGCAGTTTTTTGAAATAAAACCTTTAGAAGAAAAAAGTAAAATTTTCAACCCCTTGGACTTTTTTTTTTTTAATCTGTGTTATCATGACCATAGTATTTGACTCTAAGATACTGTTGATGTGCATTGCCACATTTGTTTCATTTGCATTACCATTGTAGAGGCCTCCAAAGTTTGAATGTTTGCGATAATGTAGCGTCATTGGTTTGTAATGTAAATAATAATCGGGATATACATAAGTTTTTAATTAAGCTGTAGATTAGAAACATGTAATAATTTGACGCAATGTATTATTTTTTTCTTTAAAAAATAATACAACTTTATGTTAGGTTGGCAACATTGTTAATCCAGTGATATTGAAGAATATATCAAATAATGTCTTCCTGTTTACATTTACATCAAACTAAATTTTAGCTGTTTTGTTTTATGTATTAGTTTAAGGTTAGAAGGGTGTTTCAAGATAAGTAGTACACATATATCCATGTATTTGCATCATACTCCATTAAATATAATAAGAAACATAAATTTCAGTTAAACGAGAATGCCGTATAACACTTATGTGCAGGTTGGTACAGGAGGTGGACCAATCACAGAGGACTTACTGGAGCCGAAGGTCGTATGAGACAATGTAGAACGTTTTCATAACAATTGAATGGCCATATTTAATGGAGAAAGTCATTCATGGTGCACTAACATTACAGGAACACAGAAACTGTTATAAGGGTAACCAAAATATTTATTTTCTAAAGAAAGGCTGAAATATCTATTTATTTATCATTTTAGAGGGGAATTTGATTGTTCTGATCTAGTCTCTTAGTGTTATATGGTACGTACACTCCATGTTCCGGCGGACGATATTTTCCAAGGTAGCCATCAATTATCCAGGAAATATTTTCAATTCACTTCAAGATTACGTTAAGAAGTATATTTTCAATAAGGGGTCAAGCGGTTCAAATGAAAGTGTTCAATTCAGTGGACCGGGACTGGCCAGGAAGCTGTTGCACATGACTACTATACTATGGAAAGACATTATACTAGAAATATAATCAGGCCCTTGCTCCTCAACAAAAAATCTGCTCGAATTAGTATTTGGTTTCATCTTACGTCATACGTAGATAATCCGGTAAATTAAGTATTGTTCTCGGTAATGAAAACTGACCTGTAAATCTTGTAATGATTTCATAAAATTCAGTTTACAAAAAAAAAAAAAAAAAAAAAAAATGATTTCTATCAGAACGAACATTTGGAGCTTGCTTGCTATATCGGAGAATACACAAGTTGTTCTCATTTTTGAGAAATTATATTTTCAATTAACAGGGAAAATAAATATTAAATAGTAAACATCTTACTTTAGATCATTAAAATTAATGCTCGCATTTACTTTTACAACTATTTAGCACCTCGATAAAATAATCTTTCTAGAGATAATTGTAGACTGCAAATAAATGACTACTGCAAGCAACTCATATTCTTTACTATTTTAAATTCTCAATCAGAATTTAGCTCTTAACAGAAATAGCGTTAGATAAGATCATTAAAATACAATAATTAAAGTCTCAACACATTTCTAGAAGTTAGAAAGAATATCGTAATACAAATATTACTAACAACTAGGGAAATCCAAAAGCATAAAAAGCATAATAGCACTTTACACATATGGTTGGTACCTTGAACATGGTTGTGGTTGTCTAAGGGTCCAAAAGAAACTAATTTTTAAAGAATAATAAAGCATAATTTTAGAAAATAAACCTGCACAATTCTTGGAAAATTCTATTAGAACAATTCTTAGAAAATTCTGTTTAACTGCAAGTTTAACATACTGTATTAATATTAAAAAAAAAAAAAAAAAATACAATGCAAAATCATTGAGAACGTAACAATGCAACACTGAAAAGTTTATTTTTATTTCGGTGTAATCCTTTGATGTGGAGAAAAGAAAAAAAGGAAAAGAAGAAAACTTTCCGCAAACAATGAATAG
Source organism: Thermobia domestica (assembly GCF_964235325.1). Taxonomy (NCBI): domain Eukaryota; kingdom Metazoa; phylum Arthropoda; class Insecta; order Zygentoma; family Lepismatidae; genus Thermobia; species Thermobia domestica. The sequence goes on along the minus strand of NC_137466.1, from coordinate 58,334,610 downwards.
TACACAAGAACTCCACATTATATTCTTATTTGTGCCTCTTGAACTTAAACACTTTCTGTACTTTTTGGTGGCATCTTTTACTTTCCCTTTTTGAATATATGCACCTCTAAGGAGTACACAAGTGACAAAAAATAAAGTGACTTGTGTAAAGCATCTCTTTACAGTGCATTAAGTAGAAAGTTCATTAAATATGAAAGAAACAGGTTGCATAAAATACTAATAAATAGATCAAGATATTTAGAATATTTAATATATAGTAATTATTATGCATTATACACGATTAACGTAAAACAATTAAATTAACAATAAAACATAATTTTTAAAAAATAAACCATAATGTGGATTGCTCTACTAATAACATATTATAAGAGACAGTGATGTCAACCTGAAACCTTACAAAATCCTATTTTCAAAGGCAGAAATTCCCATTTTACTCTTTAATTTCCCAAGTGCTATGCTACTTACAAAATTTTCCAAATTTATAAAATATGAAAATTAAAACTCCTGTATGCTACGTACTCGCTTCAATATTTGAGGGGGTTATTCATAAATTTCGATCTTCTAAACTCTTAATAAATATTTTCCTTAATTAAAAGAGATTTATTGAAATTATCGATGAAAACAAGTATATTTTGTTTCAGAATGTAATATTTACATCACGTCCTTGTGTCACTGTCAGTACTGAATGTAATGAAACTAGACGAATTTCATTCTCTAGTAATTTCATACAGGACCTTTCAGAAATTGACTGTTTGTAGTTTGGTTATTTAGTTTCCTCCGTTCATGTGTTTTTTTAACTCCAGAGTGCAATTTACGTTCCTTGTTGCTTGTTGTTAACATTCTCAAGCTACTGCATAAATCACTTTGTCACTAATATGCATTCTTCAATAAATAATAATAATAATAATAAAAACTTGACAATTAGCACCGATTTCACATTTATTCAATCGCCATTAGCCTACTTCACGCTCATCGAGAATTTTGTTGGGGTTGACGAAATAAATATATGAAAAATTCCCTATATGATGCCAATTTTGAAGAAAATTCCCTTTATCCCTATTGGAAAAGTTAATGTCAAAAAACCCACAAATGGGATTTTTCCGATGGGTTGGCATCACTGATAAGAGCAAGAGAAAAACAATGTTTCCTTAATACATTGTTTGCATAGAAATTGCGTAAAACAGCTTAATAGAAACATATTTCAAATTTTAAAACAGATATAGGCAGAAAGAACTACGTACATAACTGTAAAACATTTAGTGAGAAATAGGCCCAGTACAACACATTTCAACAGAAAAATCTTAATTTGAAGACCGGAAATAATATTTAGTTGTCCTATACAGTAAATGTATTGAAGACACTCTAAGAGAAACATGTAATATTATCAGAATACACAGACCATTAACAATATTGAGTTTGTTTCTGATCTTTGTTTCTTTTTAATCTATAGATTTATAAGGGTAAGTAAATTAAATTTTAATGGTTTGCCTGCTTAGTTAAATGTCCCTTGCTTTCTCAAAATGAATTTAGATTTATACAATAAACTTAACATTTACTTAAATTAATATATAACAGCGTTACAGTGTACATCACGTGAAGAAGTTTGGTTTGGTGCAGTGTATACACAACATGAAAATAGAAGTCCTAATTTGTGCAGTTTTCACTCACTCTCCACTCCCCCACTCAAAAAATTTTAGCAAGACGAATGAAGGCATTTGTATTTACTTTAGTGTTATATTCCACAGACATATTTAGTATTTTTTGCCCCCTGAACATTATACTAACCCGCTAATCTCAACAGCACGGCGGATAGTCTATGAAGCAAAGACAATGTCCATAATTATTCCTATAGGAAAATATGGGTAACTCATTTTTGATTGTCTATATCTTACGATCAACTGGATGTATCAACACGTCCCTCAATGATTCTTAACTTCTGAATCTACGTCATTGCCAAAATTGATGGCAATCCATCAATTAGCTTTTGAGATTTTTTTCTCCCAGAGGGAGACATGGACAGAGTATATATATATATATATATATATATATATATATATATATATATATATATATATATATATATATATATATATATATATATATATATAGTGGCGGATCCAGGTTATGATCAAGGGAGGGGCTAAACCATAGTTTGCCGCTTTATCCAGTGTAAAACAGGATTGAAGTCTATTTTATCCAGTGTATATCTGAGCGTTAACGGGGGGCTATAGCCCCCCCTTGGATCCGCCCTTGTATATATATATTGATAGACTAAACACCTTGAAAATGATTGATAAATATTTTTAAAAAAGTATTTTGTACATATATGTCACAAAATTTAAATTTTACGATGTTAAGAAACATTTAAATGTATTTGAAGAAAACAATTCAGTTAAATAAAACCATTAAAATTCTAGTTTCATTTCTAAGAGGAGAATACTTGCTGATATAACCGTTTCCATATATTATTTTCTGTCATTTGTTCTAGCATAATTGATTACACACTTTGTATCATCCTGTATTCTTATGAATTGACTGACAGGAAACTTTGCCATACAAAGAAACCTTACATCTTCAGTTTTAGCGAACTGCTAAATCTTTCGTAATATGTTGTGATTAATAGTAGATTTGTAAGATATATATGCCTATATGATACAAGAGCTTACAAGAATGTTATCTACTTAAAATCTGTTTGAAACATAATATCGACGCCTAAAGATAGGGAAGTGCATGTTCTTCCTAGGCAACCATGAGCCAATTTAGTGGCAGTCAAGTTTAGCAGCTAGAAATGAATTATTACTTGTTGTCATGTTAAATAAAGCAGAAAAAAAAAGATTGCGTGAAGTATGTTAAGTATCTATGAATACCAAACAAAGAAAATGCAGTACATTTACTATGACAAAACGTACATGTACATGTACAAAACGCTTTAAATATTTTGAAAACTTCACATACACACATAAAAACAACTTGTAATTCCAAGAATTTGAACTTGCATTATACAAAAGTATGCCTTGACTTCTTTCTTCTCTCCATATTAGGAAAAGCTTTTATTTACGTGTTGCACTTTCTAGTCAATCGCCGCATGGATTCCCCACAAGCCCTTATCAGTTCTCCGTCCAGTAGCTAAAAGATACACCGGACAGGCGAATGATAAGGAAACGTGAGAAATGTGGCAACATTGTAAAACAAGAAATTCTTCTTTTCAATAATTATATCACTCTGAGTAGCTGCGTAGCAAAGTTGACTTTGGTGTTCCATATCAAACGAATGATCCGTAGCATACAGAAAAACCCTTCATTAATCAATGATTTAACCTGCAAGTAGAAAATATAATAATTATTTTTTCTTGTGAAATCATGTTTTAAAAATAGTAAATATATAACAAATTAATTATAAATCATGCACAACCTAATAATTTTAGGTGGTTGGTGAACAAAGATCTTTTAACCCTTTCGATATGGGAGTGATACGACATCAATTTCTGTATAACTTTTAGAGAAATCCATTCAGGTATTTGCGTTTTATTGTTAGACATCCAAGCAAATATATCCCGGGCCGCCTCGCTCACAGCGTGGCATATAAACACATAAACCACCAATGCGCCCTTATGGTGTGACATATAAACACATAAAACGTATCTCAATGGTGTGGCATATACACACACAACCCGTAATATGTTCTTAAAGAGTTAATTAAGCACGACTTTAATCTATGGTGTGCAGCGGGCCAAGGGCTCGTGTGGAACAACCAGTTATATATATAAAAATAAATGGAACAAACCCAAGAACAAGATTTCTGAGTTACACAATATCCACAAGAAAATAATATAACCTGAAATTACAGTCATATTAACATCATTTGGTATGAAAGAGCTGAGTCTCTTTCTTGGTGGCCGCTCATTTGGTTCGGATCACATGTTACGTTACATACTGTACATTCAAGTCTCATTGGGGGTTCAAAATGGACAAATAGAAGTCTGAAACAACCAACCAACTTATTATAGATAAAAACTAATTTGACAACTTAAGAAAAGAAAAACAAATTATATTTGAATTTTGGAACAAAATCTTGTTCGAACAGTAGCTACTCTTGAGGGAATCACATCGGTAAAAATAAATAAATAAATAATAGATTTTATCATTACAATCTAAGGGGAAAAAGCTTTATAGAGTTTTAGAAAAGGTGTATACAAAAATTTTACGAGGTAAGTTTTTTTTTTTTCTATAGCCTGTAGCGATACAGTATAATTTTTTTATCAATGTGACTTCCCTCAAAGAGTTCCACTGAGGTCAAATGTTTCGAATAATCATATTTGGATGCACCAATGATTCTTATATACATGTTTATGTCAATTACATAGTGGCGGGTCGATTTTATGGCTGTGAATATCTTGGGGAAAAAAATTAAAAATTTGAGCGTTATCTGGACAAATTTAAAGACAACATGGGGGCATATTCTGAGGAGCAATTATAACTTTGAACAACGCTATCATGGAGCATATAATGAACATATGATTGAAGACTATATTTAGAGCTTCATACGTGAAAGTGATCTGCATTATAGAAGCAAATATAGGAAAACAGCTCATTTCTCAGAGTCTGTCTCATGTTTTTGTATCTGTGTTAGAATATGAGTACATACATAGCCTTTTGTTTATTTTTTTTTAACCAATGTCTTTGCATACGTCATAAAAGCAAGATTCATTTAGAAAATTCCTTCTGCATCCCGCAAAAGCAAACTTTAACGTGAATAATTTATCATTTCCTTATTTCCTCAACATAAGCTTTCAGAAGATAATACTCACTTACCAGGAACAAAATGTGTGTTACATATGTAATTAATGAAAAAAGAACGTAAGAAAATGGGAGAACCCTTAGAAAAAAAAACAGACACGATGCTGTCCATCAAAAACTGACAGGGTCTGAAATCGAACTACAAACCTTTCACACCAGACATGGTGGGTGTCGGATCGATTGTCAATGGTTCATGGGAAATTTTCAAATTATAAGAGGAAATGTATGTAGTCAAACGATGTGTTTCGGTGGATTCTACAGAAATGTGCTACAAATGAAATTTAAAGTGGTCTGTGCTTATATACAAACCTTAATTAATAAAGTATAGATTTTTTTTCGTTTAAATCTTTGAACGATGAAACGTCAAAGAACAAATACGGTAGATCTAAGATAAGAAAGGTAAGGAAATGTATCTACGAAATATATCTATACTTTATTATTGTTACTATTATACAATGTCTTTATAATGTTTGTTTGAGTCAAATCTAGTTAATTAAAATTCACGCAGCTCCATTTTAACTACAATAATGAAATTTTCTTGAAATATGTAGCCTAAACCAGATGCCAATACAATATTTTCAAATAATTTTGTCTATAGCATGTCGTTTTGCTGTAAAATTAGTTAATAAATTATTACAAATGCACAAGGGCGCCCATCAGGGGGGCACGGTGGGGTGCTCACCCCCCTAGAGCAGCGTTTCCCAACCGGTGTGCCGCGGCACACTGGTGTGCCGCGAATGGACCGCTGGTGTGCCGCGAGGAAATCGAAACAAAATTATTAATTCTATAGCAACCAAATTGCAAGACATAGGAAAAATGTATATTTTTGTATTTCACATTACTATGAATTTCTACCATGGAAAAATTACTGTAATTGTAATATATTATTCTACATCTATTACTGTGTAGCAGACAGTATGGAAGCACGTGTACGGTACACGTCAGGTGAAGGTTCGTAGAACACTCATTCGTACGTGAATGACAGAACAACATTTTAAATCAACAGCTGTGTTTTGACTTCGACGCATCGCAAGCTGTGTGATTGCAATAATATGCACCGGTTTTAGTTAAAACAGCAAAGTTAAAAGTACAAGACATTTCTTTGTTCGTTTGTTATTTACTGATCTTTGTTCTTAGTGAAAGGTTGGATACAGTTTTCGAAAAAAAGCGTATTTTTAAAAATCTGAGTCCTATATTTCATTGCAAATGTTTTCTATTTTAAAATTAGAATAAAAAATAAGCATAATGCATTAGCATAGAGGAAAACTAGTGATCGAGCTTTCATCTCTGTGAGAAGGAGATCAGTAATCACAGAAAAAATACCATTGTATGTTTTATTTGCAAATAATAATTATATCTATGAGTGTGCCGCGAGAATTCAAGTTACACCCGTAGTGTGCCGCAAGTTGAAAAAGGTTGGGAAACGCTGCCCTAGAGGAAACTGTACATCAGAATATCGAAAACCCAACAGAATTTTTTCATTAATTACAGCAAAATTTGAACCTATATTTGAAATGTCGCTTATACTTGCCCCCCTTCGAAACCACAACATGGGCGCCCTTGCAAATGCATAATTTTCTTCTAGAAATTTACGACAGAATGCTAGACCCTTTCTATTTCAACTGTGCCCTTGCTGGCGCTGCAGTTGATATGTAATTCCCCGTACTTCTTTTGAAAGAGGAGGGACAAGTTGCTGCGGTCGAGATCTTTCAATTGTTGGATGCGGAAGCGTTGCCACAATGAATTATTTCACTGACTTCGCTGTGCTCTGTCTTGTTAGCCACTCTAAGTAGCCTAAGATCTTCGCTCATCAAGACCAAACGACTGAGTGACAAATTGGCAACACAACGGAGGTCATTCACTTCTTTCCCCTAAGCAAAGGGAGGGTTTCATCAACTAGAGGGCGGCGGGGGGTGGGGCTGAAGTATAATTCGCATATTTTCCGAGGGCACACCAGAACTAGCAGGCTCTAGTTCTGCGGCCTCTAACGGAAAACTTCGGTACTACTCCCTTTTACAAGCATGTGTAGCCAATAGATGGCCTAGAGATAAAAGAACTTGGTTCAACTTACAGATCATATTAGAGCATAACTTTTGGAGCCGTACACTAATGACGAAAATACGTGACTCAACCATATCATTTCAGAAGAGTTCACCCGGGTTGTCTCCTAAAATCATCATTACATCCATTATATGAAATATATGAACAATGAATACTCGAATATTTTACAATTATAACAAATTCTTTAGGGATGCGCACGAGACGAGTCGAGACAGGATTTTCCTGACAAAATTCGAGTCGAGACACGGCTCTTCCAATAGAAAAATATAGGCCTACATTTTTTGAGTCGAGACACCTCGTTTACAGCACATTTTCGAGCCTAGACAGCCACGAATCTTGTCTCATGCGCATCCCTAAAATTCTTAACCTACAATTTAAAACAATATAAGTAAGTGGTAACTAGTATCAAAAACCATTGTCATTAATGTGATTTATTTTATGTAGAAAAGCCGTTGCTATACTATTATCAGTTCTTCTAATTTTTTTGATCCAACTTCCCCAAACGAAAAAAAAAGAAAGTACAGGAGGAGAGGAGAGAAAATGCAATCTTGCTTTGATTCTTAAATAAATATTTGGTTTAAGAAACAAGGAAAAAAGAAAAAAAATGAAAAAGCGGAGGAAATTGTCTATGTGCGAAAGAGTGTATGTGATAGACAGGACGAGAATGGGGGGACACAGAGGGAGGAAAGGAGGTTTGAGGCTGTCAATAAAAGTGTGAAGTTGGCGGCAACGGGCTTTCTGGGTCAAATTCATCAAAAGTCCAATGGCCTGTTTGGCGCGGAAATGGAGTAATAGCGACGCGGCGAGACATCCCGCGAAAGCATTCTGCACTCGTTTTATCGTTGGAAAGTCAATGGACAAAGTGATCAGTGGTGCTAACTCAAGATTATATTGACAAGTAGAGAAATGAAAGGGAAGAAGAAGAAAAGCGGATTTCCTTTGTTAGGCGGGCGGATGAAGACTGTAGTAATAGCTGTAAAAGAACTTTGTCTGACAGAATGGACAAACTTTGGATGAATAGTGTGAAGAATTAGAAAAGAGGTGGTGGATGACCTGCATTGGTATATAAATATTTTGGTTATCGAAAAATTGAAGTGATGAAATCTACGGTGTGGTCTAAAAGTGTGGAGAAACCCAAATAAAAATTGGAACAATGTAAAAGAATATAAAATCAAAGCCTACGGGTATAAAATAAAAGAATACATCAGGATCTCGTTGGCTATCTTGGAAGCTGTATTTCAACCAAAATTCTTAGGAGGCATTATCACTGCGAAATTAAAATACCGCTAATTTTACAGTAATTATGTGATATCTTCAAACAGATAAAAGATAATCGAAATGTGGTACAAGAGCGCCCTAGATAATATTATTTTGCATAAGGGTACCGTTATTACGAGTCACCTAGTAGCCTTCCGTTTGCAGCCATTTAGAAACGCGAAAATAAATGCCGATTATTTGCTAAATCGAAAATAAATGCTAAATGGTTGGAAATCGAAACCAGATAAGTGAGTCGTAAGAACGGTATCTGATGTAAAATAATAAATATTGTCTAGCGAGCTCTTGTCCCACTTTTCGTTTATCTTATTGTCTATTTGAAGATATTACATAATTACTGTAAAAATTATCAGTATTTTAATTTCGCTGTGATGGGGCCTCTTAAATTGGAACAATAAAACATGATACCATTTCTGGTAGCGTGTAGTCTCAGAAATAACTCAGGAGGTGTATCTTCAATTATTACATTTAATCATAATTTCGTTATTAATGCAGAGGAAATATATCTATATCTATATCTATATCTATCTATCTATCTATCTATCTATCTATCTATCTATATATATATATATATATATATATATATATATATATATATATATATATATATATATATATATATATATATATATATATATATATAATATATTGTATCTTTTCGAAAGTACACGCTACTGGACAATACCTGTAGCATTACTCCCTAAATTCAAGATGTTACCGATGTTTTCATAAACAGGGTGGCCCAAAAGTAGGTATACACCTCTGCATTGATCAAGTATAACGTTCTAGTTAATGGGTTTATTTGCTTCTGTTGTTCCGAGCCTAAGGCATGGGTAAAAAGATATTAAGAACAAATAATAATAAAGAAACTAAGTCTACAATAAGAAATACATGAAATACAGTGAGCTGATCAGTACGGGACTGTATACATACTTTTGGGCCATCCTGTATATGTATATATCCTGTATTATTTTCCTCCCTACACAATGTTTGCCTTTTATATAGTAAGTTTTCATTTCATATTTTCTACATCATTCCAAGTGTGTCAATCACTGCATTGAGTGCATGTGAATGTTGTCTTTTCTAGTTTACGCGGCTTATAAATCTACAATGACAATTTAGCGACTTACAAATCTAACGAATTTTGTTCTTCAAACTTGTCCTTCTGTGGCCAAGTACTTCATTCGAAACAGTTTTAATATGTTTCTTGTCTTTCTTTTCGTTTATTTTATGCAGTGGCAGTGGCTGTGTTGATCAAGTACCCTTTCGCAAGTTCCACTTTTACCCCTTGCCCTCGGACAGTTCCAATCTTCTTCCATGTTCTTTAGTTTGCAGAGTTTCCGCTGCAAGTCACAAGTATGCATTGCGGATATGTAGCTTAGCACTAGAATTGCAAGCTAAACGAAATGGGTGTTATTTTTTCTTTCTAAACTTTTAAATTTTCAGAACTTCCAAAAATCGTGTAGGATATAAGACTGACTTCTGGGTGGGCGGAGGGTTGTAATACTGCTACTTAGAGCTACTTTTAAGAGTTCCAAACTCTAGGACGAGTTTTATTTATATATAAAATAAGAAAGTTTCCTCTTCTGGGGGGGGGGCGATAGCCTCAAGCACCCCCCTCCTGGATCCGCTCTTGGAGCAAATACTTTATAATGTTAATTGTGTAGGAAGTATTATGACTTTAAAACAGGGGGTCATTTGGGGCTTCACCGGCAATTGCTGTCCCTAAGAAACATGAAACTTTTACTTCTAACCATGAGTCTTCTTCCCCGCCAAAGCAAAACCTGAAATGACGCTCCTGCTTTAAAATACGAACAAAAGTACAGAGAACAATGGGAAATGATCCCCGAGTTCAAGGACTGAGGGATGCATCCTGTAGACAAAAACATACCTAGATCATATTGATTGTATGTGTAATAGTAGTGGTAGATCTCGACTTCTTTGAAAACACAATAAGCCATATAAATTACATATGAAAGTTTAAACAGTAGCTATATAGAGAGATTTCACGAATAATTTTTTAGCAACTTTTCACCCTAAATTGGAAGTATTTCATTTCTCGTTTAGCGGGTTTTCGTTTCAATGTTTTGGCAACACTGAAGGCTGATTTGATTCTTTAGTAGATAGCGGGTTTTTTTAACTTGATTTTTCAAGTGTCTTCTAATCAATGAATGATTATTAACCAATCCAAGTTCAAACTAGATTTGAGCGGCGTAAAACTATTCTCGTGTTCCATGCCAGAGTAAAAGCAGGGGATCCATTTCTACCTAGATTATTTACTACGACTCCCGATTCGGGTTTAGGCACCATGAATATGCTCCCCGTTCCCTTTTGTGACTGATGCTCATAGTTAACTGAGAAGGGAGCTGTGTTGGCCCAGGAAACCTCAACATTTGGGACGTATTTTCTAGACAAATTATCAGAATCTCTAAAGTATGTTCAGAGGTCGCGGTGGCTCAGTGGTAGAGTGTTCACCTCTGGTGCATAGGGTCCTTGGTTCGATCCCAGCTCGTGTCAAGTGAAATTTGTGGTAGACAAACACCGTGTGTGGGGGTTTTCCTCGGGGTTATCCGGTTTCCTCACACTTTCTTCATTCCACCATTTCTTTCATTCCTCATCATCACCGTCTCCTTTAGCCTAGCCGGCATAACCGTGGGACGTAAAAGTGAAAGATTTCATTTCATTTTCTAAAGTAGGTTCTGATAAATCAGAGCACTCTACTGACTAGGCTTCTAGAGAAGAAATTAAGTGCTGACCAGATTTTAAGCTGCCTCTCTCGTTGCCAGAAACAGAATCAGAAACAGAACCAGTTATAGAGTATGTTGCGCGAAAGTTAGACCAGTTATAAAATATGCTCTGCGAAAAGGAGTAAACAAAACCAGTTACAGAATATGTCCCGCTAAAAGGAGTAAGCAAGACTAGTTATGAAATATGTTCCGCTAAAAGGAGTGAGGTAAACCAATTATAGAATACGTTCCGTAAAAAGGGGTAAGCTAGAAAAGTTAAGTGTTCTTCGAAGTAGCGTCGAATTTCATTTCATTGTACTTCAGTGTGTATGACACAGTCAGGTCCTGTTCAGCACTTTAATTAAAGACTAAAAACATTTCAAAATCTTGTATTGATTTTTTAAATCAACATCCTCTTTTTAATGTTTATTTCTCAAAATATCTCAGTGCCAAAAGTAAATACAGATGATGATGTAAGCGAGGTACACAAAAAGCTTCTACTATGAACAAAAAAAATGATTATTAATTAAAGAAAACATACACATCCATAGCAACATCAGTATTAATTTTCGCTTTCCACGAACTATTGCTTGACACTCTATTCAGTGAAAACGTGTTCCTTCAGTTTACAGTTTTGGATGTCCCACAAAGTGCACCATAAATGTGATAGTGGATCTGAAATGAGCTATAAAGTGCTATTAATATCTCTTAGCAGAGACCGCAAACTATAACCAGGCCATCATATATGGACACAAATGTCTGGGACAAAGGGACTGCGATTGTATAGCTAAAGGACGTTTATGGGAGTTAATTAAATGCAGGTTAATGTCTGATACTAAAGCAAGTTAATCGCTAATGCAAATACTCGTTTGCAGGTTTTTCTTGTTAACATTCTTTGCGTATTTGTTAATATAAATCATTTTCTGTGTAACACTATATAATCATTCAACGTTTCTCTTCTTTTTTTTATTTCTCTCTTCGTAATAATGATTCTTTCTTTTTACAAAAATAGTATTGTCTGTGCACTTTTTTAAAGATGTGATTAATATCACAAGTGGTAATATAAAACATTACATCTCCAAAAAAAAGAAAAAGAAAAAAGAAAAAGACAAAAAGAAAAAAAAAGAAATATATTCAACCAAAGCGCACATACGAACAAAATGATATTACCAATTCTTTGTTTTCAACTAGAAATGAAACAGAATGGGGATAAAGACTGTATTATTCACGAGATACGGTTTTTTTTTTAATCAATTTAACGTCCCACATAAAAGAATTATGTTTCGTAGATTTAAAAAAAAATCGAACGATATATACTGTACATAAATGTAAAAGTTCTGTGTGTTTGTTTCGAATTCATTGTGTCTTTTCAGAACGGGAGTTTAGAACCTTTTCCGTACCAAGGCTGCTATGTGAACTCTCCCACTGAGAATCGAGCCCGGGACATTGTGTACCAAACGTGCACGCGTTAGCTACTAAACCACCGGGAGGACATTCTTCAAAACGGAGGCTATGTGAAATGAAACTCATACGCTATCACTCATAATTTAGAACGCCCGGTAATTAGTAATGAAAGTGAAACTATTGCCTGATTGGTGAATGAAGATAGTAGAAGGAAGCATTAGAATCATGTGGCCATGTTCCTTCTTCTTTTAGCACAAACTCGCATTACCTCGGGTCTACTCTACACTGTTCGCGCAAAAAGGCAAGGCACTGAGATAGCCTTGGTGGCATTTTCTACGTTGCCATCTCTTTCAAAAAGGCAAGCGTTTGATCACTGAGATAGCCTTGGTGGCATTTTCTACGCTGCCATCTCTTTCTTATTTTCAGAAATATTTTTTAAATGTTCTATACATTTCTGTACAATTTAATCTCTTACCTCAGGAATTACTATTTTCAACGAACTTAAAAAGTTCGGTACTGAATTCTCTATTTCTATGTGTGTTTGTTATTTGCGAATTTTTCAATTTTTAATCACTATCTTGAAAGAAGTGATGGCATTTTTCACGTCACTCTAGTCGTTTCCGAGATATTGGCCAAAAAAATGTTCCGATTTCGGGGGATTTAAGGAGCTATTTCGGGAACCGTTAAGTCATAGAGAGATCATATTGGTATTGATCAATACCTAAGAGGATGGTGAACATTTTGGTATCAAATAGTAACTGGTGGTCACTGGTCATATCTGTATTTTCAGTATGTATACGGTGATAAAATGTGACAGCTCAATATAGCTAATTCAATAAATTTCCTAATACGTAGGTTAAAAATATGTAAGTGTATTATCCGTTGAATTTAATCAAAATAAATTTAATATACAATTTCATGTAAATTTCAAAAACGTTAATTCTTTTTTAACTTCGTTCTGGCACTACTCTTCGAGCATTCTCAACTGGTTCTAATTAAGAGGCCTTATCCCGGCGAAATTAAAATACCGCTAATTTTACAGTAATTATGTGATATTTTCCAATAGATAAAGGATAATCGAAATGTGGAACTTGAGCGCCCTAGACAATATCATTTTACATGAGATGCCGTTATCACGACTCACTTATCTGTTTTTGATTTCGAGCCATTTAGAAAATCGGCATTTATTTTTCGCGTTTCTAAATGGCTGCAAACGGAAAGCCACTAGGTGTCTTGTGATAACGGTACCTCATGCAAAATAATATTGTCTAGGGCGCTTTTGTTCCACATTTCAATTATCTTTTATCTATTCGAAGATATCACATAATTACTGTAAAATTAGCGGTATTTTAATTTCACCGGGATGAGGCCTCTTAAGTGTGTTTTGTAAGCAGTACATAAGTTAGTTAGTAGACTCGCTTGAAGTGTAACGTACTTTTTTTTAGCACCCAGACTATACGAGACATGGGCCTACAGCTTAAAATGGCTTCTAAATCCCCCCAGAGCTCCCACCAAGAATCGAACTCGGACTTCCAGCGCCAAAAATGCGTACGCTAACAATACAGTGACGTCACGGTGGCTCAGTGGTAAGTACTCACTTCTGGTGCAATGGATCTCGGTTTCGATCCCAGGACATATAAGTTTGTGTGAGTGGACAACATCGTGCACGTAGGTTTTCTCTGCTTTCCGCATTTTGCTCCCACTTTCTCGTTGCAACCAATTCTTTCAAAATCATTGGCCTTCATTAATCATTTGTATCATTTGCTGAAAGGCATAACCATAGGACGTTATGACTGAAGTTTGATTCAAGTACAGTTTCCAATGAACGGAACATTAAGCAATATTAAGGTTCATAATATATACCGTTTCCCACCACACTATGTCGCCTTTAAGAGAACTGGATTTACAGAATCACGTTCCTGGTCCCGTCCATTATCAACAACAGTAATTAATATATTTTTTTTCGGAAAATAGTTCATTTAAATACAGAAATTTGAAACTGGATGTCCTGTGACGTCACATTTTGGTGCTCGAATTCTCAGTGGATTACCCAGAGAGAGCAAGGAGGAGATAGCAAACCTAGCGTTGATAGAAGACAAGTGTTGTCAGGCAAATATGGTGGAGTTGATGTTTTTTTTGCAGATAACACTAATCATGGCTTCACGACCGATCAAACACTGCCAACATTTCTTTTATTCCATTCCACCTACTTCGTTCCCTCCCTCATCTTTCTTTGTTCAACCTGTTCTCTTCCACCTGGCTCTTGATACTGAAAGCTCGCTCCTACATCATACAACGGTGAATTGGAATTGGCTGTTTAATACCATTTAAATGGATACTATTGGATGAACTGTTCTCAAGGTCCTTCATATACAGGGTGTTACAAAAATTTTGTCACAATATTTTGGGATAGATTCTTCACATCAAAATAAGAAGACAAGTTCATATAGATGTGTGCTCAGAAGTGCATAGTTTTGTAGTAGGGTGCCGACCGAAAACGTGAAGAAATGAACTTTAAAAGTCCATAATTTCACTACTATAGGACCTATCGTAGTCGGGTCAAGATACCACTGAGGAACTAGTATGTGAACTATCCAAATATCCATCTTTCAGAACCTCCGGTATTTGCATAATTATTTTTAGAGAGACTGTTTGGGAGTACTTGATCACTCTCCACCTATCTCTCTAAAAATTGTTGTACAAGTATAGTGGAGCATTCTTTAATATGGATATTTGGATAGTTCACATACCAGTTCCTCAGTGACGTCTTGACCCGATTACGATAAGTCCCATATTAAGAGTCTTCATCCCGGCGAAATTAAAATACCGCTAATTTTACAGTAATTATGTGATATCTTCAAATAGATAAAAGATAATCGAAATGTGGAACAAGAGTGCCCTAGACAATATTATTTTACATGAGAAACCGTTATCACGACTCACTTATCTGCTTTCGATTTCGAGCCATTTTGAAAATCGGCATTTATTTTCGCGTTTCTAAACAGCTGAAAACGGAAAGCCGCTAGGTGACTTGTGATAACGGTACCTCACGCAAAATAATATTGTCCAGGGCGCTCTTGTTCCATGTTTCAATTATTTTTTATCTATTTGATGTTATCACATAATTTCTGTAAAATTAGCGGTATTTTAATTTCGCCGGGATGAAGACTCTTAATAGTGCTGTGAACTTTTAAAAATTCACTTCTTTCATGGTTTCATCACCCTATAACTCCGAAATTATCCACTTCTGAGCACAGGTTCATTATGAACTTTTTTCTTCTTATTTTAATGTCAGGAATCTGTTCTCAAAATACTGCACATTTATGTAACACCTTGTATATGACGTCATCACTGTGTATGTGCATGTAGACTTCTGGAAAAGACATGGAAACGCTTATTAGTGTAGAATTAATTTAATAGTATTTTGCAGTCATTACGACTTAGTAATAGAAAAGAAGGCCCCAAAACAAGACATACATACACTTTCTAATTAATGACTTGGACAAAGAAAAATATTTGTTATGCTTTGATATTACCCAAAAAACTAACTTATAAGTAAAACAAAAGAGCTTACTGAAAAGTACCGTACAGATTTCTTATTTCATATGCTGCAAGAATTAGTATTGCATACGAAAAATATTTCACAAATTTTATAAATGAGACGCCACTATTACCATTTTTAAATCATTCGAAGAACCTGCAATCTTCATTAAATAATAATAATAATAATAATAATAATAATAATAATAATAATAATAATAATAATAATAACAATAATAATCTTGTGATTACATTGCGTTATTTTTATTATCTCGGAAGTTTGTAACAGTTTCTAAGAAGTAACTTCGGTAATCGAACCTGGCACAAAGCTTCAACTGGTGAACAGTGCTCCTGAATGTTCTACAATTGAACATAAGCTTCTCTTTAATAATACTGATATAGACATAGATATTTGTTAATATATTTATATTTATTTACAATATATAGTTCTTGTTACGAATATGTGCATAATTTATTAGGACTGTGTGTGTCAGCGTTACGAGTATACGTGCCACCGTTAGAAGAAAAACATCAGCATATGTGTCACCGTTAGGAGAAGAAAACTAGTATATGTGATACCCGTTAAGAGAAGAAAAACGAGTATATGTGTCACCGTTAGAAAAAAAACTAGTATATGTATTACCCGCTAAGAGAAGAAAAACTGGTATACTTGTCACCGTTAGGAGAAGAAAAACTAGTATATGTGTTACCCGCTAAGAGAAGAAAAACTGGTATACGTGTCACCGTTAGGAGAAGAAAAACGAGTATATGTGTTACTCGTTAAGAGAAGAAAAACTGGTATACGTGTCACCGTTAGGGGAAGAAAAACTAGTATATGTGTTACTCGTTAAGGGAAAAACTGGTATATGTGTCACCGTTAGAAGGAAAACTAGGATAATGTGTTACCCGCTAAGAGAAGAAAAACTGATATACGTGTCACCGTTAGGAGAAGAAAAACGAGTATATGCGTTACCCGTTAAGAGAAGAAAAACTGATATACGTGTCACCGTTAGGAGAAGAAAAAGAGTATATGTGTTACCCGTTAAGAGAAGAAAAGCAAGTATATGTGTCACCGTTAGAAGAAAAACTAGTATAATGTGTTACCCGCCAAGAGAAGAAAAACTGATATACGTGTCACCGTTAGGAGAAGAAAAAGAGTATATGTGTTACCCGTTAAGAGAAGAAAAACTGGTATATGTGTTACCGTTAGGAGAAGAAAAACGAGTATATATGTCACCGTTAGAAGAAAAACTAGTATTAAATGTTACCATTAGAAGAAGAAGATTATACATATATAACCGCTTGCAGGGACATGGGTTTAGAAGTAAATGCAGAGAAAACTAAATACATGGAAGTGCATCGGGACCATAATACGGCAAATTATGGATGCGTTAAAATATTAAATAATACTTTTGATAAAGTTGATAGTTTCAAATATCTAGGATCAATATTAACAGAGGAAAATCATATTCACGAAGAAATTAAATGTCGACTAAAAGCAGGAATTCGTGTTACTATTCGGTTCAAAATCTCTTGTCGTCTCGAATTTGAAGCTTAAAATATACAAAACGATAATCATGCATGTTGTTCTGTATGGTTGCGAAACATGGTCGCTTACTCTGAGAGAAGAACAAACTGAAAGTATTTGAGAACAAGATCCTGAGATGAATATTCGGACCTAAGAGGAACGGGAATGGGGAATGTCGGAAACTTCATAACGAGGAACTACATAATTGTTATGGTTTACCCAACATTGTTACGGGCGTCAAGTCTAGGAGGCTTAGGTGGGCCGGTCATGTAGCTAGGATGGAAGAAAGTAGAAACGCTTTCAAAGTCTTGACTGGAAGACCAATCGGAAAACGACCATTAGGAAGACCTCGGCGCAGATGGGAGGACAATATTAAGATGGATCTCGCAGAGACTGGAATACAAAGTAGAAACTGGATACAGTTAGCTAAGGATAGAAGTCAGTGGAGAGCTTTTCTGAATGCGGGATTGAACCTCCGGGTTCCATAGGCCATAGAGTGAGTGAGTAAGTGATATATATATATGTCACCGTTAGGAAAAAAAAAACAATCTGCTGCTTGTCAGTTTTTCTTTCACATATACAGTAAATACACGTCTATAAATAAATAAATAAATAATATGTTCCAGTAGATTTTTTTAAAAAATCAATTATTAGTATAACGAACCATGTGCTGCTGCCCCCCTCACAAAATTAGTTTTTCTCGACTTTCTCGGAAACAACGCATAAGAATTTACCCTCAAGCATCATCTCATTATGCATAGATCAGATTCAATGTGTCTTGTTCTTGCACAATATTATAGTTAAACAAAAATTTAAAGTTCACGAGTTAATCATAATTTAGGGTTATATTTCATTCACCACACTATACATTGTCGCCATTCCAGTGTCATAATGAACAAATATTGAAAGTTTAAGACTTAATCACACTTTAGGGCTGTATCTTACGAACCGCACTATAGAGTATCGCCTTTCTAGTGTCATAATGAACAAATATTATGTTTTAATCATAATTTATGACTATATCTAATGAATCACATTATACGTTGTCGCATTTCTAGTGTCATAATGAACAAATATTTGATCATAATTTAGGGTTGTATATTATGAACCACACTATACATTGTCGCCATTTTAGTGTCATAATGAACAAATATTTAAAGTTTAAGAGTTAATCATAGTGTAGGGTTGTATCTCATGAACCACATTATAGATTGTCGCCTTTCTAGTGCCATAATGAACAAATATTTAAAGTTTTAGAGTTAATCATAATTTAGGGCTTTATCTCATGAACCACGCTATATATTGTTGCCATTCTAGTGTCATAATGAACAAAATCATAAAGTTTAATCAGGTCATTAAGTCATAAAGTTCATAGTATTATAGTTTTAAAGATAATCATAATTCAGGGCTATATTTCATTAACCATATTATATATTGTCGCATTTCTAGTGTCACAATGAACAAATATTTAGTTTCTGACAAGCGAAAAGTAGTACTCAAATATAATAGTATATGTTAGATTACAGGATATCCTTATTTTATTTATTGATGAATGACAAATTGGTTTATGTTTATGAACGTACAATAAAAACTTCGTGTAGAGCTAAAGACTTTTTTCTTTAAAGAAATCGATTTTTTAGAGGGCAGGATTATTTTAAGGGATGAGATACAATTTAGACCGGCACGAGGGAACCTCTACTTAACTTGGTTAGCATCACTGTCGTAAGTTAAAAAAAGAAACCTTTCCTACCTTACCGATATATCAACAAGCCCTTCTCAGCAAAAACAATATATTGCAAAACAATGGTTTGTTGCTTGTTCTCTTTTCCTAATCTTTTTGAGGAGTGTTAAAAAAAAAAAAAAAACATAGCGGTTCATCATTCAACAAACCGTGCCTGTGATTCAAAATGTTGTGAATAAAGAATGAAACATTAAAATATTGCAAATAAGTTAACTCAGGACATTTTTAAAAATGGACATTTCTCGATTTTCTAAGCGTCTTCGGAACACGCAGGACAACTCTTCGAAAAACAGTACTGTACTGCGAAAATCAGTACGTCTGGTCATAGTAATTTAGTTTAAGAGATAATAAAAATTTAGAGCTACATCTCATGAACCACACTATACATTGTCGCCTTTCTAGTGTCATAATGAACAAATATTTAAAGTTGTAGAGTTACTCATAATTTAGGGCTATATCTCATGAACTACACTATACATTGTCGCCTTTCTAGTGTCATAATGAACAAATATTTAAAGTTGTACAGTTACTCATAATTTAGGGCTATATCTCATGAACTACACTATACATTGTCGCCTTTCTAGTGTCATAATGAACAAATATTTAAAGTTGTAGAGTTACTCATAATTTAGGGCTATATCTCATGAACTACACTATACATTGTCGCCTTTCTAGTGTCATAATGAGAAAAAAAGCTTGAATGGTGTATGCTTCAGAATCCGCTTCATCTTAATAGTGTCGTAGAGTGTAAATTTTTAGGTTTACAAAATAATTCGTTTTTCTCTGCATTCTTGGAAACTACGCATGAGGATTATTTACATTCACTCATATAATTTACTCCAGTTTAATTATATTTATCGATTGGTAAACATTAGGGATTGATACGCACGAGACGAGTCGAGACAGGATTTTCCTGACAAAATTCGAGTCGAAACACAGCTCTTCCAATAGAAAAATATACATTTTTCGAGTCGAAACATCACTTTTACAGCACATTTTCGAGAAGAGACAGCCCCAAATTTTGTCTCGTGGGCATCCCTAGTAAACATCTCATCTCTGAAAAAAAAATATTGTAAACATTAATAATATTGTAGAATTTATTTTGACAGTATTAGGGATGGCCAAAATTTTCCGGAATCCGGAAAATTTATTTTCGGTATCGGAAATTTCACTTCGGATTGAAAAAAAAACTCAATTTGGAAAAATTTCGAACTTTTCTAACCTCAGATTTTTTTTTCCGAATTCTGAAATTTTCCTGATTTTACTTCCGGAAAAGTAAAAATACCGGAATTGGCCATCCGTAGTCAGTATTGAAGATATAACTAATGATGTATAGGGTCTATGTATTTAATAAAGCACAATAACTTGAATTATGTTGTGGAAAATAATAACCGTATTTTGGTGTTTTCCCGTTTTATTACATTGCTCTGTTAAAAATGTCACAGCAGATGGCAATGTTATCTTTGGTAAAAACAGAAAGTACAAATGTCTCAAAATAGAATTCTTTAATTACTATATATCCTAGATAACTTTGGAATTTTTGTCCAGTCGAAAGTTATTTTTGTCAAGTTTTAAGTTGACTGATACAGTTATTAAATATATTTTGTTTCTAAAACTCTCAAAAGTAGTTTACAAATACAATGTATAGAAATACGTTCAAAGCTCATTATGTTCAATATCTGAACAATTAGTATTTCTTTCCTTTTGTATAATCAGGGTCGGCAAAAACCATGGTTTTTATTGAAAAAAATAAAAATCTTTTTTTTTTTTGTTTTAAATAATTTACTCTATGTATTTATATTAGGTATGGATAGAAATTAGTTTGTTTCGCATTGGTGTTATTATGCAACAACAAGGTTATGCTGGAAGGGGTCACATAAGCTTAAAGCGGAATCCAAACCGCTTCTCAGTTTCATCCAAGAAATATTGTCCATTTCGGCACGAAACCGGGACTAGTTGGTCACAAATGCGATTGCCGACTCACTCACGAAGGACTCCTGATAAAAATACGTTGTTCTGATCTTTACATAGGCCTAGTTGTTAATATAATTGTCAAGAGTCATTTCAGAAGGACAAAAAGATAAAACAGTTACACAAGTAAAAACATTATACAATTATATATAAATCGGGAAACTTCCGCCTTACCCGTTGGGAAAATCCTGTTATTACTTTAAATGTATTTGTATACAAATTTTTAAGGTCAACCTATCATAATCACTACACTAAAACTGAGGTATTAAATTACAAATTTGGTATGTAGATATCATCCAATAAAATTAAAACAAAGTCAAATTCAAGCTGATGTTGGAAGCTGCGTAGGCAGTTGATAAATTTTGCCAATTTCTATCAATATATTTAAGCAACCTTGGCTTCTTTATAAAACAACAGGCATTCAGGCGATTAGAAATATATAACTTGGTTTCGTTTCGTATGTTTAGGCTTAACATCCTTATGAAATACCAAGGTTATCACGAAGAAGACTTTCGCTTAAAGGGACACCTCGAATCGCTACTTGGTTTACACTTGAAAGATTGGTTGTGGTTTGACCGAGAATTGAACACGGGACCCCTTGATTAAAAGGTGAAAAGTAGATAAACGTAATGGAGATGGTTTCATATGTGGAGGCATCACATATGAAGTTCACACGATTCAAAGCATTTTTCGTTCTTTTTTTGTTTGGTTTAAACCAGTTGGTTTTTTTGGAAAAAAAAAAAACAGCTGGTTTAAACCAAGGTTTAAACCATGGTTTAAACCACCTTGGTTTAAACCAGCCAACCCTGTGTATAATATTTGTGCTTGATTCTATGTATAATAGGGGTAATAGTAAATAGTCAACCCAGTAGATGTCGCTAGTCTATTTGCGGTGTCTGCCTGATCCCAACAGATGTCACTAGTGTCCATGTTTCCAGATTTAAGTCTATTGCTTACACGATGTGATGTGGTAAAGTTTTCGCAGCTAGCTACAACTAATTATTATTATTATTAAAACTACATGGCTGAGTAACGCTAATGTAATGATATATCAGAGTCCGAGATTTAAGTATGGTGTTGGGGCAGGCTATGGTCGCCGATATTTCATGTCTTGGAAACCGCAGCATAGCGAATCATCATTATGGTTTTACGCAGGGGTTCCAACACTGTAGTGAGCCCCTTCTAGTGATTATGTGATTACTATAATACCATTTACCGAAATGGTATCACCAATCATTATGTCAATTTTTTTTAGCATGTTAATAGTATTGATATGTTAATTTTGTAAGAGGCCAAGAATTATACTTCTTTATTAATTTATTAACAAATTTCGAGACACTGTGCACGGTCAATTTAAAGTGAGTTAATTAACAATCAACAGTAATCGGACAGAAAATGGAAGTTGGTCAGGGCGTATAGATGCCAACTCGGCATTCTCCTAGTAAACTTAACTTTGGGGAACAAAAATTCAGGACTCATGACCCTTCGATTTTGAAGCAAGAAGCTAACTTCTAGGTAAAGATGGCCAAAATTTTACGGAATCCGGGGAATCGGAAATTTCACTTTCCGGATTTCTGAAAAATTCTGTAATTCGGGAAATTCCGGAATTCAGAAAAATTCTAGAATTCGGGAAAATCCCGAAATTCGGAAAAATTCCGTAATTTAGAAAAAAACGGAATTCGGAAAAAATTTGGGCTTTTTCCGAATTCCAGAATTTTTCCAGACACGGAATTTTTCGATTTTACTTTCTGGATTCTGAAAAGTAAAAATTCCAGAATTGGTCATCCCTACCTCTAGCCTATTCCCACAAAGGGTGGACTAGATATTTGTCTCAGAGTGCCAGCTTCTTTGCCTCATGCGGGATGATCTATTGTACTACTTAGTTCACACGACTTGCATTTAACTTAATAAGCAGGTAAAGCCTTCTTCCAGTACCTTGAACAAAGCAGCTATTTTTAACGCCTTTCAAAAATACTCTTAGTACACTTAAACAAAAAATAGAATCATACTGACATAATACTTAATATCCCCAGGCTACAATTTCAGAGTGCGCGTAGTTCAGATCCCGTATTAAGACTAGTGGTGGGCACGAAAACCAGTTTTTCGGTTTCCGGTTTTTAGAAAAAGCGAAACCGGTTTTTGAAAATTTTCAAAAACCGGGTCAGTTTTGCACCGAAACCTGTTTGGTTTTCACCGGATCCGATTTCGGTTTTCTTCAAAACGGTTCCGGTTTTTCCAAAATTTGTTCTATTTCTGACCAGAATAGTGTCTCGTTGTTCTCCGGAAACCCGATTCCGTTTCCACAGAAATAGTTTTGTTTTCCAAAAGTTTTCACCGAAGCCGGTTTCGGTGAAAAATCGAACCGGTTCTTGGAGAAAACCGAAATGTCGGTTTTTCGGGTTTCGGTTTTTCTAGAAACCGGTTTCCAGTTTTTATAAAAACCGGTTTTGCCCATCCTAATTAAGATATAGATCCATGTTCATTCCGACTTCGTGCTTGCAAGTGTTAAAATCCACGAAGTTTATCTACACGACATTCAACGGAAACAAAAACATGGAAGGGACAACTGACACACAAAAACTTAAATAAATGCAGAAATATTCTCAGTCGGATTTTAGGTGGCATGTTAAGTCAATGTGGTTTGGGGGTAGGATAATTAACAATTATTATTTATACCATATTCCGGTATTTAAGAATACTATTTTGAATAAAATTGGGCCTTATGCAGAGTCGTTTTGACGTATAATTAGGTTCATATTAAAGGCCTGACTACTACAGGAAACATATGTTACTCGAACTCTTTAGTATTGCACTAATTATGAGTCAGAATAACTCTGCATAAAGTCGATTCAGTCTGCAAAGCAAGTTACCTTGATTTTCTCACAAGCACCTCCAAATTTCTCTACCTTTTTGGGGTTGGGGGTGTATACTTGGGAGATTTGCGTTCACGCACTTAGCGGATGAGCACCGCTGCTCTTGCATCCAAGTAGTCATTTCTTTTATGTTTAGCCAGTAGGCCCGGTAAGTAGTACTTGGTCCTGGATCTATCCAACGTGTGAGGTAATAGAACAAAGGATTGCCGACAATTACCTATTGTATTCGTAATAGTGAAGTACCAGTGGGGCGCCGTGAGACAATGGGTAGAGAGTATACTTGTATAGAAATACACTATTGTTGAAATGACATATGATGACAGGTAATGGTTGTTGTACTATTGTATGTATAAAAGTCACACAAAAGAGAATAATAAAAGATGTCAAAGTTGAAAAGATAAATGATTTTAAAAAACTTTGGAAAACTTGTTGAACAAAGGGTAGTTTGTTATAAAGAATAATAAAAGAGAAACCTTGCAGCTGTATTTTTTTAAAATAATAAAAGAGAAACCTTGGGAAAATCGTTGAACAAGGGTATAAAGAAATAATAGAACTATAGAATACTTTGCAGCTGTATGTAAAGAATAATAAAAGAGAAACCTTGGAAAACTTGTTGAACAATGCTGGCTTGTTATAAAGAAATAATAAAAGAGAAACCTTGTAGTTGTATGTAAAGAAAAACCTTGCAGGTGTATGTAAAGAGAAATCTTGCAGCTGTTTGAAAAGAATAATAAAAGAGAAACCTTGGGAAAATCAAAGAACAAGGGTATAAAGAAATAATAGAACTATACAATACTTTGCAGGTGTATGTAAAGAATAATAAAAGAAAAATCTTGGGAAAATTAATTGAACAATGCTAGATTGTTATAAAGAATAATAAAAGAAAAACCTTGCAGGTGTATGTAAAGAGAAATCTTGCAGCTGTTTGAAAAGAATAATAAAAGAGAAACCTTGGGAAAATCGAAGAACAAGGGTATAAAGAAATAATAGAACTATACAATACTTTGCAGGTGTATGTAAAGAATAATAAAAGAAAAATCTTGGGAAAATTAATTGAACAATGCTAGCTTGTTATAAAGAATAATAAAAGAGAAACCTTGCAGGTGTATGTAAAGAATAATAATGTAGCTGACGAACAATAGTGGATTGTTATAAAAAGAGTTTTTAACCCGGCGGCGGCGGAAACGCGAACCCAACGCGGGGGCGCGAACGGTTGGGCGCGAATGGTAATAAAGTTGAAAATGAAGTAAAAGAGAGGACCTTGAACGTATATATGAAAAGAATTTTGGGATTTTTTTTGTTAGTGCAAAGAAAAGTTTTTATGTTTTTTGTATTGTGTTATTAACATGCTTAAATATTGTTTTGAAAAGGAATAGGTGACTTGTATGAACTTGATGGTATTAGAGGACGCCATCTTGTTTGTTGGAACTGTTTAAATACGAGAGTTTTGGAAAATGTTGTATGTATTTTAGCTATGGCTGCTATACAGAAAGAAGATTTTGTGTACGCGGATGAAGAGACGTTGTTTTCTCCGCCATCTGTGGAGCATAACCCGAATACCGAGAATAGCATTTTATCGGTAAATAGCAGAGCAGAGTCTCCAGACAGTGTAAAAACTATTTATTTATCATCATCTTCGGATGATGATGATGATAATAATATTGATATTGAAGAAGATGAAGAATTTGTGGGAGGATCACCATCCTTACTATCGAGGACATCAAGGTTCTGGAGGTTGAATTGCCGCTGCAGTAATTATAAAGTGGACATGAAGTGTATTGTGAAAGCGATTAAAGAGTGGGAAACAGATAAAATGTTAATTTGTAGCGGATGTTATGAAAGTGTTAACAATCAAATGGGCGATGAATGTTTATTCATGACTGATGAAGAATTGATGGAACGTGCCATATCAACTTTAATAGATATAGAAGTTGAAGAACTGTTTTATACATATGCCAAATCGCATATAATAGGCATATGTACTCAAGAATTGTTTTATGAATTATACTATGATTTGGTTGAAGAAAGGGATAAGACATTTTTAAGTGATGTAATTGAAATTTTTAGAATGAAAGACAGAAAACATGTGTGAACTGAACTACAGATGAAAAGTGAACCTTATGTTTGTGTTTGTGTAAAGACAGAAAAAAGTGAAAGAAAGAATTGTTTTATGAATTATACTATGATTTGGTTGAAGAAAGGGATAAGACATTTTTAAGTGATGTAATTGAAATTTTTAGAATGAAAGACAGAAAACATGTGTGAACTGAACTACAGATGAAAAGTGAACCTTATGTTTGTGTTTGTGTAAAGACAGAAAAAAGTGAAAGAAAGAATTAAATGTACTCAAGAATTGTTTTATGAACTATACTATGATTTGGTTGAAGAAAGGGATAAGACATTTTTAAGTGATGTAATTGAAATTTTTAGAATGAAAGACAGAAAACATGTGTGAACTGAACTACAGATGAAAAGTGTACTTTGTGTTTGTGTTTGTGTAAAGACATATAAAAGTGAAAGAAAGAATTAAATTTTAAACTTTTAATTATATATGTATACATATTACGTATTTTGAAAATAATTTTTTGTGTATCGTATAGTGAACAACATATAAGTGCATACTTACGTTTTAATAATAATAATATTTCTTGTGAACAATGTTTATTTTATTATGATATTGGAAATTTTGCTGTAGGATATTTATCCAACGATATAACTTTGAATGATTTATTTGAAGAACATGATACTGAAATTTTAAGTATAATTTTTACACGCAAAATGCGTGATTATCGAATTTGATGTTACGTTTTTTTGTTAGAAAACAAGATGCAACCTTTTATTGTAAAGGTGTAGAAAAAAAATCACATGGATTAAAAATATTTTTGTAATATTTAAAATTTTTATAACATTAATTGTGTTGTATACAAAGAAGAAATAATAATTATTATTATTTTATGTATTGAATGAAAATAACATCAAGTTTTTTTTTGTTAATGTAATTTTATTGTATTGTATTGTGATGAAAATATATAGAAATAAACTTATGCATTATAATAATTTTTTTTGTTTTTGTTTTTAAAATGAGTAATGAAATAAATAATTAGAAAAATTTGAAAATGATTGCAAGTAACATTTGTTTGATATTTATTTTCTTTTGCATTTACTTATATTATTTTACAATTAGTATTGTTGCACACGTTTGCATTTTTTTAATTTTTCATAATATTATTTTACATTTTAAGAAAATATTTAAAGATAAATACAAATAATAATAAAATATATACGTATATAAAAGTTTAATACTTAAATAATTTATGTTAAAAAGAAATGAATTTTGAAAATACTAAATTACTTGAACACTTTGTATTGCCGTGTTAGAAATCGCAAAGAAAACTTTACATTTATATTTTATCGTTTGTTTTGAATAAACTTTTTTTTTTTTGTATTATGTAGAAAATGTTTGGAGAATTTGTTTTACTAACTAATTTTTTATTTTTAAACTTACGTATTATTAACAGAATTGTTTTACGAAAAGTATTTATTTAACATTGCGTAATAAATTACACGACCATGTTGTGTGAACTAATAAAATTGATTTGAAATAATAAAATGTGCAAAACATATATTAATATTTATTGTTTTGGATATACTACACAAGTTTATTTTGTTTGATGAAAAATACATGTAAACATATATACATACCTGCATAATGAAAAGTAAAAAAACATATGTTGCAGTTGGAAGCTCTGTTAGCCAATGGAAACTATATTCACCAATAGAAAGTAAAATACCAACTTATAACACGCATGCGCAAATTTATTTATGAAAAGGAAAACACATAATGCAGTTGAAAGCTGTGCTAACCAATGGGAAGTAATTACAAAGTTT
Source organism: Thermobia domestica (assembly GCF_964235325.1). Taxonomy (NCBI): domain Eukaryota; kingdom Metazoa; phylum Arthropoda; class Insecta; order Zygentoma; family Lepismatidae; genus Thermobia; species Thermobia domestica. The sequence continues at coordinate 58,306,807 of NC_137466.1, read as the reverse complement.
GTAATACGCATGCGCATTCGTTAAAAGTTTATACGCATGCGCAAATTTATTTATGTATACACAGGAACAATACTTAAATAGTATAGTATTTGTGAAGATGTGTAGTAGAAAAGTATCCCATTCCGAGTATATTTCGCCACGAGAGAAAGAACTTAAACTTGTTAATAGGAAGAAAGTTATTTGTGAAGTGAAATTATTACATTCTAATGAAGAACATTGTAATTCGTTTAGAAGATTTTATCGAAATGATGATGAAATACAATTTGAAAAAGTGTATCCTAATACAGATATTGAAATTTATGAATTAGATATTATAAACTGTAAGTGCAATCGCTTTAAAGTAAGTAAGTTGTGCATAAAAGAACTTTTTGAAAATTATAAACTGAATGAACCATTACTTTGTTCTGCTTGTTCATTAAGAATACCAGATGAGCGCCTTCATTTATGTTTATTAGCATATAATAATCGATTAAAACGTACTGTGTGGGAATTTGTAATTAAGAAGACAACTCGTGACATAGTGTTTAAACTGTATTTGAAGAAACATTGTTTAGACGATAATTACAAACAAAAGAAAACGCTTTTAAATAGATTTAATTTATCATATGAATCACTCACATTTTGTGATAGTTATATTTCTGACTTAGTGGAAGTGTTTTTAAAAAGTGACAAAAATGCCTACAGGAATCAGACCGTGTCTGTATAATTGCACTTCTTTTTTTGTGAATGAACAGTGCGTGTTGGATTGTATTTCAAGATGGAAACCAGAATATAAACTAGTATGTGAAGGATGTTTCGAAAACTCGCATATTATAGAACACCATGATTGTATTACTTGTGAATATGAAATGATGTGCTTTAATGCGTGGCGTGTTATGGTACGAGGTCGTACTTTTGATGAACTGTATGAAATTTTTTCATCATATCATGATATTGAAATAGATGATTGGACCTTTGTTTATATGTTATATAATATTTTATTAAACAAAAATTATGTTGATTTAATTACAGAGCTTTTGTTAAAAAAAGATTTTGCTTACAATTTTTATAATTTTTTTTAATTTGTTTGATGTGTTAATGATATAAGTAAACGAAGTAAAAGTTATACATTGTAAATATAGTAAATTTGAAAACAATACTTATTATAATTTTAGTATGATGAAATTGTTTACATGTACATGAATTTAAAATTAAAATAGAATATAACATTACATATTTATTTATATTATATACTTTGAAACAAATTTTTATTTATATGTAATCAGTTTTAAATTATGTGAAAAATAAAAATATTATTTCTATAAAAGTATTTTTGTTATTTTTTATTTGTTTTAAATACCTAGTTTGTAATTTTTGTACGCACAAATAGTTTACATTGTTATGTGCAAACGGATTTAGTTGTAATTTTGCATGCATTGGAATTTATTTTATAATTGAGCATAAAATCGAATTAGGTAAATTATAAAAAATGAAATAACATTTGTAAAGAAAAAAAAACTTTTCAAAGGTAAGTAAAAAAGAACTATTGTTTATATTAATACTTTAATATGATAAGAAATTTTAACAGCGAGTTTGTTCTTTAGTACAGGAAAATATTGTTAAGACATGTTTTTAGAATGACTTTTTATTACGCAAGAGAATAACTATTAATGAAAAAATAAGAAACAACGTTTACAAAAAAGTTTACGAGAAATTATTATGAACGTTATTGGTTTATGATATTGATATTTTCGTTAACAGTTTATTTTAATATTTCCCTAAAAGTATAACATTAGTGAAAACAAAAAAAAGATTTCTTAGTAAACATGTATTACAAATACTGCAACTTAAAAAGTTGAAATTGCATACTACACACTAATAAAAATACTGAAAAAAGTATTAATCATCTGGTACCTAAAGATAGTTTTGATGGTGGAATGTTTTAATGCCTTGTACGAATGTACCAGCGAAGAGTTTGTGTTATATTATGATGTTACCAGTCTTTATCCGTGGGTAATGGCACGTAAACCTATAATATACAATGGGCCTGACTTTCCTCAAGTGCAAAGTATTCATGGATTAGTGAAATGTAGTATCTTACCTCCCAAAGACTTATATTTTCCAATTTTACCATATACATGTAATGAACGTCTTTTGTTTGGGTTATGGAACAAAGTGACAACCATTGCATTCATAATGATGCTGAGCGTGTCCTTACTGGTACATACTGTAGCTTTAAATTTCGGATACAAAATTCTACAAATTATTGAAATTTGGGAATTCAAATTATCCGATTCACAAAATAATCTGTTTAAAGATTATGTCAATTCCTTCTTAAAAATGAAGCAGGAGTCTTCAGGATTTCCTAGCTGGTGCAAAACTAAACAAGATCAAGAAAAATATATTACAGACTATTATGAACATGAATGCATTCAGTTAACGGAAAATAACATTGAATCAAATCCCGGTCTAAGATATATTTCCAAAATATTTCTCAATTCCTTGTATGGTAAATGGGGACAAAGAACAGATTTATCTCAATCTGTAATTGTCGATACTCCAGAAAAATTTTTGGGCACCACAATATGAGGTACAAACTGTATTGCCTATTGGAGAGCGGCATCTCATTGTATGATATAAAAACATTGAAAACAAAAACAAGCCATGGAAATTTTCCAATGTTGTCCTTGCAGCCTTCATCACCTCTTGGGCGCGTCTAAAACTTTACAAATTACTAACAGCTATAGATCGTGAGCGTGTATTATATTGCGACACTGATAGTATTATGTTTGTACAGCCACGTAATGAAAACCCTCCACTTTCTTTGGGTTCCTATTTAGGTCAGTTAACTAATGAAGTTCCTGATGGGTGGGAAATTGATGCATTTATAGGCTTAGGACCAAAAAATTATGCCTATAGGATGAAAGAAGTTCAAACAGGGAAAGTAGATTATGTATTTAAAATTAGAGGAATTACTTTAAATCATCGTACACGACAAGAAATTAACTTTGATCATTTTTATCAACTAGTTCAAGATAAAGCTGACAAAAAACAGTTACACAATCCAGGAAGAATTGTTCGTAAGCCTGGGTTTGTCATCGTATCCAAGTCTGAAACTAAAACACATCAGAAAGTTCAAAATAAAAGACGACGATTAAATCATAACAGTATTACTGACTATAGAACATTACCATATGGTTATCAAAGTATTAAGTGCATAAAATGAATGGTATTCTGTATATATGTAAATAGTAGACTGTCTAAAGGTACTATAATGTCATAATATCATCAAATATGTCCATAAGTTTCATATCTGTTGGTACTTGTACGTATATATCATGTAAATATCTTATTTAAATATGTATATCAATATTCCAAAATAGAATATTGTAGAGTATATAAATACAATAAAGCGTTACAATTTATAATAATATGTTTTATTTCTCCAAACAAATATTCATATCATACGAAGTATCTGTATTCTATATAAGATAAAGGAACAATACCTATGCTTCATATAAGGTTATTTATCATATTTTATGCTCCTACAATAAATGACTCTAAGTTGGAAACCATAATGATGGCATAATGTCTTGTACAAGGTGAACAAGCATGTTAGAAGTAACTAAAAGTATGAATACTCTAATGAATTAGAATCTATATGTAAATGGGTTATAACACAGTAATATCCTTTGTGCTTGAAATACCCCCTAGAACATCTTTGGCATGCTCACACATTTTAGTATTTTTCGGAACATCTTTAGTATGCTCACACGAAGTGTTCGAGTAATTTATTACAAGAGGTTAAATAAATAAACAGTTTGCTTAGCAATTTAAATACGATCACACTGTATGAATGTTCTATTAAAAAGATAAGCAACTAAAATTCCAAAGGAAACGATAAAATAAAATATATGAGAGGTTAAATAAATAATGAGATTGCTTAGCAATTTAAATACGATAACACTCTATGAGTGTTCTATTAAAAAAGATAAGCAATTAAAATTCCAATCGAAACAATACAATAAAAAAATACAAGAAGATAAATAAATAAAGAGTTTGCACAGCAAACGATGCAATAAAAATTAGGAGTTTGCACCTCAATTTAAATACGATCACACTCTATGAGTGTTCTATTAAAAAGATAAGCACCTAAAATTGTTTCAAGTGTTACAAACTTTAATAATGCATTTACAAATTACATCATATTGCGTAATATCACTGATACTAAATTTAAAATATGTTAAAGCACCTGTGTACAAGATTACAAAGCTAACTGCGTTTGTGTACAATATTACAAAACCAAATGCGTTTGGGTACGAGACTACAAAACGAAATGCGTTTGGGTACGAGATTACAAACTGTGTTGTAGCTTATACAAGTAGTAGTGTTATACTCTACGATAATATTATAATTATTATTTTTAACGGTAATTAAATTATATTTCATGCATAGTATACGTATACTAAACGTGTACGGTAAATCATAATACATTTTTATGTTTATGTTTGGAACCGTTTGTGCAATACATGTATAAACATGTACACAAATTGTAAATAAACTCTTAGGATTATGTTCGGCAATGTTCGGGAAACTTCGGATAAGTTTGGAACCATTTGTGTTGTACATTAGACAATATGTACACAAATTGTAAATACATTTTTTGTTTGTTCGGCAATGTTCGGAAAAGTTCGGTTAAGTTCGTGTTAACTTGTTTAAATTTTTAATTATTACTGTTTTAAAAAATAATGTATACTAAATTAATGCACATTAAAATCCATCCGCCATATTTGTTTCTTCAAACAACGACACCTGTACCATAACATTCACATTAGTGTGTATAAGACTGTGCGTGTGTGTACATGTACCATAGCAAGTTACCGAGTGTTGTTTGTTTTTATAACCGGCAATACCGCGCGCAGTTTCCGGGCATCAATATTTTACGCGTCCCGCGTCGCAAAAACTTTTTTCGGCCGCAAATACCGCGCGGCTCGTACCGGTCGCGGTAAAAAACGCGCGGCGCGTACCGGTCGCGGTAAAAAACGCGCGGTGCGTACCGGTTGCGGTAAAAAACGCGCGGCGCGTACCGGTTGCGGTAAAAAGTGCGCAAAAATGGTATTTATTTTAGTAATATTATTCATTTTACCTATTCATATAAAAATATATCTTTTAATAAACATATTTCCAAAGTTTGAAAAAAATCGACGCCATATTGTTTATGCAAATTCATTAAATTTTTATTTTCAAGTTACATTGTTCTAATCTGTATAGTAATGTTCATTAGGTCCTAACGATTAAGAAAATATCTTTCTTTTCTTTCTACGACCAATAGTTTGGCCAAAAAAGCGAAAAAATAAAAAACTATACTTTTGGAACACACTGTATATAAATTTCAAAAAAATAAAAATTGTTCAAATGTATCATGTATGGTGTCTTTCTATATAGATTTTGACCTGATAAATCGATTTCTGTTGTCCATTTTCACCTACGATGAACCGTTTAGGATTTATGACCATTTAAAATTATTTTCAAGTTACATTGTTCTAATCTGTATAGTCGTGTTCCTTGGGTCCTAATGATTAAGAAAATACCTTTCTTTTCTTTCTACGACCAATAGTTTGGCCAAAAAAGCGAAAAAATAAAAAACTATACTTTTGGAACACACTGTATATAAATTTCAAAAAAATAAAAATTGTTCAAATGTATCATGTAGGGTGTCTTTCTATATAGATTTTGACCTGATAAATCGATTTCTGGTGTCCATTTTCACCTACGATGAACCGTTTAGGAGCCACGCACATTTAAAATTATTTTCAAGTTACAATGTTCTAATCTGTATAGTCGTGTTCCTTGGGTCCTAACATTCAAGAAAATACCTTTCTTTTGTTTCTACAACCAATAGTTGGCCGTCAAAAGCAAAAAATGTAATGTTAGAACCCTACATGTCCACCCACCACTGTTGGCCCCCCACAAAAAATTGTTTAATTTTATCATGTAAGGTGTCTTTCTATATAAATTTCGACCTGACAAATCGATTTCTGTAGTCCATTTTATCGTACAATCAATCGTTTAGGAGCTATGCCCATTTAAAGTTATTATACGGAAAAAAATCTTAGTCTTTATGCATCAACGCCACCTATATACAAACACGTGTCAGTACCATTCATGCTTTTGTGCGGTTAGCATCACATCGTATGCGTCTCGTCTTATTTGTAGAACCGGTATTCCCTCATTCGTTTACCGATAAAATCTTTTTTTCGTTTCCCATCTTTTTTTCCCGCCATATATTAGTGCTTCGTATATGCTTCAAACATCAAACAAAACAGTTTATCCTAGGTAAGTATCATCATTTTAACATTTCTATACTTTACATGTGTTTTTTAGTACACATCATAACATTATAATCTAACTTTACATATTTAAAAAGAAAAAAATAGTCACTCAAACCCGTTTACATATTCAGTTAAAATTTCAATAAACGCATGCATATACGCCACTGATATCAACAGATAAATTATTCGTTTTCGTTTATGTATTTGTTTTCTCTTGGCTTACACAAACTTGCAGTTTCTGTGTTCAACATCACGCTTTTTCCCCTCCTTTTAAAAGACCGTAAATTCCGCTGCATTCAACTAGGAATAAAAAAAAAAAAAAAAAGCCTAAAGCAGGTTAACCCCGCGCCTTCCCCCTGTCTTCCGCTCAGCAACACACGTATGCATGCTTCGCTCTACCTCTCTCTCTCTCCCTATCTTTTTGCTCGTGTCTATATTGCTCTTACTCTTCAAGTCAAACAACAAACATATTCTCCCCCGCCCCTCTCTTCTCCTCTCACGCACACTAACGCATTTATCCAAGCTTGCTCTCTCTCTCTCTCTCTCTCACGCACACTATTGGTCTTTTCGTCAAAGTACAAGCACCAAAATCCTCCCACCCTCTCCTCTCCTCTTACGCACCAAACTCAATTATCCAACCTTGCAAACATTCTCTTTCTCTCTCTCTCTCTCTCTTTATCGCATACACTCTTTCCGTAAAACACCCTTCCCGTCTCTATTGCTGTTTCCTTCAAACTAGAAACACCCCCTCCCGCCCTCGCTTCATAGCATGCATTCAGCGTATATGCATGCTTCCCATATTATTTCTCTCTCTCTCGCTGTCTTATGGTAGGTAACCTATCCGTTCACTATTGGGCTTCTTGGTGTTTTAAATCCCCTCATAAAAACCATTCAGGAAATGCACAACATTTCTGGTTTCCGTATTTCAATCTTAAATTTGCCGTAACAACGGTTCTATCTGACATTTGTCCAATAAATAAAAGCAAACACAAGTCATTTTAATATTCCCATTGATTTTCGCTTATAGTTAAGGAGCCATACTTTCCATTTAGGGAAGGACAAGAAACGCCATACTTTTAGGAATTATTCATTCATTATCTAGGATGTTAAAAAGTAGGTAATAGACTGAGTTCTTACCCTTGTACTTAGAGTGTTCACGTAGTGCAACAGTAAGATGTATCCTCATGCACGAAAGATGACAAGTAGCTGTTCTTAACTATTACCTCTTTTTCGTTCATAATAACGCTTACAAAAACTTTTAATTCAGCTTTATTCTTAACCAATTGGATTCATGCTGTACTTTATGCAATATTCATTTTAATATTCCCATTGATTTTCGTTTATGTTATAAGTTTCACTAGTGAAAAATGTACATAGGATTTCCTTTTTTAAATATCATACATATTCAGTGAAGTCTTGTACACATAATGATTTTTTATGAAATATTTTTCAAATTAATCTATTAAAATGCAGCAATCGATGAAATATGGAAATAATCCCATGGAAATTATGAGTTATATATCAAAATTTTAAGTAAATTTTCCACTTAGAAACAAACTTGGTCTTGATTTTCAGTGTTCCTTCAATCAAGATTAAAATACGTTACCAATACATAAGTTATAAAGCTTCAATAGTGTTTTTTAAGGGAAACAAGCAAAATTATTTTAAAAAACGGGTAGCAGAAAAGAGGTGAATTTTATTTATCTTTTTTGTTCTTAATATTATTATTATTTTCATTGCATATAAAAATAACTAACTAAGTCTATGACCTATGGAACCCAGAGGTTCACACAAGCTCTTCACTGACTTTTATCCGTACCCAATTGTATACAATTTGTACTTTGTATTCCAATTTTTGCGAAATTCATCTTAATATTTCCTCCCATTTGTGCATAGGTCTTCCTAACGATCGTTTTCCTATAAGTCTACCAGTCAAGACTTTGAAAGCATTCTATTAAACCTATATGACATGCTCACCTAAGCATCCTAGACTTGATAACCCTAACAATAATGGGTAATTCTATAAACTATGTAGTTCCTCAATATGAAGCTTTTGCCAATCACCATTCTTATTCCTCTTAGCTTCCTACAATTCTGTTCTCAAATACTTCACTCAGAGTAAGAGATTATGTGTGACAACCATTTCATTGCATATAGTTTACGAAAAAATTGTCTTTTTTTTCTTTATATGAATATAAAAGGAAAAAGTAGAAGGAAAGCAATGGATAGGAAGAATAAGATAAGCATAATTTTAAAGAAACAGAGTCAAAATTATTTTCCAGGTCTGTCAAATGTATAATAATAATAATAATAATAATAATAATAATAATAATAATAATAATAATAATAATAATAATAAATATTTAGATAGCTGAGCTGGATTCCAGCTTGCACTACCTAAAATTTGTCTTTTAATCAAGTTCAAAAAAGCATCTTTAGTCAGTAACTGAAAATTATATTTTCAACAGTCTTCTTCTTCTTCTTATAAGGTTTCTATAGACTTTTTCCCTGTAATTTTAACACCAAAACAATCTTAAATCCCTGTGAAACTAATATTCTTTGCTGGGTCTTCCATAAAAAATTATACAATACCTTACTCCACTCCATTTGTTAGCTGAAGTCTTCCTACAATCCACCAGAAAACTGAAAGAGAAAACCATAAAAATGTGGTCGCTATAAAGCCTTCCAACCACCCAAACAACCAAGTAACCTTAAAACCTGATTTTTCTCAGTTCAAATTACCTAAAGTAATCATATTGGAATTAATAAAACACACAACTTATATTGTCTAATCTAATTTTCTTTTTTTTCTTTTTATTTCGTATATTTACATTTTTTTTTTCTTTTTTTTTTTACATTTTTCTTCTCTTTAATTTTAACTTTTCGACTGCTTCCACCCGTTTAACAGCCAATATTAACAATTTAGCTGTTTCCTCATCCAAGGGAAACAGTTCCCAGAGATCATCTTCTTCTTTCTTCATTTTTTTTCTTTTTTCTTGTTCTTGTTCTTCGCCCTTTCTTTTTTCGGATTTGTTGTCTTCATTTGCAACCGCCAATAACATTGCGTCTATTTCGTTAAATGAGCCAATAATCTCGAATGATGTGGATGGTCCCTCCATTCTGCAAAAAACAAAAATAAACACTTATAAATATCAAATAATACTATAAAATTTCAGATGTTATATTTAAGCAGACGTGCTATTAAAAATATATCAAAATAGGTATCATCTTATTTTTTATGTCTCTCAATAATTCATTCAATCAGTTCACTGTTCTATTCTCAAAATAAATAGCTACTGTACATTGAATACTCAGTTATCACTCTTATACTTATTCGTTTAGCGCCTATAATTTGATCTGTCAGAGTTATTTCATTATTTAAATATCAGTTCTTAAAAGTTGGATCTTCAATACAAATAATGACTCTAATTATTTTTTATTTATTTATTTTACATCAGTAAAAAACTCTGGGGATCTAAGTTACCTAAATTATGATTATAAGGTAATTTACCTATATTTCCAACAAAAGTAATATTTCATTCCTTCAAACATAAACATTCTATTTTTTTTCTACAATTTTATCTTACTTTTAAAAGTAACCTACATATAACTGTCTACAATACCTTAAAAATTACCAGTTTGAAACATATTCTAACAAAATTACTTTGTAACCCTCCCAACAAAAAATTTCAATGTCTGTCTGTTTTTTGCCTACATATTCAAAATATCAAATAACATACGTCCTTATTGCCATTGTATGAACATATTCGTATCATTTATATGAAATTCCATAAAAATTAAGCAAAAGTTTTTCCTAGGAAACATTTCTATTTACAATACTACCAAGATAATATTCAGTTATCATTACGTTTTTATTTTACTTTTTCCATACAAATCCTAAATTAATTTCCTCTAGTACATTTGGTTCATAGTTCTATTTTCTGCTTAAGTCATCATTATAAATATTTTACCTTTAATACCATGTCACTTGCCACAGCTAACAAGTTTGTATGCACCACGGTCCTCCGCTGACCTTCTCGTTTTCGCGTATAATCTTTCTGTTTTAATATCAGTCATTAATTGTAGTCTTCTTTGCCCCCTCCCTTTCTTTCTTGTTAATATACCCTCTAGAACATTCCTTAACAAGAGATTTGGTTAACTAATCTTATACTAAACAATATTATCATCATAATTTTTTCGGAATGCTTCCGTTTCCTTCCACATCCTTAATGATCATCTTCTTTTACCCTGACTCGCATTACCGTGCAATATAAAGTGCTAAGTGCCATAAAATCAATTCAATATTTTCAATAAATTATTATAAGAAAACAAAATCCATTTTTCCTAAAAAACTATTCTCGTTCATAAGCTCCTACATTTCTAAGCGGTTAACGTACGCGCATTTGCCATAGGTAACCAGCGTTTGCTTCCCGTGGCAAACTCATGTGGTGCCCATTGCACGTAAAGTTGTAGGTCCACGTCTCATATTCCATGGCTGCACAAGGAAACGCTAAACTCAAAATCAACTTAACTCAACTGAAATCTTCTTTATACATACATTTTAAATACGGTCATTTGATTTTTCCATACTTATATTAATATAATATAATTCATAAATTTACTTTCAGTCTGAGTAAATATTTTAGCCCCGCAATGCTTTTATGTTTCCTGTATTTTTATTTTTTATTCTTTCGGACATAAGGCCAGTTACATAAAGCTATACAACAGGTATAATGCCATATATATATTCCAAAAATAATAATAATATTTAAGTCGCAAGCACACGCCGTGAAATAGTGATATTCCCAATAAAAAGTCCATATGGGTATTAATTTCAATTAAATTTAGGCATTAAAACATTTCTCTGTACGTTATTAGTTAAATCTATACTAATATTACACATGCATGGTTTTGCCCAATTCTTTAACTAACAAATATAATTCAATTATCTCTTTTCCAAAATAATTATGACACACTTGCACCTACATTACCAATTTTCATGTCATAAATGTTGGTGTGTGTTTCCAATATTAAAAAACTGTCATTGCCAAACTGGTACTTAATAACAGTCTGTTTTAAATCCATGGCATTTTTACGTAACCTTCTATCTACACGCAAAAATATATGGCAAACTACACTTTTCCAATTAAGCTAGCGGTGCATTAAACGTAAAACAATTCAGTTCAATTCAACACATTCACTCAACTAATTTCAATTGCACATTATCTTACATAACATTGCTTTTGTTTTTCCAATTCATGAATTAACTAAAAGTTTATATTTCATATCCTCTTTCTAATAATAAATTCCAATATTTATTAAAGCCAGTTTGCGGTACCGCGCGCCTCCGGTGCTTCAAATCTCTCATACAATCCCAATCCGCAACAAGTCAAATTTATGCTGCGCAAACACCGTATGCCTACATTTTGTCGGGGTTCTCCCGCTTCCTCCCATTTTTCTTCATTCCAACATTTCACTCATCATCACCGTCTCCTTTAGCCTAACAGAAATACACAGCAACGGTGTGCGCCCTAGCTACCACGTCACTGTAAAAAACCATGTAAGTACTCTCATCATGCATTTTCTCGCAATTTTTCCCTTTCATCCCACACTCTCATTCCCCCATTTCATCCATCTCTCATTATTACCCTTTACCCTAACCTGCATAAGGGTAAAACGTCAAACTTAAAAATTTTATTTTCTATATCAATAATAAACTTTTATTTTTGCACCATCTTGTGCTTTTTTCTCCATATGTTCCAACGGTACCTCAATGTTATAATGTACACCTCTGGTGCGTGCAATCCCTCCTTCAATTCCCCCGCAAATTAACTTTGTGTTAAACATCATTCTCTTATTGGGTTTTCACGTTTTTCTCTCACTATCTTATTCCAACAATTATTGAGTTATTATTTATTTGCCTTAATCACGCGTCAGTCTTAGCATAACTGGTATAACCGTGGGACGTTAAACTTAAAAATTTCATTTTCTATCTTTTCATCGTTTCCTCTATATATGTTTCAAAGGTATCTCTCATGCGTAAGGTCTTTTATTTAATCCCTAGACATGTAACTTTTTAGTGGACAACATCGTGTTCGTGAGTTTACTCGGGGTACTTCCTTTTGCTCCTACTTTCTCATTCCACCAATTCTTCCAGCATCATTCACTTGCCTTAATCACACATCAGTTTTAACCTAAAGGACATAATCGTGGCACGATAAACTCAAATATTGCATTTTCTATGTTATTTATAAGCTTTTATCTTTCCAGCGTTTCCTGCTTTCCTCTCAATAAAACTAGGCTACACATACTATACTCAAAATGTTCGCAACTAAAACTAATCTTTTCCAAAAAGTCAATTAAACATAATAAGCTCCACAGTTTTCCTCTCTTAAGTTTAAAAATAAATAAAATAATTTATTTCTTACCTCAAATCTCCAAATTTCTTTCAAAACGCTGATAAAAAAAAAAAAATCGATCCAGGAAAAAATCTAAAACAAAAATAAGAAAAAATAATTAGTATAAATTCAACACATCCTTCACAAGCACACAATATCATTCTCTCTCTCTCTCTCTCTCTCTCTCTCTATATATATATATATATATATATATATATATATATATATATATATATATATATATAAACTTTAATAAAAATTACTTGGGTGGTTTAGAATTAAGTTCTATGCTATTATATAAATTTAAAAATTAATTCCACCATCAGCTTTTCAATATTTCTCATTTTATTTTTCTTAAAAGTCAATAAATAAAAATAATATTATATTCTCACTTCAATTATCTATAAAAGTTAAGTTCTTTCGTTATTACTTTATAGAATAAATATAAAAAACAAAATTCAACTTACCTTCCAAATATAGATATTTCCGGTCAACTAAAAACTCCTTTCCTCAAATATTAAACACAGACGAACTAGCACAGAGTAAGTTCTAAAATACAACTAAGCGTGTTCTCCAAAACAACATATTTATATTTTTTTCACAAATAAAAGATTCAAACTAACGCCAAACATTTTACGCTTTCTTTTCTTTTCTTTTTTTTTTTTTTTAAAATCTTAGCGTCCCCTGCAAACACTTTCGTCCAATTACTGTATGTCTTAAAGCAAAATTCTTTTAAAACACTACCCCCTACAACTTCCCTTCAATACAACACAAAATTTACGCAACTATCTCTCTACAAACAATAAATTCACACATAAAAGAAACTCTTTCCCTTAAATACAGCTTGTAGCGTCTACATAATTCACAATAGCCAAAAAAATACAATACACTTTTGTAGGTTCTGCAAAACGAAAACGAAACCAAAGGTTGCCTTTTTCAGTTTTATTATCTTATTCAGCACTGGAACAGCTCTTTTCCCTCTCTCTCTCTCTGTAAGTATCGCACCATACGTTAACATAATTCTTCAATACTAAGGCGTTCAGTTTTCGTGCTTCAAGTCTCAGCTTCAGTCACACTTTACACCACATACATATTTTAATATATCTATAATTCACGTTATACATTATCCCATCTAACGTAGCAAAGGTTCAATCCCCGACCCAATCAATTCAACTTTATGGTAAACAAACACCGTGTTCGTGGGTTTTTTCGGGATTCTCCCGTTTCCTCCCACTTCCTATATACTTTTAAGAGCTTATTTTAGCTCCCATATTTAGTTCAAACACATTAGATTGTTCAGAGTTTGTAAAAAACAAACGAACCAAAAAATAATCATCGTCTCCTTCACCTTAGCCGTACACGCATCAAAGGTGCGCGTCCTAGCTACTACGTCAATATAAAAAAAGCATCTAAATACTATCATCTTGCAATTTCTCGCAATTCTCCCATTTCCTCCCACTATCTCATCGTCTCCCTTAGCCTAATCCAAATAACCATGCAACGTAATCTTAAAAATTTCAATTTCAATATTCCAACTACAAAAAATATAAGTTTGTAAGCATCAGTATTATACACAAATTATTCACTAACTTCATGCCTCATGTAGCGTCGCTGTTGAAACCAAAGCAAAACTAACATCAAGTCAAGTCAAAATCCATTCAATTCATATTGTGTTCCTTCGAATTTTCATGTATCTTCCTATCAATTTTAATCCAATTATCACAACACTAATAAAATATTTATCTTTAATGTATCAAACATCTATGTTCCAATCCTCAGCTCACAGCATATATATTTTCCCATATTTTATTCTATTTTTTTTTTCTCAACTATAATATAATATCAAATCAATCATGTCTCTTCTCATCTGCATCTTTTCAACTATATAACATAAAAATTCAACTAAATTAAAACTTCAAACAAATCCATAACCCCGAAATATCTAAATTTCTATTGCAAATATTATCTTATTTTCCACGTAAGTTTCTCACACTCCTTTTCAAAACTACAAAAATCCATTCATGATAGTATCCCTAACTTCAACAATACTTTTTTTTCTTTTTTCTCACTCTGTTAAACCACTGGTATAATAACAATCTTACTCACAACCTGTCTGTTTTCGCCCTTTCGTTTTTTCACAAAAACAAGTACAATAGCTATTCTTTAAAGTTAACAAGAATCTTTTCCAGAAAAATGGCTTTTTCTTTCTTTCTTTTTTCATTCTAACAGGGCATGCTAAATGGAACATTTTTCTGTCTAAGTCAGAAAAATCTTTTTTTTTTTCTTTTCTAAAAAAAGTTACGTTCAACTCAAAATTACAGGGGGTCCCATCCGTCAACAATAAATGTCACATACGTTTTTCTCAAATAACTTTCTATATCCTAACAACTTAAAAGATCTTTTTTTTTTCTTTCTTTTCTAAAAAGAGTTACACATGCACGTGTGTCGCAACCAACATGACAATTTCTCATCCACACACACAAAAAAAGTTTCGCTTTCTATTGTAGTAATTTTAACTATTCCCACGTTAATTTAAACTGGTCCTTTGGTCAAAAGGACACTACACTTTCCCTATGCATTTCTATGCCGCGTCTCTCAATATGGGGTAATGTAACAACTCTCACAAAGTCACACGTAACATTTTCAAGGTATTTCTTACATTCTCTCTCCTTCAGTATAATGAGCGGTACCTCTCCATAGGTTGCATGTTACAGTGCCCCCAATTAACCCATGTCCAGAGCTCAGTACACCCCCTTCACCTCCAAAAAAAAAACCTGGAACACACACATACAAGCAGGTGTCTCCTATTTCTTTCTTTTCCATGCATTAAAAATCACAGGCCCCCAATCAAGCAATGTCCAGAGCATAGTTCGCCCTCCTCCTCCAAAAAACTGGACCACCCAAAATTACAGTACACCTGTGTATATGTTTCTTTCTTTAGTACACATCAAAGAATTCTCTCCCTACCCATGCCATTCTTAGGTTACATGACTTTCTCACGTCCTGCTGTTACACTATTTTCAAACACCCATATCTCACTTTCAACTCGTACTTTCTTACTTCCTTAATTGACAGAATGATGGCATTACGTGACACTTACAAGAAGCTTTTCTTTGATGTTTCTCATGTTTCTAAAATTTATTTGACGTGTCTCTCTGCCTTCCAACATTTAAAGTATTGTGCAACATCCATATGTCACATTAAATTGACACTTTGTTACTTCCTTAATTGACACAAAGATGAAAATACGTGACAGCTTCAAAAGAAGCATCTGCTACGATTACAATGGTGTTTGTCGGCTATCTATTGTCTATAATACCTCACACGTTGGATAGATTCAGGTCCAAGTACTACTCCGGTATTAGGCCAGTGGAGACTAGTATGGATTCTGGATTAAATCTTATTTTGAACTTTAGTCCCACACTTCTTAATAATTTCATTTCTGAAACGTAAGGATGTCCACGAGACAAAGAGTTGATGCTGTCTAGTCTCAAAATTGTATCAAAGTGACTTATCCTCTCGGAAAAAAATGTGCCAATTTCTATTGACAAAGTTACGCCTTCTCTCGAATCTCGTCTCGTCTCGCACGCAATCCGACTAAAGAGGAACATTAATTGGTTCACCGGGGCGGCTTATATGGAAATTTAAAGCATGCATATACACAAGGTGATTTTTTTTTTTAGAACTCACGGATTTCATTTGAATCTAGAATTTCTAACAGAAGTCGATTTTCATGCAGTTTGTGGCAAATGATTAAGGAAGGATGGGAGATTTATGGGACCATGTTTACTGGTGTAAATTCATCCGGGGTAATATCGGCCACGCCTCAAGAAAACCCGCAAATATTCGCCAGTGTGCCTTACAATTGGTATCAAGTGCAGTGCGATGTGAAGATTTGAGTTTTCTTCGTACATGGAAACCTCGCCAAGGTCAATAAGAATAAGAAATAGGAAACTGGGCCGTTGTATTGGGAATTACGCTGTACAATTCTGTGTTACTGTCTTAGTATGATCCGGACACAGTGAGAATAGTGTACTCTGTGGAGCAACATGAGTCTATCGTTAAAAGATTTTGGTAAATGGAATCTGTTGTTGCTTCGCGAAGTTCATTTAGAAACAAATTTGCCTCACGTTCTGCCCCAGAGAGTAACATAATATACCTATGATCGCTAGTGAATAAATTGGAAGAAACAGGATCGCTTCTGAGTGAGACAGGAAAGCATCGAACCCTGTAGGCAGCTCTTTGTGGAAAATGTTATTTATCGACTCCTTGGGTCGCTCAAGAAATCTCTCCGTTGTTTGTCGCAAGAAATCGGCTGTATCTATTCAACATGGGATTTTTGCGTGTTACCACTAACACTTAATTTGTATTCTGCAATTCCGCTTCAAAAATCCGAAACCTCATCCCAATTGCAAGGTACACTGGTGAATATTTGCTGTTTTTCTTGAGGCTTGGCCGATATTATCCCGGATGAATTTAAACCAGTAAACATAGTCCCATAAATCTCCCATCCTTACTTGATCATTTGCCACAAAGCGCATGCATGAAAAGCGGACTTCAGTTAGAAATTCTAGATCCAAGTGAAATCCGTGAGTTTTAAAAGAATCACTCTGTATACATACATACATATATATATACAAAATATTGACCATTCTCTGCGAACATTTTGATATTCTACTCAGTTAAATTATTGAATATTCTTGTCCACTTCAACTTCTGAGTAGTTTTTAATAATGAGGAACATTAAAAAGCACGAATCTTGCTATGTAAAATTTTCTAAGTGCGACATAACTATGAATACTGAAAAACTTTAGTACTATTTTATTTTACTTTCGCAATACTTTGAATATTAAAAAAATGGAGGAAGTGGAACTAATATGTTACTTTTCATTATACATTTGAGTGAAACAGGATTACATATCGTTGGATTCGAGAGAGAACCATAACAGACTTGATGTACAGAATTTTCTGGTTTTAATTAGGAAAAAGAAGGTATTCACTACCACTTCTTTATTGATGCTTGATTTTGAATTTCAGCATTTTGTTAAATCGAGGACTAAACTAAGAGAAACCTTTTTTATACTTCTAGGTATCATGAAATGTAATGACGTTCAAGGCATATCCCACTTTTACGTAGTACAAACACTTTATTTATTTATTTATTTATTTAGTTAGTTAGCTTTTAAAAAAATGCTGTTTCTCTAGTCTAAAAACATGCAAAATGAAGATAAATAAGAAGAAAACCAAAGTGATAAAGTGCACAAGAGCAGGACAGAAAGAGACAAACGTATGGCTAGATGGAAGTCTAATATCCTCGGATAGAAGAAGTGAAAAAGACGTAAATTGCAGCATAGCGCAGGCTAAACAAGCATTCAATAGGAAAAGAAGACTACTAACATCAAAAAATGTGTCGCTGGACGTTCGTAACCGATGTATTAAGACACTGGTGTGCAGCGTGGCACTTTACGGATCAGAGACGTGGACATTGAGAAAAGCTGAAAGCATTTGAAATGTGGTCTTGGGGCGAAATGCTGCGCGTATCATGGACCGAAAGGAAAAGGAATGAAGACGTAATAAAGAAGCTAATGAAAGACAACAGATCATGAATAGGATAAAGAAGAAACAGCATGCTTGGCCATCTAATTCGGCACTCCAATTGGATCACCGTGCTGATAGAGGGAAAGGCAGAAGGAAAAGCAGGAAAAGGAAGACCAAGGATATAATATCTAGATGCAGTTACGAAGAAGAGGCCTTATCAAAGTATAAAACAGCTCTCCCAAGCGAGAGCAAAGTTTTAAAATTTCCATGTTGCCCATCAACCTATTGTTGAGATAAACAAGAAGAAGAGATGAACACTAACACTTTAAATACAAATTCAGCACCGAACTTGAGGGAACGGGGAGATACATAAAAAAATCGAAAATGGCTGATATCAGTGTCGATTACATATTTTTCGGGGTCGCAGAGACCAACGGTAACACTTCCGATACCATTTAAATCCAAATTCAGCCCCCATTGCCCTTTATGTCCAAAATGAAACGTATTCTTTCCATGTGAACACGGGCAATCTGCGAGTATAAATATATAAGCTCTAGGCTATAGTATGAAAGCCCAGGAGCCAATTGCACTTCTTACCCCCTTCACCCCAGTGGGCGGCCATACTCATGCAACTCTACATACTTCACGCCCACTCCCCTCTTATTGTCACTCATTGGATAATTCCTTGTTTCGATTTTAAATACAGCTCTAAATTCTCAAATCTTCAATAATAATAATAATAATAATAATAATAATAATAATAATAATAATAATAATAATAATAATAATAATAATAATAATAATAATAATAATAACTGCAAATTTTGTTTAGGTTGCAGAAAAAGTCCTGAATACCATTTTCGAGCAATATATGTATATTTTTTAACCAGATTTCTTCTTTAGAGTCTTCATCCTGGCGAAATTAAAATAACGCTAATTTTACAGTAATTATGTGATATCTTCCAATAGATAAAAGATAATCGAAATGTGGAACAAGGGCACCCTAGACAATATTATTTTACATGAGAAACCGTTATCACGACTCATTTATCTACTTTCGATTTCGAGCCATTTAGAAAATCGGCATTTATTTTCGCGTTTCTAAACAGCTGAAAACGGAAAAGCCACTAGGTGACTTGTGATAACGGTACCTCACGCAAAATAATATTGTCTAGGGCGCTCTTGTTCCGTACTTCAATTATCTTTTATCTATTTGAAGATATCACATATTTACTGTAAAATTAGCGGTATTTTAATTTCATCGGGAAGAAGACTCTTAATAGAATCACAGTTTTTACTCAATTCTTCTTTGGTTTTGTGCATTGTTTAATCTAACATCTCTCTGTTACAATACTTGTAATATTTATAACTACGAATATAGTTTGTCAGTAGCTTAAGCACTCCAGGTTGAGAGATCCTTTGGTGTAGAATGCCTGTTAATTTCTTCTGCTTGCTTAAATTTTGAGGCTCGCCTCCACATTCGCTACCGGATGAGTGTAAAGTTTCGAGTATCTCCAATAAATGGAAGCACGTATCAACTCTTACCCATGTATCTTGTAGGGTGAGACAATATTCACAATCATTGAATCAATTTTAGGAGATGAAATATACAAACTTTGTTAGAAAAGAGGGCCATCCCTGCTTTACATTTATTTTAAATCAAAGAGAAGCGGTTCGTGGATTCTATCAGTACCTTCGGGATTTTTTTTTAAAGTCCTGGACATGCTATTTTCTCTAAAGTACACATTTTGGTCACAATTTCAATATCTTACAGCAATCGAGAAACGGGGTTCTCTGAGACGAATCATAGGTTAATTTTATCTAGATCGTTTATGATTATACGCATAACTCTGTTGAGTTGAGTTGATTTTCAGTTTAACGTCCTTTTCAGCAGTGAGGCTATATGAGAGGGGACCTACTGATTAACGTGGAATCCGAACCACGTGAGCTCCCGCCGGGTATCGATCCCGGGACTCCTATGCTAAAGGCGCGTACACTAACCGCTTAGCCACAGAGGAGCTCGCGCATAACTCTGTGTTGATATTCATTAGAATAGTAGGAGTCTCTCTTATACGCGTTAACCCTATCCTTAGTAGTAGAGACAACTTGCAAACTCCTTGTCGTAACCTTGAATTGCGAGTCCCCCAAACTTGCATCTAGCTTGATTGGAAAACGTGTAAGCATGCCGCAAGCTACATTCACGTAACGTAGCTACATGGAGGCAAACTTTACATTTAATGTTCCATTCAAACTTGACGCAAGCGTTTTTAGTCAAATCAAGTCAATAACCAATGAACGGTCAGTGATACTATGACGCTGTGCGAAGGGTCTAAAGCATCGCTTGCAAGTACAACAAAAGGAAGATTGTATGAAACCATGTGTTTCAAGCGTATAAAGCCAAAAGCCGGGCACACGCCAACAGCCCGAAAACTTTCGTGATACTATGAGTAGTCAACATACGGACTCATTGCGGCTTCGAGGGTTGCGGTGGCTCAGTGGTAAAGCGTGTTCACCTCTGGTGCATGGGGTCTCTGCTTCCATCCCAACTCTCTCCAAGTTAACTTTATGGTGGACATACACCGTATGCGTGGGTTTCCTCGGGGTTCTCCCGTTTCCTTGCACTTTCTTCATTCCACCATTTCATTCATTTCTCATCATCACCGTCTCCTTTAGTCTAGCCGGCATATTCGTGGCACGTAAAACTCAAAGATTTAATTCTTTTTCATTGCAGCTTCGATGTGATTCTGCCGTTGATCTTAAAAGCAAGAAGCGATCTAATAGAGATGTTGAAGGATACGTCAAAAGTGTAGAAACTGTTGCAAAAAAAAAAAAAAAAAAAAAAAAAAAAAAAAAACTATTCGTAATGAGCACTAGCACTGTTTGAATCAGGAAAAGAGAAAACAATACTGATCAAATTTGCATTTTGCTTTTGCCTGAACGGAACACCAAATGCAGTCAATTGTTCATATCCTCATAAATAAGTCATCATTTGGCAACGCAACTGGACACTGGAAAACGGTGTGAATCTTCTCACATATAGTGTGAGGGCCACTTCACTTCCTCTTTCTTTTTTTGATCTTTCTACGTTGAACATGATGTTTCTTCTAAATCTCCCCCTTTGTTTTACTGATTTGGAAACACTGTTTGTCTCACCCATCATCAGCCTTCATGTTTGTATCTGGAGCTGCAGATGTTTACATCACCCACTCTCAACCCCCGCCCACTGGGATGTCTACATCCTCATTTCCAACATTGCTGCGTTGCCATATCGACACATCGATTCAATCTCTCGACGCTTGGATGCTTGGAAATCATTCTGCATTCATTCGGAATAAATGACTCAAAAGAAAGAAAGAAAAAAAAAAAGGAGAAAAGCCCGGCGACAAAGAGTTTTATATTCAGCGCAGAATTATTATTAGTTTTTGTCTCGCCTTTTCCTCCGTACTCTACTCATAACAGTTCTACGCCCTTAATATTTGGAGGGCTTTCTCGCTTTCTGTGTGTATTAGTTTATTAGTTCACCATGTGACGTTCTAATTTAACAATCAGACAGTTCAAAATTCAGCTTTTGTAAGTTTGTTCTGAAATTAATACCGTATTTCACTGTTTAAATTATATATAGTAAATTTATATTGCGTCACTGACAAATAATCTGACAGTATATGTTTGTGATATTACTATAGGGTAAGATAAAGAATATTAATCGTATTAAAATAATAATTATGTCCAGTAAATTGTTTATTAACATATCAACCGTATGTCTAGTGTTACACTTGGTTTCTGGCAACTACGTAATTGTAACGCTTTTGTTACTGATTCCCTGAAATGTTACTGAACGATCTTAAAAGCAATCGCTGCATATAAAAGTTTTTTCCTTATTGACTGACTGACTGATCAACGCTACACTAAATTACTTAAATTATAAAATTGAATTTTTGACAACACGTATCATTTCTGACCTAAGAGATTATTTTTTTTTTTTAATTCGACGTGGAAGGTGATGGGGTTATAATTATTATGGTATGATGTCCATATATTGTATTATCTGTTTTTGAAACTATTTTAATTTGGAATTCAGTGTGTGTAGTATTTATGTATGTATTATAATGTATAAATTACAATTATATACCTATAACTTGAGTTTGGTTAATTTGAATTTAACTTCCTTTTCAGCAGTGAGGCTATCAGACCGGGACCTTCTGATTAACGTGGAATCCGAAGCACGTGAGCTCTAGCCTGGATTCGAACCCAGGTCTCCCATGCCAAAGGTGTGTGCGCTAACCGTTTAGCCACGGAGAAGCTCTGCTGTAACTTGAGTACAGGAATGGAATACAGAGAGAAAATGAGTTAAAAGAATGTATTGATACCGCGCATGGAGGAGAGATGAATTTTGGTCTTTGGTCTATTCACTTAAAATAACTAAACACGGGTTTTAGTATTTCTGATAACGACCTAGAAAGGGAGGGTTGGAATTTATTGTAAGATGTTCGTATCTCGGATTTCCCTATGGGTCGAGGCAAGAAATTTAGTATCTGGAGTTTCCATCTAAATTAACTGAATACAAGTTTCAGCGCATTTCCATACCAGATTTAGAAAGGAAGAAAAACGGGGGGAGGGGGGGTGGCTGTGATGCCTATTTTTAGGAATACCTTAGGTTTAGACAAATAAAATTTGGTATTTAAAACTTTTCATTTAAAATAACGGAACATGTCCTCCAGTGTTTTCTTTTTCTTTTCATCTATGACCCAAGATAAAAGAAAACAGGTAAAAGGGAGGCTGACTAAACAAGGGCGCCGATTTCTCTGTAACTTTGGGGGGGGGCATTCGGATACAGAAGGCATATAATGAGGATTTTAAGACAAATTGAATTCAAATTATGCCAAATATTGCATATTCATAAATACTATGCGGGAGCCCACATGAGGTTTGGGGGGCCCGGGCCCCCTCGCCCCCCCTTAGAATCGGCACCCTTGTGACTAAGGTGCCCATGCAAGAAATATTCGAATTTCGTTGTGAGACTTCGACTTCAAACTAATTCTATACTAAATATACAGAAGAAGGATTGCAAACTAGTTCCCGCAGTAACACGTTTCAGCATTTGCTAGTCCTTGTATAATACAATTGATACAGTAAAATACTCCATACTACGCTTAGGGATGCGCACGAGACAAGATTGTGGCTGTCTCGTCTCGAAAATTTACTGTAAAACTGATGTCTCGACTCGAAAAATGTATATTTCACTATTGGAAGAGGCGTGTCTCGACTCCAAAAATGTATATTTCACTACTTTAAGAGTCGCGTCTCGACTCGAATTTTGTCAGGAAAATCCTGTCTCGGCTCGTCTCGTGCGCATCCCTAACTACGCTAGAGAGCTGGCTTTCTATTTCCACTTCTATTCCGCTAAATTTTACCTATAACGCTAAACGAAATTATGTGTAACCTCTGTAACTCTGCGTTGTGAGAATTCCTTATATTAAATAACACATCTTGTAAAATTGTACATGTATTGTTTTAGACGGAGAGGGAACTTTCATGTTTAGACATGAGTAAAACACAATTACCTTACACATTAACAACAATGACAGAACTAGCAACAATGAGAATTACGTAAAAGCATAGAGCTTCGAGTTCTCAAGATCATATCAAGAGAAATTCGAATTATACAGGTAAAACTTCGACTTGTAGATGTTTGCAGATACGAAACTTTGGGTTACCAAGGTTTTTAAATTATGATTAGGAAACCCTTAAAATTCGACTTATCGAGGTTGTAATTTTTAAACATTAGACTTACAGAGGTTATTTTACATTGAATGTTATGGAGAGTTCAAGCGAATGTAAAAAAAATCGAGTTATTGGGGTCCAGCTTTATACAAATACCTATGCGTATACAAATCCCTCCATCTAATCTTGTACTTCATTTTTTTTTCGTAAAATACATTTAATACTCATAAATGAAAAAAAAAATACTCCTTTCATTTTTCATTTTCATTTATGTTTCAAGATTCTGGATATTTAGTGTTGCAAATTAAGTTTTAGATGCTTGCAAATAGATACAATATCAACCTAATTTTTGCGGTTAGCGTACGATCCTTTGGCGTGGGAGACCTGGGTTCGATCCCCGACAAGAGCTCATGTGGTTTGGATCTACGTTAAGCTTTAGGTTCATGTCTCATAATTGCCTTGCTGCTGAATGGAATGCTAAACTAAAAATAATAATAATAATAATAATAATAATAATAATAATAATAATAATAATAATAATAATAATAATAATAATAATAATAACATAACATCAATCTAATTTTAGTGCTGCAAACCATATGTGAGGTTAAAACGTATGCTGTTAATGAAAAAACTTTACTATTTAATATAGGCCCTAATATTATTGGAAAATCAAAATATCCTGCTACCAAATAGCCAATTAACTCGTGTGGTTCTGCTTAGAATTAGCGATGAAGCCAATCTCTTGTACTAATTTTTGTTTCAATGTTGAAAAGGGGAAGGCGGCTCAGTCATAGAGGGCGTACCTCTAGTGCGTGGGGGTCATGGTTCGACTCCCAGCCAAGTAAGTTAACCGTGGACAACACCGTATCCGTGGGTTTTCTTATGGTTCTCCTGTTTCATCCTAGGTTCTCATTCCACCAATTCTTTCATAATGAATCACTTGCCTTGATCGTCGTCTCTCTCAGCCTGAATGACATAATAGTGAAACATTAAACTAAAATATTACAAGACTTCTTTTTTTTTTTTTTAAGGTGGACTAAGATGCAAATAAATAATAGATTTAAAAATATATATATATATGAAAGAACTACTTACTAGTGTCGTCACATGAATTCAACAATTCAACCTGAAAGAAAGAGAAAATACATTTTAGAGAATCAGTGTCGTACTATTTGAGACAAATGTAATTTCAATTAATAAATAACATTTTTTTAAAATATAAAGAATATTTTCTTTTTTCATTGACTGACAAATTATTGGTATCTCATTGACTGGCACAGCTGATTCAACAACACCTATGTAAATCAGCTTTCTTTCAGTTTTCTAAATTAAATCTATTTTATGTACAGTATTGTTCAACAAATCTTAACCACTCGTCTTGCTTTAAAAGAACCATTTTCTGACATTCGAACGTAGGAAATTCCAATTTGAGTCTAAATAAAAATTTCAGTTGACCACAGGGATTTAACATTTGTTTGATATAATTCCAATTGTGGGTTAAAGAATAGGGAGTTTTCAAAGAGAGGTGGATGGCTAGGTTTTTTTTTTTTAAAAAAAAAAAAAACAATGTGCATCTTCTTATTTTCTTTCTATTTACTGAAGTTTCATATATACCTACGTAATCGTTAACACCAGAGAAGGAATGGGTCAGTGACTCGTGGGTCAACAGGACGTGATCCACTCTGACCCACTGCTCAGTGCATTGTAGACAGCATCTTTTGAACACTCGTGAATTTCTCACGTTTTACTTTCAAGGCCTCCATTTTTTTCTCCGTTTTTCATTTGTTTCTATTTACTTTCCTGAGATAAGTATATCTAAGTGAGAAAGAACTTCAGGCATTTCTGGATATTGATATTTGTAATTGTAATAATAGCAATAGGACTTACTACTTGGCTTTCGAGGTGTTTTTTGATGAGCTGACTACTGGAAAAATATATTTTTGAATCACTTGTAATATATGAATTATTATATATAAAAAATTGAAAGTAACTATGTGTGCGTGATTATCACGACCAAATGAAATGATTTTTGGTAAAGTATGGGACAAAAATAAACGACCAAAAACGCCATTAGTTTTAATGGCATTTGTGGTCGTTTTTTTTTTTTATCCTGTACTTTATATAGTTAGGCCTTAATCCAAATTAGGATATTATTATATCGCTTTTATTACAATACATGTCCTAAGGGCGGACTAAAGGTCCGAAATTTTGCAAAAAATTGAGTATCTCACGAGTTGGTCACGGTGCGTAGTGGGTCAGAGAGTCGTGGACCACGGAGGATGGTGGGTCAGTGGATCATGGCTCAAGTTTTCACTGACTCGTGCCATCTCTAGTTAGCACCATTTTACACTGAACAATATAAGGTGGAAGTGAACTTTTGAAAATCAGCTGGCCACAAACTAAAATCATATACAGCGAATTTGCCTACGCTAGCCACTTTTTTATTTAGATATATGTGGCCAATTTACAAAATATATACCGCATGGCTGTTGTTGCATGGATTCACAGATATGTAGCCAAACTACACAGAAAACCAACTTATAACAAATTTTACTACTGTATTTACACTGTTAAAAATGATTTTCTTAAATTTAAGAAAACGTTTCTTAACTGTGCACCGAGATAATATTTTCTTAGAAATGAGATTTGGCAATTCTCATTCATAAGGAAAGTAACAATACAGTATATTTTCTCGTTTCGCTTTATATAACCTGATCTACTTTTCTTAATTTCTCATCAATGAGAGTTTCAAACTCTTGTTTCTGAGAAAAGGTACTCTCGGTGCAAGGTAAGAAACGGTTTCTCACATTTAAGAAAGTGTTTTTAATAGTGTATAAGTGTCATTCGCAAGGTGCAACTATTGGCGCACCCTCGGGGGGCACTGGATCCAGACCCCCAAAAATTTCCTAACTAAACACACATTTGGGCACTTACTCGAGAAAACTATAGTTGTTTAACAGGAAAATGATTGATCTGTATGAAAATTTGATCTTACACTTCATTTGTACTCTTATAAAACAATCTAGTTTTTTTTTTTTTTGTTTTTTTGTTTTTTTGAAAATACAGATGGAAGTATTTTACAATTACTTATCGACTTTTCGGGTGCAAAATAATACTTGTTCAATACTACATAGACGTAGTGGCTTGTAGTATTTGATCCCCCCCCCAAAAAAAAACTTGGGCCCCTCCAAACAACAATTTCTGGGTGTTCGCTTGGGTGCAACTAAATAAAAACAATTGCCAGGACGACCAACCATGTTAATTCGAACCCAGACCTCTCCAATCCGAAGCTAGAACAGTATTCACTCATCTTAAGTAAGTCAAAATATTAAAATTACTTCTTCTTACAAAAGTCTAGTAGTATAAGATATAACCAGCGCAGAAGTTGAAACACAAAGACAGTTCATTATTCTGATCTCCATTTACACAAAACAACGGTCGTCTTAAAAACATGATTTCTTCCACATCTCAAAATAAATAAATGACACAGGAATGAACAGTATTGCTACGATTGCAATTTCTTTTTTTATGGGCATATAACTAATACTTTTTTCAATTCCGTCTGAAACTGAATTTATGAGCTTACTCCGTAACGCTGGATCTTATAGGGGAAGATCGAGCCTATACTCATAATCTACAGAGGGAGGGTCAAGCCTATATTCATAATCTACAGAGGAAGGGTCAAGCCTATATTCATAATCTACAGAGGGAGAATCAAGCCTATATTCATAATCTACAGAGGGAGGATCAAGCCTATATTCATAATCTACAGGAGGATCAAGCCTATATTCATAATCTACAGAGGAAGGGTCAAGCCTATATTCATAATCTACAGAGGGAGGATCAAGCCTATATTCATAATCTACAGAGGGAGGATCAAGCCTATATTCATAATCTACAGAGGGAGGGTCAAGCCTATATTTATAATATACAGAGGGAGGATCAAGCCTATATTCATAATCTACACAGGGAGGATCAAGCCTATACTCATAATCTACAGAGGGAGGGTCAAGCCTATATTCATAATCTAGAGGGAGTGTCAAGCCTATATTCATAATCTACAGAGGGAGGATCAAGCTTATTTTCATAATCTACAGAGGGAGGGTCAAGCCTATATTCATAATCTACAGAGGGAGGGTCAAGCCTACATTCATAATCTACAGAGGGAGGGTCAAGCCTATATTCATAATCGACAGAGGGAGGATTAAACCTATGTTCAAAATCTACAGAGGGAGGATTAGGCATATATTCATAATCTACAGAGGGAGGTCAAACCTATATTTATAATATACAGAGGGAGGATCAAGCCTATATTCATAATCTACAGAGGGAGGGTCAGGCCTATATTTATAATCTACAGAGGAAGGGTCAAGCCTATGTTCATAATCTACAGCGGGAGGGTCAGACCTATATTCATAATCTACAGAGGGAGGATCAAGCCTATATTCATAATCTACAGAGGGAGGATCAAGCCTATATTCATAATCTACAGAGGGACAGTCAAGCTTATATTCATAATCTACAGAGGGAGGATCAAGCCTATATTCATAATCTACAGATGGAGGGTCAGACCTATATTCATAATCTACAGAGGGAAGATCAAGCCTATATTCATAATCTACAGAGGGAGGATCAAGCCTATATTCATAATCTACAGAGGGAGGATCAAGCCTATATTCATAATCTACACAGGGAGGATCAAGCCTATACTCATAATCTACAGAGGGAGGGTCAAGCCTATATTCATAATCTAGAGGGAGTGTCAAGCCTATATTCATAATCTACAGAGGGAGGATCAAGCTTATTTTCATAATCTACAGAAGGAGGGTCAAGCCTATATTCATAATCTACAGAGGGAGGGTCAAGCCTACATTCATAATCTACAGAGGGAGGGTCAAGCCTATATTCATAATCGACAGAGGGAGGATTAAACCTATGTTCAAAATCTACAGAGGGAGGATTAGGCATATATTCATAATCTACAGAGGGAGGTCAAACCTATATTTATAATATACAGAGGGAGGATCAAGCCTATATTCATAATCTACAGAGGGAGGGTCAGGCCTATATTCATAATCTACAGAGGAAGGGTCAAGCCTATGTTCATAATCTACAGCGGGAGGGTCAGACCTATATTCATAATCTACAGAGGGAGGATCAAGCCTATATTCATAATCTACAGAGGGAGGGTCAGACCTATATTCATAATCTACAGAGGGAGGATCAAGCCTATATTCATAATCTACAGAGGGAGAGTCAGACCTATATTCATAATTTACAGAGGATCAAGCCTATATTCATAATCTACAGAGGGACGGTCAAGCCT
Organism: Thermobia domestica; assembly: GCF_964235325.1. Taxonomy (NCBI): domain Eukaryota; kingdom Metazoa; phylum Arthropoda; class Insecta; order Zygentoma; family Lepismatidae; genus Thermobia; species Thermobia domestica. The sequence continues at coordinate 58,277,510 of NC_137466.1, read as the reverse complement.
ATACTTGTATTCATAATCTACAGAGGGAGGATCAAGCCTATATTCATAATCTACAGAGGAAGGGTCAAGCCTATATTCATAATCTACAGAGGGACGGTCAAGCCTATATTCATAATCTACAGAGGGACGGTCACGCCTATATTCACAATCTACAGTAACCTTGAAGCACGATTTGACACATTTCGAATCATTTTCTGGGTCAGGGTGTCTCAGCAGTACAGCACTCATCTCCAGTGCGATGGGTCGGTTCGTGGTTCAACTACCGAGGCATGTACCGGACAAGTTCATGTTCGTTTTTTTTGTGTGTGTTCTTTCGTTTCCTCCCACATTGTCACTTCACTAATTATTGATAATCACTCATTTTCATTTGTCATTTTCGTTAGCCTAATGGTCATGTTCTTGGGACGTAAAACTAAAAATTTCATTTCCCTTATAAAAATTAGTTTTTCTCCCCTCCCCCCCCCATGTTCCAAAGCTTTCGGCTCCTCTATAAGTTGTCTACATGTTAACGACAAGATCTGAAACCATAGATAAAAATATATAAAGTAATCAATCAGAATTTCGTACTGCAGGTAATTTGAATTTTATAAATATCCAAGATTCTGATCAACTTAGTTCGAAATTGCATAATTCAAAATGCCATATAAATACGTAAGCGGTGTACTCAAAACAATAAATTACTAAAACTATCTGCAGAATAACACAATTGAACGTAAATATTGAATGTAACAACCAAATACAATTCCATATGCATGAAATCATCGCATGATAAGTACTGAATATTCTCCAATGTCATTAGCGTTTCACGTATCCAAAAATGTAAAATGTAATAACATATGGATCTAATTACGTTGAGCTAAATTATATTGGTAATTATAAATCTTTATGCGTAGTTTTTGAGAAAATCGATAAAAAATAATGACTTTTTATGTAAACCCAAAAATATTTGTTGTATATACAATACTCGTGTCACCTATTAACAAGAAATCGTAATAAAGCATTTCATTCACACTTAACTAGGGTGGCCAGATTCTGACCAGTGAAAAGTAGGACAATATAATAGTATATTATAGCTCACTACGTCAACAATACACATGTCCAGTGGCGTATTTAGGGGGGTGACTTCCGGGCTTAAGCCCCCCCCCCGAAATCTTACTTACTATAGTAAAGTAAATGAAATATCTTGCAGAATTTTCACATTTCCAGGCAAAGCCCCCCCCCCCCCGAAAGTTAGCAAAGCCCCTCCCGAAACAAAATCGTAAATACGCCACTGCACATGTCCTTATTTCATTTAACGTTAACCTTCAGTTAATCATTTATTTTTGTTTTAATTAAAAAAAAAAAACACTCCACAAAAATGTTGAAGGAATTCAACATAAGTCCAAACGCTGTGATGAATGACAAAATGCTTTATTTTTATGAACGTACAGTGAAACTTCGTGTAGGGCTGTTTTTTTTTTTTTTAAATCGATTTTCGGAGCGAGGGATTATTTTAAGGAATGAGGGAAAATTTAGAGCGACAAGAGGGAACTTCTACTTAACTTGGTTAGCATCACTGTTGTAACTAGAAATCTTTCCTACGTTACCAATACCTCAACAAGCCCTCTTCAGTAAAAACAACGTATTGCAAAACAATGGTTTCTTGCTTGTTCTCCTTTCCTAATCTTCTGAGGAATGTTAAAAACACAGTGGTTCATCATTCAGGAAAAGAGTGCCTGTGATTCAAAATGTTGTGAATAAAGAATGAAACATTAAAATATTGCAAATAAGTTACTGTAAATCAGGATATTTCGCAGGACACTTTGAAAAAGAAGGACATTTCTCGATTTTCTAGACATCTTCGCAACACGCAGGACAGCTTTTTAAAAAATAGTAATGTACTGCGAAAATCAGTACGTCTGGTCACCCTACACATAGCCCTTGGATACCTTGTAACTTATATGTACACGATGCATATGTTTTACTGTATATTTTATGTCACAGACACCCGAGTTTGACTAGCGTTCTTTATATTGTGGGCCGGACTGTAAGGAAACTCATTTCCTCGATAACAATTATGTTGTAAGGTGGCGTTTCCTGAATAACAATTATGATGTATGGTGATCTGCTTACGTATGTGGCTAAAACTACACTTGGAGTACATTGGGTATCTATGTTACCATATTTGTTTCAAGTACTAGTACTTTATTTCGCTCTTTACTATAATAAAATACAATAATAAAGAACAGGTAATATTAAGAGCCTATTGCAATATATCGTTGCACTATTGCATTCATATTCCAATATTGCAACTTTTCCTGCCACAAAAATATTACGAAATTAATATAGTTCTATAGCGTATAAACAAATTTCCGTTTCGCTAACCTGAACTGCATAAACTTAATCTACACTAACAAAACTAACATAACCTAACAAAGCACAAACCAACATAAACTAGCATACCAATATTATCGATGCCACAAATAAGGATATTTCAAATTCCAAAAATTTCTATTGAGGTATACCTGTAACCCCGTTAGAGATCCGAAGTTGAAAAATATTGTGGGTATACGAGGGTTAAGCAAGGATGACAATATACAGGGTGGTTAATTAGATATCGCGACCAACTCTTTTAAACTTTTTGATTTTACTAAGATATTTTCCAAAGATAAGACATGTATCGAGATGAACAAAATAACATACAAACCACTTGGTGGAACAATCCATCTTGGGGGGGGGGTGACCCGCTCAAACGCCATCTGTCAGCGACCGGTTGAACTACGAACGACAACGTGATCAGTGTGCTACGTCGCCCTGTCACTAAACCGGTGTATCAGCAGCCTTCTAGCTATACACGTCTTTCATTCAAGTGATGCTTTAGACCCTTCGCAGAGCGTTATAGCATCACTTGTCGTTCATTGGCTATTTACTTGACTTGCCAAACGCTAGCGTCCAGCTTGAATGGAACACTGAATGCAAGGCTGCCCCCATGTATAACTTTTTTATTGGAATCTAGCTTGTGGCATGCTTGCACATTTTCCACATAAGATGGATGCAAGCTTGGCCGACTTTCAATTCAAACTTACAGTAAGCGATTTGCAAGTTGTCTCTACTACTGGGGAGTTTTTTTTTTTTTTGAAATGTAAGTGGAATTACGTAAAAATTACTTATTGTCTTTTCGGGTACAGAATAAGACTCTTTCAATACTACACAGACGTTGTGGCTTCTAGCTCTGGAGCCTCCCCCCAAACCTTGGACTCCTCCAAACAAAAAAATTTGAGGGCGTGCCTGATTCTCCAGTATCAGTTTCATATTAATAGTTCTCGCACAGTATAAATTCCTAGGCTTACAATAATTTAGTTTTTATCGATTTCTCCCCAAATTACGTATGAGAATTTATACCTACCCATATCGTTTTGTTTAAGTTAATAAGATGTATCGATTAGTATATCTCATTCGATTTCTCCCCAAATTACGTATGAGAATTTATACCTACCCATATCGTTTTGTTTAAGTCAATAAGATGTATCGATTAGTATATCTCATTCGATTTCTCCCCAAATTACGTATGAGAATTTATACCTATCCATATAGTTTTGTTTAAGTCAATAAGATATATCGATTAGTATATCTCATTCGATTTCTCCCCAAATTACGTATGAGAATTTATACCTACCCATATCGTTTTGTTTAAGTCAATAAGATGTATCGATTAGTATATCTCATTCGATTTCTCCCCAAATTATGTATCAGTATTTATACCTACCCATATAGTCAGTGGCGGCGGTTGGACGTTAAAAGTGAGGGGGCAATACATGATCTGAATATTTGTATATAAATGTTAGTTTTCCTGGTTGTTTCTAACATTTTGTTTGACGAAAGGTTGTATAACTAATAGGATACTATATTTTCAGTTAAAATACCGTATATCGTATATAATAGTTTATTAAGTAAATTGAGAAGAACAACGCAAGTAGATACTAGCCCTTTGTACTCTTAAACAACAAAAGTGTAAGAAGAGATTTGATTCCTTGCTCATGAACATCTTAAAATTCTGTCTGGAAAATTGTGTGATCAGATTATTTAATAAATTTGCAAAACAAATAAATAGAAAGGATAATATTAATCATAGTAATGAATAATGATGCTTGTTTTGCAAAAGTTATATTGAAACTGAGGATTAATGAAAAACTTAATATTTAATTCCACACATGCTATTAAATGTATGTTATTACTCTTAGAAAATGAAAGACAGTAAATACTACAAGCATATGCTACGACATTTAAAGAAATATTTGCTTTTGCAACTTCTTGAAATATGTTCGTTGCCATTAGGTGCAGATTTCACTTTCTTGGAACACATCAAAACACAACAATACTTACAATCCACACTTCAGTTATACAAAATAAACTTAAAACCTAGAATTATGTTCAATTTACTAAATTTTATTGTATATACACTCGTACATCCTTAAACACAACACTTCACTCGTATATTACACTACAAAACAATGGAAAAGGTAGAAGTTGTTTCTTATCACGCTCTTTTTAATCGATATTCCTTACTTTAGAAAGAAGAAAAGACATTTTAGGAACTGTCAATTTTTGTGCAATTAAAGAATAACTTGTGAAATAGGCCCTACTTTTTTGCATAATGTTCTTTCGATTAGCTTCAAAGCGGGTCACTAACATATCGAGCCCTTGTAAGAAGAAATGAAAGTATGCTGAAATTGTGCTCCAATAGGTTATTTATTGGGGTTATTTTCTGTGGCGATTAAAACGCAATTACTGTAGCTTTCTTTACTCCACGGGAAGACAACCAATACGTATTCACGCAACAGCAAATATTATATGGCAGCATTTTTTCCTATTAATCAGTAACACATACAAAATCGTTACATTTCCAAATGAAACTATATACATTAATTGGTTACTTAAAAAAAGTGCGGGGGCAACTGCCCCCCTTTGCCCCCCCTAATCGCCGCCCATGCATATAGTTTTGTTTAAGTCAATAAGATATATCGATTAGTATATCTCATTCGATTTCTCCCCAAATTACGTATCAGAATTTATACTTACCGATATCGTTTTGTTTAAGTCAATAAGATGTATCGATTAGTATATCTCATTCGATTTCTCCCTAAACTACGTATCATAATTTATGCCTACCCATATCGTTTTGTTTAAGTCAATATGATGTATCGATTAGTATATCTCATTCGATTTCTCCCCAAATTACGTGTCACAATTTATACCTACCCATATCGTTTTGTTTAAGTCAATAAGATATATCGATTAGTATATCTCATTCGATTTCTCCCTAAACTACATATCATAATTTATGCCTACCCATATCGTTTTGTTTAAGTCAATATGGTGTATCGATTAGTATATCTCATTCGATTTCTCCCCAAATTACGTGTCAGAATTTATACCTACCCATATCGTTTTGTTTAAGTCAATAAGATGTATCGATTAGTATATCTCATCTTTGGATGTCTTTTGTTTGTTTCTTTGTTAAACGCTACTAATATTGTAAGAATTTCTTCAATGTGTTTTTACTTTACTCTTCGCCTATCCTTTTTTTTTTTTTTTTTTTAAGTTGAAGTTGGAAAACGACCCAAGGACCACCACCACGCACACACATATGTCAGCTTATTATATCATATTCCAGTTATATCATTTATTCGTCTTTAGTACTTCCAAGGTAATTTGAGATGTCGTTTGCCAAGTAGCCATCCAGAATAGCATCTGGTGTTACACTTTTTTTCTCCTTCTCTTTCACACATACACAGCATCCTCCTTTTCCCGCCAAGAGCGATAAAATCTAGGAGATTACATGGGAAGCCACTCTGATTCTCCTAACACATTAACTTTCCTTCCACCCTTCTAATTCTTCTTCTTCTTCTTTCATATATATATATATATATATATATATATATATATATATATATATATATATATATATATATATATATATATACACTGATGCTTCTTTTTTTCCAACACCACAGCCGACAAGATGCAAGGTGATATACCCTTTCCCATTACCTCCTGCGCTGGTAACAGCTCGTCCATTTTAGCGATTCTTGCTCCTCTCCCGTTTGCAAGTAGCTCTTAACTCTTGTGGGCTTCAGCGCTAAACTTCTCAATCCTTCTGTACCGCTATGACTTTTTTCCTCTCTCTCTTTCTCTTCCTCAGCTTCCTCTAATCACCAAACTCTTTTTAACAATTTTGTGTGTATCGCGTGTCCTGTATTGCTTTGTTGTGATACAGCACCCTTAATTACAACGCTTTTTTTTTTTTTTTTTTTTTTTTTTTACAACTCAATAGGATGTTCTTAAAATGAATTGAAATACGATCTTTCAGTTTTACGTTCCCACGATTGTGTCGTTCCGTTAACGCCAAAGGTGATGATGATGATTATGGCGATTATGAGAAATGAATGAAATACGGAAAAGAGAAAGAAATGGGAATCCCGAGAAAACCCCCCCACACACGGTGTTTGTCCACCACAAAGCCAACTTAGCGCGAGCTGGGATAGAACCAGGGACTTCACACACTAGAAATGAACGCTCTACTACTGAACCTCCGCGATCCCAATAAGATACTGTTAATTCATACGAAGTTGAAAGGGTTCAGTGTTGGGATGGCCAATTTGAAATTCGGAAAGTAAAATCGGAAAACTCACGGATTTCGGAAAAAGTCCGGAAAATAAAAATTTCCTATTTCGGAAAATTTTGGTCATCCCTAGTTCAATGTATCAAAAATGGAATAATATTAACGACGCTGAGTACAAGCGCCATATTTATTATTAAGACCATTCATTTACATGAGGAATCATCATCCTGTTTTCCTTTTAACCAAGCTGGAATTCAAATATAATGATTTTAACAGGTTTCTTTTGTTTAATTCTAGCTTAAATTCTGTAATTCTTGTTTAATGTTTAGTTCGTTGGGTTTTAAAACTTATTTTGCGTCATGCATTCATTTAATATTACTTAAATGTACTTTTTTAAATGTTAAATTATACATTAAGTTTTAATTTTTCGCGAAAGATATTTCAATAATTTGAAATCACTAAAATCAAACTATTAAAACTACAATTCATTTGATTTTTTTAAAAAAAGGAAGTATTACCAGCGGTGCAGATTTACTGTACGGATCCACAAATCTGTAAAATTTACAGAACAAATGTTATAATATTTTAATAAACTAGTGTGTAAATAATCTAAATGTGTTGTGTTCTGTATATCTATATAGGAATACATTAATGAAAGTCTAACTTATTACATACGGATTCTCACATACGGTAGCCATTAACTACATTAAACAAAATGAAGTGAAGAATCTGAAGAAAATGTGCTAACTCAGGACTCACAACAATAGAAGTGTCCTAGAGTTAAAGAATCCACATATTTGTGAAACTTACATTAGTATTGTGTTATGTTACTTTGAAACACAAATGTGTAAGTAATGATAACATATCGGAATAGTATATAGCTATTAAGTCTTAAGTAATATACAAATACATAATCCATCATGTAAAGTAAGTGTTTTTATGCCATATACAGTGTTTTACGCTATCATTGTCTATGTATATATATATATATATATATATATATATATATATATATATATATATATATATATATATATACTCATCGTCGTTGACGCGCATGCTCTGTACGAACGCACCCCTTCGCTTCAGCTCGGGCACCTTGCTGCGCTCCTGCCCTACCTACCTCGATTAAATAACATTCGTGTTTTTATTGGCCACCTAACACAAGTTAGTGTCTTTTGCACAATACTTCTTATTTTCGTGTAGATACACTGAAACCCTTCTAAAGTGAATGTGCGCAGAGAAATGCAAGTCGACACCCTAAAAACATTGTGTAGGATACGGAGTATGGGTCCGTTCAATATATATGAACCATTACTCCCAACTTATTATTTTTCTCTGATCATGTAAGATATCAGACAATCATTTCTATTAAAATTTATATCCACTTACTTGTAAATAGCAATACATGATGCAAGGAAGTTGAAGTTAACAACTGTGTACGGTAAATCCATAACGAGAAAGAGAAATAAGAATAATTGGAATTTCTTAGAAGCTTAGGTTAGATGTGCTTATGCAACTGGTAGTAAGGAGAGTTGTTATCTGAATGTTTGCACATCTTTGTCCTCTAGTGCTTTTATTTAGGACTTGATCAATAGTGAATTTTCATGTATTTTCTGTTTTTGTTGCTGTTCGTTAGATGGAACTATACGAAACTATTAACTTTGCTTTAACCTGCCTGTAGGAAAAATATTCTCAGCATTTTTACTACAGTATTATCATTTCAGGAACGATTATTTTAAAGCAATCTTTCTACAAATACAAAAGTAAATAAATAAATACAAAAAAATATATTTTTTTTAAATATTGCAATGCACAGACTGACTTATTCGACAAGGTAAACGCAAAAGAGGCTTACAAACCACATCCACCCTCTCCGTTCAGATTCTGTGTTAACATACTACACGTATCCCAACGGAGCGATCTGCTTGTGTTCATGTCTTACGCTTGTCTTCAAAGGGTTAAATAAAATTTCTGTAGACGAAAATGACGAAATGCACACTAATAGAATCTCTGTGTATCAAATTTTATTGCTCAACATTTAAGGTTGCCAATTCTGACGATGAAGAATAACTGTATTTTTAAATCTTAAAATGTATAGTTGAGCCTGACAAAAAAAAAAAAAATACCGTTTAGCTAGCAACCCTGCTTACTTTAGATGCGGTGCAGAGATAGATAAAAGAGCTGCGGGTATTCCTACTTTATACATAAGCTCTAGTATACAAGACTGTCGACATAGTTAACTTCACTCATCCACATAAAATATTTAAAACTTACGTCATAAGTTACTAATGTAGTGAATGTGACCGTGCATCAGTTCATACATAATAAATTTATTTCGGAAGGGATCCTAATTCTATTTGAGAATAAATTTTGTGAAAATCAACAATAAAATTAGACTAAAGATACAGAAAAGTCGGGACTTCGGGGGGGAGGGAGGGGGGAGACTAGACCTCCAGGATCCCTGCATACGTCCGAGCAGTGCATTCAGGTAAATTTCCGCAATACGCAAATAGAATTTTAGATTAGTATTCTTTAAGAAATGACATTGTTTATGAATTTTTATCAGTGTGCAACATCAATCTGCAAATTAGGGATGACCAATTCCGGAATCCGGAAAGCAAAATCGAAAAATTTCGGAATTCGAAAAAAAATTACCGGAATTCAGTAAAATCCGAAATTTAGAGAATTCCGAGTTTGGAAAAATTTCCGGAAAGTGAAATTTCCGATTCCGGAAAATAAATCCCTACCGTACTTTTGGCCATCACTACTCTAAATGTAGGTCGCTGTGATTCAGTGGTAGAACGCTCACCACTGGTGTGCGGGGGTGATTCGGTCCCTGCTCGCGCCAAAGCGGACTTTGTAGTGAATATATATATATAGGTTTCCCGGTTTCTTCATTCCACCATCTTATCCACCAGCAGCGTCACCGTCTCCCCTTAGCCTCCGAGCATAATTGAAAAATGTTTGGTTCTTCATTTGTTTAGAGATTAAATATTAACATGTTTCTTTTTCAACGCTGAGGCTATATGAGACGGGACTAGTGACTAAAGTAGAGTCCAATTATAATACCCATGAGTACATTTTTAAATTCGAGACGGGACAAGAGGTATGACAATTCTCGTTTAGTTTCCAAGACGAGACGAGAAATTTTCAAGAATTTCGTGGACTACACTAGTTCACTCAAGTCCTAAATCTAGAACACTGTTTTCGTGTAACATGATTCATAGTTAAAGGGGAAAAAATCTAGAAATTGTTTAAGTGGCTGTACGAACATAATGGAAAACACTTATCAACGTTCAAAGATACACAAATCATTGTACAGTATACTCCAATAATAAATGTGCTTTAAATGTTGTTATTTCACACAATTCAAGAATCTTTCGTAAGCGGAAGTATCCAGATAATTCTAGATGAACTTAAGGGGAAAAAATTAGGGCACAAAATTAAAACATAAATTTACAAAATTTGATTACAAAAATTTCGAGAGAAGACCGGAAAAGTTTTCCGGGAACCAAATTTTTCTTCTCTTTTCGTCTCGCCTCGTGTGCAGAACTAAATCCGATTCACTAACCGGAGTTTGAATCTTACTCAGCAAAACATTGCTCGCTAAGACGTACAAAGTATAAGCTGTTGATACATAAACGCATTATTTTTGGGGCTCCTTCGTAACTACATGGTTAGCGAACGAGTCTAACGCGGGAAACCCGAGTTCCATTCCCGGCGGGAGCTAATGTGTTTGGAATACCTGGTTAAGCTGTAGGTCGATGTCTCATATTGCCTCGATGCTGAAAGAGATATTAAACTCTAACCCAACCATCAAAAACATTAATTTTGTTTCTGGTCGCCCTGTTAATGTTAAAGTTAATTTTAGAATAGTACCTACATATGTAGTTAACGCTTTACTCTTGGGTAAAGTTTGACAACTTTGAAAAGCTTTTTGTATCCTTTCACTTTGATGAAACAATTTTCAGAAGTGAAGTAAGTGATCACCAAAGTACCTACAAAATTCCAGTAGGAACGGCAAACGCCTGAATACACAATACCTATACTGTTGCAAATGGGTATGACTACTGTCGATTTTGCACGTTTGTTTAGTTTATACAGAGTGACGGAGAGCCAACTTCCACATTTGAGCAAGCGCGAAAGCTTGGAGTGCGTTGCGGATAGGGGATAAGAAGAAAATATGATACCATTTCATAGGAACACCATAACAGTTGTTACAAACATCATTGAAGCTTTTTGCAACGTGTTTATACTTATCCCATAACGAAGTTTGTTATTAAAGTGTAACCATTGTCCAGACAAAATTTCATTATCAGCTGATATTGCTCCAAAGATCCATTTTAAGTGTTAGTGTTCTTATCAAATGGCACTCTATCCGCTTTCCATCTCCCGCCCACAACTCCATTCCAAGTCATCGCGCCTGCCCAATACTGAAATATGTCAGTCAGCTCCGCGCCACGTGAGAAGTTCCCCTTATTTAGTACAGTACCGGTGGGGCGATGTGTTGCCAATCAAAAATTGTTGGAAACCACTGACTTACATGATGTAGAAATTCAGTATATCAACTTCGTAAGCTGTTCTTTCTACTATATATTCCCAAATTTATATTCATTACACCTCACACTTTCGAATACTCTAATATTAGGGCTGCTGAAGAAACAGTGCAAGCGTGAAGTAATTTTCTTCCGTGTTTAGTTGTTCGCAATTTAACATCTTTTTTCAGTACCGAGAACTACGTGCAAGAATCGTACTCGAATTTCTCGTATCAAAGGTGAGACCGTCAATGGTCCTTATTATAAAAATATCTCCGTCCGTGAGTAGCGCTAATTCCTATACTTCTGTCGCTGTTACACCAGGCCTGGCTCAACCCACTTGTTTACCTTCGCTGATATAGAAGTACGTGGAACTAATGCTGCGTTGCAATTTAGCGCACATCCCTTAACTTCGCGAGCTGTAAGGCTTCTGCTTATTGGCGTGACATTGCAACATCGAAAACCTTTCAAGGAATATGAGGTCATCAGCGGCCACCGAGACAAACGCGCTATTTGGCGCTTGATTTAGATGGTAGTGCTACGTGCTTGGGGGACGATTCATACAGTGACACGACTATAACCGTTTAAACTCACCGCTCCGTTATGCCTGCTGCCTTCCTGCCTTTATTTAACAATGGATAGTGATGATGCTCAATGTGCTTGCTGTTTATTATTAAGACTGGGCTGTAGTAAATGAAAATAAGGCTGTAATTACTTACATAAAATCCACAAGTATTTATTCCATGGCAAGCACCACGTAATTTACTAAAAAACATGAACACAATATATAAACTACAGACAGTTATTGCTGTTTACCTTTAGCATAGTGCAATATTTAATAAGTTTTACAGCCAACCAGTGGCGGATCTAGGCCAGGGCCGGGGGGGCCTAGGGCCACCAGTTTCTTTCCGTGACAAAGTAATTTAAGGTATTATTTATATATATTTTTAAAGTGTATATGTACCTACCAAAGTCTGGGTACTGGCTGCCCACCCCCCTAGTTTTTACCTTCTAGATCCACCACTGCCGCCAACCGACATGAAACATACTGCCATTAACAGGCCGTAACCATATCTAGATTTCCAATCTAATATTAGTGCAACCGCGAGTTAGTCCGTGGGCAAACTTAAAATGCATATATAAACGCAAACAATTAAAACTCCTTAATTACGCACGATTTTAATCTGCTGCGTACAGCGAGCCGAAGGCGTTTTTTTTTTAAAAAAAAAAGCAACTAATTTTAGTAACAAAAGCATATCGTTATTCATTTCCAGTATACCACCAAACCAGTGGACTGCCAAAATAAACTGTACATTTGAAGAATAATTAGGCTATGTAATACAATGAAAACACAGTCATAACAACTACTTTCTTCATGATGGTTGAAACTTGTATGAGGGCTGTAAAAATTTCTATTGCCCTCAATGAGGAACAAGCAAAAGAAAAGTTCACAAAACAGATAACATTTTGTAGAAAAATCATTTAACATGACTGGTTGTTATTAGCTTGCTCTTTTCTTGTGAAATGTCATCATTTACAAGCCACCACCATTGCTAACTCACAAGGGACCTCGTCGGAACATGACATTCACACAATTTTCACACGCAAAAAAAGGGGAGAGTTTTCTACACGATATCTGTTGCGCTGTTAGTACATTACGTCTGTCCATATGCTTATCGTATACTCTACCGCGTTCAAAAGCAAGTTTCAAATAGAATGCAAACATATATCTACTACCAATAAGGTTATTATTACTACTATTAAGTGCGTATATACTGTACTTCCGTTATGAAAATCCACAAAGAAATAAACATATATGATCAGTACATTTTTTTTCTTCTAATGTATCACACGTAAATCTTAACTAGGTTATCTTAACCAAGCTTTGACTCTTGTGTTTGGTTTATGAAAAAAGGGATTTTTCATACATTGAAATTCTTCGACAGCCTTGTGAAACTGATGGTTCAGCTGTGCAACGGGAGTCTGGGAAAGCAGTTTCATATTTGCTTCCCATGGGACGAGGGGAAAACGTACCTACGTACCCAACCATTCCCTGTGCAAATGTATGTATTATCTAGAAACACACACGAATAATACGCACAAATTCGCTCATACACATATAGAACACACTACAAATGGTTTTTACGAGTGAGATGGGAGTTGGTACACGCATGAGTACGTTGGTTATTATTGACCGTTTGCTTTATACTCTCTATACATAGATGTAGTAACCACCATATGTGATGCTATGCCTCTCTTGAATATAACCTTAATGCTTCGATGCATTATGTTTTGTGATATTTAGTGACATATGCAAGGGAGTATTACCCGGTTTTAATCCCCCTCTTATGCAATATATTTTGGAAAAATAAAAATATACCATGTTAAGACACAAATACAAAAATTCTCCATATTCAGCGTAAGAAGAGTTTGTGTTCCAATTATTATTATTATTATTATTATTATTATTATTATTATTATTATTATTATTAAATATATAATCGATATGACCTTGATACCTGAAACTTCCCTGATACTTCCCTCTTGATACAATACAAACTACTGATGACGTTAACTTTTAAACATCTATCCGACATTAACCCTCACCCTAGCGCATGTGTCTTTGTTGTTGAGGTCCCAGTTCGATTCCAGGGAATGCTCTCAAATTGGAACACATTATGGCGGTTCAGATTCTTCCTTAGGTGCATATTTCATATGGTCTCTCTACTGAAAAGGAACGTTGAAAGTTCATCCAACCAGCTACCCGACATTTATATAGGACTTATTACATTCACAGTTTAACTATCAGAGTAGTAAAACACTACTGAATGACGTTATGACGTGAGGCAAACTGGGGAGTCACGTGAAAACAAGACGTGACGGCCACAGGGCGTCGCAGCGCATTCACCATGTGCTCGCTGCTAGGCGTAGTTCAGCTGGTCGCTACCGGATGGCGCTGGAGCAGGCTTAGGCTCATAAATCACCTGTTACGTCGTTTTTTTTTTCTGGTTTGGAATGGCGTTATATCATTCTTTATAACAATACATAGAAATAATAACACGTGTAAAATCCATCGATACATGCTCGAAAGTTTCAAAAACTTAAAATACCAGAAAGATAAATCATTATACGCTAATTGGATTACGATTTTTTTTTGCTTAACAGCTAGCTACCTTAGAAAAATAAAAAACGAAAAAGACATTTTGTATTTTATTATTCTTGTGCTATGGGAAACGCATACATTGATATATTTAGCTTTGGCGTTATCATTTAAAGAAAACAGACTTTCTATCAGTATGTGTGTGTGTAAAAGAAATGCTTATCACTATTCAAGGCCATATAGACATTGGTGATAGGTATTGTTAGGTCTGTCAGAAATACAAACATTATCTAGGATGTGTTTATCAAATTCATGTAATTATACTAAAAACAAAATTACTTCATATCTTTAGGTCAATGTACTGTAGGTTCAATCAATTCCACTAAGTTCAGTTACTGTATGTTCAATCAATTCCACTAAGTTCAAAGTTTTTCTCTGATGTGCAGAAGGTCGCTAGTTCGATCTCATCAGAGCACTTTGAGTTTGTGTGTGGTGGACAACATCATATTCGTGGGTTTTCTTTCTGCTCTTGTTCCATTGTATTCACCTGTATTCATCCACTGTATTCATCCTTTGAGCTCCTTCGATCATTCTTCACTTGTCATTACCGCCATGGTGATCTGCAGAGGGCAATTGATCTCCCTTGAAGTTTCTATTTTTCCCTATACTTTGACACACACACACATAAAAATGTAAGTTTTTCTTTATTACCAAGTACTTAAAGTTATTGTTATAGGAAAATTACATATAATTTGTTATTATTTAGTATTCCTATACACATGGGTACACTCATGTCCAAAATTATTGTCGCTAGTCTATAAATATTTTGTTGTCGGATTATAATTTGATAACGAATTCGCCCGGTATTTCTTATAATGTTAGTAAATGTATAATCGGCAAAGACATGTATGTGGCAAATTTAATATCAAAAGAGCAGTAAATAAGAACAATACAACGAAAATAAAAACTTTCTTGTCCATTTAGCAATATTTTGTTCTATTCATTCTAATTTTCGAATTTATAATTCTTTTCCTATGGAATTTACTACTACAAACATACATTTCCCAATTATACACATAGTATTTGTATTAAAATTACCCTGCAAAATCATTATCAAATTATATTCTTACAAGAAGACAGTTATAGAAATGCGATAATAATTTTGGACATTAGTGTACATACACTCGACTTATTTTATAGCTTTATGTGCAGTTAACACTTAGTTGTGGACACTTGTTTAGAACTGAAACTTATCCGGTAATCTCTGACAATTTCGAACCTACAGGTGGTTTCTAAGTAGACAATAATTACAGTAAGGCTTGACAGCAATTAATACAAAATGCCCCGGCAGGAAGTCAGAAATGTTATGACGGGCCTAGCTGCGAAACTAGGATTTTTTCCCCACAGGTCCATACGAACACATTTTATACTTTGATCTGAGGAATCACCTCTTTCAGTTTGTCGATACAGTTCATTAACAGCCTGTATATCCATATTACATGTATAAAACATACGAGAATGGACAATTTGATGGCATACTTGTTTAGTTACTTACGCACGTATTGCCTAAAAGAACATTATCGCATATGAAATCCCAGAAGCACCTAATCAATATAGTTACATACTCAAATACACTGTATACCTTCACGAAATAATCACTTACTCAACAATGATACATTGAAAGTGTAAAACAATTAGGCTCAAATTATCCAAAAGTGGGACACGGTGGTTCAGTGGTAGAGTGTTTACCTCTGGTGCGTGGAGTCCCTGGTTCAATTCCCGGTCAAGTAAGTTTGTGGTGGACAACATCGTGTCCGTGGGTTTTCCCGGGGTACTCCTGTTTTCTCCCACATTCTCATTTTATCACCATCATTCACTTGCTTTAATCATCGTCTTCTTTAGCCTAAAGAGCATATATAATCGAGGGACGTTAAACTGAAAGATTTCATTCATTTTCAATTATCCAAAAGAAGGTAAATAGTAGCACAGGAAGCACATGTATAATGCATAATTGCAGGAACAAAACGAAATAAAAAATCAGCGACGATTAAACCTATTGGAGCTTAAAACACGAAGGTAAAAGCTAAGGGAACTATATTATTACTCACGTTTTTTTCTTCATTCTTTGCTAACTAACGCGTTGAAATATAAAAGAACCTTCACTTATAGTTTGAGAACCGAATTGGGTTGTCTACGAAACAAAAAGTTGAAGTCTATCTCGTCTCGAAAATGTATCGTTAAAAGGGCAACCTTAGAAGCTAGCTGAATGTTGTAGAGTTAAATGCTACTCGTTGGTATGTCCGAATTTTCATTTTAAATATTATTTGCCACTCTATAGTTCGGACCTTGCTCCTAGCGATTTCCACCTTTTCCCTAAACTGAATGAGATTTTGGTCTTTTGCAAGTGCTGAAGAGGTGGAGAATGCAGTAACCACTTGGTTTAACGAACTGGCGGCAGAAGAATATAAAATGGGAATTGTGAATCTTGTGAACTAGGGTTGCCAACTGGCCGCTTTTTCACCGGCCTCACCGGAAATATTGCTGTTATTTTGATTAAAGTCGGCGACCGGTACAAACGTCTTACCAGCGCCCTTTATGACCGTTTTTTTTTTTTTCAAATTTGTATCTAGTTTGAAGTAGAGCTTTAAAAATTAACTTTCATTCCGTAAATCCAAAACTGTCACCTTTCACCATGTATCAATGATTAATATATTTTGTTCATTTGTTTAAATAATTTTAAAGACAGGGACTGTAGCAGGGAAAATTTGAAATTTACTTGTAAGGAACTTTATACATTTATTGAGATTGAACTTAATGTTGAGACTATATGTTTTAAATATGTTTAATTTAATTTTAACTATTTTTTTTTCTGTTTTTGCCCCACTGTGCCGCGGTGCATTAAATTTCAGAGAACCAGAGTCTTGAGTGGTATCTATCTACATCTAGGTATATATACAAAAACGAAAGCCACCGCTTGAACCACTCGACCAACCTTCATCAAATTTTCAATATAGATGAGGTTCAGGCCTGGGATGGTATTTATCATTTCACTTTGGCGGTGCAACGTAGGGGAGGGGAAGAAAGTTGAAATATTTAAAAATGATCGAAAAGGACCTATATTAGTGTCGAATCCATAGTTTTCGGGGTCGCTGAGACGTACAGTGACACTTCCGATGCAGTTTAAATCCGAATTCAGTCCTTTATGTTCAAAGTGAAACATTCTCCCCGTGCGAAGAACGGGTATTCTGCTACTTAAAGCATAATGAAACAGACAATAGTCTTGACTACACAGGAGAAACACCTTTACTACTAGAGTAATTTCAAGATAAAAAGCGACTTTAATAATAATAATAATAATCGCGGCTTAAAAAAAAAGAAATTTCCGTATAATTACCTATCATATTTACTCACTCGTTCAAACAAATGATATTCGATATTCATCAACAATGAAATTCCATTTCCTATAAAGCTTTCGACTCGACAGGTTTGTGTAACGTAATAACAATAACGATTCTATTATTCAATTTCTGCTGCACGCCACCATCATAAACAATATGCATGGATTTCTCTCTCTAACACACAAACATCCTAAACAAGGTATCATGCATTGTTAATTGAATTCTATTGCAACGTAACAATAACAATATTAGTCATTATTACTTGACTCTTTTGAATAGAAGTTAATTCAGTCTAATATAACCGAGTAAACGATCTGTAAACGTATTTATTATCTACTGTTACACTCAACACAATTACCTCAAGCTTCGTAACAAATAACGTATAACATAACAGTATATTGTATAAACAGAATAGCAGGGTACAGTTATGGACAAAATTTCTCTATAGAAACTAACGCTATAAATACGAATAAAGGATGTTGGTATACGCAGCGAAGAGCATGGAAAATTGTCGTTTCATTTTATTTCAAAATGCAGGGAGATGGTGTCCATTCCCTTGTGGTCAGTGACGGCTTTACGTGTAATCAAAACCTGCTATAAGTTAGGGCTCGACTCTCTTGCCCCCCCCCCCCAAAAAAAAAGTGAAGGAAAAACTGGATCTACATTTCCAAAATATAAGATAGAAACAAATAAAACCTATACACAGCAACAGTCTTTTGTTGTTTAGGCTCCTATGATGTAAGTAACAGGCCCCCCTGCTCAGTGCACTTGCCAAATACGTCATTGCCATATAATAAAATTTTATTTTATTTTTAATCTCAAGAAATACTGATTAAATATAGCAGTCCCTAAAGGGTTAAAGCGAATTTTCCTTGTATTTGCCATAAATTGCTGTTAAGTTGATAGTGTGCGATATACTGTGCTTTTACCCTGATTAGAACCTAAAAATAGTTTACGTTACTTATAGACTAGATATAATATATTGAATTACGCTTAAATAAAATGAGTGAACTTCTTTAACCTTTGACACGAAATATTCCTGTTGTATAAAAATGATATGCGCTACGGAAAATTTGACTATTTTTATTTGATTTGATTTCAGTTTAGTGTCCCGTTTCAGTATCGATGTTATATGAGACGTGGATCTAAAGTTTAACGTGGGATCCGAACCATGTGAGTGCCCCTGGATATCGAACCTGGGTCTCCTACGCCAAATGTGCATACGCTAACCGCTTAGCCACGAGGGAGCTCACTATGAAAATTTGCACCAAGGTTCATGATTTTGATACATCTCTAGGCTAAGAAAGCTTGTATGTATTTCCGAATCCTTTTCATTTTGGTTTTGGTGCACCCAGGGCCGCCCACAGGGGGGACGTATGGCGCAAGCTGCGCCATTGAGAAAAATTTGGGGGGGGATTTTACTCTACTTTCGAACTAGCAATTTTACTGTCGGAATAGCATTAAAACACGATGTTGAGAAGCTAATTTTCAAAAATTTTCCGGGGTGAACCCCCGTACCCCTTGCTTCGATACTCGATGAATGAAGTACCGCGCAAGTAGCCGTATGAAAGGAAAGGTTGGTTCGTTTTAAGAGAGAAGGGCCGCCCACAGGAGGGATGAATGGCGCAAGTTGTGCCATCGAGAAAAAAATTGGGGGGAATAAAAAAAAAATTGGTGAAGAATTTTACTCTAATGTCGAATAAGTAATTTTGCTGTCGTCAGAATAACATTGGAACACGATGCGATTTTGCCCCCGCGAAGTGAACTTTGTGGTAGACAAACACCGCGTGCGTGGGTTTTCTCGGGGTTCTCCCGTTTCCTCCCACTTTCTTCATTCCACCATTTCATTCATTTCTCATCTTCACCGTCTCCTTTAGCCTAATCGGCATAAGCGTGGGACGTAAAACTCAAATATTTCATTTCATTTCATTTACGATGCGATTTTTTTTAAATCTCGAGAATGAATCCCCCTACCCCCTGCTTAGAAACTCTATGAATGAAGTACCGCGCAAGTTGCTATATGAAAGGATGGGCTGGTCGGTTTATCGCTTTGTGGACATGTCTGGATCAGTGGGTGAAGAAAGGATTCATTAGGCCTTACAGGTATTTGTTGAATATGTCTGGTTTTCCATACCTAACAATATTATACCAGATACTTTTATCATTATCAGCAACGAGTTGCTCAGCAGAGAGGATTATGAGTAAAGTAAAGATTGTAAAAAATAACTAAGAAGCACCATGGGAGATGTATGGCTCTCCGACATGCTTCTCCTTTCTTCCGAAAAAGACATTTTAGAATGCATTCCCAACAGCGATATTATAGACAAATTTGCTTTGTCGAGTGAGCAAAGAAAAAAATTATTACTCTATAAAGGACATCAAGGGTAGGTTAATGTCACCACCACGACCAGTAATAATTTAATCCAACAAAATCATTTCTGTAAAAAAAAAAAAAAAAAAAAAAAAAAAAAAAAAAAAAAAAAGTATGAGCGGCCTTAAAAAGAAGTGAAATCAAAAAAATGAGCGCCAAGTTCTGGTGAACAACAGTTACAAACACTCAAAGAATCACTTTCAAATTTAGATTTGAAACTTGCCTATGTTGTCTGTTGAAAATTATAAAGTAGTTTGACATAATTGTGAGCTAGTGGTAACCATACAGACAACAGCCAAGTTTCAAATCTAAATTTGAATTGAGCCAGTGAGTGTTTGTAACTGTTGTCCACCAGAACTTGGCGCCTATTTTTGTGATTTCAATTCTTTTTAAGGCCACTCGTACTTGGCTCTTTTACAGGAATGTTTTTTGTTGGATATCATTTCTTTTTATAGGCTAATTTCGAGGATAACATTTTCTTTTGGTATCAAACTCAATAACTTGTAACTTGCGTCTTACTTTTCATGTACAAGGGAATTATATCAATATTTTGTAAAGAAAAAATAATACTACTAATTGTAAAAACAGAATACCTGTGCCATACACAGTGTGTATAAGTTTTTATACCCTTCAATATCCTTATAGAACATATTTAGTATTGTACACTACCAAGACTACTAATAAAAGTAATGCCATTTTTATAATTACTACTGCCCCTACTACTACTACAAGCATTCTATAATACTACTACAGGAAATAAAAACAACAACAAAAATAACAATTACTAGTACTAGGCCCTATAAAAACTACTGCTACATTGGGCAATTGTTTTTAGAGGACTTGAGTTTTGAGGAGGGAAGAGATTATTAGTTTTGGGGGGGAGTGCGCCATCAGCTTTGGGGGGGATGGGCACCCCTGGGTGCACCCATGAGACTACGACGCACTATTAAAATTTTAGATGGAAGAAGACAAAGAAAATATTTATTTAAAGCTGTACCATCCCCAAAAAAGAGTATTACAAAATTATAAATTACCAAGAATAACATTTCTTCAGCTACTCAAAGACGTAACCAAATTGGTGAACATTGTAGTACAGAACTACTATTATAAAAAGTTTAAAAGTATATATTGTTTTTATGAGAAGAAGTGGCAGTAGAATTTAGGAACGTCATTGACCTTGATGAATATAGAAATCCCTCAGTAACCCCGCGTAACGTAGTCGCTCACGCTCTCGCCGTCAGTGCGAGCGATCCTGGGTTCGACTCCCGGTGCCGGTACTCAGTCGAAAAAGTGTACAAAGCTTTTTTCACGCCAGCCACCCTGAACGAGGTTTTCCCGGGTTTTCCTCATTCATACCACGCAAATGCCACAATGGTACCTAATTTATAAGTCCCAAGCCGCTTCCTTCCTTCCCTTTTCCAGATTGTGTGCTCGCCGAGTGACGTCACCTCTCAAACGTAACGGGCTAAATGGCCATCGATGTCGAAAGCCCAGAAATCTAAATCCTAAATCCTAGAAATCTCTCAATGGGTAATATTGTGTCTGCGAAGTTTTTGGAGTTTTCTAGTTTACTTCCGTTACGGTGATTTTAAAGAAGTCCTAATATTCAGTAGATGGCAGCACATTCCCCTGCCTTTGCGTACGGAGCAAAAATGTCCAAATAATTCAATCAAATTTAAAAATTAAATATTCAAACTATGTCCAAAGATTAATTACTGTTACTTTTCGTTATTTTTATTATTGCAAGTTTCTGCAGTCGGAGAAACTATCCACTGTTAGTTTTCGTAATATTTCTTAATATTAAAAGCGTTTGCAACCTGCCGGCAATTAGAGAAACTAACTATACTGTTGGTTTTAGTTCGTGCAGTTACTGGCGTATTTTTCCTTGCCCAAAGATAAGCTGAATCAATAATAACAGAATAATCCGTGTAGTTTTGAGTGTTCTCAAGAATGGAAGAAATAATAATAATAAAAAAAAAACTCGAATTTGAAATATTTTCATTATTCTTGCTTCCCCCACAAAATACATTTACATTTACCTTAACTTCATTCCATCAATTCCCTTAATCATCATTCACGTGAATTTTTATTTTTTCAACTTGTTCGTTTTATTATTTTATAGATTTTCTGAGACAAATTTCCCACCAATGTTCCTTTTTAAGTTAAATTTTCCCTATAGTTTGTACCTGTTCTTACAACAATACTTTGTTTGAATGTTTCCTGATTGGACGAAAGCATTCTGCTCTGAACAAGAGAGCAGCTTTCGTTTTGTAATTCGTCCTATCCCTGAGTACCGTACTGACTTTCTTCTCCTGAGCAATGACCTCGAAAAGGAAACTGAAGGAATTTAGGCTTAAAGAGAGAAGAAAACACAGCGGTAAATTCGGTACTTGACTCAACTCGACTGTTCCTTGAATTGTAACGCCATATTTAATCCGCTCAATTGTAGCGGAAGCCCCCACAGCCTAAACATTAAGTTGTTCATACATGTCTGGTGAGACTTACATTTACATGAACTTTTCCGTACGCGCTATTCAACTGTCGAGGCCAATACGGCAATATTTCCACTACTGTATGCTCTTGGAATTATTCGGAACTCAAGGAAATAATTACTGTTAATTTTCGTTTTATTTCTTCGATATTTTTAATATTGAAAGTTTCTGCAGCCTATCCGGAATTTGAGAAACTAACTAGGCCTATTGTTAATTATTGTGATATTTCTTAACATTGTAAGTGTCACCAACCTGACGGGAATTAGAGGAACTAACTCTACTGTTGGTTTTCGTTCACAGTTTCTCGCGTAATTTTCCTTATTGGTTTCCCTTTCATAAACATCAACAAAACATACGAACATCAGAGGCAATCCACGTCTATACTCACTGGCCCAAATCCCGGGATGATGAGGGAGACATGTCCCCTCCAATCTTGAAATTAGGGGGACTGTTCCCCCCCAAAAAAATCAGATTTGAAATGCGATGATTTGTGTGCGATTGCCAGAAAGGTAAGTGAGATGAAATTGATGTTCCCCAGAATAAGCCTCAAATCTGCCCGCCTCCCAATGTTCAAGACAACTTTGCTCCCATGATCCTACATAGGATTGTCTTGGATAAATATTGTAAACATCGCTAAAAAAAAAAAAAAAAAAAAGTCACCCGGCCCCGGATTGTCTTGGATAAATATTGTAAACATCGCTAAAAAAAAAAAGTCACCCTCCCCCCGCCCCAATACTGAAGACAGATTGACGCCGTTGGTTATACTAGAGATTTTAGATGAAAATGAGGGTCTGATGAAAATATTTTTAGTGGTGATAGTAATATTTGTTAATCACAGGAAAAAAAGGTACGGATTAAAATATTGGAGCTGATGGTGAACAATATAAGTGATGAAAATATAGACAAGGAGTCATATGCCAGATAAATTATCACAAGTTAAGGCGTATGTTTAGCAGAAGGAGTCCAGAAGCACGTAAAAAAAAAAAAAAAAAAAAAAAAAAAGGAGAAACGGATGATGCAAGTGCTTAGACGTAACATAACGTAACAAAATCTAATCTAACCTAACCTAAACAAACCTAAGCTAAGCTGAACTAACTTAAACCAACCTAATATTAGTAGAAATAAGCGAAATTCTATCATTTTTTTTTTTGGAAAATTACCCCTACACTAACATATTATTGTTAGTTTAGGTTACATTAGGTTAGTTTATGTTATAACATAAACTAACCTACCCTAACTTAATCTAACCTAAACTAACCTAACCTAATGTAAACAGAAATTACCAAAATTGTAACTTTTTTTTTTCAGAAAAAAGAGCATATCGGACTCCTTCTGCTAAGTTAACTACATTTTTTAATTTTTAGGCTTCGTTTTTTTTTTTTTTTTTTTTTTTTTTTTTTGTAAAATATAATTTAAAACATGTGTCAAACTACTATTTTTGACAGAAAAAACAGGAGTGCATAAAGGCAGAAAGAGTAGAAATAATGCGTTAAAAAGGATTTTATAATCCCTTTTTTCCCCCTACGGGATAATTACTAATGGTGACGGGCACAAAAACCAATATTTTGATTTGCGTTCTTTAAGAAAAACCGAAATCTATTTTTGAAAATTTTAAAAAGAAAACGTTTTCTTTTTATCAAAGCTGGTTCGATTTTCTATCAAAATCCGGTTTCAGTTTTCTACCTCCCCCCAAAAAAAGTTTCTACGTTAACTTTTTTATTTTTTTTATTTTATTTTTTATTTTATTTATTTATTTGGAAATGAGAACACTAAAAACAAGAATATGTACTTGCTTCGGTGGAAATCACATCGGCTTCAGTAAAAAAAAAAAAAAAAAAAAAAAAAAAAAAAAAAAAAAAACTGCAGAAAATGGAAAACGGGTTTTAGTGAAAAACCGAACTAGAAACGCTTTCAAAGTCTTGACTGGAAAACCAATCGGAAAACGACCATTAGGAAGACCTAGGCGCAGATGGGAGGACAATATTAAGATGGATCTCGCAGAGATTGGAATCCAAAGTAGAAACTGGATGCAGTTAGCTAAGGATAGAAGTCAGTGGAGAGCTTTTGAGAACGCGGCATTGAACCTCCGGGTTCCATAGGCCATAGAGTTAGTTAATTAGTGAAAAACCGGTTTTTTTTTGGTAGAAAGCCGAAATTTCAGATTTTTCTTACAAACCGGTTTTTCCAATCCGTATTAACTAAACATTACAACGTACAATAATAACTTAATAAATATTTCATTTCATCTCACCCGAAAACAAGTTCAGATGATGCGAATAACGTCTACAAAACTATTTCAACTTTGACACGAAGCACACAAGTGTTGTTATTCCCATCTACACACAAACAAACAAATTAAAATCTAAAAAGAAATAAATGCATAAACTATTGTTTGTATGCTATATTTTCTCAAAACTAAGTAATCCACAAACAAACCTCCATCTCGTCTTTAGAATGATACGTAACACGCAACAAGGCTATTATGCAACCATATTAACAAGGGGATTTCATCAGCTGGCGGTAATATTTTATCATTTGCGTTATTAATGTAGGCATCTCACAAATTACAAACGGGCGAGATTTGCGTTAATTATACCACACAAACTGAACATTCGCTTATGTCAGCTCAGGCTTCACAAATAGTTTAGGTATTACATTAATTAGCTACATACTATATATGTATATATTCTATGCACAAATAAAACGACTGAAAATGTGATTCTTACTTTTTAGAAAATCAAACGAAGATATTTATGCTTTAATCAAACGCATAACATTATGACCAGGGGCAAGGGCGCCCATCAGGGGGGGGCAAGGTAGGGCGCTCGCCCCCCATAAGAGGAAATTGTACTTGAGAATATCGAAAACCCAATATAATTTTTACATTAGTTACAGCAAAATTTGAAACTATATTTGAAACGTCGCTTGTACTTGTCCCCCCTTGGAAACCACAACATGGGCGCCCTTGACCAGGGGTAAAAGTGGATCTGAAAAAGTAAGGGGATGGTAGGTAGCGGCATGACTTCACGACGTTCCCCCTGCCTATCTTTGCCCAATTTTTGTCATTTTGTATTTTGTAATTTTTTAGGAACTGGGGGACGCCGTACATATTTTTCCGAGGTGGGGGTTGGCGTCCTCCCGCGTTCCCCCTCACTTTACCCCTGATTATGACTGATTTCTTAGGTAAGAATATAGACTACTGGGACGGTCAGGGCTAGGGGATTTTATTCGAATATACAGATGAGTGTAAAGGCTCGAAATAGTGTCCATAGATGGCAGTCTGAACTCGACAGATTAATCTTGAAACTTTGTCCAAAGAGGGATAGTTGGAATTTTTCTCAGCCCAAAAATAACTGTTTACGGGGAGGAGAATAAAACCTACATAAAAGCCATCAGTAACTCACCACTAAAAACCCCCAAAACTTGGGCTAAAATTATGACACGAGAAATAGCCAATTTCTAAAATGTCCCTCATGGAATAAATGGAGAATGAAATTTGTCAATTTGCATTACGTTTAGCAGAACATAATGGCACAAAAGCGTAATGTAAATACTAAGTTTTTTAAAAAAATGCTTGTTTTCATCAACTTCAATAATCTCTTTTAAGGAAAATATAGGAATTTTGAAAATCGGAATTTACGAATAATGCTTTCAAATATCGATAAACGTAACATATAGTAGTTACAATTTTCATATTTTATATATTTTGAACACTGTAATTAGTAGTGGCGTATTTAGGGGCTATGCGCAACACATGAAAAAGAACATATAGGCCTATTTTTCTTTAGAAATGGTAAGAAAGATTATTGTTGTACCTGGAATTTTAGGGGGAGGCTTGAGCCCGATAGCCATCCCCCTAAATACGCCACTGGTAATTAGAATAGCGTGTGGGAAACTTAAGAGCAATATGAGAACTTCTGTCTCGAATTTTATAAGGTTCCAGGTTAGCGTCAATGTACCAAGTTACCAAACGTATAAAAAAATGTGGACTGTTAAAAGATGCAAAGTATTCATTAAAATACAATTAAAAGGCAGCAAATATTCGTTTGTTGTATTTGTTTAGTCTGTCTCAGCACCGAGACTGTATTAGACTAGAACCTGAAACTTCACGTGGGATCCGAACCAGACTTCCACCCACAGAAAATTTATTTTTTTGTGTGTTTTATGTTTCACGATTACTTTAATGAAACTATCTTATTATGTGAAACCATGTGTTTGGTCTGATTATCATAGTTATCTTCCTTTTTTCACCTAAAAATCGTAAAAATTTTCTTGTTTTTCCTCTAAAAAAATCTGGCAACCCTTACCACTGATTCATAATCAAATCATCCTGTGTTGAAGAATCACGTAAATCAGTTCATGTTACCTTAGAAAACAGGTCACTTGCAATGCCGGAATTACGTAACCCTACTGGAATTTCTAAACAGATATCCACGCGTACGAATTCGCTTTTGCGTATTAAAAATGTTGACGTCATTTCCTGCACATAATGTTTTCCGCAGTTTTTTTCGTAAAAAAAAGGAATTATTTATAATGATGTCACGACCGTGTAGGAACACAATAGGCCTACAGATACAGTAATTTCACTAGAACAAATTTTTGAAAAAAAAATTGGAATTGGTTTTGAAGAAAACCGAAACTGGATCAGCTGAAAAACCAAACCGGTTTTGGAGAAAACCGATAACCGGTTTCGGTGAAAACCGAACCGGTTCTGAAGAAAACCGGTTTCGGTGAAAACCGAAAACGGAAAAACCGGTTTTTGTGCCCACCACTAATTATAATACTGTAAAGAAAAAAACATTCCAATCCCGTCTCGTCGCAAACGGGTTTCCTCAATTCGCAACACTTGAACGTTCCCACGAAATACACAGCTGCCTGACACCAGTATTGTCAGGTTTACTCGTCTGGCGCTGCAATAACAAAAATATTTTGGGAGAGTATAGTTAAAGGGTTGTTTGTAGTATTAGCATCTACGTATGTATTGTCTACGTAGTTTAACTTAAATTACACACTTTAAGAAAAGGCACTTATTGCTGATTTTTTTTTTTTTTTTTTTAAGTGCGGTGACTTTGCAGTACAGCACTCATCTTTGATGTTGAGTCCTCGGTTTGAGTACTTCCAATGTAAGTCTGATATCTACAATACCTTGTTCATGGGTTTTGTTTTAAGTTTCTCCGTTTCTTCCTACCTTTTCATTTCATCTGCTCTTTAGTACCTGGGTCCATGGTTCCATCCTAGGCCATGTGAGTTTCTAGTACAATTAGTGTGCGCGATCCTAGGCCATGTGAGTTTCTGGTAGACAATGCAGTGTGCGTGATCCCAGGCCATGTGAGTTTCTAGTACAATGTAGTGTGCGCGATCCTAGGCCATGTGAGTTTCTGGCTTAATTGATTTTACAGCAAAGAAAACATCTCATATAAACTCTTTACATGAACTTTGTTATAACTACCATTATTAGAAGTCCATACATGAATACGCATAAAAAGAGCCACTATTCACCCGCATAATTATTTCACATTTTATCTATGACTTTTTTACGAATATAGTATCAATTTCAAATCAAAATTATGAAAAAGAAATGAAATGAAATCTTTGAGTTTTACGTCCCACTATTATGCCGGTTGTGCTAAAGGAGACGGTGATGATGAGTAATGAATGAAATGGTGGAATGAAGAAAGTGGGAGGAAACGGAGAACCCCGAGAAAATCCACGCACACGGTATT
Source organism: Thermobia domestica (assembly GCF_964235325.1). Classification (NCBI taxonomy): domain Eukaryota; kingdom Metazoa; phylum Arthropoda; class Insecta; order Zygentoma; family Lepismatidae; genus Thermobia; species Thermobia domestica. The sequence goes on along the minus strand of NC_137466.1, from coordinate 58,249,287 downwards.
TGTCCACCACAAAGTTCACTTGGCGGGGGTTGGGATCGATCCCGGGACCCCAAGCACCAGAGGTGAACGCACTACCACTGAGCCACCGCGGCCCGCCAAATCAAAACTATGATGGTTGTTACAAAAGTTCTACCCCAACAAATATTATAACTAACATACGTTAAAATCTTGCTTCATTAAGGGGCCAGACTGCTAAATATTTTTCAAAAGCTAACAATTTTTCTTTTGTCTGTTTTTCGTAAGTGAAAAGAGATAATGAAAGGTAACTTACCACAATAATAGATAATCTTATTCTACACCTGAAAACAGGAATCAGAAGAAGAATCAGTGTTGCCAGCCATAGAAATGACAGTGTGGCCAAAATTTGAATTACCCAAAAATCTTTGTTAAGTCAGAGACTAGAAAAATAAACTCAACGGTAATCGATGACTTATCATGATATGTGTTCCTTGTTAACTACTTTTTAAATAATAACTACTACTAGTTTTTTAATTGTATTTATTTTGTAATAACTTATATAACTTTTTACAAAATAAATAAGTTATTACAAAATAAATACAAATAATTACAAAATAAATACTGATTATTCTTCCGATTCGTATTTTCAGGTGTAGAATAACATTATCTATTATTGTGGTAAGTTACCTTTCATTATGCCTCTTTTCACTTACGAAAAACAGGCAAAAGAAAAATTGTTAGCTTTTAAAAAATATTTAGTAGTCTGCCCCCTTTAAGATCTCTAATTGGCTATATTTAACCTATTTAAATATCTACTTATTAGGTCTATTATTACTTTGAACAACACGGTTTATTTTTTTAGTTGCAATTAAATCTTCACAATAGTTTAAATTCGGCACTATTAATACTTTAAGTTGCAATTAAATCGGCACAATAGTTGTAAATCGGTACTATTAATATTTTTGTTGCAATTTAAATTGTCACAATAATTTTAACTTTTAAATCGGCACTATTAATATTTAAGTTGCAATTAAATCATCACAAGTTTTAAATCACGCTAATAAATTAAACGTCAGACAGCGGCAAAAGTGGATCTGAAAAGGTAGGGAGACGCATGACGTCACGTCGTCCCCATGCGTATCTTTACCCATTGTAATTTTTTTCAAGAAGTGGATGGACGTCATAGATATTTTTGAAGGTGAGGGTTCCATGTTCCCCTGCGGACTCTCTCACTTTTAACCCTGACGCCAGATAGTGGAGGTAGGGCATGTATTAAGTGTTAGGTAGGCAGCGACATCTAAGAGCCTGATTATTTATTATTAGGAATTAGTATGACGCACAGATTTATATTTGGTGTTTATTATTAGGATTTATTATATCTTCGTAAGATGTCATATGTATTTTGTGGCAATATCTCTACGTTTTCTATGTAAAGATGACAGGATTTGCTAGATTTTTTAAAATTTATTACAAAGTTACTTCCAGCCCGTTGATAACATTTGGAATCACTAAATTTTATAATCATAAATCTAATATTAATTCATGCAGTTTCCCCCATGTAATCATTACACTCTTCTTTCGGGTCAATCTCATAAGTTGGTACCTCTACTTACTCGCGGTGAAGCAAAACAGAGGATCTAGGACGTGGCACCATTGCAACAGGAAATAGTGTGAACATATGTTTTTCCAACACAAAAAATTCGGGCTGGAAAGGGTTAACTATTTATTATTCATTACATAACGAATTATTTTAACAATGTGGAAGTAGATCTTAATATTATTATTTTATCAAGAGTTCAGAAGACGAGTTCAAGTTTTGTCTAGATTCAATCTGAAACCTCATCCAAGAAAAGAAAGAAAGGAAACGGAAATGGCCATGAAAATTAAAATGGCCGAATAAATCGGAAGTTCGCTTTTTTATATATATATAGATTTTTCTCATCTCGACGTGATACAGATCGTGAAACTGCCTCATAAGATAACATAAATATAAAAAATATGACAAAACACAAAATATTACAATTTCCTTATCAATAAGATGGCGTAGCTGTCTGCGAAAAACGAATAAATAAATACAGTAGTGAATCTAGAAGGTAAAAACTGGAGGCACCAGCCAGAACCCAGACCACGATAGGTATTTTCATAACTTTATTATAAAATTTCAAAAATAAATAAACAATAGCTTCAATAATCTTCGTCACTCAAAAAACTGGGAGCCTAGGTCTCTGGCCCCGGGCTAGATACCCCATTGCTGTAAAGACAAATTAAAAAAAAAAAACGAAAGTAAAGCGCCTTACGGAGCTCTTAAAAATCAGTGTTGTTGGCCTACTACGTGACTTCCCAATATTATTGAGGGTATCTATTTGAAGCGAACCCGAGACCGTGTGTGCGTAGTCACTGGACCTGGTGAAAGTTGTAATTTCAAGTATTAAAAAAAAAAAAAAAAAAAAAAAGAAAGAAAGAAAAAGAAATAAGGCTGGTTGTAGAACATAGAAAAAGTTATTCATATCTTTCAAACCGGAAACAATAACTATTTTTCATTATTTGATAGGCAATTGCAGTTCTGTAAGTGATATTTCTCTATCACTAAATGTGGCAGACAACATCGTGTCCGTGGGTTTGCTGGAGTTTATTTCGTTTAACCCCACATTCTTATTCCACTGATAATATTTCATACTCATTCAACCTTTGGGGTGCGGAGCATAAGCGCGGGACGTAAAACCAAAATTTTCAGTTCATTTCATTTATGATCAAATATACAAAGTAACTTTTTCATTAGCCATGCAGAAATAATATATATTGAAAAACGTTAGCGTAAACTAATAGCTACAATAAACTAAACTAATAGATACAGTAAACTAATAGTATCGCTCAGAAAAGAAAACGAGGGGGAAAAAAATAAATAATAACTTCTTAAAATAACGAATTTTCCATGTACTATCAAGTATTGGAATTAAATTTATAACAAAACACTAAGAGAGTACGGCGCCTTTACATTGCATAGGTCTTCCTTCCATTTTATTCGTTGTATGAAAATGAAAACATGTTAGGGAGTGAGGCAATAAGTTCATGAATAAGCCAATCACGGAAAGAGTTGTTGAGTAGGCGTTGAACAGGTATCGCTGAGAACAAAAGGTACGCTTCACAAACACTTGTTTTCCCTCCATTCACCTGTGCGGCCACTCAACGAGCATCACAACCGCTACTAAACTTCCCTCCAATAAATAGCTTGTTGAATATCATGTCTCAGCCAATGTTAGTTACTACACTTTCCTCTTTTGCGCTAAAACTACGTACTTTATAACAATATAAATGAAAAATGATTTCTTTCAATATTTATGCTTTTAGGAAAGCTGTAAATACAGATATGAAAATCCAAAAATAAAGACAACGAACTTCTAAAAAACAGGTTAAACGTGTTCTCCGCTTGGAAATTGCGGTACGGGCCGGTTTTTGTTGCGAAGCTACTTTTGTGTGAATATGTTATTATGCAGTGTTCGAATTAGATAATTTATATTATGGGGAGGGGGGTAAAATTACGCCAACAAGACGTAGAGTCTGAGGGTGTAATAATTCAAAATGAGATAATAATGTCTAATCCCCCCACATAAATATGAAATGACATGTGTAATAAATAAAAGATTTATTAATTCAATAAGTCTACCGACAATAATTATGTATATATTATCTGACATGTGCACACACCTCACCTACAAAACAGTTTTTGGTGATACATATATTTTATTTGTCAATAAATGTATCCCTTAATTTTTTTTTTTTTTTTTTGTAATTTAATTGCAAAAATATCAATGTAAAATCATTTACCCTTTATTTTGTAAGTTGATATACACTTCGTTAGATTAAATTACAAAATTTGCTTTTTTTTTTTTTTTTTTTTTACAAATTTACAGTAAATTTATAGGAAAATATTATATTTTTATTAATAAGAATGAAATTTTACGTTTCATATTACTAATTTTACTTTATAGGTGTAAACTAATTTAAATAGAGGCTTGGCAAAAAGATTGCCACCGTTCTCTGTAAATTTACCTATGATTTTTTTTTTTTTTTTTTACAGTGTAATGATTATTTCCGAACTTGTTTTAATATGAATAATAAAATCTTACATTGTATATGGGTACGTCCACGAGAAAATGAAGTAAATAAATACAATTCAGCTAAACTCGTTTTAACAATGTATTAACAATTATTTTATAAATCGATACAAATATAGAGGATGAATATGACATGTCCGATCTTCCCTAAATATGGTGGAAATTCCCTCTTTGTTTACTTCTTCTTAGACAACCGCCAAGAGCATTTACAAATCCATATGCGACTTTGTTATGCGCCATTAGTACATTCAAATTCACGAACGACGACGAACTGAAAGGTACGAGGATACGGTTGCAAGTAACAGCTGTAATCATAATAATATAGTTCAACTAAACAACGGTGAAAATAGTGGGGAAATTAGAAATAAAAAAAAATAAAAAACTGAATAGTTTACTTTGCTCATTTCGAAATACAACTAGCTGATTAAACTCACAAGAAATGACAAACATCAGTGAAATTTGGCGTTATACTAAGCATAGTTTGGGGGGTAAAGCGAGCATCCCTGACTGCGATCCTTTAGGTGACTTCTTTGGAGGGGAACCAAATGTGAAATAAGGGGGAAAATCTCCATCATCCCTCCCAGTAATTCGCACCCTGATTACGAAACAGGCCCTATTTTTTAAAGTATAAAATAGTTTGCGTATAGTTACCTGAAACTTATTCATAAATTTCAGGTGCAGAAGACATTGTCTAGGAAGAGTTTTAAGGAAAATAGTTCATGTAGCATAAAAACAAAACAAAAACAATATGCTAAATGTACCTACGGAACTATCTATAAAAAATGCGGAAAATACAGTATATACGGAGTCCTAGGTTGAAAAATACAAATTTTGTTTATTCGAGCATTGAAAGTATATATAACTTAAATTAAAAATCTGATTAAAGTTCGTATAACTTAAATACGTAAAATCTGATTAAAGTACGTATAAATAAAATCTTATTAAAGTACATACAACTTAAATAACATATGATCGAAGTACATATACCTTACATAAAATCTGATTAAAGTACGTATAACTTAAACAAGATGTGCTCAAAGTACATACAACTGTGATCTCTGTTACAGTGCTATAGCTATTGATCTGTTATAGTTTCGGCAATATATCAGTGCGTTCAACAAGCACATGATGAGAGAGAGAGAGAGAGACAACTATTTTATTCAGTGTAAATTTGAACATTGGACACATTAACCCACAAGCGGATTTTTAGGGCGTAGTTGGTGCCCATGAGGTTGTTTGGTGGGATAAAATTTCTCATTGAAAAGGCATAATCAAACCGGAAAATGGCAAATTTTCAGGGATGGAAGGTACATTTGGCGGCAAAATGGTAAATTTGCGGCAAGAAAGGTAAGTTTGAAAGAAAATTGTAAATTTGGGGTAAGAACGGTAAATTTGTGGAGAAGGGTGGTAAATTGAGGGAAAGAATGGTAAATTTGGGGAAACAAAGGTAAATTTAGAGGGCTGATTGTTAAGTTTGGCGACAGAAATGTAAATTTTGGGAAGAAGGATGGTGAATTTGGGGGCAAGAATGGTAAATTTTGGAGAGAAGAGTGATGAATTTAAGAGAAAGGCAAATTTGGGGGGGAAGTGTGATAAATTTGGGGAACAGTGGTAAATTAGGAGGGTTACTTGTTAAGTTTCGGGAGGTACAGGTAAATTTGGGAAGAAGAATGGTGAGTTTGGGGAGGAAGAATGGTAAATTTGGGGAGAAGAATAATGAATTTGGGGGTGAAAATTGGTAAATTTGGGGAAATAAAGATAAATTTGGAGAGCTGATTGTTAAGTTTGTGAACAGTAAGGGAAATTTGGGGAGAAGAATGGTGAATTTGAGGAGACAATGGTAACTTTGGAGATACAAAGGTAAATTTGAAAGTAAACGATAAATTTGGGGAAAAAATGGTAAATATGAGAATAATGAGCCCAAGCTCTTGGGAGGAGGGATAGCAACCCTTGCCCAAGCGTCATTTATCCGCAACTAATCACCGGTGCAACGACATTGTGCAATTTTTTTCTAAGGATTAGATAGTTGATAATCTGTAATTTATGACTTATTAACGAGGACCAGAAAGTGCTGAAATTGCGCAAATTTTTTCCCCGACGTTGCCAACAACAGGATTCAGGAAATTAAGTGAAATTTTGCACAAAAAATAAAATGCATAAACGCCATAGCTTTGTGGGACATACTTGTATTGTATTCTAATATTTACAAAGCAAAATATGTATTTACAGAACATTTCACTTTTACAGCTTGAATTCTTGGGATTTAAATCCTTCAAATTTTTAAAATGAATCTTTCAATTTTGAAATTTCCTGTCTTGTAATTGTATTTGGTTTTTCGTTCAACTGTTCAGTCGCTTACGATAATAATATATGACAAATCTTTCTCACAGTAACTAAGGTGCAAACAAATACAATAAAACCTGTCTTCAACGGACCTTTTATTAAACGAAACTTATGTTAAACGGAAATATTTCACGGTTACATAAATTTAATGGCGAAAATTGTCCCTTAATTAAACGGAAACTATATTACGAGGACAATGGAAATCAAAATAAGCCTCTTAACTGACAATTCCAAATTTCAAAACATTTAGAAAGTTTTTAGACATCCAATTGAGAGGTTAAATATGTATTTTAGCAGAACAGACAGTTATGTGCAAACCGAAGTAGACACGACGGATATATATGCTTTAGTTGAGAATTATACGGAAGGTAGGAAAGAAGAAGAGGAGGTGGAGGAAGAAGAAAAATAATACATTTAGTTTTAACTTTAAGGCAACCTTACAGTTAGATATGATACAGAAAATTATTATGGGACTGCGGTCTCAGTGGTAGAGCGTTCACCTCTGATGTGTAGGGTACTTTGTTTGATCCCCGCACAAACCAAGTGAACTTTGTGATGGACAAACATCGTGTGTGTGGGTTTTCTCGGGGTTCTCCCGGTTCCCCACTTTCTTCATTCCACCATTTGATTCATTTCTCATCATCACCGTCTCCTTTAGCTAGCCAGCATATGCGTGGGACGTAAAACTGAAAGAAAGAAAATTATTGACTGGGACATGTTTCCCCTTACCCGTCTCTAACCACGCCCCTGCACACATATAATAGCAATAACTGAAAATGCTATTGTAATCCATTACTTTGTAATTTTTCCCCCCTAAAACGACTTGCATTTCGGTGACTGTTTTTTGTTAGTCGAAATGCTTATGGTAGTTAGTGATGGCAACGTTGCACAACATTATTTTGCGCAATTTCCAATTTTGTTGCCTGCTCATTAAGGCTTTGTCTGTGTCAACAGTTAAGAGAGTTAAAATATTGCGCAATTTCAGTGTACCCCTGATCATCAATAGTAGTTTTTAACGTTCAATACAAACTTTAGATATTTTACGCTGAAGTACCTGGCGTTGCCCAGGATTAAAGACAGGACGTAAACCTCTCCCCCTGTTACTGAAATACTTAAATATCATTTCAATCAAAGCGTAATGATAAAAACCCAAGTCGGTCGATGTGATAACTATTTTCAAAGATGCTCATGAGATACTTTGTGTTTGGCACAAATTTTAAACCCCTTTCCCTCGCATTAAAATTTCTTCCTTCATACGCAGAATTTTTGCAAACGATTAAAAACATATAAACTAAACGCATTTTTAATAATGAGTTTACATACGAAATTATGTCTATCTATCGGACATAAAAACAGAGCAGCAGAACTGACAGTAACAGGGCCACCCGTCTGCATATGCTACGGTTAGAAAATAGTTATTACTTTCTGGTATTTGATAGCCATATTCAAGGGCACCGATGCTCGGGGGGGGGGGCTATTGTATTTATGAATATGGAATATTTGGCATAATTTGAATGCAATTTGGGCCTATGTTTAGCAGAAGGGGCCCAGCTCTTTTCTCTAAAAAATGTTACAATTTTGGTAATTTATTTTCACATTCGGTTAGTCTAGGGTAGGTTAGGTTAGTTTATGTTATATTAATGTAGTGGTCCCGCATAATTTTCCAAAAAAAAAAATTATAGAATTTCGCTTATTTCTACTAATATTAGGTTAGTTTAGTTTAGTTCAAGTTAGCTTAGGTTAGTTTATGTTAGGTTAGATTAGATTTGGTTACGTTATGTTACGTCTAAGTACTTGCATCATTCATTTATCCTGTAAATTTTGCGTTTTTTACGTGCTTCTGGGCCCCCTTGTACTAAACATACTCAGCAATTTGTCTTAAAATCCTCATATATATACCTTCTGCATCTGAATGCCCCCCTCCCCCCCCCAAAAAAATACAAAGAAATCGGCGCCCTTGGCCATATTTCTGGTTATAGTAAATCTATACGACAAGCGTTCGTCCATCTTTCTATTGTTGAACATTTTGATAAATTAACAAAACGCCAGTAGATGGGAAGGAAGTTAACAGAAGAATAGAACACGAATTTAGTAATCTATTTGCAGTTTGTATGATTTTTGTAAGCTTCTTTTTCCTAAAACTAATATTTTCGTTTAGCAAAAGCTTTTAATTTTTAGTAGATAATACATACAAATAAGAAAACAGGGATTAATATGTTAGAAGTCCCTAAACTTATTTCCAATAAATGTTACAAAACAAAATGTACAGAAAAGTGTTCTCATTATTAAGTTATGGTGATAATTTCGAAGAAACAACTGCTGATACTGATCATGTTTTAAGTGATAGAGTTACAGATATTATTTTACTATAATCTTTCCATTTTATACATAGACGAGTATTTCTAAGCTACGAATAGTTTGCTTTGAAATAGCAACATCATTTCAGGTTCTCCCAGGGCCAAGGGAAGGACAAAATAATGTATGATCAGGGTGGAAAAAAATCATGATTTTTTTTAAATAAATATCGATTTTTTTGATTTAAATCGATTTTTTTGATTTAAATCAAATCTTTCTCCTCGTATAATACAAGTCGCGAACTGGAGAAAAAACATTAGGAATTAATATTAAATGACAATTATGCCATTTAAGTGAAAGTATTTTGGTTTAATTTCGAATTAATCCTCAATCGTTAACCTATTTCAATCCGAAACAATATTTCTTAAGCATTAAGAAAAAAACGTACAGCAACGTTTATCAACATGACACTTTTCTTTTCACGAAAGTTCCTGATATTTGGCAGAAGTATATTTTTTAAAACATCGAAACTACCCAGCGCAATGGCACGAAATACATCTAAAGTACATAAATTTCGCCCAAAATTAACTGTTTAACTCTATGGCCTATGGAACCCGGAGGTTCATTGCCGCGTTCACGGAAACTCTCCACTGACTTCTATCCTTAGCCAACTGGATCCAGTTTCTATTTTGTATTCCTATTTCTGCGAGATTCATCTTAATATTGTCATCCCATCTGCGCCTAGATCTTCCTAATGGTCGTTTTCCGATTGGTCTTCCAGTTAAGAATTTGAAAGTGATCTTATTTTCTTCCATCCTGGCGACATGACCTGCCCACCTGAATCTCCTAGACTTGATGACCCTAGCAATGTTTGGTAAACCGTATAAATTATGTAGTTCCTCGTTATGAAATTTCCCCCATTCCCCTCCTCTTGGGTCTGAATATTCGGCTCAGGATCTTGTTCTCAAATACTTTCAGTCTACGTTCTTCCCTGATAGTAAGCGACCATGTTTCGCAACCATATAGAAGCAGGGTGTCTACCAGTCAGGGAAAGTCAGGAAATTTGCAGGGTCAGGGAAAATGTCAGGGAATTTCATTGTGTGTCAGGGAAAAATCTTTCCCAGGCTGTGAGGGGTGAAGGAATGCCACTAAAATAGTCATAAATTACAGGTAAATGAATTGGTTCGTTTGTACGTTTGTAGAATATTGTATAAGCATATAAACAATGGTGAAAACTTACAGTTCACTTTAAATATAAGTTAGGGGCGCGGTGGATCACTGGTAGAGCGTTCACCTCCGGTGCTTGGGTTCCCTGGTTCGATCCCAGCTTGCACCGTGTGAACTTTGTGGTGGACAAACACCGTGGTCGTGGGTTTTCTCGGGGTTCTCCCACTTTCTTCATTTCATTCATTACTCATCATCACCGTCTCCTTTAGCCTAACCGACATAATCGTGGGACGTAAAACTGAAAGATTTCATTTTCATGATTTAAATATAAGTTACTTTTCATGAGTTACTAAGAAAAAAAGAATGACAGAGTCAGGGAAAATTATAATTTTGTCTGGGAAAGTCAGGGAATTTGATTATGCTTGCTTGCTAGACACCCTGAGAACAACAAGCATATATATTTTAATCTTCAAATTCCTGGACAGAATTCGTGACAACAAGAGATTTTGAACTGAATAATAATACGAATTCCCTGCTTTTAGTCGACATTTAATTTCTTCGTAGATATCGTTTTCATCTGTTAAATGTCGATGGTGATTTCTCCGTTGGAATAGTTAACGATTTAAAAATCCTATGTTACGAAGACAAGAAAGCAGCATTCTCCCGTTACCCGTTCAAAACGGGAATTTTCCTAATCATCCTCTGCATGATACTCGTTTTCATACTGTGTTGTACATACATTTGAGTCTCATTGTATTATGATTATTATCTTCCATAATCGAAATAACAGAACAGAAACGGGATTTTACTTATTTTCACTTTAAATTAATTTATTTCGAAATTTGATTTAAATCAACGATTTTTATTTAAAAAATCAAGTGATTTAAATCTTGATTAAAATCGTGATTTAAATCAGACTGATTTAAATCAATCCACCCTGTGTATGATCATAACAGTTTTACACTTTTAATTAGCATACAATAATTTTTCTCAAACTCGGAGTGGGGTGGGCAATTGCCCCTTGCCTTCTCCAAATGATGCCCTGCTGTGGAAGTATAACGTATGTATTAATCCGAAATAAACAAATATTTTTCTACTAAAATCCAAATTTAAAGTGTAAATATTTAATATGGAGGTTAAATTGCGACTTTATAAATGTTGGCTTTTACATTTCATTATATATATATATATATATATATATATATATATATATATATATATATATATATATATATATATATTAAGAATATGCTGATTTTGAATAATCCAGAGTTGGTTGGTCTAAACCAAAAGAAAAAAGAACGAAAAAGTGCTTTAAATCTTATGAACTTAATGGTGACGTTTCCACATATCAAATCATCTGCATTAGTTTTATCTCCTTTTCACCTTTTAAAATCAAGTCGTCCCATGTTCAATTCTCGGTCTAACCACAATCCTTCTTTCAAGTGTAAGCCAAATAGCGGTTGGGATGTCACTTTAAGGTTAGTTTAAAGGGACAAGTTTTGCCAATAGATGTTACTACAGTCTTCGTATCTCTCTCATGTATTTTTTACCTTTCACGAAAATTCACGACTTCTCTTACAAATTTCCAACTACAAGCTTCAAATTTTTAGAGAAGGAACTTCATAACCTATCGAAGACAACAATCCGTGCCGATTTTTTATTTAGAATTTTCTTCATTGTTAAAACAGTATATTGTTAAAGATGAGGATATCCAATATCAACAATTAAGTCATTTTAACAATGAAGAAAATTCTAAATAAAAAATTGGCACGGATTGTTGTCTTCGATAGGTTATGAAGTTCCTTCTCTAAAAATTTGAAGCTTGTAGTTGGAAATTTGTAAGAGGAATCGTGAATTTTCGTGAAAGCTAAAAAATACATGGGAGAGATACGAGGATTCCAGTGACATCTATTGGCAAAACTTGTCCCTTTAAACCAACCTTAAATGAAAGTCTTCTTGCCTAGACACATGAAACGAAACCAAATTGTATGCTTAAATGCCTGTTGTTTCATAAAGAAGCCAAGGTTGCATAAATATATTGATAGAAATTGTTAAAATTTATCGACTATGTAGCTTCTAACATTAGCTTGGATTGGACTTTCAGTTTTAATTGAATGATATCTACATACTAAATTTGCAATTTAATAGCTCAGTTTTAGCGTTCTGATTATGACACGTTGACCACAAAATTTTACATGCCAAGCAATAACGGGACTTCTTCGTTATTGCTTTCAATTTAAAGTAGTAACAGGATTTTCTCGATGGCTAAGGCGGGAGTTTCCCGGTTTATATATAATTCTGTATAATGGTTTTAATTATGCAACTGTTTATCTTTTTGTCCTTCTGAGATGACTCTTGACAATTATATAACGTTTACCTGCCAATGTTCCCAATTGGGAACATGCTTTTTGAAATCATTTTGTGAGGTTGTAAACTAATGAGATGGATAGGATTTGGTATATTTTAACTGAAATAGTTAGTTATTAGAACATTTTAAGACTTTTTGAAAACAATTGAATTTTACGATGTTTGACATTCTTCGCCATACTTGTAGTGAGGGATTTCTGATTTGTGTAGAGATACTATTTTTCTTGAAAATTTCTGAAATGTTAACTGAGAAATGTCAATCTATTTACAACATATTAAAAGCACCACGCCCCAATGTTCCCAAATTTGAGCACGACAAATTTCATATATGCAAAATTATTTTTGTAAATTAAAGCATACAAAACTCTAAATTAACTTCCCTTTAGCAGAAAACAAGTAAACTTTTGTTAGATTTTTACTTCCGTTTTAATTCGGCAGGTAAACGGTTAACAAATATGTAAAGATCAGTACAACGTATTTTTATCAGTGGTTCTTCGTGAGTGAGTCGGCAGATTTGTGGCCAATTAGTCCCGGTCTCGAGTCCAAATGGAGAACAATTTCTCTTGGATGTAAGCCGAGAAGCGGTTTGGATTAAGCTTTAACCCGGTGACCCCTTCCAGGATAACTCCGTTGTTGCATAATACACCACGGCGAAACAAACTTATTTCTGTACATATGTAATATAAATATATAGAGCAAATTATTTAAACAAAAAAGATGTTTTTTTTTTTTTTTAACTTTTTTTTCAATAAAAGTTATGTTTTTTGCCAACCCTGGAATAATCTATCCTCTCACGCATTCCATCTTCCCACACATCACAGTGATATTTTGTAGAACATAAGCCTACTTGATTTGTAAATATTACAAACAAATGATACACATACAGTAAAATAAAATCATTATTATTTTTCTTATCAAAATCTGACTTTTTCTACCGCACATTTCAAGGGACCAACTTATAAAATTTGCTCATTATATATTGAGACTTTCAAACTATTCTGTGCATAAGCATAGGTCTTATGGAATGACTATGTCCGTCCAACCGTCTCATCTATCGTGCTTTTGTATTCAAAACCGGAAGTGACAGAAATTTATCATTTCCGGTTTTAAATTTATTATCATAAAGCAAAAAACAAATGGTAATAGATACCGTATAGAGCAAAAACGGCAATGTGATAGTGAGAAATTGTTTTTTGATAACATTTAGCGCCCCAAAGAATAAATTTCATGTCAATTTTTATTCTTCTACTGAAATCAAAAGGAAGTAAAAATTAGTACAACTGCCAATTTCAATACTGCTTCTTTATTTAGTATTACTTGTATGAAATAAGCGAGAAACTTGTTTTTTTTTTCTGACATGGAATCAATATTCTAAAGAACAGGTTCCATATCTGACTTTATATCCCTGTATTGTACCTAGAAATTATTGGTCTACTGTTTCTGGTTTCAGTATTGAATTTCCACAGTTATAGGAAATCTACCGTGGTTTCACTCAGTTGTTGGAATTTTAGGCGCGTGAGGAAGCGTGCTAAGAGTTTGACAAGGCTATCGGAACGGTTCTTTCCTGTTCTGCCTAACGACCCTCTAGCACTTTTTAGCACAGTAATATTAACGACCCTCTAGCACAGTAACACAATCTTTATCTAGTCTTATCTTTAGGCAGAACAGGAATTCCTGTTCTGCCTAATTCTTACAAAAGTGATATTTATATCTGAGAGAAATTTATTATAATCTATTTTCCTTTGATTTTCAAATATCATTCCAGAAACCTTTAAATTGAGTGCTCTAAATATATACTGTAATTGTTTACGAAAAATCAAATCATACAGTCATGTTCAAGAAATTTACTTCGCGTAACGTCTATCTTTAAACCTACACAATATTTCAACAAACTGATTGTATATTCTACTATATTTTATTTTTTATTTTTCAACGTTTTAGCTTGAAGGTCGCAAGTGACACATAAAACTATAAAAAATTTAATTCCTTTTCGTTAAGATATGCATCAAATTTTAACCTGCGGGAGCGTATAGAGAACATGAAAAAGAAAGTGGATGTTCAAGATTTTGTTTATCTTCATTGCTGAGCTTGAGTTTAACTGAATAGTTAGCTCGCGTGGCTTCGTTGTGAGTGGTCCCTAGTTCTAACCTCATTAAAATCACACTAAAATTTTGTGGTATTGACCCAGCAAATTTTGTGGTATTGGGGAGGTACCTGCGTCACATTTAAATTTGTATCTTGGAGTTCGTATTTTGAAGAAAGAAAAAAGGAAAGAAAGCCAAAAATTAAATTAATAAGTTGGTTGCCAGCAATTCTGTTGTATTGCCAAAGAAAGTGACACCGAAATTATTATTATTATTATTATTATTATTATTATTATTATTATTATTATTATTATTATTATTATTATTATTATGTGAGTAGATTTTCAATTCTTTGCTTTATTTTATCATAAGTGTTTTTGTACGGTGCACTGTATTCCTACTCGGAAACAGAAGAGAATTGTCCCTTGTGATCACTGACGTACAAAAAATCACGGTAATTGTTTTGAGCCCACGAGTGAGGGGCAGTCCAGTTAGATTAAGCTCATGAGCGGAAAAATGTTTTATGTGACCAAACAACCCTAAAAATCATTTTTAGTATAACAAATATAGTGAAAGTGTCCAGTATGATGTACAAAGCAAACGTAGAGTAATTATTACATAATTTGTTTCTGATAAACACTTCCAAATATCTACGGCAGAAAGCTTTATAGGAGCAAAGCTTGCACCACAATAACAAATTAAAATATCGCAACAGGAACCACAATGTTAATTTCTTAAAGGATTCACATATATCTTGTCAAGTCGGAGAATAACAGAACCTTGAATTTTTTTTTTTTAATCATACTTATGTATACATAAAATTGTCACATATTTTGACATACTTGCTTACACACAATCTTCATTGTTCTAAATGTAAGCAGTACGAGATAGCTTCTATATACGAAATCAAATACAAATGATCTGATTGGAATTTAGTCTATAAGGTGAACACGTTTATATTTTCTCTCTCTCTCTCTCTCTCTTTCGGATTCTTCTCAACTTCTAACGTCTTTCGTTAAAGTTTCAACGAAATACATCAAGTTTACTGCCAAAATGTACGACATTCAACGTGCAGTGAAAAGACTGAATGTTCTAACATAGGGTTCGAAATCGCAACAGTCGAAGGAGACAGTTCACAAAAATAGTTCTTTGCACTGTTCGCCTCCACTCATATGTTTGAATATTCATAATTATTAAACTTACGTGGCTATTAATCCATCCGGGGACGCGGTGGCTCAGTAGTAGAACGTTCAGCTCTGGTCCATGAGGTCCTTGGCCCAACTCGCGCCAAGTGAGTTTTGTGGTGGACAAACACCGTATGTGTGGATTTTCTAGGGGTTCTTCCGTTTCCTCTCACTTTTTCCGTTCCACCATTTCATTCATTTGCCATCACCGTCTCCTTTAGCCTAGCCGTCATAACAGTGAGATGTAAAACTTAATTATTTCATTTCATTTCATATTAGTTCAGTCATTAATAAAATATGAAATACACATAAATTACTGTAATTAATTTGCGGGCTTTTGACAATAGTGTCACTTTATTCACACACCCCAGTAAGATTTTAGTGGGAAAAATTTCTCCCAAAATTTTGAAGTGACGGAATTCCTCCCAATTCCCAGGACTTCGCTCCTTGTTTTAACAATGTAGGACGAGACGTAGCATTGTTACATTACCAAGGACTAAGAATAGTCAAGTCAATCAGAGCCATTTTCGAAAACTGTATATTGAAGGAAACACTGGTATTGATCAACATAAGCAAATATTTTTGTCCGCCTATAAATCTTTGGCACTGCTACGAAAGGATTTTCGGACACTGCTCTCTTCATTTCGTCTATTAACCTTCTGCTATAAATTGCCATCTTTTCTGCTTCATAGGAATGGAAACCATTTTTTGATGAAACATCTTCACCCACGAGAAAAATTGTAGCCTTACAGCCATGTCTACACTTCCAGTACCGGTAACTCTTGTTTCCAATTCTTCTATTAATACAGTATAAATACCCTTCATAACATTTTTCCACCATACTTTGAATTTACAAATACTGTCATTCTGACTTTACACTGTTGACACTAATATCGGAATTGCATACGTTCAAAACTTTGATTGGGTTTGAACTTTCACCCTGACTTCACTCTGTTGACACTTATACTCAAATGATAACCAAGAGCTCCTGAAAGCAACTGCAATTGTCGGGAAAATAATTAGTATTAAATTTCCCTTAAATCTCAATATCCATTTTTGTGAAGATGAGGCAGAAAGGGAATTAGATAAAAAATGTGTTACAAAGTGCTCGAGGGTCATTAGGCAGAACATGAAGACATCGTTGGAACAAACGAATAACTACTGTGTATTGTTTAAACTTTTGCTTTTAAAAAAGTGAATCTCGCATAATAGTAATAGCGGTAATCGTATTACTCTCAGCGACTTCATAACTTTTATTCCCGTCTAGCATCAAGCACGACGGGCGGTCCAAAATTTGGAGAGATCCAATGATACAAGACACTACACTTACACAGTATCGAACTGGTGTTTTTCTACAGTCCTCCTCCTCCATAAAAAATAATGATAAATAATTTTTAAGTACTGCTACCTACATTCTCCCCAAAAATGATAGAACGAAATAGTTTTATCAGAAAAGAAATAATACAGATGATAAATAAGGTCAAATGCTTAGTGTACATCAGATATTTCTCTGCAAAACACGTATAGTTTTATTAAGAATGTGTATAAATGTATGTTGAGTTACGAAATTTTTAGAGGGGGGACGCACCCGGTGGACCCCACAATTGGGTGCACCCCTACCTAGCATACATTAAGAAAAGTACATAAAGTGTGTAAGATTATCTGATCTCCCGACTACGCGCGTTCAAAACGCATTCTACGGATTTACTGCAGTAATCATTTCAGATTTTAGTTGCAATATCTCGTATTTACCCGACCATGATACGACCCTAAGAACAAGAAAAGCTCCCTTTTCTAAACTTAGTTTCTTGAGAATTTTCTTATTTTTAACAAATTTTGAATAATCAAAATTATAATTGATCTCACTGATATAAAATATCTTAAAATGCACCAAGAAAGTTAACATTACGTATTGTAAACTTAGGCTAATTATTGAGTTGCCTAAATTATGATAATGAAAGAATAATCGTCTGACAGACGGTATGTGCAAATAAGAGCGTCTGTCGGTTGCTCTCCCCCCTACTCTTGGAATCAATCATATGGACGTAATTGCCACGTAAGCTATCTAAACCTAGCCTAACCTACTCTCCGTAAATAAACTTACATTTTATGCCATTAATGTGTGAGGCCCTTATGTGAAAAATTGGTCCTAAATTTACAGACTTACCTAAAAAATAAACACATCATAACAGACACAGTAACAACGCTCAATGCTACATATTTTGCACTTGAAAGCAGAAATTCAAGATTCATCTCATCCCACACACAAAATATAGCACAGTCACAACACACTTTAAAAGTACAACCATTAACACAAATTGGACTTTTTGTCGCGTTTCCTACGAAGGAAGGAATAGTTATTGCTACAATTTGGACGAACAAAATGCGTGGATGAACCTCGTGCTTATCACGTGGTGATTTCAGCTTAACATGCGGAAACACAGCTTGCAGGATTATCTTTATGTCTCCCTCCACCACACGAAAAACTCCTTTGAGCGCCAAACCCCAGGCTACACGAAATCTTCTGCCACGCATGCGCAGTGTATAAACAACACTAATGATGAGTCAATTCAGTATCGTTCTTTCACAAGCAATGAGTGAGGAGCGGGAGCCTTGAGTTTTAAGGTCAATCGCTTTGTCATCCTCAACTTTTGACCTCTGCGACTGAAACAAACAAATGTGCATTGGGAGACCTTTGAGAATCAACGCGGATGTTGATGTTTCTGGATCAGCGTTTCCAACTCAGTCTCTTTGCAAAATCGTCTACAAAAGAACATGGCAGAGCAAATGAAGAAGAAAAAAAAAGGCAGCTGCTCGCGCTTCTTTTGCTCTTGCCAGCAGGAAGAATGTTTGACGCCGAGATTATCTTGTTTCCTGTTGGATGGACGATAATTCAATTACCGAGTGCTGGTTGGCACTATTCGATTTCCTTTATGTTTCAAAACTCGTTGGATTTTCCACGTAAATGCTTTGATAAATACGCATATTTCGTATAGTTCATATAGTATATTGTTTATCCCCTTTAGGATGCTCCGTTGTGCCTATGCAGTTGTGTTATGATCAGACTATGGACATTTAGTTTATTTTATTATTTATTTAATTTATTTACAAGTAGCATGGAATATCATCTGTATGTATATCATTATTAAAGAGGCAATAGATACAATCTGCTAAATAACATTATTTACAGTTGGACTTCGATATCTCGCATTCCTCGATAACTCGATGTTTTTCACATTTCCTTGAAGTCTTCGTAACACCAAATGTTAAAATTACCTCTGTACATCGAAAGTTTAAAAAATTACATCGGCAAGTCGAGTTTTAAGAGTTTCATAATCATATTCGAAAACCTCGGTAACTTGAACTTTCGTATCCTCGAACCTCTACGAGTGGAAATTTACCTTTATAAGTCGAAATTCTCTTGATGTGACCTAGCATTCGACCGTTTCTAACTCCTAAGTTGAAGTGACCGACCATTTCTACCACCTAATACGCTCGACCCAGCTAATTCTTTCCATTCTGCTCCACACTCACATTTCGAAAACTTCCAAAAACCATCTGTTTCATTAGAACCAAACTTATCAATTATTGTTAGCAATGAACGATATAGGCCTACTATTTATTCCTGTAAAATTATTATTATTATTATTATTATTATTATTATTATTATTATTATTATTATTATTATTATTATTATTATTATTATTATTATTATTATTACCAAAATGTACGCGTCAGAGCATACGTTCAAGCATTTTACTTTGCACATCTTGATGTGATCTGTTTCGATTAGTATGTCTTATATTTGAACAATGTTATAATTAAACAAAAATTATTAAAGTTCAATAATTAATCATAAATTTGGGCTATACCTCATTAACCATACTATATACAGTCTACCATGGCAGCCTGCAGCGGAAAGCAACGGGGGCAATTGCCCCTTGGATTTCCGAACGGTGTTCAGTTCTTGGAAAATACAAGTCAAAATATACTAATTTTATCCCACACAATTTTTACATTTACAAATACGTACAAAATATATTAGTACTTTTTACATAAAACTAGCTGAACCTGTGTTTTTTACACAGCGCACAGTTCTAATGAGCGTGAATCTCCTTCCCACTTCTCACTATGTCTGTGCAAGTCCCTTTACGAATACAAGTAAAGGACAGGAAAACTCTCGAAGGGATTGAATTGCTATAGACAAACATATAAATGTAGTATTTTAATATATAGAATGTTGCGGGGAGTTTGTGGCAAACTTGGATAAGTGATAGATGCTACCAAATGTAATTTTTTCTTACAATTTCATATCCGAATACGCCTCATTGTGGATCCACAAGCCTTTGACGTTCGCAGTTTGCAATAGGTTATGTCATTCAGGTTAAAGCAAAGCGCCTGAAATGTCCATCAACCCGCTATACGTAGCTCCTCTGCCGGTTGCCTTTCACAAGGGTATCAACCTTAACATCCTGCTGGCAATGTTAAACTAATAGGGTTAAAACGGCGCCTAAAATTTAGAATAAAAAAATAAAACTTTTTTTTTTTTAATTTGACTGAGAACTGGCATATTACACAAAATTTGGAATCGACCAGGGAAAACGGCACGTTTCTAGCACTTGTGGTTTTTGAGAACTTTTGTGTAAATTTAGCCTAATTTTAGGGGTAATTCTAGGAATTTTAATATAAAATACCCTCATATTGAGTTTGGACCCCTCCCGAAATAAATTCCTGCGTACGCTACTGATTGAACGGGTATTGTTCTCCACCCCAAAACACGATAAGTAATTGTAAAATATTTCTACCTGTATTTTCAGAGATAAAATGATAGAAGTAGATTGATTTTACACGAGAAAGAGAACAAATGAAGTGTAAGATCAAATTTTTGTGCTATATCAATCATTTCCTAGTTAAATAAGTATAGTTTCATTCAGAAAGTACGAAGTTTTGGACGGGTCCGGACCCAGTAGAATCTCCCCCCCTCCCCTCTGTGCTTCCGGCAATGGGGCCTACTGTTTCTTTCTGTCATAATGAAAAGTCAGGTGAGCGTAGGCCTATTAGTTTCGTCTTAATATCGTATAGCACCAAGTTTTAGCCGGGGCCGGGAGAGCCTATCCCCCAGTTTTTTGAGCAACAAAAATAATTTAAGCTATTGTTTATAAATTTTAAAAGTTTATAGTACACGGTAAACTCATGATCTATTTTTAAAGTTATAGTAAACTCATGATCTATTTTTAAAGTTTATAGTAAACTCATTATATACGGTACCTATCATAACCTGGATTCTGGCTGCTTCCATTTTTAACCTTCTTGATCCGCCACTGCATGTATTGTTTGCTTTTGATTTAATTATGTGAAACGAATTTGAACATTGAACAATTGGACATGTATTACTTCATATATTCACTTTCTCCTTTAAAAAAATAATAAAATAAAAAAGTTTTACCAACAAACTTTAGTTTCCGCTTTTCACTTTTCTGTAAACTGCTTTTCAGTTTGTAGAAAAGTACTCGACAAAGTTGTTTAGTTGTTTCCCTATACCTATCTCTGTTGCTTTTATTCTCCTCTTCTTTTTTCAGTTTCCTTTTTCCCTTGAAATCTCTTTGAAATATCATTAAAGTAAGAGAGATACAGAGTAAACCACATTGTACATAGCTCAACTGACTTTGAAGTTGGATACTCCAATGAAGGAATTTCTCGAGTGCTGCATGCTACTTTTATTACAAGACCTCAAACATAGTCACTCCTTTCTTTATATATACATACATATAGTCATATATGCGTAGAGTGATACATGTAAACATTAAGGGTCCTATACAGAATCGTTTTTGGCATTGTGTTAACAGGCTGACTAACGCGTGATGCTAACTTCTGTATTTAGAAACACGTTTGTGAAGTTAACAATTTATATCGAAGAAGGTCAGCTATAGCTTTTCCAGAGGATTGTCCAAACACAATTTGAGAAATCAATTTAAACGAAACTATGTATCTCTTACCTAGATATAAATCGTTGTTAATTTCACAAACGCGAATCAAAAAGGAAAGTAATGTTTTCAAGTGTATCATATCCAGGGCCGGATCCAGGATTCTCTGAGGCGGGGGGGAGAGGTACAAATAATTACCAGTACATTTTAATTAAATTTGAGTATTTTAAATGTCTTTAGGTATCTGTAATGTGAATGAGGAATTCCTTTGGAAATGCTAAGTGCTTGCTCTCGTTGATTTCTTTTCCTTCAACCTTCAGAAAACTGACTTAAACTATTGATTTTGCAAAACTCACTGCTAACTTCTCACTTTAGTTAGTGTATATTTACAACGAAGGGGGCGGTGGTGCACGTGCACCTTTGCACCCTCCTAAATCCGGCCCTGATCATATCCGTAGCGAGATCATCAATATATGGAGGACCGAGACCATTTTGGAATTTGAATTCATCTTACATTTATACTTATATAGATACCAACAAAGGATTGAAAGTTTCAAGTGGCTGAGCCCTCCTGGCCAAACCCTAGCTACGGGTGTGACGTGTATGATAAAATGTGTGTTAGTCTTTTAAGGTAATATTTTCAGTTCCAGTGACTTCTAATAGAACCCACTCCTGAGCCTTCAGAACCTTAACTCTTTTTCTGTGTGTGCTACTTCGATTGTCTTTGCTCGCTGAGGCACATTTAGTTCTTATACAGGGTGACCCAAAAGTAGGTATACAGTCCCGTATTGATCAGCTCATTGTATTCTTATTCTTATCAAACAGGTAGACCTAGTTTCTTTATTATTTGTTCTTTTTACTTATTATTTAAGCCCGGAACAGTCGAAGCAAATATATCCATAAACTAGAATGTTATACTTGATCAATGCAGGGGTATATACCTACTTTTGCGCCACCCTGTACTTCCCAGTGAATTACGAAACACACCCACTAGTACAAAATAGAAAGCCGTTAATAAAGTAAAGGTTTCTAAGAACTTAGGATACGAGTTATATATGTGGAGAAAAATGTGTCTCTGTAGTATGGTGGATACTGGTGTATTCTCCATCTGCATGGTTAATATTCTTTATTTTGTTATTGTTACAGAAAAATGGTTGAACTGCATGGTTAAAAATTTACCCTTTTCCATACCTTTTGCATGTTCTTATACAATAGATCATAAACCATAAGTTAAAATGATTTTAAAGTTGGATGTACTAGAATAAAATACGTACATTTCTTAAGTACTGTCAGGTCAAATGACTTTTAAAGAGTTCCCGCTCCTTTCATTACGTGGATTACAGCTATATGTAACCAGACAAGCATAGAGAGAGACAATTCTCGTCCATATATTCCATCACTACAGTGTTAGCAGCTGAAAATATTGCAGATTGATTGAAAGCTAGCCTAGTATATAATAAACGACAGAATTCTGGCTCCATGCAAGAGTTCCAGTTTTATGTATGAAACGCTGAACTGAGGATGAGAAAAAAATCTTTTATGCCTCCAACACAGTATTTGGTTCTTATTTTTTCCTAGGGTGTGTGGTGTGTCTTGTAGAACTGAGATAGGGACGTGTTTTTATCAGAAGTCTTTCAGACGACGAGGCCAAACAAACTGGACAGAAAAGTAATCTTCCCAAGACGACGGAAAGAAAACATAGGAATTGTGTGTGGCTCAAGAAGATAATTTTTTGTCCAAAAAGAAAAGGAATGAAGCGTTGCCAAAGCTAGTGTTGCTATCTTCTCAAGTTTACGACGTTTGATATTTTTCTATTAGAATTTTTATGCTTCGAAGGAGAATACGTCAAAGGAGAAAGAGTGTTGTCAACCATCACTCAGTTAAAACACTAAGACATGAGAATTTCCGAAAATACAACTTGTTTAAACATACAGCCCATTATTATTATTATTATTATTATTATTATTATTATTATTATTATTATTATTAGTAGTAGTAGTAGTAGTAGTAGTAGTAGTAGTAGTAGTAGTAGTAGTAGTAGTAGTAGTAGTAGTAGTAGTAGTAGTAGTAGTAGTAGTTGTTGTTGTTATTGTTGTTGTTCTCAAGCCTTCGGCTCGCTGTACACGATAGCTCATCATGTTTAATTAAAAGCTATAATTCTTCAGAGCTAAAGCTAAAATTTAAGTTAAGCAGAAACTGACAGTTAATTATATTTTTAGACTATTGAGGCTTCCCGGAAGAGAAGTGTAAGTCCACCAAAAGTAATATTTACACCTATTACTAGTCAAAGAGTTCTTGACTGCAAAAGCAGACTAAAGGGGGCGAACCCGTCAAGATCATTCTGGTGAATAATCCCACTCCCTAACATTGAGAAATCCACACACTTTTTTTTAAAAATTCAAATATTGATTGGAGCATCGGCTTAACTAATTGGAGGAACAATAAGAAAATAAGCTATCTGTGGCGTTCTCAGCCTTCGTTTTTTACGGAACGCTTCATATCTCGTTACCCGTTGGCGTTTTCAACCTTCTTTTTTCCGGAACGCTTCATATCTCGTTAACCGTTCGCGTTCGAACCATCTTTTTTCGGAACGCCTTATATCTCGTTAACAGTTGGCGTTCACAACCTTTTGTTTTTCGGAACGCCTGATATCTTGTTAACCGTTGGCGTTCTCAATCTTCTTTTTCGCCAGAACCCTTCATATCTCATTAATTGTACTGTGTGTTGTCATCATATCAGTATCACAATTAAGAGCTTAATGAGAGTACATTTCTTAATATCAGTTTCATCTCAATAAGTGGCATGGTATTCGTACATACAGCATTTTTTTTTAAAAATAAATTTGTTTGCCTCCATTTTTCTCGAAAATTACACATGAGGTTTTACATTCGTACATGTCACTTTATTCAGTTCAATAATTTCTACCGACTGTTATGTGTCTCATCTTTCTTCATTTTTTCTCGCTAAACGCATATGTTGTAACATTTATGTGTTTATTGAGTTTTGTCCGCCAAACCACCCGAACTTAAATACCATATTTTTGTGCAATTATTCAAGAACTCCGTTACACACAACTATCTATCGCAAGTGGTGATATCTGTTAACATCAGGTAGACAACTGATAGCACACGTAGCGACATCTATTAACCTGGCTATTCACTATTATGAATTAGCGTGATGGACTGACAGTGAGACGTCTGCCGTTTATTATAATAATTTTCACTGTGCCCCTGGTCTTTCTACAACCAGCATTAGAAATATCTAAAGTAAGGTTGCATAACATTTCAGGATATCACGACATTATTATTATTATTATTATTATTATTATTATTATTATTATTATTATTATTATTTTATTGTCACTTTCAGCAATGAGGCTATATGAGACGTGGACCTAAACTTAACGTGGAGCTACGCTGGGAATCGAACTCGGGTCTTCCACGCCAAAGGCACATCCCTAACTGCTTCGCCAAGAAGGAACTCTATTAATACATAATGCAGACACAAGCATCGAGTACGAACTTCGTAAGTCGATGTACAGTACCTTTTCTTAATAAAACTATAGTTGTTAATCGGAGAAATACTTGTTATACTAAAGATTTCACCTTATACCCCTCACTTTTTCTAATAGAAATAATCTAATTTCATAATTTTTTGTGAAAATATACGTGTCTGTACTTAAAAATTATTTATCTTTTTCTTCGGCTGTTGAATAACACCTGTTGGATATTACAAAAAACATAATGTCTTGTATCATTGGACCCCACGAAACCAGGGGTGGATCCAGGGGGTGCGACAGGAGCGATAGCTCCGCCACAGAAGAGGAAACTTTCTTATTTTATATATAAATAAAACCCATCAGAGAGTTTGAATCCGTTACAAGTACCTCTAAGTAGCAATATTACAACCCACCGCCCCCCAGAAGTCCCGTCCTAGATCAGCTCCTGCTCGCAACAAAAGTTTCTGGGTGCAGACATGTTAGGGTGCAATAATTTCGACAGGGGAAAGTGGGACACTTAAGAAGGAAAATACAGCAAAAGTTTTTATTTTGGAATAAATTAATAATTTCCCACTAAAACGGTATTACAAAACGAAAATGTACAACAAAACAGTGTTTATAGTGCAGTTGGAAACGAACACATAATCATATTACAGCAAAATTTAACTATGGCATTTAGGAGTTAAAAGAAAAAAGAGAGTATGATCACCCTAATTGTAACTGATTCACAGCTGAATCCAGATATTGTGCAGGAACGTCCTGATTATGCGATAACGCCGATACAGTTAATCTTGTAATCTAGAGAACATTGACTGATCAGATAGTGTTATCTACAACATTGTTTATCTATGGGATATTTGATTCATCCTCAAGACTAGTTTTCTCTTCTGATATTGAGAAACAGAGAAAATCAACTGTAATTAGCAAGAAAACAACAGGAAACGGGCAGAAGAGTCAACAGTAATACAGCATTCTTTATCCAAGGTCATTGGATTGTAATTATTGTGTTCATAGCGATAGAAGACTGTCATGCATGAAATCTTATGAAAAAGAAACAAATAAGAAAACATCAGACTGGGTAATTACTAGGGATGTCCAGAACCGGTTCCTGTTGGAACCGGTTTTCGGGTCTGAACGGATCCGGTTCTAGAAGATCCGGTCCAGGAACCGGTTTTTCGGATCTAGATCTGGAACCGGTTTTTCGGATCCAGGTCTGGAACCGGTTCTTCAGATCCAGGTCTGGAACCGGTTCCTAAGATCCGGTTCTGGAACCGGGTTTTCGGATCCAATCTGGAACCGGTTCCTAAGATCCGGTTCTGGAACCGCGTTTTCGGATCCAGGTCCGGAACCGGTTTTGAAAACCGGATCTCCGAGAACCGGTTCCGCCGGAACCGGATCTTTGTGGCCATCCCTAGTAATTACAGTAGAGTCCCTAAAACTCAGCACTCGACAACTCGGCAGTACGGGTAACTCGGCCACGCCCTTGCAGGACAAAAAAAAAAAATCCACAGACCCGTTCAAGGTCAATGCTGGGTATTTTTTTGAAGTCTGTATTATCAGGTAAATTACTATACATGTATGTATTCATTAATTTTCATGTTTGTGTATAGTAAAGGCTCTATGCCTTCATAAAGTATGTTCTTTTCCTTGGGCAGTTTATTCTCTTTTGTATTCTCAAGCAACCCATACATAGAAGTACAGTACTGTATTTTCTGAGGAGACACTCGTACTTATTCTTTTTTAACTTCATTCCTGATAATCAAGCATTTTAACAAACTTGGCCCCCCTTCGGTCCAGTTTAGACCGAGTTTTCCGGACTCAACTGTATTTTTGTCAACTGTAACTGTAAAAAAAAAAAAAAAAAAAAAAAGTTTGCGAATGCTTCCATATTTTACTGTGGATAATACTTTTTCGTTGTTCTTTCTACATCTTTCTTAGAAAACTTTTACAAAAGTCCAACCCCTCAAGTGTGAGTCTTAGTGAACCACCCCTACACGTTTTTCTTCCCTTCTGGGTCAAGTATCAAAAACCACTGAAACAAGGTTTAATTATTTTAAATGAAAATTCCAAATACCAAATTACATATCTCTAATCCTTAAGAGTCTTCATCCCGGCGAAATTAAAATACCGCTGATTTTACATTAATTATGTGATATCTTCAAATAGATAAGAGATAATCGAAATATGGAACAAGAGCGCCCTAGACAATATTATTTTGCGTGAGGTACCGTTATCACAAGTCACCTAGTGGCTTTCCGTTTTCAGCTGTTTAAAAACGCGAAAATAAATGCCGATTTTCAAAGTGGCTTGAAATCGAAAGCAGATAAGTGAGTCGTGATAACGGTTTCTCATGTAAAATAATATTGTCTAGGGCGCTCTTGTTCCACATTTTGATTATCTTTTACCTATTTGAAGATATCACATAATTAATGTAAAATTAGCGGTATTTTAATTTCGCCGAGATGAAGACTCTTAAGGAATTCCGAGATATGTACAGTCATGTCCACAATGATTATCGCATATCTATAACTGTCTTCTGTAAGAATATAATTTGATAATGAGTTTGGAGAGTACTTTTAATACTCCTATTGTGTGTATAATCTGGAAATGTATATTTGTGGTAAATTTCATAGGAAAAGAATTATAAATACGAAAGTTAGAATGACTAAAAGAAAATCTTGCTAAATGAACAAGAAAGAAATTATATTCCTACAACAACATATTTATAGGCATGCGACAGTCATTTTGGACATGACTGTACGTCATGTTATAATAATTGCAACCTTAATCTCTCTTCCTCCCAAATCGAATATAAAGAAAAAATCCTTAATTAGTAGTACCTTTCATCCTAAACCCTATTTACTGCTCAAATTTCAAGTTTGTAGCTTCAGCTTGGCTCAGACATTGATTAGTCAGTCAGTCAGTTAGTTAGTCACAGCATCTTTTATATACGTAGAATTATTATTATTATTATTAATAATAATAATAATAATAATAATAATAATAATAATAATAATAATAATAATAATAATAATAATAATAAAATGTTTGGAGCTGGAAGTTTTCCTCTCACGTTTCTTGATTTTACGATTTTATTTTATTTCCAATATTGTAATGATTTGGTAAAGACAATAATGGACCGAGATTTATCCCCTTCACCAATTTATTATAAAATTTGTTAAATACAGATGTCTTTGATTACAGAGACTAAAATAGTGTCTATCTTGTTATTGACCAAATGACAGGAAATAGGTGTTTTGCACGGTGCCCCTTCTCTCAAGGCAGTCTCCAAGGCGCCTGCTGGTTCAGGTGAGTCTTGAAGGATAGCCCCCTCAGCTCAAGGCAGCCTTGCGAGGCTTGGTTGCAGTAAGGATCCTAGTCCGGACGGACGAATGACCATGCATCCAAAAATAACTTTTCCGATATATATGGGATCATTGAAAGCTCAAATTCGATTTTTTTTTTTTTGTCACGTTTACTGCACTTTCTTCTTTCCTATCGTCTCTTTAAAGTAAATTAACTTAATTCAACATTGGGTGCTTTGGAAACAGTATACTTTGAAATTGCAAGCATGTATCACATTGAGATTTTTCTGAAAAATAACATTAAACTTTATAGATGATATTAAATACGGTAGATGTCAGTTGAAAACAAATGGATCAGCGTAGGACAGCAAATCCATGAATTGGAAACATGCTGCAAGAGATATGCTAATGGTACCAGAAACCTTCCAATGATAATGAGGATGAATTGTAATACACTTAATACTCGTCTAGAGGTTAATGGAAAACTAGGATTAAGGATACCATGCATACAGGAACTGAGTTATTGTGGCTTCGTTACACACAAAGTCACTTGCACGTGTTAATTAATACTCCTCTAGAGATTAATGGAAAACTAGGATTAAGGATACCACGCATACAAGAACTGAGTTATTGTGGCTTCATTACACATATGGTTACCCGCTCGTGTTAATTTGTGTTTCTCCAGAAATAATTGGAGAATTATGATACAGGATACCACTCATACGAGAACTGAGTTATTATGGATCTATTACGCACACATAGTCACTTGCACATACCAATTAATTTTCCGCCAGGGATAAATGGAAAATTAGGATTAAAGGAACCATGTACAAGAATTTACAAGTGATACAACAGAAGAGATCACATGTACATATTCTATACAGGTTTACAATAAAATAGGATCTAGCTCTTCTAGATCCATGAACAAGAGTACATATGTTTTTTCAAGGGAGATGGGTGGTCAAGTTTCTTGTAGAAGACTGTACACTTGTGCTATTGCTGGAGCTGTATTTACATAGCTACCGTCATAAAATATCATTTAAAGATAAGAGTTGGGACTTTTAAAAATCTCAACTAGCGTACAATGATTGTATTTGTCTATAAATTTTATTATCCAATAGGTCTATTTTCTTATGATTTCTCCTGTGTAATACTACTAAACTTTTTTACTCTACATTTCTGACATAGTGCTCTATAGAAAACTCCAGCAAATACCATATGAGAAAATTTGGAAGACAAGGTGAGACAGAAGAATTATAAAGAAAAAAAGGCATAGACAGAAAAGGGGGGAGCATGTATTGTGAGCAGATGAACGATAGATCCTTTGTTAAAGCCTATTGACGGTGTGAACACCTTTTCGTCTTCGGCAGCTGCTGTTCTTAGTGTGTTTAAGTACAATATGAAACAAGTGTTTCCATATGCTTTCTCACAAATTCACTACAGGAAAATTTAAAGTTTTTCCTTGCATTATAAATTTCCTTCACTCCGGTCAGGTTTTTAAAAAATGTTTTCCATGCCCACAAACAAAAAATACTATATAATCAGTTTTATTTCACATTTTTTAACTAGTTAAAGACTTATACTAATTTCGCGACCTAATTCCTTACACGTCCCATTCACTTCCGAAAGATCATGTTTTCTTGAACCGGCTCTATAATCGTAATAGCAAGGATACCCGTCTCCAGTGGCGGATCCAGGATATGATCAAGGGAGGGGCTAAACCATAGTTTGCCACTTTATCCAATGTAAAGCAGGATTGAAGCCCATTTTATCCAGTGTATAGCTGATTGTCAAGGGGGGCTATAGCCCCTATAGCCCCCTTGGATCCACGCCTGCCCATCTCTCCCTCCCCACCCTCAAGTCCTCGACTTCTCACCCTTTAAATTTCCCTGATATGACACAGCAATACAACATCTACTTTTAAATCTTCACAAATACAGTAGTTTAGACCTCTAATAATCCCCTCTATCCCATCTCACCTCCCCATAATCCATAATTAAAATATGTTCTTGCTGTGTCGGACACAAAATATCAAGTTGTTGATTTGCTTAGATGCCAAGTTTTACGCTCCACCTCAAATAAGTTGTGGCTCATAAGGGAAGTCATAAATGTTGGACACCTATTATTTAATACGTACATTACTATACACTACATATAAACGAACAAACAAAGAAAGAAAGTATTTCAAATTTTATTGCGCACATAAACAATGAACAAAGACATTTACGAAGAGCACAGACAACTAAGCAACTATAGGATTCTGAAAATGAAATCTTTCAGTTTTACATCCTACGGTTATGCCGGTTAGGCTAAAGGAGACGGTGTTGATAAGAAATGAATGGAAGGTGGAATGAATAAAATGGGAGGAAACAGGAGAACCCCGAGGAAATCCACGAACACAGTGTTTGTCCACCACAAAGTCCACTTGAAGCGAGCTGGGTTCAAACCAGGGACCCCATGCACAGGAGGTGAACCCTCTACCACTAAGCTACCGTGCCCCCTTATAGGGTTCTGATTTAGTGCCTATTATATAGTACGGAATGATTAAATAAACTGTAATGATTCCCAGTTCAGTGATGGAATGGGTCAGACCCGGACAATCCGTAACCAAGAACCAGTCAGACACGTGACCTGAACAGCCCCGGAGACGATGAAATATTGTCATACACAATGAGGAGTATGTATAAGACTCTAATGTAACTCTAACAATCACAGATTCTCTCCTCTGCCTCTCTCTGCAACTAAATACGCCAAGTGTTCAGTGCTGAGACATTTCCGACGAAATCCACTAGAATCCACCTCCAGTATGTGCCCTGGGCTTGGAAAAGTCCGATTTGACGAATACTCTGGGAGATAGCGCTGAGATCACCACGCCATGCAATGTTGTTTGCTTCGGGAAGGTTCCGTGGAAGGACGTTACTATTTCAATAGAGGTAAGAATCCGTTATCAGTGCCGTGCTAACTCAGATTGTTTAGAGGATTGTACATCTTATTTCGTGTCCGCCTAGGAACACTTTGTTTTGTAAGTGTAATTTCGTTATTTGTGATTCCATGGCTACTAAATCAATACCAAGCATAGTGAGCGAAATACGCCAGGGCTTGTGAAGGACTGAGTGTAGAAGGCAAAGATGTTTTCATTTGTTCCACATTTTCGAGGTAATATCGGTGTAGTTTCTTTAAGCCACAGTACAGAGACACTGCTTGTTTATCTTCTTATAGCCATAAACTTTTCAGTTTGAAACTTCATTTAAACTTTGGAGATTATCGTTGTGGCCTATATCAAATCCCGGATCACAAGCTTTAAAGATAAATAAATATAGTGATTACAAGTATTGACGTAACTAGGATATTTTGCTAGGAAGGATTATGGACCCGTTTCTTCTGCAACTAGCACGGTTTCACTAGCAGTGATTCAACGGTATTCTAAGGCACAGTACTGTACAGGATGGCCTCTGTCTAATAGCATTTACGCCTATGATTGCAAAATTAACGAGAAAGTCCTATGATCTAATATGAGAAAGTATTACTAGAAGTAAACAAGGTCACATATATAATTTTTATGGTTAAGGTTTGCACTTACACAATGTACATAGAAAAAGAAAATATGTTTTATGTTTAGGATTTGTATTTTCACATCATTAGTATGTTAAAATATAGGTAGTATTTTACATTACAAATATAATTAAGTGAACCACAAGAGGTTCCGAAACAAAAATGATACGATGAACTAAATGTTAATCATAAATCCTGTACAATTAAATTAAGTCTACTAAAAAAAAAACATGTGAACAAAGCAGGATGTACCATATCAGAAACGGTAATCTACGCGTTTTCCTGTCAAGCCGTCTTGTCACATGCATCCTGCAATGAAGCACTACATTTGTTTTGCTACAATCATTTCGATTCGTTTAGAATATTGAATAGACATATTGTAAAAGATAGTTTATTATTCATGTGATGACTCCTCGTTTCAAATAGAATAGGGTCGGACGAAAGAGGGAGGGGTAAAGCTCTCTTAAACTATTTGATTGTTGACTTCCCTATGCGAATCAAAGTTGCATTTCGTTCCTCTAAATAACGTTCACACATATCACAAAAATTTCCTACATTACTCCATAAAACTAAGTGCTTTTGTACACAGGCTTAGATCCAGATTTAACTTCCCGTATGGGCTACGGAGGGTTCGACGTTGGCCTAAATTCTTAAGTTAATTGTAAAGGCTCTACACTATCGCCAAAAATTGGCAGTACGTATTCCCTATTTTTCCAATGTACATTGTACAATAATTTTTATAATAATTGAACCAAATTCATGAGGTGAAATGTTAGAACTTTGTCCAAAAAATAAATTGAATCCAATAATTGAAGACCTCGGGGGAAAATAAATGATATCCCACACTGACATGATTTTGAGATACAAGGCTTTGAATGTTTGGGTACGTATAGTGACACACAATTGAGAAACTGTAAGGAATTTGGCCATATCTCTGTCATCTGTTGACCAAACTCGGTAATTCTCCGAGGAATAACAGATCCACCGGCGTCAAGCAGCATAGACTGTTTCACTCATTGTTCACGTATTTTGAGAGTTATCATTATTTCCCCCCAAGGTTTTCAATTATAGAATAATCTCTGCTCTTTCAACAATTCTTTTGTTCAAATTACTTTCGTCCATTTCCTGTATTATCAACAAATCCCATGTTTCTTACAGTTCCTCCTCAAAGGTTTGAATGTCATATAAAATTTCTTACGAGATTCTGCAGTTTACAGTCCTTGTGGGAAAAGAAAATAGTTACTTAAATAAAATACATCCTAAAATACTGTTATTTGTAGGAATAAGCACAAGAAAAGAGATTAGGCTTTTCGTCTTGAAACTATATCATAGAACTGATGTGGCGTTTCGAATCTATCTCATCTCGTCGTGTGTGCAATCTTATTTAGATGAATGAAAAGACCTTGGTGGTAAGTCACATGCAGAAAAGCTTGGCGGTGAGTATAACAGATTTTTAGGCTTCCAAACTATGCAATGTATAATTATGTAGTGTGAAGTGTTATAGAAGGCTTTGTCCGTCTGTCAAGAAGAACCAAAGGAAATACAGAAAGAGATAGCCATTTATGTGAAATGAAATATTGTAGAATGGCTTCTTTTTGTTCGTCTGTCAAGAAGAACTAGAGCAATTACAGAAAGAGACAGCAACAATGTATAAGTATATGATGTGAAATATTATAGAATGGCTTTGTTTGTCTGCCAAGAAGAACTAGAGCAAATACAGAAAGAGACAGCAATGTATAAGTAAATGAGTGAAATGTTATAGAACGGCCTTATTCGTCTGTCAAAAAGAACCAGAGCAAATACAGAAAGAGACCGCAATGTATAAGTATATGATGTGAAATATTACAGAATGGCTTTGTTCGTCTGTCAAGAAGAACCAGAGGGAAATACAGAACGAGATAGCAGTATATAAGTATATGGTGTGAAATATTATAGAACGGCTTTGTCCGTCTGTCAAGAAGAACTAGAGCAAATACAGAAAGAGACAGCAATTATAAGTATATGATGTGAAATATTATAGAACGGCCTTATTCGTCTGTCAAAAAGAACCAGAGCAAATACAGAAAGAGACCGCAATGTATAAGTATATGATGTGAAATATTACAGAATGGCTTTGTTCGTCTGTCAAGAAGAACCAGAGGGAAATACAGAACGAGATAGCAGTATATAAGTATATGGTGTGAAATATTATAGAACGGCTTTGTTCGTCTGTCAAGAAGAACTGGAGCAAATACAGAAAGATAGCCAGAAGTGATATTTTGATATAGATTTCGCGCCTCAAGAACAAGTTTCATCTTGAACTTAGTCCCTTTAATAAGCCCTTTAAAAGCTAATTTCGGCCGTCAGATCTAGTTCACGATAGCTAATTTTCTAGTAAAAAGCACAAACCTCAGGCATATCTTTATAATATTGTTACAGATAAACTTCGTCTACGCTGCTAGAGGAGGGGAAGGATGGAATGAAAAAGTGAGGAATAAACGTATATACAGTACAACCCCTCAATCCGAATCCCGGAAATCCGAAAACCCGGCAAATACGAACACGTTCTCAGGAAAAAAAAATTAACTACAGCTGGAAAATGGAAAAAAAAAAAGATTTAATCACACAAATTTAGTTTTTTTAAGGTTTTAACATTTTTAGACTTAATATTTATTCAAAATCATTATCTAATTACAAGAAGACAGTTATATATATGCGACAATCATTTTGGACATGAGTGTACACCCGCCAGTCAAGGTCACTGCCCTTTCGACCACTGGGCTACCCTGTCTAACCTCAGTCGTTGTTTTACCGCCAATTCAGTGACGAAATAAGTACGTAATATTATTTCCCGGGTAATCCGAACCCCCCGAAATCCGAACAGGGTTCAGCCCCAATTAGTTCGGATTTGAGAGGTTGTACTATATTCTATTCTAACTATAGACTGTATTCTAACTATAGCAAATTACTAATCCTGTAAACTTACAAAGCTGTATGCTTAATCTTCTACTGAGGACCGTGAAGAGCTTCATTAACAGCGCTAAAATACAATGCAAGATCATATGAAAAATGAGGAGAGGAGGAAACTATCCGAACGTGCTTCTCTCTTGAGCACAAAACTGCAACTAACTTAACAGTGTAAGTTTCAAGCGTTTAGCTTGTCGTACCATACATACAGGCTATTTAAAAAAATCAAGAATGGATAGGGGCTATGTTCGTTGTACGCACTCAGTAAAAGAATTATCACGACAGATATATCCGTCTTATGCAAGTAAAGGGTTAAAGCCGGTCGTGACTGATTTACTATTTTCAATTTCAATATTGAATCTCCATTGGATGGAAGTCTACCGTACTTTCATACTATGAAATTAAATCTACATTTTTTTTTTTTTACCATGATAATTGAATCGAAAATCAAATTTGTGTACTTACCATTATAGGTATAAATGATTCGATAAAAGGTTCACAGCGCATTCACAGGATTGAACCTGAAATTAAATTAAAGAAAAAAAAGTTAGTAATATTTACTTTGTTACTACTCTGCATCACTGTATTAACACTCAAAATACATACAAATATTAGTCAAAAGCACAATGTGAAGTTTATTCTGTAAAACCATAGCGTATTATTGGCAAATATGCTACTGCGACACAAGTGTTAAGTTACAATTAAAACTAACGCAGAAAACACAGTTAATATTGAAATAGATAATTATTGTTTTAAGTTTTGACATATTTTTTAGAGCCGAGGTTATATGACACGCGAGCCTACATTTTAATGTGAAATTCGAACCATTTGAGCTCCTACGATGAATCGAATCCATGTCTGCCCGCACCAAAAATACGTACGCTTTACACCCATATATTCATGAGGCTTTCATACAGTCAAGATTCGTCTAAAAGTAGGCCATGTTGAAATTTTTTGTTTACATCCTTGAGATGACGCTGTACCATGTCGAAGCCTTAAAAACTTTCGAAAAGTAGTGTTTTAGATCAAAGTTCCCAATTACTTCAAAGTTGCGGACTTCGATTTTATTTTTACAGTAAGGTAGGACTCCATACCTTTAAATTTTGGTATGTGCGTAGCAGGAGTAGTTGACAGGTATGTAAAAATATTAACAATAATTAAATTACAAACTTTTATTTATGTTGTACGCATACAATAAACACTACACACATATACAGGTGATCTATGGCATTATTTATATCTTTTATAGATAATGAAATATAAATAATGCTATGGATCAGTTTGCTACACGGACTGTTCTAGATATTTATTATCATAGACCTTTCTTTCATTTCAGCATTACTTGCCTTTCGAGAACCGCATTAACATATTTGCCTTAGTTTGTATACTTGAAATTCATTATTTCCATTTAACTAGTTGGGTCGAGGTCAGAAGCTAAATGTTATCGTAAAGATATTGATAAAAGTTACCAAATAAACTATTTTTAAAACTGGGTCAACGTTTTATACATGTACATATGATTCTAACAGTAAATGTATGTTTGCGGTAAACAGACGAAATGGGAGGGATAAAATAGTGAACTTCGAACTCAAAACTGTATAGATACTATAATTTGTAAATACAATATAGATTTAAAAAAGGAAAAAAAATATTCTGACACAATTATAATACATAAACTGTTGACGTAAAATTAGATTAATGAGCACAATATATACAATACGTATCCATCATCTATCTATATACCCAGTGCCGTAATAAATCTATTCGGGCCCCGGTGCAGAGGGTATTTGGGGATCCAGCAATTAGCGATTTGGTCCCGAAGTAGGAGGGTATTTGTGCCCTCTAATATTCAACAAGCTATTTCCAAGATATAACAAAGGGGGCAAGTTAGCTTAGTGGTAAAGCGCTTACCTCTGCTGGATGCGATTCCTGGTTCGATCCCGGCCAAGTAAATTTGTGGAGGACAACATCTTGCCCATGGATTTTCTCAGGGAATTCTCGTTTCCTCCCACTTTCTCATTCTACCATTTTTTCAATCACTTGCTTTAATCATAATC
Source organism: Thermobia domestica (assembly GCF_964235325.1). NCBI lineage: Eukaryota > Metazoa > Arthropoda > Insecta > Zygentoma > Lepismatidae > Thermobia > Thermobia domestica. The sequence continues at coordinate 58,212,488 of NC_137466.1, read as the reverse complement.
TCCCTTAGCCTAAAGACCATAATCATGGGACGTTAAACTGAAAGATTTCATTCAAGATGTAACAGTCGAAGTTTGATACCCTTGCCCTCTCCCACTACGGACCATGAACGGGGAATAAATAGCATTGAAACAAAGCAAGTAAGCCTACTAGATCTTTCGATGTCAACAAAGACATATTATAGTATCTTGGGTACAGATGCCCCACTGAGTGAAGACACCCCTGCCCGAATTACTCAAGGCCTGTAACTCGTAGTCACAGGACTTTCCATGCGCGTGAAAGCGTATCCAGTCTTGAGTAAATATGTTTGAAGTTGCATCGGAGAAAGAAGCTGCTTGTTCACAAAGCTAAGTTCACAATTCAGGCTTGTTCACAAAGCTAAGTTACTCTTATTTCAGTGTCTATAATTTTCGAGTGAAACATAGTAATGTTCTTGACGGTAGTTAAATAGAAGTACGTGTATAAAACATAATTGCTTAAAGAACTTCAGTCTTTTACAAACGCTAATGTGCTTTGTTGTGTTTCTGCGTTCATGAGTATGTCACGTCATCGACTGGGGCGTCTTTGCTTTAAAATTGGGAAAGTTGCCCCAGTGAAATCGAAGCCCCACTTTATAACATTAAAGGTTTAAGATTTCTGATCGGGACAACCAGATTTGTACGTTTGTTATGTTTTAAACAATGTTTAAATACAAAACACTAATTGTTCTGTAATAACCTGTAATTAATTGTTCACTCAGAATCAAACGGGGAATTCCCGGTTGGAACAAGGGCTTGGTCCCCTGGCTGGGTTGCTGCTTTCAATGACGTAATATTCTATTTATATTTTTTTTCTCTTTCCTTATGTGGTCAACATTGGACTGAATGAACTTCACATAATGTATATGACACTAGTTAGCTAGCAAGCTAAATCAAAAGAGTGTGCATGGATTGAGTTTTAAGCCATTTGTGTGAGCTGAATACGTATAAGAGTTGTTCAAAATACTAAAAATATCCTTGGGGAAGGGGTCCTACGACACACTTGTTTTGTCACAACTTCCTTTATCTGGTTGAATTATTTTGGAAAGGTCAATTTCTGGGTGAATCAAATATCCCTTCATTGCAAAATGAAGAGCATTTCCACTAATACATTAGATATTATCATAGATGTACCAGTGTTGTAGCTAGCAAGTTGTTATAAGGGGAGGCATTACTTTTGCAGGGAGCAGGTTTATACATATTAAAAGAAAGCTGTTCTCCCCTCTAGTCTAGTGCGCTAGTGCGTGTCCATTTGGTGCTCCAAGTCGCGGGTTCGATGGCCGTGTAAACGCCTTGAAAAATTTGAACGATTACGGTGGTTGTTTGGATTTAAACTATAGGTTCACTGCATGTCACTGCATTGTGATCGCAAGAATCCAAGTTTGAAAAAATAAACAAATGATAATAGTATGTAACGTCCACAATTCTTTTTTTCTTTTTTTTATCCATTGTTTACAAACGGATTTAGAAAATATACATGGAGAATACTTGTTATTTTGTTGATTTTTTTCCTAATTGGACAGGTAGTTAGACATTAAAGTTCCTGATGTTAGTGGTACAAAAGCGTAGTTGCCTGTTTCTATGATGTTTATGAACACATTTTGAAAAATTGTGAAACTGGGGCATCTTTCCCCAACATGATGCCGAAGATGCCCCACTTGAAGGTTTTTGTAAATGGTTTATTTTAAATGCTTAAATTTACTGAAATAAAATTGTCTTTCGAGATATTTCAAACAAGACATTAATCATCAAATTGATCATAAATTCAACAACCTCACCTCAATTGCAGGAGTGGAAAATGAGTAATAATGAAAAAGTGGAGCATCTTTACCCAAGTTACTCTACACATAAAGATTCGACAGTTATCATAATGAATACTGAATAATCGATTTCACTGTCATTTCCATGCCTTTCAGCTATTCTGCATTCAAGGGCCCAGCCTAACCTGACTATTTGCATGATGTTGTGTATTATAGCTACATAGAATGAGAGCTATTTAAATCGCCTTATATTTACATGATTTTTACTTTTGGATCATTTACTTCGCATTTTTAATAATCACAAAACAAGTTTACTAATAATTTGAAATTTTATAGTGTACAAATTTCACATACACCAAACGAATAACAGGGTAATAATACAAGTTTGAGCTTCAAACAGCAGCGCATGCAGGAGCCCTTTGCCCAAGATCCCGGTGCCTTGCCTCGCCGATTGTTATAACTCTGTATGTATCCTAATGATAAAAGGACAAACGTCTCAGTCTGTATGTCACGCTCATAGATGTTGCTACCTGCGCCTGTAATAATAGTGATTTACTAATGCTTTTTACTATATATTCTGAAAGAACACTTTTGGTTTGTAAAATGTCCAGCGCCCCCCCCCCCTTCCCTTACTCTACAACAACTTGCTGACTACACTCTTGAATTTAAAGCAAGAATTAAGTGAAAATATATGGAATAAACCTGTTAAACGTTTACCTAACTTAAACGTTAACCTCTTAAGAATTAATTTGAGGTTAAATGTTAACCTGTTAAACTTCATAAACGTTAATTTGAGATTAAACGTTAATTTCATGTTAAACGTTAATCTTAATAAACGTTAATTTGAAGTGAAATGTTAACCTGTTAAACTTCATAAACGTTAATTTGAGATTAAACGTTAATTTCATGTTAAACGTTAATCTTAATAAACGTTAATTTGAGGTGAAATTTTAACCTGTTACTCATTAAGCAAACGTAATGTGTACTTTTAATAAAGATTTGCCACCAATAATGAACGATTTTTTCTGCAATGATTACTAATAGGGATGCACGCTACTGTCTTTTAACAACACAATCAAAATCATATTACAAATCCCTAGTTCAGAGACGTACGTACGAATTCAATGACGTAAGCAGAAGTTCGTCGAAGTGGGAGGGTTTGACTTGATTTGATTCTGAGTTTAGCGTCGCTTTCAGCAACGAGGCTATATGAAACGTGGACCTACAATATAACAGTGGAATCCGAACCACATGTGTTCTCGCCTGGAATTGAACACGGGTCTCTCACGCCAAAGGCGTGTACGCTAACTGCTTAGTCACGAGGGAGTTCAGGTGGGAAGATTCAATCACCAAAGATCATATAATTTCAGGTGATTGTGTGCATGGAAATTGTTTACTAATACATAATATATTGCTGAAGGAGAGTTAAAATACCCGGAAACCCACCTTGCATATGCCACTCTATGAAGTAATCCACAACGAGAATCAGATATTGGTTGCTCAAAAGCCTCACATTACAGTTAGTTCAAGCACTGTAATAAACGACCCGAAGTCCGACTATAGAGAATAGAACGAAAAGACAGCTAACGCCTTAAAATTAATATAGTTTGTTGTTTCATTGAAACTGGGAAGGTTCTCCACGACCCTACCACAGTCAGCCCATTTGCAGCATCTGTCTTCTATCTGTCTTAGGGATTACACATACACATACCTAGTGTTGCAAACCATCAGAATTCCAAAAACACATTCAATTAAACACTTCAATTGACGAAAAAGCTCAAAACAAATAATAATAAAAAGAAATGATATACCCTAGATTTGCTTTCGAAGAGCACAAGTATGCGCATAATATTTTAAGTAATAAAGATGGTCTCCACTTACAAAAAAGTTGAGAAACGCTGAGATAGGAATATCAATACTGTTTCCTCTTTCTCATCTTGTTGCTACGACACTGGCTTACATTCAGTGGCTTACACAAGGGGGTCAGGTTTAAATCTCTTCCCCCCCTGAGCAAGAATATTATGTAAAAACAGGCATTTCCATATTAAGATGGTATAAGTCTACATCCATATTAAGATGGTATAAGTCTACAAACGCCTGAAAACCGTATAGGCTGTGAACTTGGGAGGTTAACGTCCTCCGCCCCTTTGTCGAACTTCTGCATACCCCACTGCCAACACTATATCGTCAAAAAATGTTCACAAATGTATGGAACAAAACTTAAGACAGACAAAAATCGAGCTGGCAACGTTGAAGTTAAAAAAGAGGGGAAATAGACAGAACAGCTGCCAACGTAAACGTTATGCGAACGGGTCAGTGATCTTTTGCAATTCAGCTTCCATTCACAAATAATATCGTGAGCCTATGTCCTTGCTTACTCCATGGTGAAGAAGCCATGGATATACGGAATTCTCTCTCTCTCCTTTTTTTTTTTTTTTTTTTTTTTTTAAATAATAATACCTGAAACGGATTGAAGAGAAGACACGGTTAAAATATTCTCCCCTTTCTGAGCGCCTACAGAGAAAGCCGGGGAAGAATTGTCTGGCAGCGATGTTATACAATTAGTGGCACGTGTATGTGTTTGTTGATGGGGTGATTTCTATTTTTTTTTTTTTTTTTTTTTTTAACCACCTACGATCTCCAGGTGTTCTTTTCGCGTGAAATATTGCGCGTGGCACGTCCATTTAGAGGTCATCATCGTAATATATAGACAAACGAAAACCCGCAGGTCATTGATTAAAAAAAAAAAAGTTGAAATAAAGACATACGTTTTCCATTGCAATTAGGAAGTGTTAAGGGGATATATTTCAGTGTTTCAAGTAACAGTAAAATATATATAATAGTAATAATCAGGGCCGGATCTAGGGGGGTGAACCGGTGCACGTGCATCCCCCTTCGTTGTAAATATAGGGTATCTAAGATGAGAAGCTACCAGTGAAAATAGCAACATTTTCAGAAACTTTCTGCCGGCATGTTTCCGTTTGGGACTTAAGAGTCTTCATCCCAGCGAAATTAAAATACCGCTAATTTTACAGTAATTATGTGATATCTTCAAATAGATAAAAGATAATCGAAATGTGGAACAAGAGCGCCCTAGACAATATTATTTTACATGAGAAACCGTTATTACGACTCACTTATCTGCTTTAGATTTCGAGCCATTTTGAAAATCGGCATTTATTTTCGCCTTTCTAAACAGCTGAAAACGAAAAGTCACTAGGTGACTTGTGATAACGGTACCTCACGCAAAATAATATTGTCTAGGGCGCTCTTGTTCCATATTTCAATTATCGTTTTAGCGGTATTTTAATTTCGCCGGGATGAAGACTCTTAAAAGAAAGAGGAGTTTTGCAAAAGCAATAGTTTACGTCGATTTTCTGAAGGTTCAAGGGAAAAGATTCACCAAGCAAAGCATATAACATTTGTCAAGTAGGGAAGAAAATGGTGCCAAAGAGAGGGCGTAACCCTCTAATGGCTGGGAGTGTAGCATCTCTTCCTCAAAATGGATGGTCAAAATGATGAATAAAGATACATATTTTATACCTTTACTCCCTCACCTAAAAAAAAAAAAAAAAAAAAAAAAGAAGAAAACAGAACCCAGGAAGAGAGAACAATTTTTCCTGCATATCATTCGTAACTCTCTTTAAAATACTCCCCCGTCTCCGTTGTATGTATCAGTGTTGTCAGATGTAAAGAACATTGTCACATGTCACTTTGAAGAGTTTCAATGAGACTGGTTATTTTGCATCCCCCTCAGAAAATCCTGGATTCGACCGTGGTAATAATAGTAATATATACAATAGTAATAAAAACTAGGACCATTCATATTTACAGAAAGAAAAAAAAAACAGAAAACGAGCGAGATATGCAGTACATCTGCAGTATTTAGCCTCTAAAAAAATCTAAATACGAATATATGATGTGAAAAAAATCGAATTAGATTTTTTTTAATATAAGAAAAACAACAAAAGAGATAAAATATAAGATCAAATATTTAGTTTACATCAATTGTTTTTCTGCTAAACAAGTATACTTTTATTTAGAAAGTATATCTATGTATATCGAGTTATGAAGTTTAGAGAGGTAGGACCCAGTGGGTACGTTCCTACTCTGTCACTAAATCCCCAAGCCTTCCACTAGCGCTATATGACGCAATGTTAATTCTTTCTCTATATTCTTTATGGTGACACAGCCACGGAAATTATTGATCTCCAGAAACTGCGTCTAATAAATGAGTATGAGGTAAATTCTGAAAATTCAATCTTAATGATCCAATATGGTTAAACTACGTAATTACGCGAAATTAATAACACAGTTCTCTCTTTCCATTATCATTGAAGGTGTGAAATAGCGCATAGCTGTTACAAAGGACACTCCTACTACTATTGTGCAATTAAACATTGCACATCAACTGTATAATAAATGTTGGACGCAATAATTATAACAGATAGCGTGGAATGGTTTATCCACAAATTCAACAACTGGCTTGTCTCCTTTCATCCTTTCATTAGCTACCCTTTTCAGTTTCCCGTTTATGCACTAACGCTAAGGTAGATAGTATAATGATAGTAAAAGAACTGATGGAATGAAGAAAGTGGGACGAGACGAAACGGGAAACTCCGAAGCCCACTTGACAAGGGCTGTGATTGAACCAGGAACCTCATGCATTAGAGACGAGGTCCTTACAATTGAGTCAACGTGATCTATTTGATTTTTCTAAAAAGAAATGAAATTTAAAAAGCCAATCACAAGGATAATATATGTAAAATAAAATTAAAATTATAGTGGTGTAAGTACTTTTTCAAAGTTTTTTTTAAAAAAACCTGAAAAACAAGACTTAGATCTAGATAAGTCAATCTGTTAGCAGAAAACATAAGTTGAGTTTTATTCATCACTAGGTCCACCAAGTACGGATCTCCACCTAAAACTTCCTAACCCAACATATATTAAGTACTCTTTTTCAATTTAGCATGAAAATTTGATCTTACACTTCATCTTTACTCCTTCTCTTGCAAAAACAATCTAGTTCTATCCTTTTCTTTTTCAAATATAGGTGGAAATATTTTACAATTATTTATTGCCTTTTCGGGTGTAGAATAATACACGTGCAATACTACACAAACGTAGTGATTTACAGTATTGGACCCCTCCCCCAAAAATTTGGATCTCTTCCAACAAAAATTCTTGAACGTGCGGATGTCAAGTACTAGATTCCATTTTTCGGTGTAAATTTGAATTTTAAAGGAGGCTTCTACGGCCTACACTTCTCTCCTTAGATCCACTCCTACATACTTATACCTACATTGTTACTGCTTGATTTTACAGCACGGCGTTCTATGAACATTTCGGTCTTACGAGATGGCATACCATGGATTTTTTTTTTTTTTTTTTAATATTCATAATTGTTTTATACTGCTCTTGAAAGCTGATGCAAATGGTTTCCTTTCGGAAAGCTTCCTATCTAATATTAAATATAGCTGTACCTCCGACATACCTTTAGTTTCCCCCCCCCCCCTTCAATCCTTTAGTCACGAAAAGAGAAATTAAAAAAAAAAATAAATACTACACTTTGTGGCATTTAGTTATTAAACGCCTTTGTACGCTACATGAACAAAATCACTTGCAAGAATATATATTCACCCATCCACCTAACGCATATCCACCCAACCAACCAACCCCCCAAAAAAGCTAAGAAAAATTATATTATAACAATTAACTCGTCCCGCAATGAAAAACGGTTAGCTTCTTTGAAAAAAAAAAATCCAGCATCCAGCGAATATGAGAATTACAATCTCTGAGAGTCCTCCTCATTTGCCCTACGGCAGTTGGCTACATAGCTTAGCTTGAATGAAAATATTTCAGAGCTCAAAATTAGGTTTTGTTCGACAGCAAGTTCCTTCTATCCCAAACATCAAACAGAAACAACAAAGCATACCAGTAAAGCGGATGGGGAGGGGGGAATATCAGTGTTGATCATGGCATATACACATATATATAATGTGTGTGTGTGTGTGTGTGTGTGGAAATTCTGTATGTAGCTCATCCCTTTGCTAAAACTTTCCTACCTCCTCCTCCCCTCTTTTCTCGTGTTATCTATCCCCCCTTTCGCACATATAAACACAAACAACACACGAGGGGTTTCTCTCCTTTCTCTCTCTACTGCTCTAATCGATCGATTTTAAGTGGATTTCAAACAGATGTGTGTGTATGTGCATCACCATATATATATATATATATATATATATATATATATATATATATATATATATATATATATATATATATATATATCTATAACATGTTTCTGGTCTGTTGTACTGTTTATTCTCTATGAGTTAGCTAAAACAGACAACTATGATAGATTACGCGCTTCGAATACAATACTAAATAGCGAAAATTTACATTTGATATTTCACATGTAATTTCCGTATATAATTAAATATATTAAACAACACTTGTGAAGCAAAAAGCAGAAACGGTAAACCGTTTAGAGTTTATTGTCACATAAAGGAATGACACCTTTTATGATGGTGATAACCTGTCATACAATATAGAAAATAGTTATTTAGATAGAAGATAACGGTTGGTAACTTTTATGAACTCACGTAGCACAACACTCTCCCAGGATATCTCACAAGTCTCATATTTATTCCGGGATATTCAAGTTCGCAGTAGGAACTTCATAATATAGGATAATGAAAGTCTGTTCAGAAGACTTCTCTTGGACTTCAATGGGATATGGGATATATTTCCCATGAAGAAATATCTGCAAATTCAACAGTCGTCCTTTGATTATCCCGCAAATACCCCAGAAATGCCCCACAAGTCACGTTTCCGGAATATAAGCGAACACGTGTAGACAATAATGGGACATCCTGATGAATATCCCGATATCCCGGGACAGATTTCCATTGGACGTCCAATAGACGCCTCTGCTATGCTGGAAGTTATATAGAAAACTCAAATCTTACAATTTACAGTTTGCATAAGAGGCTCATTTGTTTGTTTGGATTTATTATTATTATTATTATTATTATTATTATTATTATTATTATTATTATTATTATTATTATTATTATTATTATTATTATTATTATTATTATTTTGGAGAATCGATGATTTGCAAAACGGAAAGGTTCTACAGTTAAACTGAGGTACAAACTTTCTGTTCTATCATCGGCAGTCAAACGCAACCTCCCGCATCCAAGACACAAAACTAAAAGGTTATCAGCCGTATGTGAGTTCGTAAAGGTTACCAACCGTTATCTTCTGTCTGAATAACTATATTATATGACAGGTTATCACAATCAAAAAAGGTGTCATACCTTTATGTAATAATAAACTCTAAACGGTTTACCGTTTCGCCACGAGGTGTTCTATTAAGAGTCATTTGTAATTCATGACCATTTGTCCCGTTTTTAAGTTTAATAGTGGTTTAAAGTGCAGATAACTTTTGATATCTAAAACATTATATATTTATATATATAGGGTATTCTAAAAATGGTTCCCACGAACAACAGCGAAAATGCCATATAATAGTGTACCCTATAGGGCCTCCTTCAGTCACTATGGGAAATTAAAAAATGTCACTATATGGTAACGTCGTAGATTAACTTGGAGCTATTAGGTCTGCTCTACGAATCCATCAAGCAGTTACACCGATTGTTACGCCAAAAGGTGGTGCTAGTGTCAACGGATATTGATTTTAACTGCCATCTGGAAAGAATTGATGTAACTATTTGATGGTTCTTTATGGTTCTTTATCTACCCTCTCTACTCTATGGTTCTTTATCTGCGACTTTGCGACATAACGCAACTCGAGACTCTAGTCAGTCTCCGAATTTCTTTGTGACATGCCATTTGAATCCCTGATTTGAGAAACGTCATAAGTCAATAATGCCATTAATGCCGTAAGTCAATGATTTATGACGTTTCTCAACTCAGGGACACTTGTTGCACCTCGATATTGCACGAACGATTAGCGTGACTTATGACATATCACAATCCAACGGTGTAGCTACCCTTCAAGAATCAGAGCTGCATGTAAACTCATTTTCGACATTTTCGACGTTTCTCAAATCAGAAATTCATTTGTATCCTTACAAGGTCTTACAGTTTCTATAATTTAAGATTTTAGACTGTCGTACAGGTGCATAATACAATATATAAATGATGTTACGCCATTTTAGGCTTGGTTGCCTAAAACACACGAGCTGAGGCTCGTCTCAGAAAGTGTCTGTCTGTTTATATTCGAAGAGCTTTATCTCGTCTCGAAAAATATATCTCATACCGTGGGTATCTCTAAGTACAATTCAACAATATCTATGTTAAACTCTAACTTGTGTGTAGGATATATATGTTTCTTTCAGTAAGTAATCGCTAAATTGGAGAGATTTTGATCTTTTCTGTTTTTGAAGTTATGTTGGCACTAAAACATATAACACTGAGCTCAATTCTCCTTCTGGTGAAATAAATAAAATTCAAATGAAACCAGCTTCAACAAATTTTTACATATATTTCTTTTATATATTTTTTGTCAAGCTGACAAGCATACGTGCCTATAATTCAAGAATACTTTTTTTTTTTTGGTAATTTAACTTTTAACACTTCTCGATTTTTTGTTCTGGAGAAATGCCTAAGAGTTCAGATCAAATTCATACAACTTAAGAGCCTTCATCCCGGCGAAATTAAAATACCGCTAATTTTACAGTAATTATGTGATATCTTCAAATAGATAAAAGATAATTGAAATATGGAACAAGAGCGCCCTAGACAATATTATTTTGCGTGAGGTACCGTTATCACAAGTCACCTAGTGGCTTTATGTTTTCAGCTGTTTAGAAACGCGAAAATAAATGCCGATTTTCAAAATGGCTCGAATCTAAAGCAGATAAGTGAGTCGTGATAACGGTTTCTCATGTAAAATGATATTGTCTAAGGCGCTCTTGTTCCACATTTCGATTATCTTTTATCTATTTGAAGATATCACATAATTAATGTAAAATTAGCGGTATTTTAATTTCGCAGAGAAGAAGACTCTTAATCGGCGAAGTTTCTGAAATTTTTACAACAAAGCGCGATAATTCGAGTTTGCCACTTTCACTATTTAAAAAAAAAAAAAACAGTTGTATTTAAAGCAGTGTTTCCCAACTTTGGGGAGGGGGCGGGAGAGGAGGAGCAAGCTACTAACAGAAGTAAACTAAAATACATTTTAAATTACAAATATTACGAACACTGTAATCAGTAATGATTTCAGGGAGTCGTCCGGAGGGATTCCCCCCCCCCCGGAGAAACGAAATTCCCCCTGGAAACATATATCCTGGCGTGCTCAATGTAGATTCCCAGTATTTTCTTAACACTAATTTTCACCCCCCCCCCACAGTGTAATGAAATTCCCCCGCCCGGAAAAGTTCTGAAATCATCACTGATTGTAATAAAGAGACATCACATCGTAGAAACATAAAGTAATTATTGAGTAAGAACTGTGATTCCATTAAGAGCACAGCTTATAAGAAAACAATACTGCACTACTATGGCACTACAAACCGATGGGATGGCACTACAGTCCGGTTCAAACCTCTTGATATTTAAGGTTTGTTCTCCTGTTTACAATATCCAATGTAAGTTGGGCAAATTTGTCCAACAGCTTCGTTTGTGGATTAGGACAAAATAATTTCAAAGCTACGTCCTTATGATACATGTGACTAAAGCGTTAATAAATTTATAAGAACGAATTTGTTTTTTTAATATCTCAATTTCTCGCGTTAATGTTTCACGTTATGCCTATACATGAAAGGAAGCGAAATCCGACAATGTCGCACCCGCGCACCATTGGCTTTCGACAGATGTCAAGAGGTTTGAGCCGGACTTTAGGAAGACCAGCGAGTTATATTAGCGAGAAAAGAGAACCGAAGTGCTAACCGCACACACACACGTAATTTCCAAATCCCTCCCCACTGATTTAGAGGCTAGCACATGCGCCTTTTGTGTGTGGAATTTTGGGTTCAATTTCCGGTCGAAGAACATAAAATTTGAACGTATTTACAGTGATTTGGATTCCATCTTAAGGTTGGTTTAAAGGGACAAGTTTTACATATAGATGTCACTACAGTCTTCGTATCTCTCTCATGTGTTTTTTAACTTTCACGAAAATTCACGATTTCTCTTACAAATTTCAAACTACAGACTTCAAATTCTTAGAGAAGGAACTTCATAATCTATCGAAGGCAACAATCCATGCCGATTTTTTTCTTTAGAATGTTCTTCATTGTTGAAACGGCTTCATTGCCACAATTGAATATCCAAATCTTTAACAATATAATGTTTCAACAATGAAGAAAATTCTAAATAAAAAAATCAGCATGGATTGTTGTCTTCGATAGGTTATGAAGTTCCTTCTCTAAAAATTTGAAGTATGTAGTTTGAAATTTGTAAGAGAAATCGTGAATTTTCGTGAAAGGTAAAAAAATAAATGAGAGAGATACGAGGACTGTAATGACATCTATCGGCAAAACTTGTTCCTTTAAATCAACCTTAAACACTAAGTCCATATCTCATACAGCCTCGATGCTGAAACGGACGCTAAACTTCAATTTACCCATAGAACCAAATTCATCTCCAAATCTGACTGTTGGGTCTTGGAACTTGCATATTGTTGTACTGCGCCGAGAGGTTTAATTTTATATTTACACGTATAGAGGTTAGAGAGCATGTGAAGCATACAATACTAAAATATTTTACTCCATAAACAGGCTTGAAATGCTAGCAAGTAACGAACAAATAACTCATTTCTCTCTTTGTGGTGTTTATGTTTACATTGTAAGGATATGCAAACATTAGGTCTATATTTCAATATTGCAGCTTGTTTGCTTTACAAAACAAGCTTTGCTAAAAAAGAAAACTACATTGGCAACACTGGTACAAAGGGGGCCCCTTTTAATTTAATTAGTGCTTTCCCTAATTTAGCGGGTTGCCACTTCGTATTACGCACTTGATATGAACCATGGATGACATGTGAAGCAGCAGTGCGAATGATTTAATGTTATCAATGATGCTCCGCTTGCGTGATGCCGGGTAATTTAGTCTATATCCGGTGGCTGTGTACGATGATGTACTGTAGACTGCATATGTTCAAACAACAAGCATGATTCAAGAACATAAAAGTTAAAAAACATTAAAAGACCATTCACTCTATATATTACATTACTGTTTCTACTGTATAATGTGATACGCTTATAGAAGAAAAGTCTCGCCTGCTGTTTTCAGTGCTTGAATGATGAGGGATATGGAGATATCGGTTGACGTATCAGAGAAAGATAACATTTCAACTAACATTTAATACTGCATACTAACTTAATAAAATAAAATAATGCGTCTGTCTGTCTGTCAAGAGCTTTTCGCATACAAAGGAGTGTCCTCGAACCACCAAATTTTGTGCACAGATTTTCACCATATCTATTCCTGTACAAGGCCCCCTTTTTATTTTCGGCTCGGAGGAGGGGGTAGGGACAGGTCGTAGAAAATGTATGCCAAAATTTGTGTACGTTTCTCGTGGTTTCTGATGACGCCATGAATGTATGTAACCCCTATTACCTCATGGTTGTGTGGGCTTATATAACAGTACAGGATAAATTCTGGAGAATAGAGTAAGGGCTTTTCCCATATTTTAATTGCTGTTCTGAATTAAGACCCGGCAGCGATGGGTTCTTACAGCTATGTGTCTGTGGATCTGTATGTATTTTTACATAGACAGAGGAGTGAACTAAAGCAACCAAATTTGGTACTGGGATAGACTTTCATCAAATCTAAATGCATACAGGACCCTTTTTCTATTTTCGGGATTTTCCAGGAGGATCCACATTTTTGGCTATTTTCTAAGAACGCCTCATATATATATATGCAACCAACACTGCACTTTGGTGTCGCGGACTTAGATAACAGCAAAAGATAAACACCGGGTAACGGAATGGTTGTGGAAACATTCTTCTTCTTCTCACTTATCTGGGTTCTGAGCTGATTCCAGGCAATGGCCGGTGCTCATAGCTAGTATTAACCTGGAAAGAGTGCAGCTCTTTAGGGAAATTACATCGGTGAAAATTTCAATTTTATCACAACAATCCAAGAGGAGAAGGCTTAGGATCGAACAGATGGCTCCTCGCAACAGATGTGATTGTTCTATAAATAAATTTATTTTGCGATACTACCCTGATATTAGTTTGTATAGTATTTAACTACATGCAAGATTTTCGGTAAATTTTACAACGGGACACTGCCAAAGAAGTGTTGTTAAATTACAAATAAGGGTAGCCCAGAGGAATAGGTCGACTTTTAGATTACAATAATTTTTGTTAAAATAATCATCAATAACAATAATAATGACCAATTAATGTATATATTGTAATACCAACCGTTAATGTTAACAGGAATGCAGTGGCAGATATAGTAGCCTACCTTCAACTGGACTGTCCAATACTGCTCAGGGGATCAATACACTCTTTAAATAGGGTCTATATATCTTGGAAACTTTACGGAATAAAAATGGCAAAAGTCAGGCGCTGACAGTACATAACAAAGTCGAGTAAGTGTAGTTGGTACTGTGGCGGAACTAGCCCAGAGCCGGAGGCCTAGCCCCCCCACCCCCAGTTTTTTGAGTGACAAAAATAATTTAAGGTATTATTTACATATTTTGAAAGTTTATAGTAAATTCATGATATACCTATCATAGTCGGGTCATAGTCTGGGTTTTGGCTTGCTCCTTCCCCAGTTTTCATCTTCTACATCCGCCACTGGTTGGTTAGTTGATTTGGAGTCGGGCTTTTAGCCAAGGATGTGAAAATGGGATACGGACAACAACGTCGAATCCGAATAACAGGAGTTCATTCGTGGGCTTAATTGTTCTGTCTCGAGTAGAGAAAATACCATTATCTTTATCTACAGTCAACATCAATCACTTGTTTCTGAGATAATTTCAGATTTATTTCATTTAGAAAATTTATTACTTAATAAACTCTACACATCACCATAGTATTCATAGGTTGAACAGAAATTTACTCATTCCGCAGTCAGTTAAAAATAATGATGTATATGTATGAGTGTGCCAATCGAAAATACATGGCAACAGGCGAGGACACGAGTTTTAATTAAAAATGGGAGCATGGGCACTCGCAGCGGGGCACTAGCGGGTACGTCTCCCCTGTATTTTCAAAAGGGGTTTAGTTCTTCGAAATACATGTCAAAACATATTAGATTTACTTATTTGCGCACAACAGCATTTAATATATTTACTGTAGTTAGTAAAGTTACGCAATGTGCATCGATGACAATTGTTTTATATGTTTCATATCAAGTTATGTGCATCAAAGTGTGTATATTCGCCATTTTCCTTGTGTTTCGGTGTTTTGCCTCCTTTGAAATAAATCCTGCGGGTGTTTCTGGGGGGAAGAGCTATACACATGTCCATCTGTCATTTTCTTCATTTCTAAAGTACGAAAGTACAAACTTATCCTGTGTAAATTGGGAGCTCAACGTAACATATACGTCTATAAACCACTTGGATCCACTCTCGCATATGCTGAAACTCTCCTCAAAGACAAACTGAAATCACACTTAGGCTATCTTTTAGTTTGGTGGTTTCATTCATTGATAGTATTTAATTTTACACCTAAGCAACATACTTACAATAATGACAAAATTTAATTTTTTTTGCGTTTTTGGGCAAACTTCAATTACCATATTGCTCATTTGAGAGTTATAAAATTGTAGCTCTCTAGAAAAATACACTTCGAACAAAAAGAGGAAACGAGAATAATCAACCCCCAGAAGATTCCAAGGAAAGTATTAAGCGGAATGCTTAAGTAAATGCTTTAGTTCCGATTGATTTTCTGTATAAATGTCGTATACTCTAAAGAAGTCGATTAAGGAATGCCTGAAATATATATATACAACCCGTTGTATCGTTTTCCTTGTTGGGTTGTAGACATTTCAGGATAAAACTACTGAAAAGATCCTAGCAAGTTGCAACAATGTAAAGAAAAAAAACTTCCTCAATAGACTTATTGTTCATAGATGATGAACTAAAGCTTTTGGAGGGGGGAGTTAATTTTGCGGATTCTTGCGTAGCCTACAGACAAAAAACGTGAACATTGGAAATGAACACTGAAAAATTAAGATTACAGAAACGGTCGAAACATGGGGAAGTATTAATAAAAACTGGGAAGAAAATACCAATATTGGAAATAATTACAAAGAGGGAAAGAAACTTTTAAGACATTATATGAGAATAAAATACAGGGTGCTTCAAAATGAACTTTTCAAGTTTGAAAATTTATATACATTTTTCACGCTACTTACAGAGCTAATTTTGGCCTAATTTTGTAGCAAAATAGATTATTTTTTTCTTAATTAATTACAATTAATTAGGTTCAATGTTACAACCATTGTTAACCTTGCAGACATCCCATTGAAGTCGACTTTTTGCCAAACCCGCAGCAATATATCAGGATTTCTAATGTCTTATTAAAAAACCCAGTTTATACATAACACTTATGCCACTTATAATGATAGATCTCTAAGGTGAATCTTTGCAATATTCATCACGAAAATTCTATTGCACAATTATAGCAGACTTTGTAAAACATATAGTGCCCTCCGAAACAATGAAGGCAACCATATTTGTTACAACTGTCATTAGTGTATGCAGTGGTCCTATTTATACACTACACACTACATAGGTCAAAATATGATCTATTTTGCAAGAAAATTACATTAAAACCAGCTCACTGAATAAATTTATATGAATTTACGAAGTTGTAAAGTCATCTGTGAAGCACCCTGTATATTCTTAGGGATGCGTACTAAGAATAATACACAAAGTGAATAAAAGAAAAAGAAATAAAAATTAGAACAAATCAAAGATATGACAGTGTTACAGAAGCTAATTTTTATTTCAAAATGTAGGCAATAGCAAAAACTCATAGTAATTATAGGAGGTTCTAAATTTGCGAAAGCGTAATAATAATAATACACTTGGAGACTTTATTATTATTATTATTATTATTATTATTATTATTATTATTATTATTATTATTAGGGCTATTATTATTATTATTATTATTGATTAGTTTTAATGTCTGTTATTGTAAATATATGATACCCCATACTGGACTCAGTTTGTCACCATTTTAACAAACCAATCACTTGTACAATTTGGCAACACTGCACTGAAACCATATTTCTCGTGTGTGTGCTGTACTGCTGTGCTCTTCCCGTCCGCAAACAGATGGTCCCTCGTGCCAAGCCCCAGAGGATTTTTCCACACAAGGAGGGTGAGATGAGCAAAGAATAGGGGTGTAAAAAGCAATTGGGCAACCGGGGGGAAGACGAACGAGGATTTGAGGTCAACGACAGCACAAGAGCACATACTGGACACAAACTTCTGTTTTTCGAACTAGAGAGTGAGAGACACAAAGAGAAAGAGAGGCAGGCAAGGCATAGTCGACCATGGTCTATTTTGCCCCTCTTTTCCTTTCGACATCTGCAGCCATATAGGAGAAAAAGGAAGACACAGATATTTTGGTCAAACTTGTGTTAAAACTCTCTTGGTCTCTGAATTATTGCAGGAGACACGAGTTTGATATTAGCAGTACGTTTAGGAAGAGCTGAATGCGTCATATGTGTTTATTGGTTAGTTCGTTTCTCTCTCTCTCTCTCTCTCTTTCTCTCCTTCTTACAGATTAAAATCGTATTAGCCTAGCATGTACATTTTTCTTTGCTATATACTATATATCACAGTTATGTTATTTTAATCTTAAATTTAGTCTAAAGACATAACAGAGCGTAATTTACCGGGGGCAAGCAAAGTTTGCGAGGTCAAGTCTATTTTTTCTTTCTTAATTTCATAAAATATGGGCAGAAGCGGTGTATGAAATTATAGTTTAAATGATCCTCTCTAACTGACGGTTAGAGCGCATGGTGCCGAGTTCATTACCGGTAAAGGTACATAATTTTAATGGTTAATCCAGTATTGTGAGTATTGGAGCACACAACAGACTTAAAAAACAGAATATTTTTACTTTTCTCTAAAAATCTCTTAATGGCAAAGGAGCAACTATATATAGCATTAACAATTATTAACTACTATAAATACTGAAGTAGTTCTTTTTAGTGTTCCAGAAGGAGGACATTTCTCCATTTTCATAATAATAATAATAATAATAATAATAATAATAATAATAATAATAATAATAATAATAATAATAATAATAAAGGACCACTTTTAGAGGGTGGAGAAGAGAGACGTCTTGTAATCTCAATTGTGAGACAGTCGAGAAACTATTTGAGTAAAAACGTAGCAAGTATCGATCTACTAGTCAAGATAAAACATCAGTGGGAACAGATGTGCTAACCACACATTGCCCAACTGAAAACCATCTCGCTTGCCACAGCTTTTCGTAAAGAATACACAAATTGAAAGTTTCGATTTTGTTTATAAACGGAGGCCACAGTGGCTTTGTGGTAGACCAGTCATCTCTGAAGCATGGGGTCCGTGGTTCGATCCCAGCTCGCGTCAAGTGAACTTCGTAGTGGACAAACATTATGTTCGTGAGTTTTCTCGTTTTCTCCCACTTTCTTCATTCCACCATTTCATTCATTTCTCATCATCACCGTCTCCTTTAGCCTAGCCGGCTATAACCATGTTTATAAGCGCTTCAATTGATTCGGTAAAGGCCACTTGATGCATTACATTTATAGGACACTTTCCACAGTGCACCATTTGCGTTAATCTTGATCAATTGTATAACTAAAATTAAAAGACACGAAAACTCTTGTTTTACACACTAAAGTGTTTCAACTGACGCATACTGAAGTGTCAAAAATCTTATCTTTGATGCATTTTATGTTTTACACGTGTCTAAGTATTTTCATTTTATTTCTCGAGATGACAACCCTGTCCTATACCTTTTCCACGTGCATTTTTTTATCTTCTAGTCTGTCTATAGAACACTACTAGACAACACACGCACACACACACATACACACATACACAGAGGGAGGGAGAGAGAGAAAAGGAATAAAAAGCAAAACCGTTCGCGATGCTCTCTTGTTACTGGAGTTTGAAAACCATATTCTCTACCACACTATCAGCTTTTGC
Source organism: Thermobia domestica (assembly GCF_964235325.1). NCBI lineage: Eukaryota > Metazoa > Arthropoda > Insecta > Zygentoma > Lepismatidae > Thermobia > Thermobia domestica. The sequence continues at coordinate 58,193,564 of NC_137466.1, read as the reverse complement.
CATTGCTCTTTAAAAAAAAAAAAAAAAAAAAAAAATCTGAACTGGTTTCACATTATAGAACCATACCATACGTTTCCAAAGCTTTTGTTAACGAAAAGAAGGAAGAAAAGAATAACCTATATTCCTCCCTTGAAAAGATCCAGTAGCAGTGTCTATATATATGATGGGCTTCGATGACCACGTTTTTCTCAGTTGCCTACAGTTACAGCCTTTTTCTCGGGTTTCCCTAATCCGACTAAAGCCTATGTATTTTTTTTCTCCCCCTCAAGCTTCACTTTCCCTTTCTCTGACGATTCCTGCGATCCACAGATCCTTCACTTTCATCGAAAAAAAAAAAAAAATGGGAGAAACATTATTCCACATAAAAGTACTTCATAAGGTTAAAGCTCCGACACGGAAATTAAAAATTAACAAGTATACATGTATACTAGCAGAAGTCCAGTGGCGGATCTAGAAGATAAAAACTGGGGGAAGGAGCAACCAGAACCCAGACTATGATAGGTATATCAAGAGTTTGCTATAAACTTTCAATAATATATTTAAAAAAAATAACTTAAATTATTTTTGTCATTCAAAAAACATGGGGCTTATGCTCCCCTGGGCTAGATTCGCCACTGCAGAAGTCACCGTTCTTCGTACGGGCAGAACACGGTTTAATGAATAAACTCCATTTTTTCAACGAACTTGAAAATGAAAAAAAAAAATGAAATCTTTGAGTTTTACGTCCAATAGTTATGCCAGCTAGGCTAAAGGAGGTGATGATGAGAATTGAATGAAATGGTGGAATTAAGGAAATGGGAGAAAACTGGAGAATCTTGAGGAAACCCACGCACACGGTGTTTGTCCACCACAAAGTTCACTTGGCACGAACTGGGATCGAACCGGGAACCCCATGCACCAGAGGTGAACACTCTACCACTGAACCACCGTGGCCCCTTCAAAAAACTTGAAAAGTTCGTTACTAAATTCTCTGCGTCTGTGTGAGTGTGTGTGTCTGTTATTTGCGAATGTTTCAATTTTGAGCCCTTCATTCGACAGAGCATCAAAAACTATCACAGAAGTGATGGAATTTTTCGCGTCACTTTTACTGTTCCCGAGATAGTGGCGCAAAAAAGTTTAGATTTCGGAAGATTTAAGGAGACGTTCCCGAGATATTGGCCAAAAAAGTTCAGATTTCGGGAGATTTAAGGAGCCATATCTCGGGAACCAACCATAAGTCAGAGAGAGATGATGTTTTGCAAACTTTTCAATTTTGATCCCTTCCATTAAGAGCGTGTGTCTTCGTAAAACAACATCGCAGAACGTTTTAACAGAACTCTTATAAACAAAACATGTGGAAAAAAATTTAGTACTTAATGAAATTATAAATGGATAGATATATTACAAGAATTGTCTAATAAGTATAATAATAAAGTACATCGAACAATTGGTAAGACCTGTAGAAGTTAATAAGAAAAGATTAATTCTTTTAAGTTCGTTCTGATAATGCCCTCGGAGCATTCTTAGCTGGTTTACCCTTTCTTGTATAGCTGTTCAACGCACACTTTGTGCATTAGTGACATATGTTCATCATAGAATACAAAGATATGGACAACAAACGCACTTATATACACATAAACAAGATGATGAGCTAATTTAAACATATGTAAATGAAAGGACTAAGCAATTTTTATTTTTTGAACAAAGAATCACATGAATATCATACGTTGTGAAATGCTAATATCATTCTGCATTGCTTAGCCAATCTTATTTGATCAGCTTATGACACTGACGACAGCTACAACGTCATTTTGTTATCAACAACCAACGTAAACAAGAAAACATCCGGAATTTTATGATTGCAACAGTTCTTAATGTTGACACTGTTTTCTTTCTAAAATTATGCTGACTTTTAACGTACAAACAAAACGAACAAAAATACTTTTTAATTGTCATGTTGAACTAGACTCTATTCAATTATATTTATCATAAAAATGTCATATGCACTCAAGTCATCAATCTCGTGATATTAATAAGAGCATGTATTGAGGGTACATATAAACGTAAGAAATTTCTGTTTAATTCCATGTACTCTGATAAAAGAAGCTCAACAGAAGACAAATCGAGTGAACATACCAAATGATTTCTCTATGTACAAATAAATAATTCAAATATTAAGATAAATGTAAAGCAAGTAGGGATATTCATGAGAAAGTGTCTTGACATCAAGTTCGTCATTGAAGTTTTAGAGTGGGAAGAAGGAGTTTTGAGAAAAAAAGGGGCATCTATTATAATAAATTACGAACTAAAAACTATATACAAAATATTGCATAATATATACACGAAAAACTCATTGTAAGACTAGAAGGTTCAAAATAATATACATTTTTAATGGGAGGACAAGTCAATATGAGAACTTAGAATGTCCTGGAACCGTAAGGTTTAACTGCACCTTACTTAACATCATGTCCCCCGTTGTCAAGGACGCCCATGTTGTGGTTTCCAAGGGGGGAAGGGCAAGTATAAGCAACGTTTCAAATATAGTTTCAAATTTTGCTGTAACTAATGTAAAAACTCTGTTGGGTTTTCGATATTCCCAAGTACAATTTCCTCTTAGGGGGGGAAGCGCCCCACCTTGCCCCTCTTGATGTGTGCCCTTGCCCGTTGTGTTATTGAAGATATGGTATAATTTGATTAATTGATTGAATTGTTGATTTGATATGATAGAAGACATATTCTTGATTGATTTGGAGTTTAACGACACTTTTCAGCATAGCGGTTGTGTGCGACGTAGACATATAGCTTCGTACGGAATCATAACTACATAAGCTCTTGCCGAGAACGGAATCCAGATCTCCCGTGCCGAAGGTGTGTATAGTAACCACATGACCACTAAGGATCTCAATGAAATATATACCGTAGTAGAAATATAAAGATAGAGGGGAAGAAGACGATTTCAACTAATGGATTATAATAAAAGTACTTTAGTCTTATATTAAAACAAAGAGATCAACGAAAATGAGTACAAGTTTCTCAATTTGAAGCTAGTGATCTGCCACTGATGACGGAATACAACTTAGGATAGATATTAACATTTTCCCCCCACGGAGATTCATTTTCAGCACAATAATGTAAAGCATGAAATATATGCAGCAATGTAAACAAAAAATTAAATATTTCAGTTTAAGTTGCCACGTTATGCCCTGCAGACTAAGAAAGACGAAAGACTAAAGGTAGTGAATGATGATGGAGAAATCGGTGGAATGAAAATGTCAGAGAAAACAGATGTAGCCCGAGAAAATCCACGGACACGATGTTGTCCACCACAAAATTACTTGACCGGGGATAGCACTGTAAACGATTCATAATATTCGGCGCCGCGTAGCGTAGCCGCTAACACTCTCGTCTTTGGTGCGAGAGATCCAAGGTTCGATTCCCGGTGGGGGCACTTGGTCGAAAAAGTGTAAAAGCAATCCTGAGTGAGATTTTCCTGATTTTTTTCTCATTCATACTAGGCAAATGTCGGTACAGTACCGAACATACAGGTCCCAAGCCGCTCCGTTCCTTCCTTTTCCTCGGAGAGTGTAATCGCTGAGGGACGTCGTCCCTCAGATGTGACGGGCTAATATGGCCGCCGAAAGCCCAGAAATCTAATTCCTAAGCCTAATCCTAAAGATTTACACACACACACACACCATATATATAGGACCAGTTCCAGGATTTTCTGAGAGAGGGTGCACCAATAACTATCAGTACATTTGAATCAAATTTAATTCTTTTTAAAATACCTTTAGGCATCTATGATGTGTATGAGGAACTGACTGAAACTATTGTGTTTAGCAAAACCGCTTTCTTTTAAGCCCGAAACGGAAACATTACATGACATTTTAGGAAAGCATTGCTATTTCCACTGCCAGTTTCTCACTTTAGATAATGCATATTCAGAACGAAGGAGGGATGCATGTGCTCCGGTGCACTCCCCTAAATACGGCCCTGTATATATATTTTGAGCAATAAAAACAAAGACTATTCCAACAATGTAAACAAAATGCATTGCATTGCTTTTTTAAAAAAAAAAATCGAGGACACTAAGCATTACAACGTACAAAATAAAAGTTTACAAGAGAAACAAGAAAACGGAAAGAGAACTTTCTTACACAAAGAAATACAACACCAAAACAAGCTTAACGCCTTGGAGATACGGAATGAAAAATAGATCAAAATTGAATTTCTGCAGAAGATGCTCTTCTTGTCCGCTTTCAGGTGAAAATAAAAAAAAAAAAAAGGATTCGGAAATGTTTTGTTGAAGAAAAGAGAACACAAATACAGCCAGGAAGAGAAAGATCAAGAGAGAAACAAGAGATAGCACATAAGGAAAATAATAATAATAATAATAATAATAATAATAATAATAATAATAATAATAATAATAATAATAATAATAATAATAATAATCGAAGAACTGTTTTGATAGTTCAGTTTTCAATCATTTTTTTTATCTGAGAACAGCGCTCTTTAAGAATACCTTCTTTTGACGTCTTTTTTGGGTATACACGAAAAAGCATGCATTTGTTGGACAGTACACGAAAAAGAAAATCTACAATGTGGCCGAAACCAGAGGGAATAGAACAGGAATAAAGAAAGCAGAAGAAAAAAGAAGGAAAAGCAGAAATATATATATAAAAAGTCTGTTGAGGAACAGTTGAGGACGGAAAAAGCAAGGCCCAAGGGAGGAAATATCAAAGTACAAGAAGAAAAGACATTGCTTTCGAGAGTTGCTTTCCCTGTTTGATCTTTTTTTTTCTCTCTCTCTTTTTAATTTGTTTTGCTTGTAACCTCTCTTAGAACCTTGTAACAATGGCAATGCACAATTTAAGTATAATAGAAATGTTACTTACACATTCTTTTAAGCTTGTATGTCATTTAAAATTAAATGTATCAGCTTGGTTATAAAGTTATCCTGTTTATCTCTGTCTGTTCTGTCCTGGAGACAAAATTTCAAGAAAATGAAATGAGATGAATTACAATCTTTCAGTTTAACATTCCAAGATTATACCCGTTAGGCTAAAGGAGACAGGGCAATGCAAGTGAATGATAATGTAGGAGGAGATGGAAATACCCTGACGAAACTCACGGGCATGATGTTGTCCACCACAAACTTACTTGACCGGGGATTGGACCAGGGACCAGGGACCCCATGCACCAGAGAGAAGCGCTCTATTATTGAGCCAATTTGCGTCCCATAAAATTTCTACAACTACTCAACATCAATTTTTGGCCAGTACGTTGGGGATCAAAAGTTAGGATTTATGTCCGTTGACAGAGGTGACCCATCTACCAGAAGTGATAGAAATGAACCATTTCCGGTTTTAACGTTGATCACTATCAGTAGCGTAGTCAGGATGTGTGTTTGGGGGGGGGGCAAGTGCTGTTATAGGCACATATAGAAAAATTACAAACAAAAAACATATAAACATAAAAATATATAAAAAATTACAAACATCAAAGTACCAAAGTACATTGTCGGACCTCTTTGGGGGGGGCGGCCCCTCCGAGCCCCCCCTTCCCTACGCCACTGATCACTATAGAGCAAAAATTGTAAGACAGCAAGAAGCGATTTCTTGCAATCGATGAAGCGTCCCAACAATTCATTCCATCTCTATCCTTAACTCTTTACCAGAACCGGAAGTGACGGAAATCCACTAGCACTTCCGGTTTCAATCTTGAACTACATACAGAAAAATGACAGGTCCTAAGAGATAGCGAGAAACATTTCTTTTTTTTTAAAAAAAAAAAATCGATTAAGCATTTTAACAATATGTACAATATTCCCTCTTAAACATTTATATAAACCGGAAGTGGCAGAAATCAATCACTTCCAGTTTCAACATAAATCAATATAGAGTAAAAGTTGTAATAGAGAGCGATAAGCGGTTTGCTACAATCAATTAAGCATCCCAAATTCCACTCACGCTAATTTCACTATTAAAACTGCAAGTGGTAAGAATCTACCGTCACTTTCGGTTTCAGTATTAATTAAGAAGATATCACTCCATAGAGACAGTGGCGCGATTTCTGAAACTTGGGGAAGCCCACTCAGGTTTGTCACATATCATCTAAGACGTCATCAATGAAGATTTTAATACCAATACGTCCTCCCCAACCAAACTTCAAGAGGGTCTGGCCCTCTGAGGATTGGCGCTCATGCATACAAACAAATTCCATTACGTGGTGTACCCGAGACACTGCTATTTGTTTGTATATTATTATTATTATTATTATTATTATTATTATTATTATTATTATTATTATTATTATTATTATTATTATAGATCTGGAGGAATACAGTAGCTACTATCGTGATCCGTGACTCACCAGACCCGGACGGATCCATAACCTACAGAGACCCGGTATGACCTTGGTAGTTCCGAAATGTCACACAGACATTGTGAATATGCATGAAGGTAATATATGTCTAATAAAAACTATTCTCTCCTCTCTCTCTCTTCTCATTGCATGTTTCCTTCTCTCTTGCTGTACGGAATTGTGTGTGGGTGTCAAAGTATTGCACTGAAAGGTTAATTACAAGGTCTATCAAGAATGTAAACACGGGAGAATTGTCCGATCTGTTTCTTATGATGTAAGAACTGAGTGAACATGAGGAATCGAGAGCTAGACGAAACATTAAAAAACGTATCAAAGCATTGCACTGAAAGGTAATTACAAGGTCTTTCAGAATATAAACCCGTGAACATCTTCGAATCATTTTTCTTATGAAGTAAGGAATGAAAAAACAACGTGAGAATCTGAGAGCTACGTAGATAAAACATAAAAGCAATCAGAAAAATGTTGCGAAAAGTATGCAAAGGAAGAAATATTATAGAGCTTCATACAACAAGAAAAGGTAGACTAAAGATTGAAAATGATAACTATGAGTTCTCAGAATTAAAAAGAGAACATTGGTACGCCTCAGAGAAGGACACTTTGTTAGTTGTTGTTAATGATGATTTAAAAGCAAGCAAGCAAATTAAGCGTCTTTTTTTTTTTTTTTTTTTTAAAAAAAAAAGGAAGATTAACCGATTCCTGAACATGAACACATTATCTTCCGTATTATTTTACCTGTAAATTCAAATTTATTATACATACAGTAGTAAATATTTCATTCTTAGAAGTACGCACGTCAGCGTTAGATACGTAATGTGCAAGTTAAACAGTAGATATAGTTTTATATATTTATATAGAATCTATATGTATAAAAATGAAAGTGGCTATGTTTGTGACTTTAATAAGTCTTGAACCACCCGACCGATCTCAATCAAATTTTCTACATAGATTAGGTTTTTCTATCATTTCATTTGATGGTGCAATTTAGGGTAGGGGCACGGGAAGATATTTCCAACTAATCGAAAGTGAACAATATTACTGTGGAATCCAAAGTTTACGGGGTCGTTGAGATGAGCAGCGACACTTCCGATGCCGTTTAAATCAAATTAGAGAGCACTTCAGTAATAGTAAAAAGTGACCGATTAACATAACATACGAACGTATTACTCTCGTATTACTGATTTTTCTTGTTTTCAACCAGTGAAGTGGGCAATTGACGCTAATACATAAATAAATAAGCTATTCCATCACATAAAGTTAGGTTAGTTTAAAGGAATGAGTTTTGCCGATAGATGTCACTACAGTCTTCGTATCTCTGGCATGTATTTTTTTTTTTTTTTTTTTTTTACCTTTCACAAAAATTCACGAGTTCTTTTTACAAATTTCAACCTAGAGATTTCAAATTTTTAGAGAAGGAACTTCATAACCTATCGAAGACAACAATTCGTGCCGATTTCTTATTTAGAGTTTTCTTCATTGTTGAAATGGCTTGTTTGTTGAAAGAGATATCCAAACCTTTAACAATGTAACTGTTTCAACAGTGAAGAAAATTCTAAAAAAGAAATCGGCACGGATTGTTGCCTTCGATAGGTTATGAAGTTCCTTCTCCAAAAATTTGAAGTCTTTAGGTTGAAATTTGTAAAAGAACTTGTAAATTTTCGTGAAAGGTAAAGCATACATGAGAGAGATACGAAGATTTTAGTGACATCTATTGGTAAAACTTGTCCCTTTACACCAACCTTAATATTTTAACATCGTAAAAATTCGTTGTTTTTTCTCGAAAACTACTAATGAAACTTTAGCTTCAAGCATGTAATTTTGTTCAGCTTCATGTGATCTATCGATTGGTAACTATAATTTTATTAATCTAAACTTAAAGGTAATCATAATTTTCTGTTCTATCCCATTAACGATATTGCCCAGTAGTGGATCCAGGATATGATCAAGGGAGGGAATAAACCATAGTTTGCAGCTTTATCCATTGTAAAGCAGGATTGAAGCCCATTTTATTCACTGTATACCTGAACATCAAGGGGGGCGGGCTATAGCCCTTATAGCCCCCCCCTTGTATCCGCCCCTGATATTCCTACTGTCCTCTTGTTAGCGTCATTCATAACGAACAAATTGATCAGGATATACTTTAATATCACTTTCATCTCAATAGATGCCGCGGTTATCGTACCCCATCATTTTTTTAGGGTTACAAAAAAAGACTAATTTTCTCCGAGTTTCTCAAAAACTCCGCATTAGAATTTACACTCATCAATATAACTTTATTCTGTTCGATAAGATATATTGATAAGTATAGACCTGTACGTCTCTCTTTGGATTGTTTCTTTTCGTTATACGCTAATAAATATTGTACAATTTTTCATATGGTATTTTCCTGGTAGCAAAATAATGTGTAGGAATCGGATACTTATTATAATTCATAAGTTCATTGGAAAAAATATGTGGTTGGAAAAGATTGTAAATATAGTGGAAATAGTATTACAAAAATGACATTGCAGAGAAACTGAATTAAAGGCGTCTATTGATTGCAGAATCATCATAGAAGAAGAGAAAAAGGAAAAGAAGCTTGAACAAAAGGGGAAAGAATAAGGAGAAGAGAAAATTCTTGTTGTAAGTTGCGAAATTTCAACAATATAATCTTTTGAAATGTAGCAACCATTTGAAAGTTCATCTCAAATCTCTTATGCCGTGATGAAAAGCTAAAAAGTCAAGCAGCAGAGTCAAAAGTTTTTGGTTTAAAAACGAGTTTGTTTACTCCTCTTCTTTTTCTTCTTCTTCGTTGTTTGTTTGTTTGGTGTTTGTTTGACTTCAGTTCACGAAGAGCAAAGTTTAGTTTTTTTTTTTTGGGGGGGGGGGGGGATAGGAGAAGAAACTCCTGTTCCTGCTTCGTCTTTCCATTCAATTCGTCAAACAAGTTTCCATCGTCTTTTGTGCCACCAGAAGATTTCATCTTAATAATTTTCTTCTCTCTCTCTCTCTTTTTTTTTTTTAAATCAATATTTCAATTAAATACATTAAATTCTATTTTCTATAAATTTCAATCCATCTTCTTCATCCATACTCGCTTACCTATGTCTCTCTCTCTCTCTCTCTCTTTTTTTTTTTTTTTTTTACCTCTAACCACTAACACTCCCACACACAGAGAAAGAGAGAGGAACGGACGTATGGAGGCAGAGATGAAATACGGCATCGAGAGCTTGTTTCTTTTAGTTTAACGTCCCACGTCCAATGGGGAAACATCCTAGCTTAGTGGTTACAGCATTGGACTAATGTCCACGTGATCCCGGGTTCGATTTCCGACCGGTGCTTCCCAATTTTCTGCGTCCACCCAGCGTCGTGAGACGAACTGGGGAGTCACATGAAAACAAGATATGAAGGTCACTAGGTTAGAGACAGGGTATCGTAGCGCGCTGCCTACGTGCTCGCCGCTAGACTGAGAGTAGTTCAACCGGCTGCTAGGCTGGGAGTAGTTCAACCGACCGCTAGGCTGGGAGTAGTTCAACCGGCCGCTAGGCTGGGAGTAGTTCAACCGGCTGCTAGGCTGGGAGTAGTTCAACCGACCGCTAGGCTGGGAGTAGTTCAACCGGCCGCTAGGCTGGGAGTAGTTCAACCGACCGCTAGGCTGGGAGTAGTTCAACCGGCTGCTAGGCTGGGAGTAGTTCAACCGATCGCTAGGCTGGGAGTAGTTCAACCGGCTGCTAGGCTGGGAGTAGTTCAACCGATCGCTAGGCTGGGAGTAGTTCAACCGGCTGCTAGGCTGGGAGTAGTTCAACCGATCGCTAGGCTGGGAGTAGTTCAACCGACCGCTAGGCTGGGAGTAGTTCAACAGGCCGCTAGGCTGGGAGTAGTTCAACCGATCGCTAGGCTGGGAGTAGTTCAACCGGCTGCTAGGCTGGGAGTAGTTCAACCGACCGCTAGGCTGGGAGCAGTTCAACCGATCGCTAGGCTGGGAGTAGTTCAACCGGCCGCTAGGCTGAGAGTAGTTCAACCGACCGCTAGGCTGGGAGTAGTTCAACCGGCTGCTAGGCTGGGAGTAGTTCAACCGGTCGCTAGGCTGGGAGTAGTTCAACAGGCCGCTAGGCTGGGAGTAGTTCAACAGGCCGCTAGGCTGGGAGTAGTTCAACCGGCCGCTAGCCTGATGACATGCGATCGAACCAATGAACTCTACCTGAGAAGAATGCCTACCATTGATTCAGAATGTTCCCTTATATAAATATACGTATTAAATACTATAATGTATGAATAAACAAATCTGTCTTGATATAACCCAGGAGAGAACTTCCCCCTCCTCCTCCTCCTCCTTGCCCAAGCCATGAGAAGAGACTATACTTTTACTTTCAACAACTTAATTTTTAATCCTCTACTTCCAGTCTTTTTACGTCATAAGTATGTCAAACTAGAGAGGCAGCGAAAGAGGATTTTCTCCTCCTCCAGTTCCATATGCAAATGGGTATTTGAAATTAAAACATACATGAGAAATTAAATTTTTAAATACTGTTTCGTCTGCATAATACTCGCCGAAATAACTAAAACCTCATCCAACGTTAAGAGCCACAGCGGAACAGGAGTCTTGTCTGGAATTCGAGTTTCACAAGAGATGCGATTCTTAGTTTGCAGTGACGTTGCGAATACGGGACGAAATCGTTTTTCTTCTTGCATACTATATCATATTATAACGTAAATGTGCTTAATTTAATCGAGTTAATACATTTCATGAGAATTTATTATGATGTGCTATTATTTCTTATCCTTATTATCTAGATCAGCCATGTCACTGGCTCAACTTTCTTTTTGGGGGGAATTGGGACACGGTGGTTCAATGATAGAGCACTTATCTCTGATGTGACAGGTCTCTGATCCGACTATGGATACTGGTGGACAACATCATGTTCATGAGTTTTTTTGAGCTTCTCCTACATTCTCATTCCACAAATTCTTCTGTCTTTAATTTTCGGCAGGACCTCACGCGGTTCGGATTCCACGTTAATCAGTAGGTCCCGTCTCATATAGCTTCGCTGCTGAAAGGGACTTTAAACTACAAATCAAGTCAACTCTTCTGTCTTTAAAGGCTTTTTATTTTATTTTATTTTATTTTATTTTTTTAGGACAGAAAACGACATCATTTGACGCACATTCGCGAAATTTTGTTACGTCTTCATCCCGACGAAATTAAAATACCGCTAATTTTACAGTAATTATGTGATATCTTCAAATAGATAAAAAGATAATTGAAATATGGAACAAAAAAGCGCCCTAGACAATAATATTTTGCGTGAGGTACCGTTATCACAAGTCACCTAGTGGCTTTCCGTTTTCAGCTGTTTAGAAACGCGAAAATAAATGCCAATTTTCAAAATGGGTCGAAATCGAAAGCAGACAAGTGAGTCGTGATAACGGTAATCTGATGTAAAATAATATTGTCTAGGGCGCTCTTGTTCCACATTTCGATTATCTTTTATCTATTTGAAGATATCACATAATTAATGTAAAATTAGCGGTATTTTAATTTCGCCCGGATGAAGACTCTTAAGTGACTAATGAGTCATTGCATCAAAGTTGTGTCCAGAAGAGGACATTGTGGGTCCGAAACCCTTCAAAATTTTCAAGTTGACAGACAAATAAAATATTTTTAAGTCATTTTTTTGTGACCTTAATATGTGATTATTATTATTTCTTTAGACAAATGCCCTACTCTACATTCCTTTAATAGCTAGGGCCTTACATCCTATACTTATACTATAAACAAACGAATATTGAAATATGGTTCCATTGTTTACATTTCATTATTTTTCCTTCCTTTCCTCTTTCTGTGAGTAAGTGTGTGTGTGTATGTGTTTTTGCCTTTATGTGTGTATTTACGTTTTGGGAAAAAGACAGAAAGAAAGAAAAATAATTGTAGAAGCAAACATGGAAGGAACATCATCGATCAATTTCCTAGAATATTATTCCCTTTTGTATGCTTTCTTTCTTACAGGCCCTACTGACTTTTTTTTCCGCTTCGATAAATCCATTTTCGTCTTCTCTTTCAGCTTACACCAATAAATTCTTATTTTTCTTCTATCCTTTTTTTGCACCCGTTCTCCGATTCTCCTACACCTTTTTTACTTGATTCTTCGGAGAGGGCAGGCACAGTGACTTACATAAGTGAAAAAGATGAAACGAAGAAGAAGAAGAAGAAGAATCGCAAGGGACTCAATCTATGAAGGCCTGGTGAGTCAGAAGCAGATGTAACGTATTATATCAGGTCACACGTCTAAACGGAAGCTTTGATAGAGGTCAAAACGGAGGAGAAAAAGAATACACGGACGGGCAGCGAAAATAAGAGGGCAAAAATAAGAGAGAGAAAGAGAGAGAGAGAGAGAGACGAAGAAAGAGCAAGGTCAGAAAAATGGATTATATTGATAAAATGGAACGGTAATACAGTTTGAAAGATAATTTCAGAAAAATAATAAGTTTATATATTACAGGACTCTGCAGTGTATAAAGAAGAAGAAGAAGAAGAAGAAGAAGAAGAAGAAGAAGAAGAAGAAGAAGAGCGAAACAATACCCTAAGACAAGGTTGTAAACAGAATTTGGTTTACCATGCTTATGTACAGTCAACGACGAAAGTTCTTTTCGTTTGGTAAAATGTATTTTAGGAATAACGGTGGTATTGCTCAAACGTTCAGAAAATTACATTCCTTTTAATTTACTGAAAACTGTACTGAAATCGTCCTTCCATGCTGAAGTAATTAACGAAACAAATTTTATCAAACGGAAAGAATTTTTGTCGCAGACTGTACACATAAAATGCTTGGGGTCCTTGGTTCGATCCCAGCTCGCGCCAAGTGAACTTTGTGGTGGACAAACACTGTGCGCGTGGGTTTCTTCGGGGTTCTTCCGTTTCCTCCCGCTTTCTTTATTCCATCATTTCATTCAATTCTGATCATCACCGTCTCCTTTACCTTAGTCGGGATAATCGTGGGACGTAAAACTTAAAAGATTTCATTTCATTTTTGTACACATATAAAAGTGAGCTTTTAAATTTTCTAAGAATGCTTCAATATCACACGTGGGATCGAAGTATACTACAACGTTATTCTATACTGTTTCTCGTATGTACATCTGAGCGTTTTTGCCCACTTATCCTATCATAGGCGAGCCACTAAGCTAATAGAATAGTTGTAGATGGCCAGTTCCTTTACCCCTTTTGTTTCATATAGGATTATGGTAAACTGGAAAAGAGCTGAAATATAAGTCTAGTAATAGGAAAGAATTAGGAAATGAGATTAATTAAATGAAATATCTAGTTTAACGTCCCACGATTATGCCCTTTTGACTAAAAGGGACGGATGATTAAAAGAAATCAATGATTATGAAATAAGTGGTGAAATGAGAGTGTGGGAAGAAACAGGAGAACTCAAAGAAAACTCACGAAAACGACGCTGTCCTCCACAAAACTTACTTGGTTTTTAATCTAATCAGGGATCCTTCGTACCAGAGGCGAGTCCTCTACAACTAGTATTACACACGACACAAGGAGTTCATAGCCTTGTTCCAATTTCTTCTTTTCTTAAAATCTTTCTTTTAAAATCAGGGTTGGCTGGTTTAAACCAAGTTTAAACCAGCTGTTTTTTTCAAAAAAACCAACTGGTTTAAACCAAAAAACAAAAAATGTTCGTGTAAGTGTAAGTGTTTGTAAAATCTTGATGAACACACATTTGTGGGTTATCACGTTTCACTCCCGTATATTATTCGTATTATATTCAGACCTAAATTCCCCATTCATTACTTAAAATGATTATATTAGAAAAGCAACTTTTTTTTATAAGTTTTTAAATGTTTATTTTGAGATTTTTTGTAGTTGTTATTATTGTTATGTAATTGCAATCGAAGAAAAATTCTAAATATTGTTTCGTTTCAATGTTTACTATTGATAAAATACATCGAAAATGCCATACTTTCGGGGGTGGGGGGGGGAAGTCATACAGACCCCACGAGAGGCATTTAGTGAAATAAGTAGCTTTGGTATCTATTTATATATAAATGAGTCTGAGCCAAAGTGGACTCAAATAATTCGTATCTTTATTCACTTATTGATATGCAGATTAAGTCGGTGTATTTCTTTAATTTGGACCAATAAAAGTCGTTGTTAACTAACTTGAACTAAATTAGTTCTTCTGTACTCCGTAGTACTTTGAAATTGTTCATATGTAATTCTGTGTAATGGTTTCACTTGTGAAACTGTTTATCTTTTTGTCCTTCTGAAATGACTCTTGACAGTTATATTAAGAAGCACGTAAAGTTCAGTACAATGTATTTTTTTTTTTTTTTATCAGGATTCCTTCGTGAGTGAGTCGGCAGACGTATCGCATTTGTGGCCAATTAGTCCTGGTTCCGAGTTCAAATGGAGGACAATTTCTCTCGGATGTAACTCGAGAAGCGGTTTTTATTCCACTTTAAGCTTATGTGACCCCTTCCAGCATAACCCGATTGTTGCATAATAACATCAAGGCGAAAAACAAACTTATTTCTGTCTATATATGATATGAATATATAGAGCAAATTATTTAAACCATAAAAACCTGGTTTAAATCAAAAAAACCTGGTTTAAACAAAAAAAACCTGGTTTAAACAAAAAAAAAACGGTTTTTTTGGTTTTTTTAATAAAAACCATGGTTTTTGCCAACCCTGTTTAAATATATATATATATATATATATATATATATATATATATATATATATATATATATATATATATATATATATATATATAGGAAAACTAAAGCAATTTTCGGAATAAGTTAAGTTCAAATCTATATAAATAAGAATGAATGTGAGTATGTTTGTAACTTAATAGCGCTTGAACCATCCGTCCGATCTCGATCAAATTTGCAACATAGATAGGGTTCAGGCCTGGTAGTGATTAGTTATCATTTCACTTTGACGGAGCAACTTGGAGGAGAGGGAGGAAGGAGATATATATATAAATCATAGAAAATGACCGATATTAGTGTCGAATCCATAATTTTCGGGGTCGCTGAGATGAACAGTGACATTTCCGATGCCGTTTAAATCCAAATTCAGCCCCGCAACTTGGGGGGGGGGGAGAGATATAAACATGATCGAAAATAGTCGATATCACAGAGCAGTTCAGTAATAGTAATAGTAAGATAGTAACTGAGTAACGGAATATATTTCTAATTTTTGTTATTTTAACCCGACGAAACGGGTAATTGTCGTAAGATGTAAAGATGTTAAAAAAAGACTGACCTATGTAGAGGAATGGTCATATATTCAGCACTTGTTCATATTTGAACGAATGTCGTCTGAGCCCCAAATGTGAGATTTTTTCCCCATTGAATGTATTTTCCAACACAGTAAATAAAAGTTTATGAATAGCTAAGGGTCCTCTGTCCTTCCATATCTGTAACGACCACCTACCAAATATCCTAAAGACATCTCCCAGAAACGCAGTAGCTCCTTCTTTTAAATTTTCTCTATAGTTCTTAGTTCCAATCCCCCTCCCAAGCCAATCCTTAGAAAGGATACTGGCATGAGAATTTTATTCTAGAGGAATATTTTATTTTATTCAACTAAAATTTTATTCTGGAGGAACATGGAATATACGCTAATTAGGCGCGCACCCAGGAATTTTTTTGTTGAAAGGGGTTTTAACGTTGATTGCCATAGATCAAGAAACTGTAACAGATGACGAAAAGCGGTATTTTGGAGTCGGTTTTATGACTCAATAATAATAGGTTTCATCTACTTCGCTAACTTTCTAATCGAAGGTGGTAAAAATTAACCATTTCCAGATTTCCAGTTTAAACGTTGATGACTATACTGAAAAAAAAAAAAGAGTCATAGATAGCTAGAAGCCACTTTCTGAGATTGATTAAGTGTCCAAAGAATGTACTCTGTTCTAAAACCGGAAATACTACAAATTTACCACTACTTCCGATTTCAAGATTAGTTTTAATAGATAGCGAGAAGCTATTTCTTGATATGAATTTCATACCGAAAGAGTTATGTAAAATCTCCGACTTTTTTTTTTCCTGAAGTGCCAACCGGATGTTGTAGAATTTACGTACTATTGCTTCCGGATTGAATATTTAATCTTTATATAACAAAAACCGGTCGGAAATAGCACGAAATGGCAGCTTAAGATTCAGAAATGGCCGCTTTTTGGTATGGCTGCTTCAGATGCGAAAGAATAAGTTTAAACTTATATAGAATGTGGTTTCAGTAGGCTAGTTTCACACTGTGAGACTGAAAGTCTACTGTAGTTTCACACTGTGAGACTGAAAGTCTACTGTAGTTTCACACTGTAAGACTGAAAGTCTACTGTAGTTTCACACTGTGAAACTAAAAGTCTACTGTATTTTCACAATGTGAAACGAAACTTTCTTATCTTCTGATGCAACTCTTTTTCCACATTTTTTCCAGAATGCTTATGACAGTGGAAACTTCACCTTGGACAGATGCTTTTCCAGGACAGGAAGCTGTGATAATAACAGTTTTTTCCTCCTTCGTCCAATTTGTATTCTACCCATTTCAAAAGACTTAAATTTCACTAATGAAATTTTCTTAACCATTTGCATCATATAGCTATAATATACACATTTAAATCAACTTATCGGTCCAGTTGATAGGCCGACTTATGGCCTATAGTATATATGCTTGACGTGCAGGACATTATACATTTTCCGATATATAGAAAAGATCAAATTTCGAGAAAGGTTCTTGAAGGAAATAACTCAAAACTTACACCATAAATACTTCGACCATTGAAAATATGAATTGTATAGACAGGTATTCGACTAATGGAAGTTATACTGCAAATATAAGTTTGCGTCAACTTCAAACTTTTTTTTTTAATAATAAAGTTACGAAGATATGTTTAAGGAAGTAACTCAGAACATACATTATATTATTATTATTATTATTATTATTATTATTATTATTATTATTATTATTATTATTATTATTATTATTATTATGTAACAAGATAGTGTATGTGATTTTATTTTAATTTGTAAAATCTAGAGTATGTATCTATTTCATTGTACGTTTTGATCAAAGAGAGAGTTTTCTCAAAACTGTTACTTGTTTTTCGGTGTGGATTTACGGTATACTACAGTATATTAGAAACTTGACACGGAACAGACACCAATAAACCTAATAAACTGAGATCCAAAATCCACATTCTCAGAATATTGAGAGATCAGTTAAAGTATTGAGAATGCCACTACAAGTGTATTATAATTTACTTTACCTATTACTAAAGAACGCATATATTATATACTATATATATAAATACACACAAACTCTTACTCAAGCGTGTGCAAGCTTCATCCATATGTATATTATGAGGCTGTGATATACGCTAAAATACCAAACAACGTCATATACATTGCAAGCACAATCTACAACCCCAGAAAGAGATATAAACCCATAAGGGTTACCAACTTTCACTATTATACAGGAACTACTTTTTAACTTTCACCCGTCTTCCGATTTTATTTGATCTCGGAGCTCGTATCTTTATATATTTGAAGATAAAAAGAAAATGGGAGCAAAATGTTATTTTAAGTGCGTAATTCTTGCACATTGAGGTATATTTTTAAGTTGGGATCTCTTTGTTCATGCACAACCGAAAAATCCCCAAGTTCAGACTACCGCCAAAGGCATAAATAAATACGGCCTTAAATAAGAACTTTTGTACTCTACAGCCATTTTATGGCTGCTTTTGAGTAAAAATAAATAAATAAATAAATCCAAGCATTTTTATTCATTCATAATAAATGTAAAGTTGTAGCAAACTATCCCTTAATTTTACCAATAAATAAATAATTGACTACGTAATTAAAGAGGAAAAATCTAGTATACAAAAGAAATGAACTACAGAGCTTGAATTCAAACATTCATTGCAAATGGGGAAAATGCATGCTAAAAGAGAATAAAATACTTACTGTCACAGTTGTTCAATATATCTTTTGTCATCGAATGAGGCACAACGATATATCTACAATATATAACCAAACATTCCACAATTTTATATTTCTCACGGTTCATTGTTGCAAATTTAAAGTTATCTGTCACCAAGAAAATTGTTAGTATTAGCAGTTCGTGAACACACACACACAACATTCAAACCAGTCATCAAAAGTTGAGGTCCAATATTGGTTAATTTCAAAACGTTAAGAGGGAAATCTGTTGAAAAAAAAAAAGCGCAACACTAATTGGTTAAATATAGTCTGTCGTCACTTCCGGTTCAATTCATCGTTTCACATTCACAGTAGCAGTAAGAGTTTTTTTTTTTTTTTTTTTTCGTAACTCGCACAGAACCTTAAGCCGAAACTCAGATATCCGTCCAATTTGTACGATACGATACGATTTCTGTCACTTAATTACAGATGAAAGATCTCTAGCAATGTAACACATATGGAGAGGAGATAAAACTTTTCTCTTCTTTTATAAAATGTATTGTTTGTTAATTATCACATATCTATATATATGTACAAATACATTGGTCCTTATATCACACAACTATCTCTGCTAGACATCATCTCCTTACTGCAGGAAACACTCTGCGGGCCGCTGAGTTTAGTCGGATCAAGATGAAAAGAGAGGGAACAAATGAATGACGAAAAACGACGTAGGAAGGGAAAAAAATGACTATCGGAGTGGGAAAACGTCTTCTGCTGCCAAGTTTTTGGCCAATGATTTCCCCCTTTTTCCGTTCCTAGTTTTCGCCAAAATGCCTTCACCACCATTTCCTCTTAACAGCGCAGTATTCAGTCGATAACTGACTAGAGGAGAGAAGCCCTGGTATACAAGACTGCGTAAGCTTCCACTACGCGGGTCTTTGTAGGGGTCGAGTCCATTCGCGAGCCAGGAAAATGGGGGTGCTTCGAAGGAGTGGGAAAAAAGAGCAAAAAGGAAAAAAAAAAAAGAACTGACGACGAAATGTGTGTTGCATAGCATCCAGGGGGAACGCCCTGATGTCGACGTCATTGTGGATTTGAAAAACAGAAACGTGGCCAACGTAAACTGAATTGTACCAATGTTTTGAAGATACAAGTGACAAATAACATGTAAATACATGAAGCCATAATGGTAAAGGAAATGCGTAGTTGTAGAAAAGTGCGTATAATACGAACATTTTAAAATCTAGAAGTACGTTTATTTCATTACGCTCTTCGACTTTACGTGTACGTATTAGAGAGACCTTTTTTAAAATATTTTTTTTATTGGGTATTACCCAATTTTGAGACCTTATTTTTCGCTTTCATTTACATATTTGAAAATGAAGGCAACACTTTTTGAGAGTAAGAGAAATAAAACTTTTTGATGATTTCATATTCTATTTATAATACAAAAAAATTATCAATTTGTGTATAACGCTAATTCGTAATAGCAGTGTTTGAAGTGGAAAAAACACAGAGGCAGTATGTTTTATTACAATTTTGACTCGACATACCGGCTATCTAAATGTTGAAATACAGTGAGGGTATGTTGTCTAAAATATTGCATTTCTATTTACATAATGACTGAAAATCACTGGAGAACTTCTCTTTATTCACAAGGGGGGGGGGGCATGGAGAAACTTTGATCCATCGCAACAACTTGCTGGAAAAAATATTAAAATATATCTCTATTATACAATATGTTGTATAATAGAGAATTATACACGAAAATGCTCAAAAACCGAGTTTTTATATTAACGATTTCCTGCGGGAAAGCTCCTGGACCCTTCTCGACTGAGGGGTATTCCAAACCCCCGGAAGAATCGCTCCCACAGCAGACAACCCCTAAATCCACTTATGCTCAAAACACATTTATATGAATTAAAACAAGAAGACATAGACATACATATACGAAAGAAACAATTCAATATGGTACATCAAAATATAAACTAGGTGAAGTTCTTTAAAGACACGTCATTTTGAAAAGAAAAGGTAGGGAAAAAATAACAAAGAGAGGGTATGCCTTAAAAAAAAACAGAGGTGGTATGGCATACCACCGCATACCGTCTCACTTCGATCACTGCGTAATAGTACACAGTAAAGCAAATAGATGTCACTATGTGTATTACATACCTGCCTAATGCCAATAGATGCCGCTAGTGTGTAGGAAATTTGCAAATTTAAAACTATTATGATTCTTTCAATTGCAAATTATCCTTTTAATTTCATTATTTTAAAATTACAGACAGTGCTATAACAATATTACTTCAGTGTTCGTAGTTTGAAGGAAATTTTCCTAATCCAGGGAAATTTCATAAATAAATTTAGCGAAAAGGGAAAAGGAGAATTTTGTCGATAAAACGTGAAAATACAGGGAAATTCTCGCGCCGACTGATTGACCAGTATAAATGCTTAATTTTTCTTTGTTCTTCAAAAATAAACCAATAGAAGAGCAATAGTTTCTGTGTGTATGTAGTATGTATGTGTGTCTGTTGAAACACCACAAGCATTGTTGGATATGGATTATTTATGTGTATATTTTTGTTGTTAAAAAGGGGAGGACAAATAGAAGCAAAAACAATAAACAAATGTGATTGGCAGTTCCTTTAATATAGCTAAATTACTCTTATCACGTAACTTCTGTCATAGGAATCCGACATTCAACACACTAGGGAATATTTGATACGAAAAGGGAAAAATTTTGTGTAAATCGAGGAAAATTTTCTTACAGAAACCTACGAACCTGCTATACTTAAATCTGAGCATTGATATTTGTGTATTTCTGCAGTAGTATATTGTGGTGATTTAATTGCAAACTGAAACTGTATTGTTTCAATTCAATTATTGGAAAATATCGTGCTTTCCTATAAATATTATTAGGACAAATAAGCAATTAGAACTTTTAGTACCGAGGGTCGAAGGGCTTAGGTGTAACAACTATAGTAGCCTATGTAATGAAATAAATACTGCTACGTATATAGTATGTAAGCAAATATACTATCTGTTCCAGCAAAATTAAAAAAAAAATGTTATTAGCAACGAACGACACATGCCTATAAGTATATTACCACCCAAAAGTTTGTTTTTTCAATTTTTTCGACAACTCCACATGAGAATTTATCCTCTAACAAGTTATCTTCTTCAGCACGATATGATCTATCGACTAATATGTCTTATATTTGGTTAAGATTTATACTGAGAAAAATCCGTTCTCCGGACAGCGGTATATTGTACAGTACAAATATACGGAATCCTCTTGCCTACTATAGAAATCAGTACGGATCATACGTTATCCATATGCTACATAGGCACTGCCTTTAGATATTACACCATGTCGTTGCAGGATATGTGATATCTAATAGTTTTCCGTATATTACAAGCATATACTTATGTTACATTCCTATGTTATATACGACCATTTGTATGTGAGATCCTGACTGCCTATATTGTTTCATACGGAAACTACGTATAGATGGAACACTTATACAGAAAGTATTATAAAATATGCGTTTTTCAATTATACGTCTGCTGTACGTTAAGTCCAAAAACTACAGGAATTACGCATGTAACCTATCTTTTTAAGTACGCCAGCCAAGGGCGCCAATTTCTCTGTGCATTTGGGGAAGGGGGGCATTCAGATGTAGAAAGCATATATATGAGGATTTTAAAACAAATTGCATTGAAATTATGCCAAATATTGTATGTTCATAAATACAATGCGGGCCCACATGAGCTTTGAGGGGGCCCTTGGCCCCCCAGGATCGGCGCCCTTGACGACACCTACATTTTTTTCTCAGCATAGGTTAAACAGAAATTGAAATTTAAGTATTAATGAAAATGTTAGGCTATCTCTCATTAATTATACAATGTGTACTATCGTCTTGATAGTATTATAATGAAAAACTTTGTGAAGGTATGTCTCAGTATCAGCTTCACTTTCATAAGTGGTATGGTTCATGTCTAGTTTTCGAAAAAAAATCGTAAAAAAAAAATAAAAAACCGCCTTTGCATTACCTTGCTTCCTACAATTCTCTTTGGTATATAGTTCCGTTATACGATTTGGGAACAAAAATGTCGGTCTCTGTTACAGCACGTACAAATATCGCAAATGGAACGAACGTTTTGTTTCACATCCGTGAATTTAGAACATTGATTGAGAAAAAGAACGTACTGTAGTCCCAATTGTGTGATGTATTAATCGAAATGAATGTGCACAAACAGTTATGTGTATTATTATTATTATTATTATTATTATTATTATTATTATTATTATTATTATTATTATTAATAATAATAATCATAATAATAATAATAATAATAATAATAATAATAATAATAATAATAATAATAATAATACATGTTCTTTATTCATCTTTTAATAGTAGTTCTTGTTCAATTCTTGTCAAGGGCGCCGATTTCTCTGTAAATTTGGGGGGGGCCCATTCAGATACAGAAGGTATATATATATGAGGATTTTAAAACAAACTGCATTCAAATTATGCCAAATATTGTATATTCATAAATACAATAGAGGGCCCACATGAGCTTTGGGGGGGGGGTAGGGGGCGGCTTCCCCCAGGATCGGCGCCATTGATTCCTGTAGTAGTAAAGATAAACGCGTTCTCAAAAGCGTTGCGATATCATTAATATGAGCAGACTAGCAATCTGAATTCCTTTGTTTTGTTACGTATCGGCTTGTGTTTTACATTCTAGCGACGTGACTTTTCAGAGAATTTTTGTACAACGTCTTTACTGGTACTTTTTGAAGAGGTATATAAACACGCACAGTGACTACCTCATCAGCCATCTTTTATCTGCGTGTATGAAGTATTGACCTGCCATGTAGTATTATTCCCAGACAGTGAGACGTCCTTTACATGGTCTTGTCCACTCAATTCACGTCATAAAATGTCCGGTAATCCATAACGTCCTTTGGGGAATCCCTTGCGCCGCCATTGCACAAATCTGAAAACTACAAATTTAGATAAAGCATCCTTTGACGATATCATGCCGCATCACATCTACGCTCAGTGTTTGTGCAATATTTAAATTTAAGATTTGTTTTCGAACGCTTTCGGCAGCCTTTAACAAGTAAACGACGCGCTTTTTGCCTCATGTTTATTAGAACTTTTTTGTTATTGTTTATTTTGGCCCCAGGAATTATCCCTCTGCTTTTGTATCACAAATTTAGCACCATACTGTATATGATTCGTTGCCAATAATAATAATTTACACGTGGAAGTTCATGTGGTTCGGATTCCACGTTAATCAGTAGGTCCTGTCTCATATATCCTCGCTGCTGAAAGAGACGTTAAACTCAAAATCAACTCAACTCAACTCAATAATAATTTACAGTCTTTATTTTGCTGATATATATATATATATATATATATATATATATATATATATATATATATATATATATATATATATATATATATATATATATATACGTATTGCATATAAAGTAAATACATAAATGTACTGTTAACTATTGTTTGTGTTTCTCTAACGGTAACACAAATTATTCTTTACGCACGTACTTCCTGTAATATATTTAAAGTGTAAAACCGCTGAAGAAGCTTGTAGTGGAAGTTTACGATTACTCTACAAAATGCGAGGAGCTTCACAATATGTCTAAAATCTTATCAGGGCTTGCACGTACTTTGCCTAAGTCTGTTTAGTTGGAATTCTGCGTTCATTTTCAGCACACCAAGGTTAGATAATAATGTTGCCTCGTAGAAACTAGATTTGGGGCTTTCTCGTTTTGAAATTATTTCCTGAACGTATTGTCTCGTCTCAGAAGATAGACCTAGATATATGTTTTTATTGGATGAGTCGTCTCGTCTCGTTTCTCCTCAAGAAAAATTCTCTCTCGTCTCGTCTCGCGGGCAACAATATTTAGTATGATAAAATTTACTGCTTAAGATTTACACGAATTTCAAAACAGTATTCAGGTTATTTATTATCACAAGCTTAAGTGAAAATCGAAAGGGAACCAGATATGTTCTGTTCTTCTCCATTAATCGACAAGAATTTAATTCTAGATTTCAGCTCTAAGCTTTGTTGTCTTGAAATTATATTAATATTACTATTTTTTGTTCAGTGATACTTAGAATTTTCTTTAAAGTAACTGAAGAACAGACTTTATATTTATAAGTTACTTTATTTATGAGGCTATGCAAAAGATTTTAGTTTTATTCTCTGTAGAGGCGACATTAATTTCCACGTTATTGTGTTTTACTAAGGATTCATTCAGCCTAATGGTTAAATTAGCACCATCTCTTAAGCACTTTATGAATAAATTCTTAAGTTTTTCTTCTACGTACGAGTATAGTATGTGTATAAAGGAGTATCTCTTGTCACCGTTGGAGAAAGACAAATAATATGCTACATACTGTAGTATTACGTAAATAAACAAATAATTTCGTTTTCTCAACTTCCTCGAAAACTATGCCATAAGCTTTCTAATTTATTTATGTATATCATGTTCTTAGATTTATGAATTGATAAACATGCCTCTTCTTTGGATATTCTCCCTTTTAAGAGTAGGCTACTCCATACCGCAAATATAAACTTCCGTGAATTTTATGCCGTTTTTTCTGTAATTTCTTCAAAATTAACAAAAAAAGTGATCTGAAAAAGGAAACATAGCTGGCTAGTTAACATTAATTTGCATGAGATATAGGGTTGCCAGATTTGTAAAATAAAAAAGGAGGACACTTTGACTTAAAAAGATCACTAAAAAGAATTGCTTTTACCGAAACTTAAGTTTGTTTCCAGATTATATCAAACAGCACATTTTAAAGAGAAAGAAAGAAAATTATAGATATTAATACATTATTAAAGTAAACTGATTTGAAAAGTACAACTACAAAATGATGACTCACTAACAGGCAGCAATACTAATGATACTTTAAGTCATGATATTTAATAAAGTCATGGTACTTCTTATTTATTCTATCTCCATTCTGGCAATATTTAATAGAGTCATCAGGTATTTAATAAAGTCATGGTACTCCTTATTTATTCTATCTCCATTCTGGCAATATTTAATGCATCTTAAAACTTTGTTGATCTGTTTCATTAATTAGCTTTCAAACTCGAAAAAGGAGGACAAAAGCGCGTCCGGCTTGGGTACAAAGCCGGACATTAATTCCTATGTCCAAAAACCGGACGGTCCGGCTAAAAGCCGGACGTCTGGCAACGCTACTGAGATACCGTTATCATAAGTCACCTTGCGTCTTTTGCTTCGCAACCACTTACAAAATCGGCATTTAGTTGGTGTTCTAGATATAGCTGAAAAGTGAAAGCAGTTAGGTAACTCGAGATAATCATGAATGTTTATTCGTCCACTTTTAAATGAACAAACTTATTCACGAACAACTCCTTCACTCATCACACTTGGTTCATACATGGCAAAAAGTTCCCGATTTATAACTGCTGCCGAATATTATTTTGCCGTAAGAAAACGTATAATAGCTCGCACCTCGCACTTGGCGGGATCGTCTATTGCAGCACACATTTTGAGACGCTACAAAAATGATACTAGTGATCAGACAACCTTCACTCTACCACGACTGGATGCAGACTGATCTACAGCGCACGTCTGTCCAAAAATGGTAGCGCTCCCCACACTACTTCACGCATGGTGACCAATCGGAAGTTACTTTTCGAACGTGCCTCGTATATACATAAAACTGCCTCTTGCTCTTTCTCTCTCTCTCAAATGATGTCGCTGCTAAAACTAATCATTCGAGCTATCGTTTATCAATAAAATTATGCAATTTTCGCAACAAAAAAAAGAATGTATTAATATCAATAACGGCTTAAAATTAATTAAGTACTTTCCCTTTTTTAATTATATAAAACATTTTAAGGTATACATTTTATAACTTGCCAAAAGCGATTTATAATAATACTTTTTTTTAAATAAAAAAGCTTACATCATATTTTAATATGAATATCCTTTGATTCCATTCCGTTATATTGATTAACCATATTGTCTTTTTTGTGTGTGTTCAAAATAGTAACAATTTAAAAATTTAATATCATCTATGTCCTATGGAACCCGTTCACTTCTCTCTTTAGCCAACTGGATCCAGTTTCTAATTTGTATTCATATTTCTGCCACATCCATCTTAATATTGTCCTTCATCTGCTCTTAGGTTTTCCTAATGGTCATTTTCCAATTGGCCTTTCAGCTAAAACTTTGAAAGCGTTCCTACTTTCTTCCATTCTGGTTACATGACCTGCTCACTTGAGCTTCCTAGACTTGATGACCCTAATAATGTTTGGTAAACGGTATAAGTTTTGCAGTTCCTCATCATGAAGTTTTCGCCATTCCCCATTCCCGTTCCTCTTTTGTCCGAATATTTGTCTCAGGATTTTATTCCCAAATACTTTCAGCCTACATTTTTCCCTCAGAGTAAGCGACCATGTTTCGCAACCATATAGAACAACAGGCATGATTATCGTTTTATATATTTTAAGCTTCAAATTCGTCGATAGAATTCGTGACGACAAAAGATTTTGAACTGAATAACGATAATATTAAAAAAAAAAAAAAAAAAAACACTATAGTGCTCTAGCCGCAAGTTGTTCTAAAGGAGACGAGTTTTATACATATTTATAGCAAAACCAATAGTCTTTCTTCAGAATATGAAGGCATTAGTAACTAGCCATACATACATTCATATTATTATTATTATTATTATTATTATTATTATTATTATTATTATTTATATTTTGAGTATGCTTCCTAATTCAAACATGGGTTTTGACAATGTGAGAAGTTATAATCACAGGTTCTAAGAAATGTACCAGTAGATTGTTCGTAAGTAAATAAAAAATGTTAATGGAAGTACATTTATTTGAATTTAAGTTTATATCGGTATTAAGTGGGTTAAAAAAAAACGAAAAACAAGAAGACCAAACTCAAGACATTGTTATGCAATAGGATAATAATAAGTTCGCAACTGTGAGCATCCAGTTAGGCACCAGTAACAAACTGGATAATTATTTTCAGTTGCTTTAATTATTTTAACGTCTTGACTTAGCTTAAATATATAACATTTCTCTTATATATATATACATACAGACCCGTATCCAGGGGGGTCTAGGGGGCGGGCCACCACTAAATTTTTAATGGCCCCCTAAATTTTTGCTGGCCCCTAAAATTTTCATGGTAAGCTTGCAAATGAACTATAATATCTTTGGACTGGCCCCCCCTAACTTCAGCCGGCCCCCCCTACATTCTTATATATATAAGAATGAAAGTGAGTATGTTTGTGACTTAAAAAGTCTTGAACCACCCGATCGATCTCCATCAAATTTTCCACATAAATGAGGTTCGGACCTCGGATGTTTTTATAATTTCACTTTGACGGTGCAACTTAGGGAAGTGGGAGGGGGAGATACATAAAAGCAATCGAAAATGACTAATATCAAAGAGTGTTTCAGTAATAGTAAAAAATAAAAAAAGTGACTGACTAACGGAATATATTACTATTTTTTTCTTATTTTAACACAGCGAAGCGGGTGATTGACGTTCATATAATTTTATATATAACATTTCTAATTCATTTTCTATTTTAAACATTCTTAATTCGCTGCTAAGTACTAACCAATTTTAATAAACAATAACAGACTAACCCAATTTGGGAGACCAAACTTCTGTTTTTCCCCACCTTCCCCCTTGGCTATACAATACACTTGAAGCACTCATATGTAAAATACCTACATTGATATTGGACGTCGGTACGGTCTACACCTGGAAAAAAATGTGTGTGTGTCTGTATTCAACATATTTAGTTAAGGACCTGAGTTGTGACTTTGATTTCATTATAGGAATTTAGGAATCAATCTAAAATCTTTAACTTTTTTTTTCTCTCTGTACGTAATCTAACCATTAGCTTCTTATAGAGGGAAAAAATAAACAGCGCTTTTGAATTCGGCTACTTTTATTCGTATAATCGGGACAGAGCGCTGAGTGAAGCGTTTAATCTGTAAGTTTTACACACAAAAGTTCACATGTGTTGCTCCTGCTGTCATTCGTGCTAAGTTGTAACTCAAACGGATTTCTACCATATTATATATCCCTTTAACTCCCTATGATTCTTTTTTTAAAGTTTTATGTTGCTACACAGTTGGAAATTTGTCATGAGACACTTGGGTTTGTAACCGTTTACAAGAATATATATACATTTATATACATGTATATATAGAAATATATACATTTATATAAAAATGCGTATAAAAAGATTACCAGAAGATAAATATATGTATAGTTTGCTGAATTAATATAAAATCATATCAACTTTCTTTATATATTTGGTAACATATTTAAATAATATGAGACTTTTTTCTTATCAACGTAGTAGCTGAACCATATCAGATATCTTATTATAAATTAAGATGCATTTTGTTTCTTAACATTTAAGTTATTCCAATTATAAAAGAATAAAACACTCAACCTTTTTTATAATGATAAGATTTATTATAAAAATTACAAAGTGCTTCTGGCAAATTATTTATCTTAATATCGTCGTTAGCCCACAATGAAGCGCAAGGAAGAGAAATAATGTAACATTACAATAACAATGTTTGATATCGTTTACGGATTGCCCTTTATATGTTCCTAGATTTCTTCCCTGAGCACTACGTCGCTCCTTTTCTAAATTTAAATAACAATATATTAGATTACAGATAATCAAAAAAATGTAATGAAATCTTTACGTTTTACGTCTCACGGTTATGTCAGCAAGGCTAAAGGAGACGAGGATGATGAGAAATGAATGAAACGGTGGAATGAAGAAAGTGGGAGGAAACGGGAAAATTCTGAGAAGACCCACATATACGGTGTTTGTCCACCACAAAGCTCACTTGGGGAAAGCTGAGATCGAACCAAGGACTTCATGCACCAGAGGTGAACGCTCTACCACTGAGCCACCGTGCACAGATAGTTGAATTGGAGCCAGAGGGAAGCAGGAGAGGTTACCATGATACGTAGACATTTATGAGTAATCTTCTGGGGGAATGGGCAGAAATATTTCAACAAATTTGATTTTCCGTCTAAAATTATTTTATAATATCATCTAGAACTAAGAACAATGCATTGAAACTACTTTGTATGTTCTCTAATGAATGTGATTGTTATTATTCGCGTTAGATAGTATTTGATTTTCTTTCGAGGGAGAGGATGGTTGAACATTTTCTCTAATTCTGGTTTCCAAAGCACTGTCAAATCCTTGTGAACTTTATTTAAAAATAATAAACAATTCATTGTAAACCACTGACAGCAAAACTTCCATAAATCAGATGGGAGAAACAATATGCGTGAGGAACAAAAATATTCAATTCAAAATGTAATATAAAATAATATGATTATTCCAGGATGGAATTTCGTGGAGTATTTCGTATCTCCCTCTGTGAATGATAGAAACTATTTACAGGTAGTGTGCGAATCATCGAGGATTAAGGGGTGAGACTCCGTATCAAGTTTTGCACGTTCGTGCTCAGTGTTATGTGAAGTTTGGGCGATGGCAAAAAAAAAAAAAAAATAAAAAATAAATAAATAAATAAAAATAAATAAAAATAAAATAAATAAATACATAAATAAAAATAAAAAATAACAATAAAAAAATAAAAATAAAAATAAAAAAATCACGAAACAGCTTTTTCATCTAGAACTGATTCATTTTTCCCCTCCTCTAATATTACGAGTAAGTCACTGAAAATTGTTCATACTCTCTTCTCCTGGGAATGATTAAAGTATTTCAAGACAGGCCGATAGTCAGCCCAAAAATGTAGAGGGGGGCGGGGCGGAAGAAATTAGGGAAGCCGACCCAACCATAGAGTAGTTCATCATCATATTATAGTTCATTTGTAATCCTACCGTGAAAAGTTTCGGTGGGCCCAACCTCCCTAGACCCCCCATGGATACGGGCCTGTTTCGAGATGAGGTACTGACTGATTTGTAGGGGAAATGGTTAGCAATTTTCATCCCTTACTTTTTTCTTGGTTTTCATTCTGAAGTATCACAACAATCTGCTAAATTCTGCTAAAAGCTTCAAATTAAGGAGGAGGAATCACAATACAAATATTTATTGGATAATTATCTAAATATAAGAACACTTTTTATTCATTATGCGTTGGTGGAAAAGGAGAGATATTAACGCTAAAGAAGATAAAAAGCATTGGTTAAACTTAAAGGTAAGCACTATTTGATTTGGGAGGAGGGACGCGAATTTAGGACGCACTTTTTTTTTTTTTTTTTTTGCCAAAATTTCAAGTATAAAATGGGAGGTGCGTCTTGGAATCGCATACAAAACCACATACAAAGTGATAGTGAATGTTTGTGTTTAGACAATGAAAGTGCTTAAGCAGGATGTCCTCCGTTCACACTGTAAGTAAGAATGTTGAATAGTACTTTTGTTCTCTTTTTAATTTTGACATTTAAATGTTTAGTTTGAACAAATAAACTCGTGTGATTTAATTTGTACTGTCAAATTCTATGTTGCTTCATTGAATATCCAGAATGCATCTTAGAATTGAATACAAGAAATTGGCACAATTTTGAAAAATTAGAAATCGGTGTGCGTCTTAGAGTCGAGGGCGCGTCTTAGAGTCGAGGGCGCGTCTTAGATTCGAGTATATACTGTATCAGAAAAATTGTGAGGCGTGTCATGGGCCAAGGAGGGATAGGCACCGACGAATTGCACCATAATTACGAACATAAACGAAAGAAAACAGGTGTCAGAGAGACATTTCAATTAGTTTATAATACTTAACATACAGGGCGGGATTTAGGGGAGGTGCAAAGGTGCACGTGTACCCCACCTTCGTTGTGAATATACACTACCTAAAGTCCGAAGCTAGCAGTGAGTTTTGCAAAATCAATAGTTTAAGTCAATTTTCTGAAGGTTGAAGGAAAAGAATTCATCGAGAGCAGATATTTCCTTATTCACATCACAGATGCTTAAAGGCTTTTAAAAAAAACTCAAATTTAATTCAAATGTACTGGTAGTTATTGGTGCACCCCCTTCAGAGAATACTGGATCCGGCCCTGTTAACACATGCATTATAAACTAGTTATAAGATTTCCAGCAGGTGATAATTTATAAATCAATGTTATTAGTATAATAAAGTAGCAAAATTGAAATATCCCAATTTTCTTTTATCTCTTTTTCTTTCCTCAGGGCCAGTGAAATTGTCACCAAAACAAAACAACAAGCAAATGTGAAACAGACAATAATGCAAGTACGAATATTAACGTTACTGTTAAAAGCATGTTTACTATTGTTAGGAATATTTGCGTACTGTTAGAAGTGTGTGTATTACCGTATAGAAAAGACAAATAAAAATAGGTATAATGTACAACTAAAGAGTGCATTAAAAAAGATACTTATTTATATTGTAGTACACTAATAAATAAAACATCTACACCAGCAGAAAAAAAAAACCTAACAAATGTTATTGGAAACGAAGAACATAGTTTTTAATACCATAAAAAGTACTCAATTATTTCAAAAATACACATGAGAATTTACCGTTACGCATTTTATTTGGTTCAGCTCGATATATTCTATTGATTGCCATTTATGTCATCAATATGTGTTTCGTTGTTAAATTACAGTAATATGTAATTAAAAAAAATGGCTTCGTTCAAATTTAGTGATTAAGAATTGGCAACCAAACTGACAATAATACGTTGTAATTTTAATTTAAGATATTAGTGCGCAGCAATCAATGGTTGCACGCTAGAGTTATTCATACAGTATAACCAGTCTTGCTTTAAAATAAGATATTCTTGTTAAACCGTGGATCACCAAAGTGGATGACGTCATAACTAACTTTATATATGTTTATTTTTCATGAAGTCTGGTCTAGTGGCTATCGTGTGTCCCCGACTTCGATTCCCGGTAAGACAGTATTGAAATTTGGACGCATTGTGATGGCTCAAATTTTATCTTAAGAGACCTAATTACTACGAAATTAAAATACTACTAATTTTACAGTAATTACCTGATATCTTCAAATAGATAAAAGATAATCGAAATGTGGAACAAGAGCGCACTAGACAATATTATTTTGCATGAGGTACCGTTATCACAAGTCACCTAATAGCTTTCCGTTTGCAGCCATTTAGAAACGCGAATATAAATCCCGATTTTCTAGATGGCTGGAAATCGAAAGCAGGTAAGTGAGTCGTGATAACGGTATCTCATGTAAAATAATATTGTCTAGGGCGCTCTTGTTCCACATTTCGATTATCTTTTATCTACTTGAAGATATCACATAATTACTGTAAAATTAGTAGTATTTTAATTTCGCAGTGATGGGGCCTCTTAAACTGTAGATCCACGTCTCATATAGCCTCGGTGCTGAAAAATAAACGCTGAACTTTAACAAATAACTACAACATATTTCATGTATGGAAATTTAAAATAGTATCTAAAAACTCATATTTAAATCAAACCAAAATTTGACTTTCACTGTATTTATTTCTAAAAAAAAATGCTTGTAGTAAAAGCAATCTTATTTTCAATATGCATTAAGCTTACTTTTATTGTTAAACAAAAGCAATTTTAGAGATTTTTTATCTCAGAATTAAAAAAAAATACCCAATTAGCCGGATTTTTGGATATCCGGATTATGTCTAAAATTCGTTAATCCAAATACTTGAGCTTTCACCGTATTAAAAACTCACGTTGTAGGCCTACTTTTTGAAAATAAAAACGTGTTTTTATTACATTTTGAACGAAAATGTCACTGGCAGATCTAGAAGTTAAAAACTAGGGGAGGAGGCAGCCAGAACCAAGACTGTGATAGATAGATCATAAATTTACTATAAACTTTCAAAAATATATAAATAATAGCTTAAATAATTTTTGTTAGTCGAAAACTGAGGGAGCCTAGATACTCACGGCTCCTGGCTAAATCCGTCACTGAAAATATAAAATAAATAAATAAATTCGAACAACTTGAATTACGAATACAAATCGTCATGCTACTTGAAAGGAAAGGAGTTCGACATAATAATCATCATTACTGTAACTATATTATTACTATTATATTTATCATAATCATGACGAAGATTATCTGTACGTGGGAAGTAGTGCAAACATACACGGCATTAGTCACAAAATGTCTGCCCTACTTACACAGTTCATCCGTGGATGTCTGGCAACGTTGTAAGTGTGTGTCGTTCTCGTTCGAAGCAAATGTGGCAACGTTATATCCTGTGTGAGAGGTAGAATATCCTGTAGACTCATTTTCTCCTGAAATTAATTTGATAGATTGGGCGACAAACTCAGTCACATCACGTGATATACTGTAGTCTCTCTATCTCTCTCTCTCTTAGAAAGACTGTGTACCGTACACGTTGCTGTTTTCATCACAAAGTGTTCATGAAACTAAAGTTGGTACGTTGTCTATAGCTGTGTTTCAGCTTTTTTTTTTTTTTTTTTTTTTATTTTCCTTTCCTTTTTGATACAGGAAATGAGAAACTACGAACATAAATGATGTGTTTTGTGTTTATAGGAGAGAACTATTTCGCAATTTCATTGCTGCGGTTAATACTATTTGCGCTTACAAGGAATACCTATTCCTCTATGACTCATTATAACAGTATTGTCAGTGGCGGCTCTTGAAGGAAGTCACAGAGATAAAATAAATAAATAAATAAATAAATAAATAAATAAATAAATAAGTTTTAACTGTACAGGCCACAGAAAGGAAGCTTACCTAATGCTGTTAGTTGGTGTATACAGCTTTCTCATGTAGCGACAAAATGACACACTATTACTTTCTTTGATATCACCGTTCATCTCCATGTTAAAAATTAACCCGTTTTAAAAATGTAATTCTTTCCGAAGCACCGTTATACTGAGAAAGTACCTACTACACCAGTGGTCCTCAACCTAATTCCTATCATGACCCTATTTCATCACCTTCTCTTGCCAGTGAACCCCCCATATATTTTCTGGTTTTTAATACGCTTGTGTGGGATTTTTAATATACCTATTGCGCTATTCTCACGTTATCCACCTATTTCTATAATACTAGAATCCATTTCTTGTATATAGTGGATACAGTAATTTCCTTAAAAACGAATGGATTAAAACCAAGTTTGGTCAGATCATTTATATTACAAATATCGCGAAATAAAGTTCCTTTCAAAACTTTAAAACTTCATAACTCCCTTAATTTTGGGTCATAAGATAAAAATATAAAGTGATTTCTAATTTTTGTTTAAATAAACTTGGACAGTTGTTAAAAAAAGTTATTGAGTATTTTAAATGACTTGATAATGTGCGTCACGAAAGATTGGACCGGACATTGCCGCACTAGTGAAATCACACCACGCTCGGCTATCTTTTGCTTTCAATTTTAATTTTATTTCAAAATGCAAGTTATGTTGCATTTGTATTTTTCTGATGTTTCAATATGCAGTTCTCATTAGTTTCATATGGTACCTCCGTCATTTAAATTGACTTTTAAACAATTGTACACCTGTTGAAAATGTTTAGTAGATCTGTTTTTTTTTTTTTTTTTTTTTGTTCTTAACAGTATGTATAAAAATAAAAATATGTCTATCAGAAAAAAATTCACAATAATGTTTTAAAATATTTTCCGATATTAGATTCAAATTACAGTATATTTATCTCTTCCAGTTATCTTCGCGACCCCCATGAAACCTTCCTGTGATCCCCAGGTTGAGAAACCCTGTACTACACTGTACTATATTAAGTATACAAAGTTTACAAAATGTGTATATATTAGATTTGTTCTTTATTTATTAAAACTGCTCTTTTCAATAAAAACAATTGTTTTCCTAATAAATTGAATACCTGATTTTATTTAAATAACGCATATTTTAATTTTGCACGCACATAGGTATTAAATACAGAACACAACATCTGGCACATGCACGCGTAACTCTGCTAGTTCCTTCCTGTGTTGAAATTATGATCACCGTATTTGAAGATGCAGAGATGTACTCCATTTCAGGACAGGAGTATTAGTTATTATTATTATTATTATTATTATTATTATTATTATTATTATTATTATTATTATTATTATTATTATTATTCACTTCTAATCTACTGTGTTTTACTGTGATAATAAATTACTTGCTGTGAGAAATATACACATAAGAACAAAACTGAAGAACAGTG
Organism: Thermobia domestica; assembly: GCF_964235325.1. Classification (NCBI taxonomy): domain Eukaryota; kingdom Metazoa; phylum Arthropoda; class Insecta; order Zygentoma; family Lepismatidae; genus Thermobia; species Thermobia domestica. The sequence goes on along the minus strand of NC_137466.1, from coordinate 58,158,055 downwards.
GCGTATTTAGGGGGGGCTTCCGGGCTTAAGCTCCTCCCGAAATCTTACTTACTATAGTGAAGTATATGAAATATCTTGAAGAATTTTTACATTTTCAGGCAAAGCTCCCCCCCGAAACTAAGCAAAGCCCCTCCCGAATCAAAATCGTAAATACGCCACTGCTAAAGAATATTCACTTACAAACAAACAAGCAAATAATAATAAAGTAATGATATGCAAAGAACAATCTGATCTGATCACCTTATGCATAATTAAGAACCAAGGTATCAGGGAAAGGATTATAAGGACAATAGTTGTTGATCAAGATTGAAATAAGTGTAATGTACCAGTCAATTTAAACAGACTGAGCGCTATGAAGTCTTACTTTTAATGAGACCATAACGTAAACCAACATGAGTTATTCTTGAAGCGACAAATTTTTCTTCTTGTTTTTCTTAGAATTTTATGCGGTGCACTACTACCTACATCACCATGAAAATGAATTTTTACCGGTAAACTAGCTGAACCTGCGCTCTCTACACAGCGCATGACGCATGAAGCGCTCTCAAAATCTTCACATATAGGCATGAATCTCCTTGTCATTCCTCACAACATCTGTACGTATCCCTTTACACACACACACAAGTGAAGGACGTCTTGATAAAAATCGGCAAGGGGTACCACAAAGGGAAGATTTTTTCGACAATATCACGCACCATTTGCAAGATTTGAGCCTACTTCCGGTTGGAGTTTCTAATGCATGTATGATCAATGTTTTCTTTCTTCTTGCATGCAGTATGTTTTAAGCAAATACATTACACACACACAAATTAATTATAATGTCAGTGATATATAGGTGTTCATTGGGCAAAACACTCCAAACAATAAAGTTTCACCTTAGACTGGAGAAATGGTTATCCTTTGTTTCATGGCCAAATGATAATGAAAAACGAACACCGGAGAGGTATACTAACCCCGTATACAAATGTATGGTGTTGGAATGTATAACTCGTAGGATATGATGCTTTACTTTTTTAAAATTTCAACACTTCCAGTGTACCCCTAAAAATATAGTAAAGAAATAACAGCCATTTTTTAAACATATATATATTCAATTAGAACTGAACAATCTACATGAAATTTGCAATTGATCAGTGAAAATGGCATCTTTCTAGAGCTTGTGGTTGCCGAGATATTATTGTAAAAAGAATTTGCCACAAACATATAAACTTTTCTTGACCACAAACATATAAACGTAGCATTTCAATATATTAAGATGCACCGCTGTATAGGACGTATTGCATCATGAAACATTTTTTTTAACGCGTCTTATAGGTTGGAAAATACAGTACATTTTTGCATAATTGCGCTTCAATTGTTGCAATTACCTATGTGACGTCTTTCTCCAGACGATAATGTTATTGGTTGTTGGTGCACAACGAGAGATTTCGTAAAAATACCAAAGAAATGCTACACGGTATATGAGATCGCACGATTTCGGTGACCATTTCTGGTTGCAACATAATTTGCTAACTGTTTCCACGTACACACATTCACACCCAAATCCCACGTTTGTAATAAGTTCTTGCATTAAGTTAAAGTACGGAACAATAATAAACGACCCAAAACGCAATTAGTTTTAATGGCATCTTTGGTCGTTTATTCTTGTCCCGTACTTTATTTATTCATATAATTATCTGTTATTACTAATGCAATATTTTTCACACACCATACATAGTGAATACAATGAATATTATTTTCTATAACAATATTACAACAAGAATACCGCTTTATCTCCGCTACTGGGAACACCTTTCATATTCATCGCTTTTTTTTTTTTTTTTTTTTTTTTTTTTTTGTAATTGCTCTTTGGGTTAGCTAAAGTTTGGTCTTGATTGAATCAAAGAGAGAATTCAACCAGTTTGCCAGAATTTAACCAGTAGACAGACATAGTTTGAGTGATTCGTAGGCACGACTCTGTGGGAACCCCACACTTACACTTCAGTTAAAAGTCACACAAACACAACGATAATAATGAGCTTTAATTTTATCTTTTCATTACATTCAAAGAGCGAATACATATAAATGAATAAAACAAAAAAACAATCAATAAAACTTGTACTTACCTGTATTAAATATGAAATAAGGCACAAAAACATAGGTACATTTCAAAAACAGAAATATATCACATAAATTAATGTATAAATATTTCACAAGTATATTAATATTTTACAAGTATAGTAGATATAATACTACGATCCAACGAGAGTAAAACTTTAAGAGAAATATTTGATGAAACTGTGCCAAGTATTTATGTAGAAATACCAAAATAAAAGTAATAATAATTCTATTACTTTGGAGTTTTAATTTTTTATATACAACTTTGTCTCTTAATTATGGCTATTAAAAAAGATATTTTTAATTTCTGTTTTATAATTTTGCCTGATATTTTAAGTAGTTTATTTTCTCACAAATGTCAGCACAAGTTAGAATCATAAGATACGGCTAGAGAAAATGAAATCGACTCTAGCTGAAAGATACGTATGTCATAATATGTGACAATAATATCTCGGTTGAACACATTAAATATTAAACATAACTAACTAACTAATTCTATGGCTTACGGAACCCGTAAATTCAATGCCGAATTTATCAAAGTTCTCTCCTGACTTCTGTCCTTAGCCAACTGAATCCCGTTTCTACTCTGTATTCATATTTCAGAAGTTTGCTTCCAAAACCTGCTATATGACATTTTTTTCGAAAATGAGTTAAACACGCCATTTTGTTCTTCATTGGCTCTAGACTTAATTTTCAACACTTTTTTTTTGCTCTCAAAACATATTTTTACCGATGAAAACAGCGTGTAAAAATCCGTGTTTATTTCCAAAAACCTCTATTTCCATTTACTGTTTATTTCCAAAACCTACTAATACCAGTTTATTTCCAAAACAGGCTAAAAAGAATAAATTTTGTCGAGAACTCTATTGTCTATTTCCAAAACATGCTAAAATCACATTTAAGAAAATTGGCGTTTTACTTATGGTGAATAATTTTAACTAATATCATTCCTACTTAAAATATCTTTGTTTACAAATTGGTAGCACTGAGACTAACAACAGCTTTCCCACAATTTATTTATTCTTCGCTCATTTGTTTCCTTTGTTGATATAGTGAAACCCGCCAAAGGTCCGGATCAGTTCGTTTGTTGGCGTGTTGTCGTACATACGTAGCGTATTCAAGCTTGGTACCCAATTTGAAAAGTAATTAAACGATTTCTAAAAACCTTGTGAGTTGCCAGAATGTCGGGACAACAGTGATTTTGAAGCTTCTGAGCAACTTATGAAAGTTGAATATAAATCAAGGAAACGCAAACGGTGTCCAGAGAATTGGAAGAGAACTCAGGATAAGGTAAGAAAGCGCAACTCTAAATACAAAGGTTACAAAGGAGAGGATAGCTTTTGTAAGATATATATGGTATCAGAAAACGATATACAAGCATTCCATGATAAATTTTGGAGTCTTGGTAGTGCAATTGAAGAAAGAATGTTGTTGCTAAGGAATATTATAGTGAAGTGGGTATTTCGATGAAACAAAGGTGGATGAATGAGTACCAATGTCAGGAAGCGACAATCGTCTACAAATTATATCAGACAAACAAATGTAAAGAATCATTCATGTGTATTTTCAGTGTGGGCAGAGCAAAAGTTGAAAAGGCTGCTAGAGACATAATGCTATATCTGATGAGACTATCAAAGGAACAAGAGTTGGAGCTAGATACAGTGAAGTAAAAAGTGTTTCAAATGTCGAGATCTATCACACATGAAATCATTCAAATGCAGAGAAAAACACTGTGGTAGGAGCAACACTCCTGGTCGGTATTATCTTTCAAAAAATTTGATTGTAATAGAAATGAAGATCCTTTTTGAACTTTGTTCTATATCACAGTGTAACTTTTAAAAAAAAAAGTACAGTATAACCCAAAGGAGGTTTGAAATTTGTATTTAGAAAGAAAATTATTTGTTTTGTAAAAGTTTTGAAATGAAAAATAATTTTGAATTTGCTATATAAAAAGGATTATAACCAAACATGAAAGATGTTCTATTTCTATATTAATTATCATGTACTGTTATTAACAACACATTAATGTATTACGACAGTCTTATCTTCCTTTTAAAGTAAATAGTAGTGATTTTGAATATAATTATTTCCAAAAAAATCCAAAATTGTTATATTTATTTTCAAAAAATGCTAAAAGTCAATTTTATTTTCAAAACATGCTATGCGGAATTTTGATCATAAAAATGAATATACAAATGCGTAGATATATGCTTGAAAATAACAATACTAACAAACAATGTTACGTGCAATAAAGAAATCCAAAGATTTTATTAGTTTGTGTCCTCAGAAAAGAGCAGGAGAATTTATGATCTGTAAAATCGCAATGAGTGGAAATAACAGGTTTTGGAAACAGGCTTCCCATTTCTGCTAGCGTCTTGGTCTTTCCAATAGTCTTTTCGATCGGTTTTCCAATTAAAAATAAAGCATTTCTACTTGCTTCCATTCATAGAATTATAAATTTATAAAACATCTAGAATTATAGAGTTATAAGATAAATGGAAAGTGCAAAATATTGGAAATATGCTTAGTAAAAACATGTGACAATAATACTTCGTCTGAAACAAGGATCACACATTCAATTCTAGTTGTAGGATCAAATAGTATTGCATTGAAAAGTGAGGTGTGGTAAAAAAAAATATATATAATTAAGTCGAAATATGTGACAGAATATGTGCCAATAATATTTCGGCTGTCACAAAAGAGATGAAACAATGGCAATTAGTGAATGTGACAGTTAGCATATAGTCATATATGCAATGCTAAATGTAGGGTCAGACAACATGGCATTAAAAAATAAAATATGATTGAAATATGCATGTGAGAATTAGAATATGTGACAACAATATTTCAATTGTCAGCAATGAGACGAAAAAATGTCAATTAGAATATGTGACAGTTAACTGTTAGAATAAGGTTACATATGTAAAATTAATTGTAGGATCAGATAATATAGCATTAAAAATGGAATATGGTTGAAATATGTATAAGTTAGAGTATGTGACTTAGAATATGTGACAACAATATTTCAGCTGTCACCAATGGGACGAAACAATAACAATTGGAATATGTGACGATTAGAATATGGTCACATATGCAATTATAATTGTAGAATTAGATAATACGTCATTCAAAAGTGTAATATGATGGAAATATTCATGACAGTAAGAGTATATGACAATTAGAATGTGACAACAATATTTCGGCTGTCACCAACGAGATGAAACAATGACAGTTAGAATATTAGGACCAGACAATATGATATTAAAAGGTGAAATGTGATTGAAATATACTTAAGTTAGAGTATGTAATAATTAGAACACGTCATAATAATCATTGGCTGTCAGAAATGATGTGAAATATACAAGGGATACATGCAATTCGACTTACATGATCAGATAACGCGATATTGAAATGTGTTCCAAGATAATTAAAAAAAAAAAAAAAACTGTGATGCAATTATGCAATTAGACGTATTTATTTTTATGTGAAAATTCTTACTGCTTAGGATTGAAATTCCACTGCTTAAGATTAAAATCTTCAAGGGTAAGGAGATAACTTATCTCATCTTAAAAATTCATTTCAATGATAATTTTGATTAATGAACACTGATTCCTATGCTTTCCTTACGTTGCGGGCGCAAGAATTACCCATTACTCAAGGTTAAAATTAGTCAGGGGTAATGAGGGTAAGTTCACGCTATCATTAGAAGAAAAATGTATAACAATAACTTGGAATGTAGTATAAAATAGCTTCTTTACATTTTATTTTACTGTTATTATTATCAATGAGAGAGGTGGCATCTTACTATTTTTATAAATAATAATAATTTTCTCTTGTAATACTCTCTAGAGTGTAACAATCCCCCCTCCACCCCCGAAAAAACGTCAAATTATGGATAGTACATGGATAAAATAAAGCCAGGTTTATCGTTACATCCTGAGAACCAGACCTTATTTGTTAATGGGATGGAACAAGTTAGGCCCAAACATACTCGAATTGTAACATCAGATAAATATGTCATTGAAAACTGAAATGTAGTTGAAATATACAAACTCTTTCCAAAGAAGTAAACTACTGGTATTAGAAAGAATCCCAGTAAACAGTATTAACTTTGCTGGTTTTATTTATTTATTTATTTATTTATTACCTGTCATTGTTTGTAAAGAGTTTTGCTCTGTATTCGGAATCTTAATTTGATTCCATATAAATAATCTTATAAATGTATATTTACTTATTAATGAAATTAATTATACATACACTGAGGCAAATGAGGAAATATTTTTATAAATAATCGGTTAACAGGCACTTTATGATAAGAGTCCATATGATATATTAACATTTAATTGAATAATATTCATTTACTCACATTTACTATCTACTTCAGATAGATAGACAAATATTTCGTGACGGATTTGCTACTGCAAGACGTATCGGGCACTTGGTTAATATATGCAGTGCCGTGGGGGGAAGGGGCGAGCGGGGCCACGGTCTCGGGCGCCGAAGAAAGAAGGGAAAATTCGAAAGAAAAGAAGAAAAGAAAATAAGGAAAGAAAAAAGAGAAAGAGGGAAAATTTCTTGGAATATTACTAGTATATTCTTAAATCCTCTTCCTGCTTTTGAAAGTGGTCCTATATAATGTTCCTCATGTTAGGAAAATGTATGTGCAAATAGGCTATATAAATGGAAGGGAAAAAGTAATAAAAAGTGCTCAAAATCAAGGAAAAGCAGAGTTTACTTTTGAAGTAAAAGCTGGTCGGTCGAATTCACTGATATGTCCGGGGGCGCCGTTGTATACTTTCGTCCCGGGCGCTGATTTTCCATGGCCACGGTACTGTATAGCTATCTGATGTTATTTTAAGAAGGGTCTGTGATGCACCTTGACTTGTGATTGCTGTGTATAGTGTGCATGGGAATAACTTCTAACACATAACCTATTCACAACCAAGGGCACCGATTTCTCTATAATTTTTTTTGGGGGGGGAGGGCATTCAGATGCAGAAGGCATATATAAGGATTTCAAGACAAATTGCATTCAAATTATGTCAAGTATTATATATTCATAAATATAATGCGAGGGCCTACATGAGCTATGGGGGTCCGCCTCCCTTCCCCCCAGGGATCGGCACCCTTGCTCATAGCTTCTGAATAATGAGCTGATTGATTGCCAAACTATTCATGAAATATTCAAAATGTTTTGCTGCAGATAACGATTCTTTTATTAACACTTTTGAAATACAGTTTCTGAAACAACTTTGCTTCTTCCTCTAATCGAGTATGTATTCGACGGATTCGATAATACCAATTGGAAGATATACTGTCTGTCGTAAGTTATAACGACAATCTTATCTTTTTTATCCGGGATTAGTTTATTATTAATTGCTTATCTTACCAAGAATGAAGTGGAAGAAAGAAAGAATATTGAAAAAATACAAGAAAAATAAACAGATCTCATCAGTTCTTTGAGAAACACCTACACACATCTCTTCTAAGTATGAGCATGTAACGTAACGATTTACGTATACTGTTGTGGCATCTAGTATCATTTCCTTCTATAATTAATATATTCTTAGCATTTTGTAGCTGTGTGTTTCTTTTGAATACTTTTTTTTTTAAAAAAAAAGAAGATAGATAAAAACAGAGAGAAAAAAGACAATTAAAATATCACCACCTACCTGAATATGGCATCTCGTTATGCTATTAAAATAAGCTTATGTTGGGGTGTAATCCTGGCGGAGATCTACGTAATAATTTTTGCTTCACAACTTGTGTTTGAATTGTTAGCTGTATAGAGGCAAAGAAAAGGTAACCTATACGAATCTCCTTTTTTTTCTCTCTCTCTCTGTCTTTTTCTTCCCCCAACGTCGTTTCCATGGTTACAACGGCATGTTGTGCTGGATAACCTCCGGGAAACTCTAATGGAAAAGAGAAAGAAAGAAAAGAAAAAAAATCAGAAAGAGCTGAATTAAATATCCGTGTTAAGCAAAATTCTACATCTAGCGTGACCTATTTTTTTTTTTTTTTTTTTTTAACTTTGGTTGGGGAGGAAGAAGCGATGTCATTTCGTCTCTATATATCTTGTTTCAAATAATGAACAGAAGATGCAATTTGTATGAAGAATTTCATCATAGAAACATGGTAACGACACATGACGATATCATATAAGTTTATTTTAGTAACATAGTAGTCACACAATTTTACAAGCAATATGCGTGTTACTGTTAGCAGCGTGTGTCATACCGACAGGAAAAGACAAGCAACCATAAATACAATGTGGTACTTAACAGTATATACAGGGTGGGCCATAAGTCACGACGGGGTTATAACTGTGAATAATTGTTTTCACTTATCATTAGTTTCCATTGATATTCCAACGGTAATAGATTTAGTTGAGTTGATTTTGAGTTTAACGTCCCTTTCAGCGGCCAGGCTATATGAGACGGGACCTACTGATTAACGTGGAATCCGAACCACATGAGCTCCGGCCGGGAATCGAACCCGCGTCTCCCACGCCAAATTCGAGTACGCTAACCGCTTAGCCACGAATGAGCTCTAGGATGAGAGATTGTTTACACTTATGCGTGGAATATAATTTGAGGTAGGTGCTCATCATTATCCATGTCAGTCCCGGCGTCCCCCACAGGGGACATAAAATATGACGACATTATTATTTCTTTACAACTTTAAAATCAGACTGACAACATTGAAAACTGTTGATCCGTCTATGATCATCCCCTGTAAACAGTTTTCAATATTGCCAGTCTGATTTTAAAGTTGTGAAGAAATAATAATGTAGTCATATTTTATGTCCCCTGTGGGGGACCCCGGGACCGACATGGTTATAGGCCTGACAGAAAGGTACAGGCCCTGTGTTCCGAGTGCTCCTATTTCAGCACGAATATTATCCTTGAGCTGCTATATTGTTTGTAATTTGTTCACATACGCTTCGTGCTTCGGAATAGCCTCAAAGAAAATAATCAAACGGAATAGGGTCAGGCAAGCGGGAGGGCCAGTTTATGTAAGTTTGTTTCGAGATTATGCGATGGCCGAAAACGGTCGTCAGAAGCTCAATTGAGGCCCTTGCTGTGTGTGTTGTGGCCTCCTCTTGTTCAAACCACACATCAGGCATATTGTCCACTGCTAGATGCACAGTAGTCTCAATTATGTTTCGACATCGATCACCAGTCACCGTTAGTGCATGGGCTACATCGTTTTTGAAAGAAGTATGACCCAATGATTATTTCTTACGTCATGCCACACCACACAATGCACTTCACATGATACACTTCGTGTTCATACATGGTGTGTGGATTTTCATTGTCCCAAAACCCGACAATTTTGTCTGTCATGAATCATGTGCTACACAGGGCCCATATCTGTGTGGCCCATAGTGACGGACTCCTTTTTGAGATTATATTTTACAACAATCTCCCATTCTTGGTCTTGAAGTCTGGGGAATACATTGGCAATTAATGTTAATTTTTAAAAAAAATATTCACAGTTATAACCCTTAGTGATTGCTGGTTCACTCTCCAATGCGCCTCGACAAACCATTATGTGCAGCCTGTCTACTGTCAACTTGTCAACTTTCAAGGAGAAACAAAATCGCTCATTATTTGCATTATTAACAAGCGTAATTTTGTTTATTCCATATTACGAGAAGACTGTTAAGAAGTCACATATCATATATGGGAATATAAGTTAAGATGCAACACTACATTTTGCTCATATTGTAGTATATATAGCTACTTTTGAACGAAAATAACACATAGCGGGTTTTCGAGGAAAAATGTTAGTTAATAGATATTGATAACAAACGTCATGTTTTCAAGCGCATTAAAAAATCGTTTTCTCTCGATTTTCTCGAAAAATGCAAATGAAAAGTTAACTTGAAACAAGTCATTTTGTTCAGCTCCACCTCATCTCTTAACCTTCTATTCAAACCACTTTAGGTTTTAACAGTAATCGTTATACGGTTGGTAGAAACGACAATAAGACATAGAAAAGCGACTTCCTGCAATCGATTAAGCGTCTCAACAATACATTTTACTTCCATCGTTAAGTCTCTACTAAAATCGAAAATGATAGAATTCCACTACGACTTCCGGTTTCAAAATTTATCTATATAGAGCAAAAACGCTAAGAGACAGCGAGAACCGGTTTTATGGAATCGATCTAGCGTTCTAATAATAAGACCAACTTCTCCCTTGACCAAATATTCAAACCGGAAGTGATAGAAATAAACTACTTTCGGTTTTAACGTTGATGACTTAAAGTAAAAACAGTAATTGATAGTGAGAAGCGGTTCTTTTGTAATCAATTAAGTGTCTCAAGAACATATTCTACCTCCACTCTAATCTCTTTACTAAAAACGGAAGTGATAAAAATCTACTACCGCTTCCAATTTAAATAATAATTGAGAAAATATCACACTATAGAAACCAAACTCCTTCACGTGGCGTACATATGACATTACTACTCGTTTGATCATTATTTTAAAATGTTTTGTTTAAACATCTTTCTTTTTAAAAATTCAGGTTGAAAATTTTTGCACTTGTTTTTGAAGTTTTTTTAAATTAAAATTTTCAGTTAAAACATTTTCGCAATCATTTAAAAGTTTTTGAAAACTTTTCGATCACTATTTTTAAATTATGTTTCAACATCTTTGCTTAGTTTTTTTTTTCTCAAGTTTGAAAATTTTTGCACTTATTGAAAAGTAATTTTTTTTTCATTAAATGTCATAGTTTGAAAATTGTTTGTACTCGTTTGAAAATTTTTAGAAAATTTTGTTTAAAAATTTTCAGTCCTTTAAGTGTTGAAGCTCACTGAAAGAATTCTACAAGTGTAAGAAAAGAATCGAAACAGTTTTTTTAAAAAATCTAGTAATACTGTACACAAGAATTATATCATTATGATATAGTCACACATGTCAGAATAAGTTTATGCAACATCAGCAAAATTTCATTACATTCGTTTATGACATGAAAAAAAATAATTATTCTCGTATGTAAGTATTAATCTATTTGAAAATAAAACAAATCGTTCGAAGAAGTACAAAATAATCCTGTTTTTTTATTAAAAAACTACTTTTCTTTTTTTTAAAAAAAATATATTTAACCATTAGTAAACGGAAAAGCATGGGGAACGCTCTCATTCTGTTTACATTATCAATTGATTGTATATGAAAATGCTCCCCATGCTTTTCTATTTTTAGTCCATGGTTAAATACCTAGAATATTTCTTTTAAAATTTATTTTCTCGAAAACAAGATTATTTTGTGATTTTAGAATCATTTGTATTATTTTTAAACAAAGTATGCTTTTAAAAATATTTTTGAAATTTTCTTCTCTTGTTATTTTTAGAGTAGAAAATTAGTGTCTGTCGAAGTTTTTCTTGAAACCAACAGATATGAATAGGGTGTTTGTTTTTAGACATCCTTAAATAGATTTTTGAAAAATAGAAAAACAATTTTTCTTGAAAACAGTATTTTTTTTGTAATTTTAGTTTGAGTTGTTATAGTTTCAAGGAAAACATTTCTTTTTTTTAAGTTTTAATTTATTTTCTAGTTTTCAGTAATAAATAAATACATTTTCTATTTATATTTTATTCTATGTCATATATTTATTATTTACATTTTATTTTTCATGCGATCCATCTCCATAAGGTCCAACCCAAAAAAAAAAAAAAAAAAATATTTTTTGAATACTTAAATAATCTAGTTAAAATGTAGAAATATATAAAAGTAACAATGGAATATTGTATTGTCACATGACTTATATTGCTGTGCAAAATTTCGTCATTGTGTGACGTTGGGAAATGAGTTAATGTAGGGTTGGAAGAGTTATGTTCAACCATCGTGAGGTAAAGAAAATTGTGTAAAGAGCTATAATTTTAAAGCTAGTGTAAAAAACCATATTTTAAATGCTGATATTTTAATAAATTCAGATTTTTTTTAACAATTTGAATTATTACAACAAAATGAACAGATTCAAACTGGTGTATATTAGAAAGGGGACGAAAAAAATGGTTTTTGCACTACATAACAAATTATTTTTTTAAAAAAGTGTAGTTAATTCATCACGTCTGAAAATATTCACAAAATTAAACATCATATAAAACTATTTCAGAAGTTTTCAATCTATGCATACATTCACAGACTCGTTTCATTACCTCCTCCACATCGCCGCTATGTGACTGCTTCCTTCTATGCTTTTCACAACACTCCCTCCCCCTCCTCCAAATCCTGGCGTACAAAGGTCCCCTCATCCCTCTCCCTTCCGCCCCTGAAGCCGAAGCATGATAAAGACTGGCATCCCAGAGGTTGGAATAGTTTGTGGCGAAAAGCACTTTGTTTGCGGAAAGTATGCGAATTGTAATAACCGGCCCACACGCTGCGTTGCATTGTACAGAAAACAGCCCAAATTGAGATTTATCCTGGAATGTATGCAATTCACCGAGCGTATATGTTATTCTAGGAGAGGCTTTTCTAAACCAGGCAAATGTTAGCTTTCATTTGTGGATGCCAGTGTGTTAATATAAGCAGACACATAGTCAGGACGTATGATGATTGTCCGTCGTCTAAATCAGTCACAGTTTCGCACGAATTACTCTGAAGGAAGATAATGTTCGATTTTTTTTGTTTGTTTATTTGGTTTTGCTTGGTTATGTTTTAATTTTTGTTTTTTAACTTCACTTCACTCACTCTCACACTCTTTTTGCGTGGATGCGGGAATTTTTATTTCATGAATGAGGAAACGTGTCATATTTTTTCTTTTCCTTTCTGTTTTTTAGGTGACTCACGCGCTTTTATTCTAAAGTAATTTTAGTAGACGGGAAGAAATTGCAATTTATAACTAAGTACTGAAATTACTATGTAGATTCGCTGTACTTGTCTGTCCACGCTAGTAACATATGTATTGTAAAATTTTAATAGAATTTTGCAAAAGAAAAGAGAAAATATGTTTAATATTTAAATTGTCACAAAGTGAGAATGTAACTTAAAAAAAAAAGGAAAAATAATTTGCTTCAAAGCTGTGAAGGTACTAATGTTCAAATGTTGACTTTGTTTGATAATTTTTCTGGTTAAATAAATTTTAAATAGCTGATTATCCAGTACAGTGGTAAATATTTTTTTTTCGATTACGGTAAATAGTTATTGTCATGGCACATTACATAAGGTTCCGGGTTTGAATCCCGCAATCGTCCATGCTGAGAAAGACTTCTCTAGATTTTTTCTTTCATACGAAATCGGAACGATATTTTTCACTCTGAAAACGGTATAGTATGATTGATGCAGTAATATGACTCCTGCAGTCTTATAGCTGAAAGGACAATTTACATGTTTAAAAATATAGCTGGATCAACAAAATGTATTGCTATCGCAGTGAGTTTTATGATGGTAACAACTGTGTCAATTATTTTAATTGTAATTATAAAATCTGTGATGGTCTTGGTATTTCCAATTATGTGGTAGTTTTAATTGGCACAGTTGTTACCATCATCAAAATGACTGTGACAGCAATACATTTTGTTGATCCAGCTATATTTTTAACCATATAATATTGTCCTCCCAGCTATTGCTGGAGCCATATTGTTGCATTCAATGATACTTCTGGTTGTTTCAACTATATCCCTTTACAGTGCATATTTTATTTATTCATTGAAATAGAACACAATAGGTGTTATACTCAATTACAGTGCTCATCTTTCATGACATATTTACAACCTAACTTTCAAGCTTTCTGAGTTAGTAAGCATAAATGTGTATTTGTCTATTTAATTAATTAAATAAATTCTATTGTATTTTACAATTATACTTCGTATGGGTGACTTACTTTACACATTTGTCCATGATTTTGTACAATAAAATAAATAATAGCTTTCTATGTATGTGTTTCTATTCGGCATACTTATTTGAAAACTCGAAAACAGATCGTTGCCGTCTAGTTTACTTATTATTAGGTATTTTGCACCAGAATTTGATGCGAATTAATGTTCTTGTTTGCTTAAGGAAAGAACACGATTCACTAAATAGGGGGATTTGAAACTCTTATTTAGTAAATAACAATTCTTCAGTTCTTAAAAAAAAAAAGAATATTTACTTGCTAATGAATAAGATAGATATCAATGATTTTACACCGTTTACCTAACATTGTTGGGGGTCATTAAATCTAGAAGGCTTCGGGTGAGTAAGTCATGTAGCCAGAATGAAAGATAGTAGGAACGGTTTCAAAATAGTAACTAGAAACCCAATCGGAAATAATACCATTAGGAAGACCTGAGTACAAACGGGAAGAAAATATTAAGATGGATCCTGCACAAATAGAAATACAAAGTAGAATCTGAATTCAGTTGGTTAAGGACAAAAGTCAGTGGAGATATTTTGTGAAAGCGGAATTAAACCTAGACCTACATGAAGGTAAAGCTATATTTCAATCTCTGTTCTATCTTATTAGGTAACGTAGTTCTCGTTCAGCATCAAATTTCTAGTGTTACAAAGAAATTCTAATTTTTCTCTAAAAAACTACGCGTGAGCTTTTACAATAACCTACATCATTTAGTTCAGCTTCATAAGTTGTATCGAATGGTATAAGTACCATATTTGGACAAAACTTTTTCCATTAAACACTAATAATATTGAAGATTTTTTAAAATTAGAAAATAAAAATGAAATGAAATCTTTGAGTTTTACGTCCCACGGTTATGCCGACTAAAGGGGACGGTGATGATGAGTGATGAATGAAATGGTGCAATGAAGAAAGTGGGAGGAAACGGGAGAACCCCGAGAAAACCCACGCACACGGTGTCTGTCCACCACAAAGTTCACTTGGCGGGGGCTGGGATCGAACCCGGGACCCCAAGCACCAGAGGTGAACGCTCTATCACTGAGCCACCGCGGCCCCTCAAAATTAGAAAATAGTCTTTTTCATTCAATATCCTACAAAAAATTTCTTACTTCTAATATTCTTAACAACAACTGCAAAAAAGCACTATTTCAACCTGTGGGTTTACATATTTTATTTTCTAATGATATTTTACAAGATTTACAACAGTTCGTACAATACTCTTTTTTTTTTTCTTTTTTCAAGGAAATATAAATAAAAGATGGATGCTCAAAACTCGTTGATATAGTAAGCAGAACGTCTAGTCATCTGCAACCAACAACATTTCTGTAAGAGTTGGGTTGTATAAGTAGCAGGCGCTTTGATTTCAGTAAAACTATATGCTAGAACGAAAGGTATTTACAAATATTGTATTGTCATCGAGCTCATGTAACTGTTCATAATTTCAGCTCTTTAGTTAGAATGGAAGTACATGAAACTTAAGTAATAAGATTGGACTCTAACGAACAAACAGAGAACTAACCTAATAAAACCATTGCAAAAATTGTAAATAAAGAAATCCATTCTCAACCTAGCTTTTAATAATAATTAGAGACCGGATGTTAGGCAAAAGACTATACTTTAATGTTAAAGATATGATCAAAAATAACGTTTTAAAGTTTATATGAAGGGTTATAGTTTTAATTTAAACCAATTACATTTTGCCTATTTTGCCTATTTTGCCTATTTCGCGGGTTTCTGTCTAAATAATTGCTTTAGTGCCTAATGTTGCCTATTCTATTACTTTTCTTCAAAATAAGACTTCATTGGAGAAAATATATAATTCAGTATTTCAAGAAAGGATTCTGCTTCTTCCGAGAAATATAAGTGTTGTTTGTAGTCATAAGATGTCGTAAAACTTTGGACTGCTACGTGTACTCATAAAGCGTTGTAAAACTTTGTACTGCTGTGTGTACTGATAACTGTATAAAATTTGAACTGTTATGTGTAGTGATAGTATGCTGTATAGAATGTATTTACCAAATATACATGGAATACATATCAAGCTTTGTTTTATATATATACATATATAGTATAAAAGAAGATATTAACAAAT
Organism: Thermobia domestica; assembly: GCF_964235325.1. Classification (NCBI taxonomy): domain Eukaryota; kingdom Metazoa; phylum Arthropoda; class Insecta; order Zygentoma; family Lepismatidae; genus Thermobia; species Thermobia domestica. Next base: position 58,142,023 of record NC_137466.1, on the reverse strand, counting down.
AGGTATGTTTCTATATTCTTTGAATGTTACCTATGGCATTAATTTATTTTTTAATTGTATTGAGTGTTTATCTTCATTATTTCGTGTTACATTTTGGTGCCAATTTTTAAATTTTAAGTGCTTATTTACCTGCCTCTTTTCCAGGTTTTTAATTCCTTAACATCCGGTCTCTAATAATAATAATAATAATAATAATAATAATAATAATAATAATAATAATAATAATAATAATGATAATAATAATAATAATAATAATAATAATAATAATAATAATAATAATAATAATAATAATAATAATAATAATAATGTGTAACATTTTGTTTTATATAATTACGAAAACAAACAATTTTGTTTATATTCGGTTTTGATCATAAAGTGTACTATGGCAAAGTTTCCTAACAGTAAAGCATTGACAGATTAAAACAAAAAAAAAAAAAAAGAGATCTCTGATATACAAGTTTTAGAACTAGGACAATAAACAAGAGAGACAGAGAGAGAGAGAGAGAAAAGACAAAGCGGATTTGTTTTTCCTGTTGATTTACTGAGAGTAAGATCCATTTGACACAATATATTGACTGGTTTGTGTGTTTGCAGCTACTTCATGGTGCTAGAAAAGTTCTAACAGGCAAGGTTTCTCATTCTACAAAATAAAATAGATCATGGATTTTTGGATAGTATAGACAGTGTCGATTTGTCGGCGGCGAAAAAACCTGGTGAATGTGAGAGAACTGGCGTAGTTAGTTTCTAAATATTGGCGAGGGGAGACATGCTACCATTCATATTTGCAAATCATTTTTTAACTGACTCTGATTTGGTTTAGTTTTATTTGATAGAAGAAATTTAACGAATTGTCGTAACTTAGTAAACTCACTGCAGTAAAAAACAAAATGCCTTTCATATGCATAAAAGTACACAGGAGTGAACCAAGCAGGGTTATAAGATTTAGTCCTCTTCCCCCAAAATACGAAAAAGACATTCAAAATATTGAATTATGATATGAGAAAAAAGCAATACTTGCTCTATGTTCTGAAAAAAAAAAAATCACCTCGCCGAAATAAAATCCTAGATTTGTCTAGAAAATCATTGAGTGGGACATGTCCTCTCTGTAACGATGCCCGTGTTTGGGAGTTCTGTGATACATTTGCTATGTATATTTTTGGTATATTTGCTGCAGTAATTTACAAACACACACACACACACACACACACACACACACACACACACACACACATATATATATATATATATATATATATATATATATATATATATATATATATATATATATATATATATATATATATATATATATATATATATATATATATATATATATATATATATATATATTGCAATCGAGCAGACTCACTGAGGCTCACAAGGTACAGGGTCCAGTACTTTTAACAGCACTACTCTCATCCAGAACTTTGCATTATGCGTTATATTGATGAGTTTGTTGTTTCATTTAAATATAAGGTATATATGAATTAGTTCATGTAGAAAGGACTTAAGTTAACAACGGATAGGGTACACCTGTGATTCTGTACATAAAGGGCTTTAGTTTCATGGGTCTAACATTTTATAAACAGATGTAAACTTTGATTAATCGACGCAGAATGGGCTTGAGTCAGTGAATGAAGCCATTTCTGCATGGATAATTATATTTGTTTTATATGTTAGTGGGAATTTAATTCGATTAATGTAATTTTTATTTACGTGGAAATCCCGCCTGGGCGCAAATTGCAAGGTGCGACGGGAAAACCAGGACGTATGCTAACCCTAAACATATGATAATGTTCTCGGATTCCTAACCTAAGTGTATCTGTACTAACTTATCTAACCTAAAACTAACTCCAATTACCTTGTTATAAAGAGAACTTTGGTAATATCTTTGCAGGTCAAACCATTGACATATAGTGACACATTCATTCAAAAGTGCAAAGATGAACAACAAAAAACAACATTGCCACTACCTGCAGCTTATTCCACTGGTAATGTTCACATCAAGAGTATCAAAATCAGTGACGTCAGCAAACTTCTACTTTATGTTCCCGATAAGCACAAACAGTTTTATGAATTGATCATAAATTGGCCTACAGTTGAGCAGATCGAGCCGGAAGTCCAAGACAATTGATAGTGTCTTTTATTTATTTATTTATTTATTTATTTATTTGAGAGGAACAAACTTTAGCACAATATTCAGTACATTGTGTTTAGTAAATTAATGTAGTCAATAAACATTTAAATTTACGTTTTTTTAAATATATATATAAATAAATTAAAATATATATTTTAAATAAATAAATAAAAAAATATGCATACAGGGCTTCATCTATACTTTACATGCAAGAAGGGTTTCACTCCAATTTCAGAGGAAAACAATTTTGTTACCATGGCAATTAGAAAAAAAAATCTTTTTCCTATACAGCATTCAATTACTGTAATTTTTTATCTACACAGAAAAAGAATTTGGTTCATATTAATTTTGTAGTTTTAATAGTTTCAAAGCTGCAATTTTTTAATTCTATTTTTCTCAAAACTAAGTCGTATACACTATCGACTTTGAAGAATTGCAACCAGTCGTTCTTCCAGGAGAAATGTTCCGGGGGGCACTGCTGGTACTATTCTATTTATTATTCTATTATAGACATATTATTTTGGTCTTCTCCGGGGAGGCACTCTCAGAGCTCCGTGGGGGGGGGAGTGCCCCCTCCCAAAAATATCTGGAAGAAACACTGATTGCAATTATGGAGAAAATTTGTATTTAAGTTGGATTTCGGGCACCTATGACCTAACTCTTAAATTAAAAGTATTTTTTGCCACTTTTTTTTTTTTTTTTTTTTTTTTAAATATTGTTTGCTCGTTCTCCTTGGAAGCAATTTGTTATTCTGTCAAACCCACATAGGTTCTCACTGACTGAATATTAAAAGATACACGGATCGTATATAAAACTCAGATATTCTCTTTTTCCTTTTATTTTTCAACTGTTTATTGATATTTGGTTTCAATTTTATTTATAACATTGGTTTTATTAGTTTTGCTTCGGAAGGCTGTTTTTTTTTTTAAAAAAAAAAGAAGGAAAGGAAGAAAGAAACACACATGCTTCTACTAAAATATGCAAACCATGCTTTCAAATATCGGGATTTCAAACCGCTTTGCTCATACTTCCATGAATGATTTCATTTCACGAGACTACGGATACATGACGTGAATATCAGCTGTTCGTGACCCACCCCATCTCTCTTTCTCTATTCTTTTATCACTTTTTCCCATCTTTTTTCTTTTAAAAACAGAAGTAAAAAAAAAAAAAAAAAAGACCACACCCTTGTGTTTTCGAGACGACGCATGCACACACAGATGGAGACGACGATGATGATATAATTTGATTTCTTGTGTGTACGTATTCTGAAATGTACTGATTGGATTTTCAATAGCGTGGCGATGTCTTACATATATGATATGTAAAAGGGGAAATAGGAAGGTAAGAGACAGAGATATAGCCATGATAAGGGACCAAATGGGGATCTGCCACCCCCCCTCAAAATGATCACCTGGCCACCCAATCCGTTATATATATATATATATATATATATATATTTACTAACCACATTTAATACATACTTGCAGCAATTAAAGAATGTTTATTACAGATTTTTTTTTTAAAAATTAGAAACTTCATTTTAAACCACGTTAAAATAATTGAAACAACTGAAATTAATCATGGAGTTTGTACTCGTATTTTGTCTAATTGGATGCACAAAGTTACAAACTTATCACTGTACCACGGCATAACTATCTCAAAGTGTGATATTATTATTATTATTATTATTATTATTATTATTATTATTATTATTATTATTATTATTATTATTATTATTATTATTATTATTATTTTGTAACCATATATACGTATTTAAACAAATGGACTTCGAGAAACAATTTTTCTTTTCTTTTTGAATAATTTACTTGAACATTTCCCACAACTTACGTATATCACTAACTTCATGTACTATCAAGATGTTTCAAAAAAAGTTTCACATTGGAAATAATACAGTAATAATAATAATAATAATAATCTAAAAATATTATGTAATTATGTAATATGTACCGATATGTATATTTAGCGAGTTATTAATCCGTTCATATTCTGAAAGAAAATTTTTAGTTTGCTTTTAGTTTGCAAAAAGAAAAGTCTTTTAAAGATATCTTTGAGTTAAACGCCCCACAATTGTGCTCTTAGGCTAAGTCAAACGATAATTACAGCAAGTAAATGATGATGGAAGAATTGGTGGAATGAGAAAGTGCAAGAAACGGGACTACCCCGAGAAAACCAACAGACACTATGTTGTCCACCAGAAATTTACTTAGCCAGGGATCGAATCAGGGACCCCACGCGCCAAAGATAAGCGCTCTACCACTCATTCACTGTGCCGCCCCCCTTGAAATTTTTTGAAAGAGTCATTTCTCCCATAGAATAATTTGCTGGCTATTTCACTGTGGGAGACCAAACCTGTCTTAAAATATATATACACATGACGACCCAGCCGAAATTATAGGCATAATTAGTTTTTATTATATATTACAATACAGCACAATACAAGTTCGCTACACCTATATAGTTCAAAGGATGTTCAAAGTGGTTACTGAGGAGGCTTCCTACGACGTGACTTTGAATCTCCTTCTCCCATTTAGGATCGCATTGTAAAAATTCTAAATAACTTACGGTTTTTTCCCAACAGTTATCTAAAAAAAAAAAAAAAAAAAAAAAAGTTCTGTGGAAGTATATGTATAGAAAGAAAGGGATTAAACACTGGTTCGGTGTTGGCCCGCATTTATGAATCTTCCCTATATGTTAACCATGGGACACCCAGAGGTTTGGTTAGAAACGATATGAATACACTACACATGTCACGCCTCTATCTGGTACGTTCCTACGTGCATTGATGATTTCAGGTGACGACCTGGGGAGGAATTTTCCCCGCCCCTCAGGTCCAAACGTCTCATCTTGGTCAATGTGGATCCCCAATATTTTCGCAATATTACTTGTTACCCCCCCCCCCCCCAATGTATTGAAATTCTCTTCCCCGGAGAAAATCTTCTGAAGTTATCATTGCCTAGATGATTACGGAATCGAGATGTAACAACGCTGTTTTGACATATAAGCTGGAGTGTGAGGGCTGGCCAATGTAACATAGTTTTGAAATGTTAAAAGTAATATTTATCTTAAGCTACGATAATCAATTACTGTATAATTTCCTTCGTATATAAACAATTACGTATTTGCATTCGCACATTTATGTTTAAACTTGGCGGTAATCATTGTGTGCAGTAATGAAAAACTTGGCGGTGATGCAAGTGTTGCCAGTAATCATTTGAAATCGGTAAATTGTTCTTGTGGAATTGGAATTGCGGTTGTTTGTACCGAATTAGTGTGTGCCACACTACAGTGAACATCGTCTTGTGTACCTGAAGAGAACGAGGATTGTAGAGTATTGCCCCCTACCTATTTTCATCTTCATTCGCAATATATACAGACAGTACTTATGAAGTCAAAAGTACCTTTGTTTTCCATATTGCAAATTTTCTTCTCTTGTCATAAATTACTAACAAAAGGTTGCAAAAATTGCGTTTCTTAGTCTACGGCTATATATGCGTTCGCAACGCGTTTTCATGGCTCATGCGTACGCTTCGAATACGCTGATCATGCATTTAAATGCGGATGGCTAGTCACAATGCGCTCCAAACGCAAAAGCAACAAAAACGCACAGAATACGTCGGGTCGAGCGTATTTGGTGTGTTTCGGAATCAGTAAAAAATATCTAAAGGAAGGGGGGGAAAGGAAAGAGTGTTGTTTCCCCGCAAGGGGATTTTAGCAAGAAACAGCTGATTGGAAGATGCTTTGTGCAGAGTATTGGAACTCTGCTATATAAAGTATGTACGTGGACAACAAAAGAAAATTCACAAAAATACAAGGAAATTCTGAACATTAGCTAATCACAGAAAAATCTATGTAACACAATAGGGTTACATAGAAAAAAGATCTGGAAACCTTGATCAGCTCACAGTATGATTTATAACTCTGGCGAAAGTAAAATTACCGGGTAGCCATCTAAATCGCGTTCGCTGCAGCGGTAACGCATTGGAAACGCATCGTGGTTTAGCCATAGCCTTATGTGGGTGAGGTTTGACATGCTCTCAGGTTTTGACCACACCTACGGGACTGGTAAGGGGAAGGTGGTGTTCAGTAATACCTGTTTTTCCACAGAGGCTTCTTATATGCCTTTCCTATTGCTAGTGGAGATTTTTAAAGACGGGCTTAAGTCTGGAGACACTAATATACATAATTACATTTTTTTCGGAGTGAAGACACTAGAGGGGAAGTAAGGGGTGGCACCTTCCGTCCCTAAACTGGCCTCCAAAGATATTGTATCGTAATGTAGGTCAGAACTGTTATTTTCGGTCGTCCCCTCAAAAAATGTCTTTTGACCCTTTGACCCTAAAAGTCATCAGAGACCCTAAAAGGAAAAGGAAATAACACAGTGCTCTACTTAATAAAAACACACTATCCAATTTAACAGTGTAATATATCTGGTACACTGCACATACACACTATAATATTAAAAAAATCAACATTTTTATTTTAAAATAAGGACTTTCAAACTGAAACAGTTGCTTTAGGTTGTGTAAGTTACTTACAAAATCCGTAAAAAAAAAAAAAAAAAAAAAAAAGGTTCGTAAGACCAAGAGACGAGTGCATTTTCATTCTCAACTATTTTTCACGTATCCCAGTGGCGGATCTCTCCAGGGCCGGTGGCCTAGGCCTGGCAGTTTTTGGAGTGACAAAAATCATTTAAGAGTCTTCATCCCGGCGAAATTAAAATACCGCTAATTTTACAGTAATTATGTGATATCTTCAAATAGATAAAAGATAATTGAAATATGGAACAAGAGCTCCCTAGACAATATTGTTTTGCGTGAGGTACCGTTACCACAAGTCACCTAGTGGCTTTTCGTTTTCAGCTGTTTAGAAACGCGAAAATAAATGCCGATTTTCAAAATGGCTCGAAATCGAAAGCAGATAAGTGAGTCGTGACGGTTTCTCATGTAAAATAATATTGTCTAGGGCGCTCTTGTTCCACATTTCGATTATCTTTTATCTATTTGAAGATATCACATAATTTCTGTAAAATTAGCGGTATTTTAATTTCGCCGGGATGAAGACTCTTAAGCTATTATTTGTACCTAATATAGATTTTTTAAAGTTTATAGTAAATGCATGATATACCAATCATAGTGTGGGTTCTAGCTGCCGCCCGCCTTCCCCCCGTTCTTTTCACCTTCTAGATTCGCCACTGATGTAGCTTAGATTTTTTTTTTTAATCTGGTTATCTGTGGCTTAACCATACGAATGTTTTTTCTGACATTGTAGCAGCGGCTTATTGATCTAATGAAACAGTTTGCATAATACTGAAGAAGCGTAAACTAAGTTCTAAATTAAACCGAATTAGAGAAATGTTTTCTTAATAATAATTAAAAAAATGTTATTGAAATTCCGCACAATAAGTACAGTATAAGTACATATACATATTTGCACTATATACCTATTTGGACTATCACAGAGAAATAATGTGGTAGAAGTGCTTTTTCTGAAAATTAACGTTTTTGAACACTGTTTTCAGTCATCAAAAACATACGATAAAAAAAAAAGTAATACGAAAGAAATGAATTGTTGCCAGCATTCGCTTAAAGCGTATGGGATTATTATGGAGAAGTGTTATTGAAATTTTGATGAAAGACATGGAAAGAGAAAATGTTTCACCCTTCTCTTCCCCCCCCCCAAAAACATTGCTCTTACAAAACTGGGAGAAGAGATCAGAGAGAAAAAGAGAAAGAGAGAGAATTCAGTTTTTTTTTCTGCTGCATAAACGAAGAAAAAAATGAAAAGCGAATATCTAATTAATTAAAATATGTATCGAAATTGCTTTCATAAGAGGGAAATATTTTCTGCTTAGGGTTAGTTTTCATGTAATGATGGAGAAATGAAAGCTTAGAAAAATATTTTTTTTAAAAAAAGCCTTTGACAGAGATATGAGGAAACTACGAAATAAGACTATAAAAAACATGCTTTTTAACTTTCAATAAAGAAACAAGATTTTAAAAAACATGCTATTAATTCATTCTTTTTGTGAAATAAATTAGAACTGTATTTGTTTTATATACAGATATAGGAAACTACTTTCCAGAATGCGTTTATACTTTTTTTTTTAAAAAAAATAAATCTTTATCCAAGTCTCAATAAACTTCAAAATTGTAATTCAATTTCAATTACAACACGAACGATTAAGAATTTATACTTAATAAATTAACATCTGTTTCAAATTCATATATGTTGCTTATATGGTATAATAATATATAAGTATTACGCCGAGTTATATACATAAACCACAGCTTTAAGGAATGGTAGAAAAAAACAATAACTTTATACTTGAAATGAGGAATAGTGGCCACATACTTACACAATGAAAAATACAATTGGAGTAATTCTTTTCGTGTCCATCATTTAGTTCAACATTTTCCCACAGGAGGACACTACTTTCAGCAATTTGCACTGTCTTGCGACTAGATTAAGAACTTCGTGTATTAGATAATTCTCACTAAATACTAGGTCAGCGTTTCCCAACCGGTGTGCCGCGGCACACTGGTGTGCCGCGAATGGGCCGCTGGTGTGCCGCGAGGAAATGAAAACAAAATTATTAATTGTGTAGCATAGCAACCAAATTACAAGACAGGAAAAATGTGTATTTTTGTTTCACATTATTTCTACTATGAACCTCTACAATGAAAAAAAAAAGACTGTAATTGTAATATATTAATGTATATACATACATTACTACTACACAGACTGTATTTCGAAAACAGAATTTTATTAATATTTAAAAATTGTGACGTATATCAACCATGTTAATAAATTATAAGTTTCACACTGTGTTACTTGTCTGTACATTTTTAATGTTCAAATAAAGTATTTATTATCATTGTTATGGCCATTATTGCTTCTTTATTGTTAAAGGTTATTTCGTAACTTGAAATTTTAAAATCTCATTCTACCCTTTTGACAAAGCAAACACTCATACAAATTACCTCCATCTGTTTTAAAAGTACAAGAGATTTGTTTGTTCGTTTGTTATTTAGTGATCTTCCTTAGTGAAAGGTTGGATACAGTCTTCAAGAAGTAAGTTTATTTTTAAAAGACTGAGTTCTATATTTCATTGGAATTGTTTTCTATTTTTGAATTAGAATGAAAAATAAGTATAATGATTTACGATGAGGGAAAACCAGTGATCGAGCTTTTTTCCCTGTGAGAAGGTGGTCAGTAATCACAGAAAAAATTACGACGGTATTTTCTATTTACTACTACTACTACTACTAATAATAATAATATCTATGAGTGTGCCGCGAGTATTTAAGTTACGCCCGTAGTGTGCCGCGAGAATTTAAGTTACACCCGCTGTGTGCCGCAAGTTAAAAAAGGTTGGGAAACGCTGTACTAGGTTATCATCAAATAAGTATCGCTGTTCAGAAAACTATGGAGACATAACCACTCGACAGAATGCAACGAAACTTGGTATGAGCATATTTGGGAACACGCAGAAGCGATTGGTGTAGAAAACAAACTTAGTTCCAATTTTCGCCACCAGAGGTAATTGTGGCGCTGTATAACGCTATGCGAATGCAGCGTGGAAGAAAAACGACACTAGTGGTGCTAAATGATAAGAAAGGCTGTAATTACTCTCCAGGTGCTTACTCACGCCTGCATGTGTTTCAGTGATACGAGTTTGAGCGCCACTGTGTGCCAGAAGTCAATTGATGGTAATCTGATATTTGCTTCTTTCTTCTTCCCACACTCTTTGCCTTGTGTTCAAGGGGTCCCAGGTTCTATTTCCGGTGAAGACACACGTGAATTGAGCGTCCAAATATATGATCTCGTCGAGTATATATTGCTCAGCAGGTAGTTAAGTTTGAAACAGATTAGTGAGTACACAGCATAGTGCATACACAGCAAAGCATAAAGTTAAAGAACAAATAATTATATTTGTACAACAGATATCACTGTATTTATGAGAAATGTAGAATTATTAATCCTGTGGTATAAATAACCTACGTTAATAAGAGCTGCTATCTGTTCTAATTTTATAAAAGCAATTCTAATCTTGTCCCAGAATAATATTATTTCTAGCTGTGGTCGCTTTTTTCTCCCGATTTTTCATTTGAAACAGTCACAGTCACGGGCGTCGTTAGCGGGGCGGTCGGGGGGGGGGACGCATCTCACCAGATTTTAGTCAAATATTTTTAAAGAAACTATACTACTTTGTGTATAGGATAACTTTTGTCGGAAAGAGGATTTTGATTTTAATTTATCCGACCTCCACCCCCCAGATTAAAGAAAAACTAACGACGCCAGTGGTCATAATGAAATATTGATGTGAAAGAACAATTTTATAAAATAAATTCTACGCATACAATGTTGTTAGCGAGTAACAAAAACAAGAGTGTTCAAAGCAGGAGCGTCATTTCAGATTTTGCTTGGGGGGGCAAGATCCCTTGATATAAGTAAAATTTCGCGTTTTTCACTGATTTTCTACTATTCTATTGATAAAATCTATATAAACCTCAAACTCAGGAGGGGGCAATTGCCCCTCCCTGCCCTCCGTAAATGACGCCTCTGGTTCAAAGTTGAGGCATCCTACTGTAGGGAAATGAAATGGTTGGCAACGAGAAACTTAGGTTTTTACGCCAAGTATGTGATGTTTAAAAGAAGAAGAACTATGTTAGCATGTTGTTTATGGATAATTCAAACTGTAATGGTTAATAAGTTAAGGTGTTAGGAGCTGAGCAATTTATGATAAGATGACGAAATAAGTGATCCTCAATTTAAGAGAGAGTTTAGTGCTTGTAGAAGTGTTATTGGTAATAATACACATGTGATTGATCAAAGATTGAATTGCAATTAGAGATATATAATTTAGTTATTGTCCATGGTACAAATTAAGCCTAACCAGCACTATAGTTGAATTTTCATTATTATCACCTACCAACGGCGTCGATTTCTCTGTAACTTTGGGGAGGGGGCATTCATAATAAAATACATACAACAATGCATATAACAATAAAATACATATACAAATACATATTCATAAAAATATATGGGGGCCCACATGAGCTTTGGGGGGCCCGGGCCTTCCAGGCCCCCCAGGATCGGCGCCCTTGGCATATACCAGTCGAAAGTTCTTATTGAACTATACATCTTAGAAAAAAAACGGCGAGAGTAAAAGCTGAACTGTCGCCAATAGATGGCAGCACTTACTCTATTTTCCGATATATTATGTAAGGAACAAGAATATTCAAAATAGTTCAACGAAATTCAAGAGATAAATATTCAAAATTTGTTCTAAGATAGATTGAATATGCATATCGAGGGGATAATTTGTGCCATTTTTAATTGTTTTATTTTATTTATTGTGGAAAACTTTTACTTGTATTCTTCGAAAGAATGCCCCGAATTATGAAACTCTCTCAAGAACGAAAGAAACAAGATTTTAGAAAATTACACAGATTATTTTTTTTAAAACCATATTCATTCAATCCGTTTTTGGGCAAAACATCGAAATCAATCTTTTGAATTTGACCAACTTATTCCGAACGTTGTTCCTCTCGATCAGGCGATTCCAGAAGAGGAAACTTTCTTATTTTATATATATATATAAAACCCATCCCAAAGTTTGGAGCCCTTAAAAGTAGAAGTATGACAACCCACCGCCCCCCCAGAAGTCAGTCCTGGATCCGCCCCTGCTCCCGACCAAAATACATTCTGAAGATAAGGGAAATGTGCCGCCATATTTAGCGTTCATTTAAACTCACATAAGAGTCATGGTGGTTCTGTGGTAGAGCGTTTACCTCTGGTTTCGTGGGGTCGCTGGTTCGAGCCTCGGTCAAGTTAAGTTTGTTGTGGACATTATTATGTCCATGGGTTTTCTCTGGGTACTACCGACTTTCTCCCACGTTCTCATTCCACCAATTTTTCCATTGTCATTCACTTGCTTTAATCATATGTCTTCCTTAGCCTATAGGGCATAACCGTGGGACGTTACACTGAAAAATTTCATTTTCATTTAAACTTACCCTATGTTAGTTCTAAAGCCAGAATAAGTTATATTTAGGTACATATATTTTGAAACAGGCATGTTCCTTAACGATACGGACCCCATCCAAAATTCTCTACTGCATTCAAGCGTGATTTAAGTTCCCCATCACATTTCATATTTTCCTTCAAGCAGTTCACCATTACCACATAAAGCTACTCTCGTTTTTCTAGATTCCTCTCTGTTTGATCTCAACTATTAGAATCATGCTTGCTTTATTCCCCCCTCCCCCCATCTTTATACGTTCCCTTTTTAAAAGAATGATATAACTGCAAATGGAAAACAAAGAAGAAATATGGAAAGGAAGAAAATGAAACAAAAGAAACGAAAAAAAGAGAGAAATCTTTTAAGATTTTTACTTTTCTTCCAGACCTCTTTTCATCTTTTGTTTTAATCCTCAGAGACACCTTGCGGGCGGCACCACAAACACTGTCGGTTGTATTATTTTAGGCTGATACATTTTCTCCGCGGGATATAAAACTTTTTTTTTTTGGTATTGTTTCCTTTAAGATATTTTATTTCAACGCATCTTATTCCTTTTCTCGTGGTTTGACGGCTCTTTCATTTCGATTTTAATGTTTACCTTTGGCTTCTTCTTTTTCTTTTAAAAATTTATATGTGACTTGTTTCATTTTAAAAAGGGCTTCTTGATATATTTCTTTTTATAAAAGTTCATCTCTATTCCCACGTGCTGTGGGAGATTAGTATTTCAATCTAGCGTATAAAAAAAAAAAAAGAAAGAAAGAAAAAATAACCTATAAGGTATTATGTATCGTTTTGAGGAAACATTGATATTTTCTGTTGGATCTAATGCTAGTATTTAGCTATTGATTGATTGGTTGAGAGCAGGGACATCATTCAGGAAGGGAGGGGGGATAGGCCCACCAATCATGAAGCAGGTTTCTCTACAAATAATATTACTTACTTAGGGATCCGCACGAGACAAGATTTGTGGCTGTCTCGTCTCGAAAATGTGCTGTAAAAGTGATGTCTCGACTCGAAAAATGTATATTTCTCTATTGGAAGAGTCGTGTCTCGACTCGAATTTTGTCAGGAAATCCTGTCGCAACTCGTCTCGTGCGCATCCCTATACTTACTGCATCTGGAATCAAGAACTGGAATTATTCGAGAAATATAGTCTTAGGGCAATGTGACAAAAAACAAAAAAAAAAAAAAAAGACAATTTGGTGTAACAACCCATTTTGTGGGCCTAAGCCTACTCTAGCGCCATCTGCAAGCGATCGACTGAACTACGTCCAGTCTAGTGGCGAGCACGTGTCCCTAATAGGCATATCAAAAGCTTTCTAGACCTAGTGACCGTCACGTCTTGTTTTTCACGTAGCTCCTCAGTTTGCCTCACGACACTAGGTGGACGCCCAAAATTGAGAAGCACAGGCCGGGAATCGAACCTGGGACCATGCGAATGTGAGTCCAACGCTCTAACCATTAGACTACGGTGTCCCGGTGACAACAAACAATTGAAAACATTTTTATAGAATATGCATGCAAAAATTCTCATGAGTAGTTGTCGAGAAAAGTAGGGACAACGAATTTTATATTAATTGTGGCCAATCTGGACAAAAATGTTTTGTCAATTGTGGTCAATCTGGACAACAAATTTTTTGCCAATTGTAGCCAATCTGGATAGCGAATTTTGTCAATTGTGGCCAATCTGGATAGCGAATTTTATGTCAATTATGGCCAAGCTGGACAACAAATTTTATGTCAATTGTAGCCAATCTGGATAGCGAATTTTATGTCAATTATGGCAAGCTGGACAACAATTTTTTTGTCAATTGTGGTAATCTAGGCAACGAACTTTATGTCAGCTATGGCCAATCTGATGTAATTAATAATTTTTCTTGTATTGGAATAGATATAATTCCCTTATTTATGTATTGTATATGAAATTTATAAAGTGTTAATTAGCCGATTGGATTTATTGTTTTCTGATTTCTTCTAACAACGACACACATATTCCTATTAAGAGTGACACACAAACTCCGAACATTGACGCATATACTACTTACAAACATTGTGGTTGACTCGTGTCACGAACAGTAAATATCAAGAAAGAAAGAAATAAGGTCAATTTTTGGAGCTAAGTAAGAAGAGTACGAGTGGAATTTGAACGAACTACTGACGATTTAGGATAATTCCAGTTTGCGACCACTATCATTCGTACATAACAACCAACTTAGTTTTTGTGGCTCATTACCCGTATCAACTTGTCAATCTAATAAATAAAATACTAAAATAAAATAAAGTAAGTTCTCGTTCAACTAGTGACTGGATCTTTGAACGAAATTATGTAAAAGGAGAAATCAATAAAGCAGTTGTGGGATTTTTATTTCTATTATACAGTATTGGTTAGTGAATTTGCCAGTTTAGTGTCCCGTTCAGCAGCTAAGCTATAGGGTACAGCGGGGTAATTTGAATAATTTCAGACATTTTCTCATATATCTCGGAAACTGTAATTGGTATTCAAATATAAAATTGTGAAAAAAACCTTTGAACCTTACTATAACTTAACAATTTTTCTTAAGATAGTATCTGAGATACATCATTGTGAAATTTGGGTATTCAATTTCCCCCCCGAAATTTGGAAAAACGTAAAAGTGAGGGGCAATTTGAATAACGAGTGGGGTAATATGAATAACCAACGAAATAAACAAGTCTTATAGAAATAATGTGTAAACTATTTAATAGTTAGATTGCAATTTCTACGGTAGTTGAAATATGCTAGTTTTGAATGAAAAGAAGTAGGCCTACATAAATTCTAAATATGCGTCACCTATAGCTATCTTTTTGAATGTACGAATACACTAAAAAAAATGTTCAGAACACTGTCTAAGGCAAAGAGCCGTAATTGGTTAATTCATCTTCCATCGTTCGTATTTAACGACAACGACAACAGATAAACTGTTTTCGACCTTCTGCACCGACACAGACTTCGTAGAACTATGTCTTACAACGCTGGCAACGAATCCAGTCTCCCTTTCTAGCAGAACGTTCTGAATAGTAATTAAGAAGGCAAAAACAACAATTCCTTGTTTGACTTTCATTGCCTGCAGCCATCTTTAGACTTAGGCCTACATTTTTGTCACTGGAAGGGGTAGAGGATATTAGTTTCTTTCGAGCATTCATTTGTTTTTTTTTCTTGGCAGGTTCTGTATTAGCACTCTGTTTTCTTGTAGTGTCATTGGATTTTGTTGCACCCGATGCTTGCGTCTTTCCTCGGAGGTGTTTTATTCTCATTGCCCTAATATTTTCAGAAGTTGAGTGGCATGATTTTCCTGCGACACGACGTCTCTTCTGCACACAAACTTTTTCTGGGCTGGGAAGCACTTGTTGTATGAATTGGTCTAATTTCACTGCTATTCAAATTGCCCCGTTTTGAATTATCCAAATTGCCCCGCAGTCGACGAATAATCCATTCAGAACGTGGTATGAAAACTGCTGATTAGTTGACGCCAATATACAGTATATCAATGCCCCACATGCTACTGATACTATTATAATCCAGAGCGGTTTCATTTTATCCAGTTAATAAGAAGGAAAACTTAAGGAAACAACGTTGAAAATTATAACGACCTAAAAATACACACATTCGTACTTACCTTGCAGCAAACAAAAAATCGTATAAGCCTTCAGAACCGAAGGAATAGTTTGTATTTCTGAGAGCGACTTCTACAAACCACCACCTACAAATCCACCGCAGATTCACTAACATGGCGAGCCGCGTTTCCACTCCAGCTGGCAAAATGCTTAACATTATTCAAATTCCCCGCCTATTCGAATTACCCCGCTGTACCCTATGAAACGGGAACCTACAGCTTAACATGGGATTCGAGCCACGTGAGCTCCTACCAGTACTTTATGTAGTATAATGGATAGCTATAACTGGTACAGAGAAGAGATGAACGAACTTAGCTTGCTTCTACATATGAGGTAATTTATTATTATTATTATTATTATTATTATTATTATTATTATTATTATTATTATTATTATTATTATTATTATTATTATTATAACCGTGGTATGTTATAATTCTTAATATCATCTTTAAAATGTGACTCAAAATGTTGTGCTCAAAATGTTGGTTTGCACGATAGTAGTTTATTTCCATTGACAGTTAAATATAACTGAACTTGATAACGTGTTCAGTGATTCCTAAGTTTCAAAAATTTCGTTTAAAAGAATCATTTACCTTTTTGTCACAAACTGGAATGTTTTGTCAATATCTACAAATGTTATCTACAAAAAATGTATACAGGTCATTCAGTAAAGATAATCACTAACCGAACGATACTGGAACTGGTCGGAAACTAGAATAATCGCAAAATGCATCAAAAAGTTATAGAATAGAGCGGCCCCCCTTTGAAAAAAAAAAAAAAAAAAAGGCGAAACTATAATAGTTTCTCGACTTCTACACTTACCAGACCAATCATTATAATCATACGTTACTGTTCACGGAACACAGCAGAGAAGGTCGCGAGTCGATGATAGGGATCTCACTCGATTAGTCAGTGAGGTGCTTGTGTGTAGAATGGGGAACACTGGCGATATATCAGAGTTTGATAGGGATCATAGTGTGATAGCCATACGGCTGGGAACGAATATCTAGGAAACAGTGTGATCTGTCGGGTATTCGTAAGCTGCTGTGGTTAGTGTCTTCCAAAGGCGACAAAAGAATGTTGAAACCAGCACCAAAGATCAACGTGTGGGGCGGCAGAACTTCATTAAAGATATTGGACGTCGTAGACTGTCGAAGGAAAACAAGCTCAGGCACAAAGTATGGTACAACTGTGGACAAAGTACGGGTGTGTCTTACTACACAGTTACAACGTACACTGTTAGATATGGTCCTCCATATAATAGAGGATCATATCTCCACTGTTAGATATGAGCCGACATATTCCAGTGTTAACCTCACGGTATCGTAGACGGAATGGGCTCGTGCTTATCATCATTGGACCGCAGAGAAATGGTACATGGCTCTGTCAGAATCCTTTGTCCCCTAGGAGAACAAACTGCTAGAGACGTCCAAAGTAGGACGAGAACAGTCTGGTCGTAACTCCATTATGATTTGAGGAACCTTTACATAGTTATTTATGAGCCCAGTAGTGTGTATATGGAGACTACCATGATGGATTCTAGCTATCTACTGGTCATTGTTGATCATCTAAGCCCATTCATGTAGACCATACTTCCACCTGACAATGGCATCTTTCAGCAGGACAACGTTCCTTGTCACAAGACCAATGTTATGCTTCAGTAGTTTGAGAAGCATAACTGTACATTTCAATTCTAGCAATGGGCTCCAAACTCACTTGATATTATTAAATTGAGTACTTTTGGGTTGTATTGAACGTCAAATCTGAGCTCATTGCTCGTTTACGCAGAATTTATAGAAATTAAGTGACTTCTGTGTGCAAATGTAGTGAGCCATGCCCTCAACCACATGCGAAGACTTCGTTGTTTCCAACCCAAACCGCACTGCTGCTGTCCTGTGAGCTAATTAGGTAGGTAGACGTAATATTTTAGCCAGCGAGTGAATATTTCAATTACGTTTAACGTTTATTGTGAAACCAAATAACTTCGCTCAATCTCTTTTACGGTATTTTTTAAAAAGTAAATCTGGAAAAAAGATTTATTTCTTTGGTTTTAGAGTTGACCAACAAAAATTTACTTTCTTCTCTCTCTCTCTCTCTCCCTCTATTCAAACTCGTAATACTCTCATAGCATTTGCATTTTACGACTTGTGTAGCTGGTGTACATTCACAGTTGAAACGTAATTTTGGGCCATTAAGTTCTCCGTCACCTCTCTCCATTATATTGTACAGAAAATTTAGAAACAGATAGTTAAGAACCTAACTGGTGGAAATTCATTTAACGAAATGAGATACACAAAATTGCACAAAAACAATTTTCTTTTTCATAATAAAGGGAGGATAGATTTCATCTTAAAAACGAACAAAAGAATTACACAACCAACTCATTTGCTTTACAAAATTGAAAGTCTATTGTTTGCTGAAATATTTTCTATGGTTGCAAAGCGAGAACATTATCTCTAAAAACGATCGTATAACAGATTAGTTTGTAACACTGGTTTTTCAGAGTATACCTACAATCTACTACAAGAGTGGAAAGGATAGGTCGCAGAGGATGAGAGAGAGAGAGAAAAAGGGGTGAAAATTTATGTGTTGCCTAGGTTTCAGGATCCCCAAGGAGTTTAGGCAGAGACTGGACTGTTACATCCAGAATCTGCGTTTTGCTACCGAAAAAGAAAGAGCAGGTGTATTGTGGGAGATAGAGCCATGTAGAAGGGCTTTCGCGTGAAAAGTAGAATCTTTCTCGTTCTCACCGAGGAAGAATAACGGCATTCTAACATTGCAATCCAGGATCTAAAGTTTCATCGCTCAATTCTTGAAACAGTGCTACTATTATCTCGACGTCATGTTGCTCAGCAATCACCATAATGGGCTATGAATACATTAAGAAAATGTCAAAAATGAATTGTACTAATAAAAATAAAGTATAGTTTTCAAACCATGAAAGTAGGGGACGCTCGAAATGGGGTCATGACCCAAAAATCATTATTGAAATTTTAGAATCGGTCGATAAACAAGGAGGCTGCCCATGAGACGAAACATTTCAATAATGAATTAGGTCTATTCGAGTATTTGATTAATGAATAATTCAAATTTTAACAACACTTCTAATTTTGACTCTGCGCTTCAGGCCCAGGAAAAAGAAATGGATACTTAGAACATGAAGGATCTTTATTTAGAGCTGCATGATTAACTTTTGTTGTTAAAATGGACATTTGGAACATAAAGGATCTCTATTTAGAGCTGCATGATAAATTTTTGTTGTTAAAATGGACATTTAGAACATAAAGGATCTCTATTTAGAGCTGCATGATTAATTTTTGTTGTTAAAATGGACATTTAGAACATAAAGGATCTCTATTTAGAGCTGCATGATTAATTTTTGTTGTTAAAATGGACATTTAGAACATAAAGGATCTCTATTTAGAGCTGCATGATTAATTTTTGTTGTTAAAATGGACATTTAGAACATAAAGGATCTCTATTTAGAGCTGCATGATTAATTTTCGTTGTTAAAATGGACATTTAGAACATAAAGGATCTTTATTTAGAGCTGCATGATTAATTTTCGTTGTTAAAACGGACATTTAGAACATAAAGGATCTCTATTTAGAGCTGCATGATTAATTTTTGTTATTAAAATGGACGTTTAGAACATAAAGGTTCTCTATTTAGAGCTGCATGATTAATTTTTGTTGTTAAAATGGACATTTAGAACATAAAGGATCTCTATTTAGAGCTGCATAATTAATTTTTGTTGTTAAAATGGACATTTAGAACATAAAGGATCTCTATTTAGAGCTGCATGATTAATTTTCGTTGTTAGAATGGACATTTAGAACATAAAGGATCTCTATTTAGAGCTGCATGATTAATTTTCGTTGTTAAAACGGACATTTAGAACATAAAGGATCGCTATTTAGAGCTGCATGATTAATTTTCGTTGTTAAAGTTTCACGTATTTTCTATTTTTTGTCACTGGATTGTGATGTGCAAAAAGTACGAAAGAGCTCCTCGCAATAAGGACTAGGCACGCACCTAGAATTGTATCTTGGGGGGGTGGTCCATGGTACAAGACAGTGCTTATATGTAGTAGTGAACCGATGTTATTCTACATCTTAGAAAACGATAAGTAATTTTTAATTACTCCCACCTCAGAAAAAATTATAGAAGTAGCTTTGTTTCTGTAAGGAAAGACAAAGAAAGTGTAAGATCAAAATCTTTAGTCTACTTAAATCATTTCTGTGCTAAGTAAGTATAGTACAAGTATTATTAGCAAAGTGTACGAATATATGTCGACTTACCAAGTTTTTTTCAGGAGGGGGGAGGGGTTCGGACCCAATGAGCCCCCCTCGCAGTTGCGTTCCTAGTAAGGACCTACACATGTGTACTGTGTAGGATAATTACTCAAACCTTAAGAATTAAATGTTCACTGGCGAACTTTCGCGAGTTATAATAGATATTACAGCAATAAGAAAATGAAGATTTTGGGCCACTCTTATTGTAGAACAAGAAAATTTTGAGATGTTTTCATTAATTAAATTTGTCCTTGATTGCTACTGTGAAATAGAAACGAAAACTGTTAATTATTTTACACTACTACAACATCTACTTACATTAAACTTCTCTAAGTTAACCAATGGTAATGGATATCCTATATTAACTATAGTTACGATTTAGAAATTTATATAATAGGTATAATCATAGAGTAATTGTAAAAACTTTAGTTAAGTAGATGTTGTGGTATGTAATAATAGTTACGATATGGAAATAAATATAATAAGAATTATCATAGGTTAATTGTGAGAAATTTAGTGTAATAATTTGTAGTAGTAAGTAATAATAAGTCACAATATAGAAATTAATATAATAGGAACGACCATAAGTTAATTGTGAGAAATTTGATGTAAGTAGATATTGTAGTGGTAAGCAATAATAGTTACGATATGGAGATAAATATAGTACCGGTAAGTATAATCATAGGCTGATTTTGAAAATTGTAATGTAAGTAGGTAATGGTGTGTAATAATAGGTACAATATGGAAATAAATATAATAGGAATGATTATGGATTTATTGTGTGAAATTTAATGTAAGTAGATTTTGTAATGGTGTGTAATAATAGTTGCGATAGGGAAATATAGATGATAGGAATGATGGTAGGTTAATTGTAAGAAATTTAATGTAAGTAGGTGTTGTAATGGTGTTTAATAATAGTTGCGAAGTGGAAATAAATATAATAAGAATGATCATAGATGAATTGTGAGAAATTTAATGTAAGAAGATGTTGTAATGGTGTGTAACAATAGTTACGATATGGAAATAAATATAATAGGATGAAAATTGGTTAATTGTGAGAAATTTAATGTAAGTAGATGTTGTAAATGTGTGTAACAATAGTTACGATATGGAAATAAATATAATAGGATGACCATTGGTTAATTGTGAGAAATTTAATGTAAGTAGATGTTGTAAATGTGTGTAACAATAGTTACGATATGGAAATAAATATAATAGGATGACCATTGGTTAATTGTGACAAATTATTGTAAACAAATGTTGTAACGGTGTGTAATAATAGTTACAATAAATACTATAATAAGAATGATGACAGGTTATTTGTGAGAAATTTCATGAAAATAGATGTTGTAATGGTATGTAATAATAGTTACGATATTGAAATAAATACAATAGGAATGATCATAGGTTAATTGTGAGAAATTTAATGCAAGTAGATATTGTAATGGTGTTTAATAATAGTTGAAAAGTGGAAATAAATATAATAAGAATGATCACACGTTAATTGTGAGAAATTTAATGTATGTAGAAGTCGTAGTGGTGTATAATAATAGATATGATATGGAAATAAATATAATAAGATTGATCATAGATGATTTGTGAGAAATTTAATGTAAGTAGATGTTGTAGTGGTATGTAATAATAGTTACGATATGAAAATTAATATAATAGAGTGATCACAGACTAATTGTGAGAAGTCCAATGGAAAGTTGGAAACTTTACTTTTCTAAACTTCGTCCTTATTTAAACATGTATATCCAACGTATGTTTTCTTTAGATGTTCAGTATTCTTATATCATACTCCAATATATAGAGCATACACAAGCGATTTCATTTAACCTACTATAGCGTAGGTAAGTACTTTTTATTTATAGACTTGTAAGTAATACTTAACGTTCAATATTTGTGTGATAAAGTATACAACATAACATCAAGTGAATTTTTTTTTTAAATCACTCCATCTTGGAATGCAAGTTATCTCGTGCAAAATATATTACACACACACACACACACACACACACACATATATATATATATATATATATATATATATATATATATATATATATATAACATTTTTTCTACATTTAAAGTAAGAAGCTATTCTTTCAGATAAAAGCGAGTCAACTTCGGGAAATTGGATTTCGCCATTTTGCTTTAAGCAAACTCCATTAAACGATGGATGTGTGTGTGTGTGTGTGTCTATGTATGTATAATATTAGCAAGTCTATCATAAGAAAAATACATCATGTATATACACGTACGTATGTTTGTGTATATATATATATATATATATGTGTGTGTGTGTGGCGTTGGATAGAATATTAAAACTCTTTAGTGACAAGTATGTTTGGAGCAGTCCTAAAAATCTTTTACGATTTGTAAGTGGAACATGTTATCAGGAGAGGTGACCATATTCTCCCTGTCATCTCTAAAATCAGTCTACGCTTTTACGACACCAGTGTATATTATCGTCGACGTCTTTGTAGAAAATAGTTTGAGAAGCAAGTCTCTCTATATGTGTATATATATGTGTGTGTATAACCCCCAACACTTTAACCAACACCAATAATGATTATGACAATGATTAAATTGCACAGTTTTTTTTTCTCTCAATCTTTTTTTCCTCCCACTTGGCTTCTTTCAAAATACACTTTTCCTTAATGCTTAACCCAAGATGAGATTCTGGACATTGGTCAAGATAGCTATCATTTCTGATATGGCTTCGACGTAAATTTAAACTTGAGTAAACAGTGCAATAAAAGAATCTAAAGGTAAAATAGCTTAAGAGTTATTTTCTTTTTTATATCTTTCTGGAGTCAATGTTGCCAACTTTAAATAAATATTATTTCCTTACTTTCGTAAAAAAAAAAAAGTGTATTAAACGTTACCATATGCTTCTTACAGTATATAGTAGATTAAAGTAAAGAAAGAAATCTTGACTCTTTTTATCATAATTTTATATCATAATAACTTTTTATATCATAATATTCTTAGCTAAAAGATAGTTAAAGTAAACAGACAGTGAATATATAAATCACTAACATCTAAACACCTATTGTAGAACATATCTAATATCATGGATTGTATTTCACATTAGTGTTCAAGTCATATTCTTTTAGAACATCTGATTATGTGTCATTTACGATGCTTTATAAATATACGGAAGTATGACAGCTTTCATCGATTTGTTTTAAAAATAAACAAAGACTAGCAAATACAAGGCAAAATCAAATGCATTCTTTCATGGCTAAAATAGGTCGAAATGTAGACAAATAGGATTTAAATGAAATGAAATGAAATTTTTGAGTTTTACGTCCCACGGTTATGCCGGCTAAGCTAAAGGAGACGGTGATGATGAGAAATAAATGAAATGGTGGAATGAAGAAAGTGGAAGAAAACGGGAGAACCCCGAAGAAACCCACACCCACGATGTTTGTCTACCACAAAGTTCACTTGGCGGGAGCAGGGCTTGAACCCAGAACCCTATGCGCCAGAGGTGAACGCTCTACCACTGAGCCACCGCGACCCAACAAACATAGAATTTAAACCACCCTAGCGTAAACAGATTTCAAAATAAAATGATTTGTGTAAACTTATGATATACTTATCATTATCTGGGTTCTAGCTGCTATCCCCCCAGTTTTCACTTTCTAGATCCGCCACTGTTCACCACCCTTGTTACACGAAACGGAATCAGTTGTTTATAGGGATGCTCATGAAACGAAAGTTAAAACTACCTCGCCTCGAAATTGTGTCTTGAACTCTCGTCTCGAAAAAAAACTGTATTTGTTTCTGTAGGAAAGGTTCTGTCTCGTCTCGAATCTTATTGCGAAAATTCTCTGTTGTTTCTTGAGCAACCGTAGGATTCAAACCACTGTTCGGATTTATATATGATTCAAATACTCCCCACCGGGAATGGAACCTAGGAGAACGCGCACAATCATTAAATTATTTTTAAAAAACTTAAGTAAAGCTTGTATTTTATTCGTTATTACTAGCAGAAACATTGTATTTTATACGTTCTTCACATGGGATGAATAATGTTTATGCAAAAACTGTTTGAAAGCAAAGAAACGCGTGAAATATTTATAACGACGCAATTGTTGGGCCAGCAACCTAGACGACAGTAAAGTAATGTGGGTTATCTATCTCTCAGGCACTGTGGTTCAATGTGTACGTAAAATGGTTGTGCATCTTGGATTGCTGAAATACCTCTTGGAGTCGCAAATCGAAAAATTTGGTACGATTAGCTCTGGTGAACATTATCTGTATATAATAAATTTGGTGATTCTATTTTATTTTATATATTAGTATAGATATACAACCGTATACTACGCTGAATCTTAAAAAAAAATTAACATGCAATAGACACTTGTGGATTCATATTATATACATGAAACAAATCTCAGTATTGAGAATATATTATTTTGAAAGTCTATATACAGGGTGTTTCAAAACAACACCGACAACGTATGGGAGGTGATTCCTGATACAAGACAAAAAGTATAGATCAACCTGGTGCACAAATGCTTCCTTTCGGAGTTATAGGTTGCAGAAAACATGAAAGAGTGAACTTCAAAGGTCCATAGCTCCAAAACTTTGTGATGTACCGTAGTCGGGTCAAGACTTCACTTAGGAATTAATATGTGCATTATCCAAAAATGCATGTTTTAGAGCCCTAAGGTACTCATGCAACAATTTTTATAGAGGGAGTTTGACTACGGGCATATAATTTGAAATACTCACCAACTATCTCTATAAAAATTGTTGCGGAAGTTCCGCAGGATTCTGAAACAAGGATATTTGGATAGGCACCTACTAGTTCCTAAGTGAAGTATTGACCCGACTACGGTAGGTCCCATAGTATTGGAGCTATGGACCTTTAAAGTTCATTTTTTTCGTGTTTTCGGCAGCTTATTACTCCTAAAGGAAGCATTTGCACACCCAGGTTGGTCTATACTTTTTGTCTTATCTTGGTGTCAGGAATCACCTCCCAAATGTTGTCGGTGTTGTTTTGAAACACCCTGTATATTGGGGTCTATGCTCATTAAAATAACATAATCTAATAAGGAAAATGGTTTTATAAATAGATGTACAGAGAACAAACAGATAATTATTCACACATTTAACCAGAGGAAAGTAAATTAATCCGTTTTCTGATTGTTTATACAAAATACGAATAAGACCTTCAATTGCCTTGTCTGGTAAGATTTTATGCTTGAGTATCTTCTCCTGATACTGATTAAGAAGAAAGGTTTGGCAACATAAACCTGTCAACCGCAAATGCGGTAAGAAAATTTACTGTCATTAACAATATGTATCGACAGACAAGAAAACAATACCTGGAAACAGTGTTAGTAAATTATTTCTAAGTGGGTTACAGTTGGGTTTTTAATTTGGTGTAACGAATAATATTCCAACGTTTGTATAATCGTTCATTTGATGTACTGCAAGTTTCGGTTGTAAATATTAACATTCGTTAACGTATATTCCCTGGCTTAAGGCAATATTACATAGGTATTATTATTATTTTTTAGTTTAACGTCCCACGTTGTGCACCAAAAGTAAAGGAAACGGTGATCAAAAGAAGGATGAAAATGGTGGAATGAAGAAAGTTTGAGGAAACGGGAGAATCTCGGGAAAAAACACGTACACATTGTTTGTCCATCACAAAGCCTACTTGGCGGGGACTTGGATCGAACCAGGGACCTCATGTACTCTATCCTTCTTTCCTGTAGCTGTTTCTCTCTGTCACTACTTCAAGCATAAAAGAAAATGACTCCAGAAGGTACAAAATTGAACTTATATACCAAGAAACCTACACTGAGGAAGGTCCGTTTATCAGGACAGCGGTATATTGTACAAATATACGGAATTCTTATGTTTATTACGGAAATCTCTACGGAGCATACGTTATCCTATGATACATACGTGTTGCCATTTTCCCGCTGTTACGTCATGGCCCGCTGAAGGATGTCTATGCCATCTAACAATCTTCCGTATATAACATACGTATACGTATATTACATTCGTCAGTTATGTGTTATACCTAGGTATACGTCAATCTGTAAGTGAGAACCTGATTGGCTATATACATTTCTTTCTTTTGTACGGAAAGTATGTTTATTCGGAACACTTATACGGAAAGTATGTGCAAAACATTTTCTGTTATGCGTTTGTTGCAGTGGACTTTAAATCACGAAAAAAAAAAAAAAAAAAACTCCAGGATTTACAGATGTAACCTACGTTTTTACTTACGTCACATACGCGTTTTTATCAGTGTAATTATTTCTAGGCATGTGGCTAATATAAAGTTCGCGTTTGGTGTGTGCGTAGTGCCGGGTTCGATTCTTGTGGGGTACCCGAGTATACTGGTTCGGATCCTACTTTAAGCAATAGGTTCCTTTTCACACATAATATCCGTGCTGAAAGTTCCATCAATCAATCAAAATGTCAGTCTTGTTTAAAAAAAAAATGATCACTCATTTCTCTTTGTAAAGCCTATTCACAGTTGTAATTATATCAATAATCTTTGGCCAATTGGAATCTTTATTTAGAACCGAAGTATTAAAATTTCCTACGAACCCTTTCCTTCTTAAATATGGTCTTCTAAAGCATGATGTGTGGCCAAATTTTTCAAAACCAGACTGCACTTCCATCGTCCTAGCCTTACTGGAATAACGCTCTTCTTGAGATCAGCGAAGTCAAGCAGTGTTAGATTTTGTCCGAGGAAAGATGGATGACAGTTTTTTTTTTTTTTTTTTTTTTTAAATAACAAATTGTTGGTATTGTGATGTTCACCCAGCATCGTAAGGACAGTTGGGGAGCAACTTACAAGAAAAAATGCAGCAAACTTCGGTCTAGAAAGCCAGCGTTAACGGTGATGGCTATACATATAACCTCAAAGCCATAAGTATCATAACACTCTGGACCCAAAGAGTTATTGAGCCAGACGAAGGTTCTGTACCTATAACTGGTGGGTGTTGTGGTTCAAAAACCTATTTTCACATCAAAGTTGGATAAATATTTTACTTTCTCGGAGTGCAGACTGTGACTTTGATTGACAAATCACAGTGGAAAGGAAAAGACACAATGGTAGATTTTTCTTTTTTTTTAAAAAAAAAAAATCTTCCAATTAGTGAGTCTACGTTACTTGTGTGTATACTGTATTTAAGAAGATTGCAACCTTGCCAATGTCTTTCTCTGCTTTCATCTCTTGGACTTGGGGAACGACCTTATAGTTACTCTTCACTAAGAATCTTTCTCCCCTTCACTGCAGCAGCAGCACACAGCTAGAGCAAGGACAAAACTAACCGGTTGTCATGGCAACGGACGAGAGATAGAGAGAATTTTTTCTCCCTTTTCCTCATTTTCTTTCTTTCTCTCTCTCTCTCTCTCTCGTCCGTGAAACCAACTTGTTCTTCTCTCTCTCTCTCTCCACACCCGCCCTTTGTCGGCCTCCTCTTGCCACGTCATTACTTTCCAGCGACCTCTGCAGTAATTGAAACTTGGGGGCGGAGATGGTTCACGAGATACTGGGCACAGAATAAAAGAGGGTAAAAAAAAGTGTGAATTGTGTGCGATAGATAGATAGGTTCATTCGTCTGATGATAATAACCAGTACTAGTCCTATCATTATGGAACAATTACAGCTTTATCAGTTCAATTTTTAATAGAAATAATATTATCTTAAACGTAGTGTATGTAGTATACAGGATTTCCGATGTACACTCGTGTCCAAAATTATTGTCGCATGTCTATAAATATATTGTTGTAGGAATATAATTTGATAACGAATTCGCCCGGTATTTCTTATAATGTTAGTATGTGTATAATCGGCATAGACATGTATGTGGCAAATTTCATGTCAAAAGAACAATAAAACGAAAATAAAACTTTCTTGTCCATTTAACAACATTTTGTTTTACTCATTCTAATTTTCGTATTTATAATTCTTTTCCTGTGAAATTTACCACAAATATACATTTTCCCGATTATACACATAGTTTCAGTATTAAAAGTACCCTGCAAAATCATTATCAAATTATATTCTTACAAGAAGACAGTTATAGATATGCGACAATAATTTTGGACATGAGTGTACACGTGCGCTCAACTGAATATGAATATAGTACATGTACAATATGGTTGCCCCTGTTATGAGAATGTATTATCATCGTTATAATAGGAACTCCAGCGGACATGTTCTGTTATTTAATTAGTGCATATTTACATAAACAAATAAACAATTTAAACAAATACCATAAATCATTATTTTACAATTAATGAGATACTTCTTATAGCGCAATAAAATCTCATTTTCTAGAATACTCTCAAAAACTACATACTCTAGTATCATATAGTTCTCTTGGTTTACCTGGACCAGTTCCCGTGCTGTGTCAACGGCCACTATAACGTTACACATATAGAATATGTAGAACGAACTGAGATCTTAGTATTGGCAATCAGCTTCAACATACGGACCTAAGTTTGCACTTATAGAGTTGCGAAACGATCTTCGCAGAAATAAAAATGCATATATATCCGTATGACCCTATAAAATACCAAAATTGCTTTATATATTGACGTTAGGGACAGTATAACAATGTACCAAAAAGAATACTATAGATCCAATGTGTACTTTGAGTAGATAATCCGTTCCTCATATTTCTGGGATCAGTTAGTTGCATTATCCACTTCAGAGTCGATGTTTGAATATTAGCACATTGTTTCGAAATGATCATACGAACATGTATTTTTCAACATAATCCATTGATAGTGCAGATTCAAAAGGACGAAATGCCACACGAAATGCTACAGATCAATAACAAACGTATAACTATAGAGAACTGACTGGAGCATGTTTCTATAGTGATAACATGGAAACGTACTTTACACAAAGGCCAATTTTCTCCTGTGTATATGCTCAAGTGATTGTGAACGTTTGTTATGTGTGGTTGTTTTGCTTTCTGTTTCCAATTCCTGTACCGGGACGTTTTGACTGAGATTTGCTATTGAATTCCTCTTATTCGTATCAGCAAATGACTCTCTTCACCACCATTTAATAGCCACGTTAGTATAGTAAAATGCATAAATAACATGTGTTAAACTGTTTAATTCTTAAACAATTCTATCAGATGTAAAGTTTTAAACATTTTATTCATTCTTCATATTCTTAAGAATATTCTTCCCGGCGAAATTAAAATACCGCTAATTTTACAGTAATTATGTGATATCTTCAAATAGATAAAAGATAATTGAAATATGGAACAAGAGCGCCCTAGACAATATTATTTTGCGTGAGGTACCGTTATAACAAGTCACCTAGTGGCTTTCCATTTTCGGATGTTTAGAAACGCGAAAATAAACGCCCATTTTTCAAAATGGCTCGAAATCGAAAGCAGATAAGTGAGTCGTGATAACGGTTTCTCATGTAAAATAATATTGTCTAGGGCGCTCTTGTTCCACATTTCGATTATCTTTTATCTATTTGAAGATATCACATAATTACTGTAAAATTAGCGGCATTTTAATTTCGCCGGGATGAAGACTCTTTAAGTGTTTTATTTCGTTACTTACAATAGTATTCATAGTGGTGGTTCTGTAGTTAGCCCGACCCGACCCGTGACCCCAATTGGCTGACCCGACCCGATGACCCGACCCGACCCGTTTGAGAGCACTAGTTAGTACTGATTACATTATTATCTATTTGTTTGATTATTATTATTTATGTTTATTCCAATGATACCAGTAATAATGACTAGAATTAAGTCATGCAGCATGTTGTGCAATTTGTATATTGATTCTCAAAAATAATTTTAATTATAGAATAAAAAATCTTTCAATTTATCATCCCACGATTATGACTGTTGGGCTAAAGTAGACGGATGATTAAGTCAAATAAATTATAATAGAAGAATCGGTGGAATGAGGATGTGGGAGGAAACGGGAGTACCCCGAGAGAACTCACGGACACGCTGTTGCCCACCACAAACTTACTTGGCCGGGATCGAACCAGGGAGCCACTGAACACTGTGCCCAGGGCCGTATTTCCCATTAGGCCGACTAAGTCATGCCTAGAGCGCAAAATTTAGTTTAAATAATATTTGTATTTATTTATTTATTTTTTTGGAGTTAAAACTGAACAGAAAGAGCAAATAAAGCAAACAAGAACTACATTAGCATAGAAGCACCACAGATTTATGTAGTAATGACACAACACACTTTTTTTCTCCTAAATAGTGCCCCTGACTATAAGATACAGAGTTATTGTTGGTCTGTACAACCAATAAGTACTAGTAACTTAGATGTGATTTGTTTATAAGTATTGGATCTAGAAGTGGAAACCTTAACAACCATTTCGGGTAAACCCGCTGAATGACGTCACTGAGCATGTAGATAGTCCAACTAAACTGAAATTACAAGTTGACTTCAAATTTCTAAAGTATCTTATCTATCAGTAAAGTAGCATTATTCTGAGGGCTGAAAACTATCATTCCCTGAGCAAAGAACAATATTA
Organism: Thermobia domestica; assembly: GCF_964235325.1. Lineage (NCBI taxonomy): Eukaryota > Metazoa > Arthropoda > Insecta > Zygentoma > Lepismatidae > Thermobia > Thermobia domestica. Next base: position 58,111,386 of record NC_137466.1, on the reverse strand, counting down.
CGTGAAATACTATCCGTGTTAATAAAAGTAAAACTCAGGTAAAGAGTAAAAATGATCACGCCTAGAAGTTTAAAATTTCACTGGTAGATGTCAGCAGCTGGAGGATGTTCCTGCCATCTAACGGCGCGATGTGTAACTATTGGCATTTTAGAGTTAGGAATTAGATTTCAGGATTTTTGGCATCCATTACCATGTTAGCACATCACGTATGAGGGATTACAGCTATCGGGGATCACATTGCGCGAGAAATTGGGAAGGAAGAAAAGAATGGGGAAGTAAGGAAGCAGTTTGGGATCATTGTGTGAGGTATCATCCCGGTTCTATTTACCTTGTATGAAATAGGTAAAACCAGGAAAGAAGCTTTATGTTTTTACCGAGTATCTCCACCAGCTGTCGAACCCGGGACCACTCACATTAAAGATAAGTGCATTAACGACTACGCTACGCGGGGTCGCACACTTTTATTTCAATTAGTTGAAAGTGGGATATAGATAGCCACCGTTAACCATCGTTACGGATTGACTCCATTAACGAATTCGGCCGAGAAAACCGCTTTAGCAATTTATTGCCCACCATTATCCGTGAAGATGTTAAAGGATTTGACTCAACGAATTCGGCCGAGATAATCGCTCTAGCTATTTACTGTTAACCGTTATCCGTGAAGTGTTAACGGATTCACTTAATTAACGAATTCGGCCGAGATAATCGCTCTAGCTATTTATTGCCCATCGTTATCCGTGAAGATGTTAACGGATTGACTCAATTAACGAATTCGGCCGAGATAATCATTCTAACTGTATATTTCGAGAGACAGAGTTAAAAAAAAACTTCGTTTTCTCTCAAGAAGGAGTAAGATGATTCATATTTACCCTAAGACGCTTCTGAGCTAAGTGAATACTGATATAAATTTGAATGTGAGGTACTTAACGTTTTACCTACAAAATCAGCATAATGTCTAATAATAATAATGCTAAATTGCTGGTAACACTATGGTGGTCCCCAGAAATCATTCAGTACGCCGCACATAGAAAATCCTATTGCATACCCTGAAAGCAGTAAGTGCAATGACATTTCAACACAAAAATAATAACTGTGACGATAACATTCATAAAGAATTGCTGCCCCACTTATTGGAATACATTATGAGTACAAAATCTCTAAGTACGAAAATTTACAATTTACATATAACCTGTTTCATTATTGTTTCAGCTAGGGCCTAATATTACTACAAGTGTGAACAAACAAACAAACAAAAATTAGGGTCCTATCTTGGTTATATAATTTACTTACCCATCTTTGTTGCAAGATATCTGGATTTGATTGACGGTGAGAACCCATGTAGTTTTGAGTAGCACATTATGCTGTTGGTTCACGTCATATAAAGTATTATGCTACTGAGAGCCACGCTAAATTCCAAGTTAAGGAAATTACGTAGTCTGTTCTATTTTTAATACTGCTTTTCTTTCTAATGGAAAAGTATGGGTTTCCGCTGAAAATGCAATGTCATTGTGTGTTCATAGTGTAGCTAAAAGTAAACAAGCAGTTATTATTTTACTTCTAAGGCATCGTATACCTTTCCATTAGATGTCCATTAGATTGAAAGCACATTTTCCTAGCTTTTGAATTAACCTATTAAAGCAAGATATATATATTAAAGCAAGATATAAGCGTCAATTACTCGCGTCGCTGTGTTAAAATAATAATAATAATAATAATAAAATGGTAATATGTTCCATTAGTCAGTCACTTTTTACTATTACTGAAGCACACTCTGATATCGGTCATTTTCGATCATTATATATATATATATATATATATATCCTCTCTTCTCTTCCCCAACTTTCGGGCCTAAACTCGGATTTAACCCGCGTTAGAAGTGTCACTGTTCATCTCAGCGACCCCGACAACTAAGGATTCGGGGCTAATATCGGTCATTTTTGATCATTTTTATCCCTTCTCCAAGTTTTGGGGCTAAATTTGGATTTAAGCGGCAACGGAACTGTTGCTGTTCATCTCAGCGACCCTGAAACTATGGATTCGACACTGATATCAGTCATTTTCGATCATTTTTAAATATCTCCCTCTTTCATAAGTTGCACCGTCAAAGTGAAATGACTAAAAAAATTCCAGGCCCGAACCTCATCTATGTTCAAAATTTGATCTAGATCGATCGGGCGGTTCAAGAGTTGTTAAGTCACAAAGATAGTCACTTTTAATTTTATTTATATAGATTATTTTCTCTTCAAGAATGCGAAGTTTTAGATACAAGTTGAACCATTTATTTACAAGTGACAGTTTCTGGTAACAGCGGAGCAGAATAATTATGTTTATAAGAGAAAAATATCTCAGTATGTGAGTAACGCTAATCTGCAACTGGCACAACATTTAAGAAACACGGGTTGCATAAACATTGGGCGAAACATATTTAGATATTCTTTACCTTTATAAACGCAAGACGCTTCGCTCTGTCAGTCACCCTAAATCCTAATTGTTCACAGTATGGATACTAGTTGTCGCTAGCTGTGCTTCTTTTACTGGTTACAAGAGATGTCGCTTGTATGTAGGTAATATGCGGACGAGCTGAAGGATTTGGGAGGGGAGACAGCTAGTATATGTAATTTTTGACAACAGCATATAAACAGCTCTTGCTGACTGAAATGTAGTGAATATTATTTTCTATCATTGTTATTCTGGTTTTCTAGAAAACAGTTTCTTACCTTTTACTTTAGCTCTCCAACTCACCACTGCTTCACGCAAGGGCACCGATTCCAGGGGTCCGGGGATCCCCCCAAAGGTCATGTCATACAATATTTGACATAATTTGAATGCATAATTTGTCTTAAAATCCTCATATGTGCGTTCTGTATCTGAATGCACTCCCCAAATTTACAGAGAAATCGGCGCCCTTGGCTTCACGATAAATCTTGAAAAATCTGTACCCTATAGTCGATCCCACCAAAAATATTTCCCCTCAAACCCACACTGAAGAAACCTGGACATTACGGAAGTTAGAGAAGAAATATTTAGAGAGCTTCGAAATTTGGCATTGGAGGAAGATAAAGAAGATAAAATGGACAGGGAGGGTAACAAACGAAGATGTTTTAAAACGATTAGGAGAGAAGAGGACATGTCTAGCCAACATCCTTCGTAGGAAAGACAATTGGATTGGACACGTCTTGTGAAGAAATTGTCTTCATACCGCCACAGAAGGAAAGATGGGAGGAAAGCGAGGAATAGGAAGAACATCACAACTGATCAATGATTTGAAAAATGTAGAAGAAAATATTGAGAGTTAAAAGAGGAAGCTGAAGATCGAGAATCATGGAAAAAATATTCCCAGGCCCAAATTTAAAATTAGCAAAAAAGAAACTCTTTAATCCCAGGACCTGCAGAAAGGCAAAATACTTAATAACGGTAATAGTAAGTTCTAATGATTCATTTTAATGACAAGTAATTCATTAGTAGTTTTTCGGAAATTTCACATTATTTTTTAAATTCTGAAGTTTTGTTTCAAAAGTACATGAAAGTAAAATAAGTAAGTTATTTTTATTTCCTTTTAAGTACACATTTGAGGGTCTATTTATTATATAAATCATTTGGTTTCTATGGCAGCCACAAAATGAGAATAATAAAGTTGAATGGGAATCCGTAAGCCCTGTTTAACTTGGAAGTATGTATGGACACAGGAAGAGATCTAGCAAGACTATCTGAAGATTATTATTACTATTATTATTATGTTTATTCGCCATCCCATATACAGTGATTTGAATATAGAGTACACAAAAAACATTTAACAAGGATTATTTTGACTCAGTGATATATTCCTTATTTTAGGACAAGCTTTACAAGTTCACTCGATTTAATTTTGACGATCCTTCATAACAGAAACAGGTAACTTTCCCTTTCTATGTTTCTTACGCTTTTATACTTTCATATACTTTGTAGTTATCTTTCAGTGCAATCTTTTGACACCTGGATACATAAGAGAGAGAAAGAGGGAGTTAACAGATTTATTGAGAAGAGAGAAGAAATTCATATTAGTAGCCTTTCCGTGTGTGACGATGTTTCGTCATCTGTATGTCATACTGAGTCTGTCCGAACGGGTCTATATGGATCAATGAATCTGGTGGGTCACGAGTTTGACCGCTTTCGGGTCACGAAATCACGAACCTCGTGAACGTTCCATTACATGCGTACATTACACATTTTCTGAACCTTTCCTCTGTGTATTTCCTACTCCTTGTTTTCTGTGTCTATAACGATTAGAGTCTTAGCTACGAGTATTTGAAATTAACTCTATGCTGATTGCATCTTCCTACAACTCAGCAAAGTATAGCACCAATAATGACCTTACGTTTCAGAATGAACTTGGTAACTGATTAAAATATTCTTGTCAGAGTTAAAAGTACTCTCAATTCGGGCAGCATAGAATGGCAAACTACATTCTTTAGCTTACGCGAGCTTACTCGCGGCTAAAGGTTAGCGTACATACCTTTGACTTGGAAGACCCGGGTTCGATTCACGGTGGAACACATGTGGTTCAGATCCTACGTTGAGCTCTAGATTCACGTCTCATACAGTCTTGCTGCTGAAAGAAACGCTAAACTGGAAATCAAATAAAATCTTTCAGTTACGCATGGGAACCTGGGTAACTTTTATTTGCGGGTTGGATCCTCCTGCTGACCGCCATTTGGGCAACACAATTAAATGATGACAAACATGGGTATAATCCATAGTGAACAAAATTAAAAGTCATTAAGGTTGGCTGAACACGGTCCATCTAATACTCCTACGTAACCTCGAATTATCTCATGGCTGTATGGTTAGCGTACACGCCTTCGATGTGAGAGATCCGGGTTCCATTTCTGGTGGGAGTTGATATGGCTCGGATTCTACATTAAGTTGTATGCCCACGTCTCATGTAGCCTCAGTGCTAAACGAGACATTAATATCCAAATCAACCAACCAGCGTACGTAACTTCCTAATACTTATATATGACTGACTGTACAAAAGGCGTAATCCTCTAATCAACAGCATCATAAGTACGATTTTGGAATCATTGATAGGCCGTATGCTATACATATAAACCGAGAAATCCATACACCGCCAGTGTCTCCTCCTAAAATATCCGGAAAATTCTTACCGTTTATACGAGAGCAATGTTGTCACAGTCCTATCTCTGAAGTGGCCTGAAAAATAGTACCAAATTGAAGCAAAAAGGGGCTGAATTCATTATTTTATACCAGCGTAATAGACTACATGGCTCTATAACACGAAACTAAAAGAGGTAAAATTTTAGAACACCCCCCTCTTCCAAGAGTCTAAATCAAGAAAGTGCACTTTCTAAAAAATTACTTTTTAAAAACATCCAAATAGGAGGCCCCCGAACAACTATGGAAGTAGATGAAACTTTTCTCGCACGTAGGAAGTACAACAAAGTCGCAAAAATTAAATGGGAAAACAGTTATCATCTTTGGTATGTATTGTAAGGAAACCAAACACGCCTTTATTTCGAAGTGACCAATAAACCAAAACGGTATTATGGCCATATATGAAAAAAATATATGAAACGAGCAACAAATCAATAATCTCCGAGTTCGTGTGTAAACAGTACATTATAATAAAATATTAAAATATAAATTATTGCACCCTATTCTCGCTTATTTCACGACCGAAGGAGGATAATAGAACGTAAGAAGAATATAAGGTAAGAAAACTGACATTTGTAAAAAATGTAAAACCGGTCCAGGGTCCTAAAACCTTCCCTGAAAGACATCACAACACATTATTAATAAATGGTGCTGAATTGGGTAGAATTGTACCAAGCTTTTCACAAAAGGGGCTGAAAATGCCAGCGTGGTACCAACGGGCCGATGAATGATAAAAAGGGCTGAATTTGGTACACTTGTACCAAGTGTGGCAACACTGTACAATAGTCTTCAACTGTGATCCTCAAACATTAATTTCAATTTCACGAAAATTTCGTTCGTTCGTTTGTTCATAGCTAGTCATAATGACTAGCACCCTTTTAGAGGGTTACGCCCTCTCTTAGGGAAGAGTGCTGCATAAATGGAGGATTTAACGGATTGTGTGATGGTCTCATAGAAGTTCTTTATTACATTATAATAATTGATAAGGTCTTAAGGATCTTTCCGATCCTTAACATTTAGTAGGAAATTAACAAGGAAATTGCAGTTAGTGTAGTATTGTACAGAACTGGAGCAGTAGAAATATGGAAATAATAATGGATATCTAGTGATGAAGTATATCATACTTGTAGATTGTGAGTGATGAGCATGAGGGATGAGGCGAGGTGTGCTATCACATCACAACACAGAAGTGTTAGTCAGACAGATGAAGTTATCTTCTCGCCTAGGGGCTGCTCTAGGCTTCAATGTAGACAATGGAAGCCCTGTTAGTATCAGATGGATTCAGCGTGCAAATGATGGAAATATGAGTGGAAGATGATCATGAACTTGATAGTCTGTCAGGAGCTCCTGGTCTAAGGCGTCAGGGAGTAGGGTGTAGCAGTAGAGCGTATAGAGTAACGATAGCGGTGGAGGGTAATATCGAGATGGAGAAGGATGGAGAGCTAAGTGGTGCATAGTATTCAGAAGTAAAGGGTGTTGGGTTTTATAACGAGAGTATATGCATTCGAGACGTAAAGTTTTTAAGATGAAACTGAAGTGTAGGAAACGGAATTCGGTTGTACAAGTCTGCTGTAGGACTAGGCAGTTTGACTCGATATGCAATGCGGAAAGCATATCGTTCTCACACTAATAACTTTTCGTAAATTGTGCGGGTGGCCGCAATCCATGCAAATTTTTCGGCAACTGAGCACAGAGCGTAAGAAGCCCTTGCATGTATTCAGAATTGTTCACGAAAATTTTGCAACGAATTTTCTAATAAAGTGTTCTGAAATTATAGTACAAGCGTCAAACTAATTATGCTTCTCGAAATTAACTTATAGTTTTAATTTTGTAAAAAAGAAATAAAACTTGAAAATAGACTGAAAAAAATAAAAATTTCGAAAAATACATGAAATGTTCAGCCTATTGTTCATCACATATTAGTAATTGTTATTTTTAAGTGTTTGCACTAGTGCCACCTAGACGGCAACTTTATAAAATATTTGAAACCTATGTATCTCTTCTAAAACAGTGATTATCTTTCTAGGTCTGTCACTTCCATCTAAAGGTTCTGTAATATTATACTGAGTTACTTGATCTCTTTTTCGGTAAATCACGCGCAGAAGCAGGCCCGCAACCAGAGGGGGGCTAGGGAGGTCTGGCCCCCCTAAACTTTTCGTAGACCTTAACACAAAATGCTATTATTAATACAAAAAACACAATTTAGCTATTTGTAAGAGAATTTCTAATGACTTAGCCCTACTAACATATTCATGCCCCTCCAAACCTCTGTGGCTGGTTGCGGGCCTGCGCAGAAGAAAAGGAGCTGACGTTCATATAAGACAATGGTGACACCAACAGCGCAGTCGATGATTTTACTATTATACTACTTTATAGATCAATAAGTAGACATACACACTTGCTTGTCCTGTTCTATTATTTTGTCTCTGATTTTCTCGGATTGTAAAAGCTCGCTCCCGCACCATATATATCTAGCAAGTTGAAAATAACAGATCTACATTACCTGTTTCGAAGCCTACCCAGGAAGCAGCGGGCTCAATTTCTGTGTAACGTTTCTTTAAAGAGGGTTGTGGGAGGGGCAGAGAGCGTTCCGGTATACAGGGCCGGATTCAGGATTTTTTTGACGGGGTGTGAACCAACAACTACCATTACATTTGAATTAAATTTGTATTTTCTAAATGCCTTTAGGCATTTGTGGTATGAGTGAGGATATTGTTTTGCTTGGTGAATCCTCTTCCTTCGACCTTCAGAAAATCGACTTAAACTGTTGCTTTCGCAAAACTCCTCTTTCTTTTAAACCCCAAACGGAAACATGACCACAGAGAGTTTCGGAAAGTGTTGCTGTTTTCACTGATTCCTTCTCATTTTAGATAGTGTACATTTACAATGAAGAAGGGTGCACGTGCACCAGTGCACTCCCTCTAAATCCGGCCCTGCAGGTATGTATGTTTCGTTGCCAGATATTCAAGCAAAATATCCAGATCCGAGGAGATCCAAGGGATTTATAGGAAGGTATGGGACCCCTCGCAACCAGTGTTTCTTCCAGACATGTTTTTGGGGGGTGCACTGCCCCCCGGAACTCTGGGATTGCCCTCCGGAAAAGACCAAAATAATCCATTTATAATATAATAATAAATAGAATAGTACCAGTAGTGCCTTCTCGATTACTAAGTGTGCTCCCCGGAATATTATGTCTGAAGGAAACACTGCTCGCAACTCTCTTCCAGTGTCGTCGCCCATGCCGGAAAAATATATGGTACGTTTAGTGCACAAGAGTTTCAAGTCCACTTTTTGGTCATTTTGGACATATTTCAATCTTTAAGATTTCTGCCTGAGGCCTCCTGAAGCAGAGCATAGAACATTCACTTCCAGACATTGGAAATAACTGGAATACTGCATGAAATAGACTATAAACTTTTCCATGTAGTTAAGAGGCCTCATACCGGCGAAATTAAAATACCGCTAATTTTACGGTAATCATGTAATATCTTCATATAGATAAAAGATAATCGAAATGTGGAACAAGAGCGCCCTAGACAATATCATTTTACATGAAATACCGTTATCACGATTCACTTATCTGCTTTCGATTTCGAGCCATTTTGAAAATCGGCATTTATTTTCGCGTTTCTAAACGGCTGAAAACGGAAAGCCACTAGGTGACTTATGATAACAGTATTTCACGCAAAATAATATTGTCTAGGGCGCTCTTGTTCCATATTTCAATTATATTTTATCTATTTGAAGATATCACATGATTACCGTACAATTAGCGGTATTTTAATTTCGCCGGGATGAGGCCTCTTAAGCATATTGTGCAAATTTACATTTCTTTTTCTTTCTTTCTTTTTTTCTTTCTTTCTTTCTTTTTTTTTTTTTTACAACTTTGCGAATTGAACTTGGTTTCCTCGTGACATGAGCGCTTGTTGGTTACGGTGGCTCAGTGGTAGAGCGCTTACTTCTGGTACATGGGGTCCCTGGTTCGATCCCCGCCCAAGTAAGTTTGTGGTGGACAACGTCATGTCCGTGGGTTTTCTCGGGTGTACTCTCATTTCCTCCTATATTCTCATACCACTAATTTTTCCATCATAAGTCACTTGCCAAAATGTCGTCTGCCTTCGCCCAAAGGGCATAAACGTTTGACGTTAAACAAAGTTTTCATTTTTTTCATGTGCCCATATTTGATCTCAGAAGAGTTTCGATTTCAGAAATATAAACTAACGAAAATATGAGCATGATTTAAAAAAAAAAACATTACAGAAATGAATTTTACTCAAACGATAATAATAATAATAATAATAATAATAATAATAATAATAATAATAATAATAATAATAATAATAATAATAATAATAATAATAATAATAATAATAATAATTGGCCAGCGTCCAAATCGCTGCTCAAAACAATTGACTCTCATTTTCTAATCATTAATCTTGATTGAAACGCAATATGACTAAAACCCTTTCCTCACATATGTCTTGATCAAGAGTGAATATTTGGGAGAACGAGGCAAAAATAAATGGAAAAAGTTATACAAACCATCAATCATTGAATGGATTTATTATATTTTTTTTAAAAAAAAATATATCGTTTTATTAAACACACTGCTGATGAGTATGACAAATTGACGTAGACTAGTGTTGATTAAAAAAAAAAAAAAAGAACAGAAATGACTATATGTGATATTCTGTACCCTACATGATCCTATAATAATTAAAATGCAATAAATATAATTCCATCTTAAAATTAGGTCACTAAAGGAATTAAATATTACAGAGTATTCGTAGAAGACAAATCACCACGAAATACAGTATTATCCCACATTTTACATTCTCGCTAACGTCTTCCTGCATTTTAGAACATATTTCTTAAAAATCCACTCAGTTTCCCTACATTCACAATGTATTAAAAGCCTCATTTTGACGTTTATTAAATTTTAATTTCAATTTACGCCACGTCATGTCGATGTCTATCGTGTAAGCAAGGTGGCATCACAGAGAATACAGCACATGTCATGACGAAATTAACCATGACTTCCTGCTTCTCGCTAAGATGGCGCTCGTGATCTGTGTGCTACCTGTCGAGTTTCACTGCATCAAGCAAGTGAAAAACTTGCTCATTTTCCAATTCCGTTGTTCTATCAGTGGTTCTCAATCTAATTCCTATTACGACCCCCAGTTTATCATATCTTCTTGCCAGCGACCCCCTTAAAATTTCTGGTTTGTAATAACCTTGTAATTTTAAATATAACTATTATGGAGATTTTACGATATCCCTGTATTTCTATAATACAGTAGTAGAATCCATTTCTTGTATATAATGGTAAATTCCCTAAAAGCGAAGTGGATTAAAACCAAATTTGTTCAGTTCATTCATATTACAAATATCTAATCCGATCCGTAAAAAAGATTGAAAATAAAATTTAAAAATATTTTCCGATATTAGATTCTAATTATGCTTATCTTCGCGACTCCCAGGTTGAGAAGCTCTGTTCTATGGAGACTAACTTTCTGGTCAGTGGTTCAACACAGTGACAAAGCCAAAGGGAGGCTTGCCGGTGGCAGATCTTGCCCCCTCGCCCATTACCCCCAAACATGTTGAATTTTAATGTAAGTCAACTAGTCAAGCAATACAATAAATTTACCCTTTTCGGTGCACACATAAAAAAAAGCAGTTTTTCGAAAAATATATCTGCCTGTTCCCCCATCCCCAAAGTAAAACTAGCGTTGTAATCCACCCCCCCCCCTATTCATTCATTCATTCATTAACATCTGAACGTCTTTACAAACGACATTCTAATGGCAACAATTCACGCATCACTACTGGTGGAAAATGGAAAACGTTAAATGAAAAAAAGAGCAGTACTTTTTTCACTATTTTTTATTTTTTTCAGGAACCAAACTTCCGAAGAGAAGGAAGGAAAATACCTTGAACCTTGAACCTTGCACGAAGACTAAGAAGTAAGTTAGTGCAATACACACATTCATAGATGTAGCCAGAACTTGCCATAAGGGTTTGCACAAAGATAACTAAAGCTTATCCACCTGCTCATTACGCATGTTTATAGTATTACGTTTAGGTGATTATCAGGTAAAATGTTATTTTAATAAACTGAAAATTTTAGAATTCATCGTAACCATTGAAGAAAATAAAATGATGTTCACAGGCACAGTCCGTAGCTACACCCAGTGATGATTTCAAGAGGTGGCCTGGGGTAAATTTACTCTCCCGGAGCTATGAAACTCCCCCCTCCACCATATCTGCACTGTGTTCAATGTGGATTATCAATATTTTTGCAGAATACTCGTATTTTACTCCCTGTATACTGAAATTCCCCCACCTCTGACTCGGAGACAATTTGAAATCATCACTGAATACATCTACCTGTATGTACAGATCACACTATTAAATACTTTCTCCGTGCTGTAGTTGTAGAACATTTGCCGAGCACACGATATTTCTGCTGATTTTTTTCAAAAATGTACGTAAATGCCATGCCCAGGATCATTTATAAACTAGATTCTTCTTAGTCACGTCCGTTAGTGTACATTACAAAAAGTGCAACATTAATAATACACTAATAAGAATCTAAGTATCACGAATTATATACATTACAAAATAAATATAAGTTTAGAAGTAATAGCATTATTGCGTATAGATAATTTAGTATTATTGTATTGGTTTTGTTTTATAGAATTTTCTGACTTGTTAAGAGCACATGCATACGAAGAATTCTGTGAAATCACCGCTTTCTGTTATTTACATACTGAACTCAAGTAAACTTGTCTTTTCTCGACAGTTTTCGGCAATAAAACAAAACGTATGTAGTTAGTTCTTCTTCCATACAAAGTATTATCGAGTAAGCACTTCTGAGGACTCGTAGAAATTCAGGTCCGCAAATTTTAGGACTAAGCAGACGACAAAAAGATCAGATCTATTCAAGAAGCAATAAATATTGCACCAGACAGAAGTATTCATTTCACTAATGACTGTACAAATTTCTTATTCAAGAAAGACAAACAATGTAGGCCTAGTACCGTTAGTGTCAGGGGCGAATCCAGGGGGCGGGCGATACACAAAGAGGTGATTCTTCACATCAAAATAAGAGAAAAAGTTTATATGGACCTATGGCGAAAAGTTCATATTTTCAGAGCTAGGGCTGTCCAAAATCGCGAAAAAGCCAAATTTCAAGAGTCCTTATTTCGAATTCGAGAGAATGTGGATGGTGGTCCTTATCAGCATGCATGTGTAATCCAAAAATTCATATTTCATTAATGTTCAATGGGTGTACAGATTATTCTCTGCAGGGTGAAATTTCCAAACATGCCATCAACCGAATTTTGAGATATGCTTTGACTTTCGATTGGTCCAAAATAGGCAAACGATAAGCCTTGATAGCAGTGAATCTTTTGGCGCTATATCAGAAGTGTTAAGGATCATCAGCAGCACGGTTTCCCGTACCGTACTTGGGAAAACGCATGGTGCGATGTTTTCTTTCACGCTTAACAAAGTGAAGAAAATGTGAAATATACCATGACCAAATACATATCATCACACGTTATTTCGAACACAAAGAAACATGGAGCTGCCGGTGCTTAACACTTCCGCCTACCCTTCGAAGCAGTGGATGTCCATTATTGTCAAGGTTTACCTCCTGCCTACTTTGGGCCTTTCTTGAAATCAGGGTATATCTGAAAACTCTATTGGAAACATATCTGAGAATTACACCCTGTAGGGATACCCTCTACACCTATTGACAATTGATGAAATATGCACTTTTGGACTGTGTATGCGTGGCTTCTTTTACGCTGATAAGAACCACCATCCACAGTTTCTGGAATTCGAACTAGGGCCTATTGAAATTTAATTTTTTCGCGATTTTGGACAGCCCTAGCTCTGAAATTATGGACTTTTCGCCATAGGTCCATATGAACTTTTTCTCTTTATTTGATGTGAGGAATCATCTCTTACAGTTTGTCGGTATAGCTCATTAACACCCTGTATAAATAAAACTCATCCTAGAGTTTGGAGCTCTTAAAAGTAGCTCTAAGTAGCAGTATTACAACCTACCGCCTCCACCAGAAGTCCGTCCTGGATCCGCCCGTGATTAGTGTTAAACGTTTCAAGAACATTTAGTAGGAATTAATGGAATTTCAAATCGCATGGCCTTTACAGAAACTATGAAACTATGTAAATCTCTCTCTGTTTATTCTGTTCATTGCCACCTGCAGCCAGAAGAAAGCAGGGGGAATTTACGGTACTCTCCCTGGATTTTCGAAGGGTGTTCGAATCTAAGCACATGTCAAGACATAATAATTTGCGCATTCACACACTCTTTTATTTAGTATATTTATAATATTGTATACTTATTAATATGCGTATAGTAGAAAAATATATTCGCCGTAGTTAATAAGGATATGAGTAAATAATTTTTGCTTTTGAAAAAAAAAAATGAAATGAAATCTTTCAGTTTAACTTTCCTCGATTACGCCCTTTAGGTTAAGGGAGACGATTTTAAAACAAATGAATCATGATGGAAGAATTGGTGGAATGAGAAAGTGGGAGGAAACGGGAGAACCTCGAGAAAACCCACAGACATGATGTTGTCCACCACGAACTTACTTCGCCGGGGATCGAACCAAGGACCCCCACGCCCCAGAGGTAAGCACTCTACCACTGAGCCACCGTGTGCCCCCCAAATGTTGTCTTTATGTGACTGCGTGTCTTATGTGCACACGTACATTAAGAGGACTCATCACTGCGAAATTAAAATACCGCTAAGTTTACAATAATTATGTGATATCTTCAAATAGATAAAAGATAATCGAAAAGTAGAACAAGACCTCCCTAGACAATAATATTTTGCGTGAGATACCGTTATCATGACTCATTTATCTGCTTTCGATTTCCAGCCATTTAGAAAACAGGCATTTATTTTCGCGTTTCTAAATAACAGCAAACGGAAAGCTACTAGGTGACTCGTGATAACGGTATCTCATGCAAAATAACATCGTCTAGGGAGGTCTTGATCCACTTTTCGATTATCTTTTATCTATTTGAAGATAACTCATAATTACTATAAAATTAGCAGTATTTTAATTTCGCAGTGATAGGGACTCAACGTTTGCGTATATTTGCGATTGTGCATGTGTGTGTGTGTGTGTGTGTGTGTGTGTGTGTGTGTGTGTGCTTGATCTCTTGGAATCGATCTTTTTGCGTATCTGTCCTTTGGGTTTCCCTGTGTCTGTCTATTTTTTCCCTTCGCTAAGAAAGAGATCCATAACTTTTATTTTATGAATAATTTAAGAACGAATGTACAAATCTAAGTATAATATTTTTCTTCCTGCAGACACACAAAGCAAGAGGGAGGGCACAAGCTTATAGCAAAGTTAATAGAAAATGGGTATTAATAAGTACGTTCGATCTGAAGTTATTGATGTATGGATTGAGATAGACCACACACTTCTTGCTTACGACCTTATTGCCCTTTGACATTTTTAAAAGTTTACCATTGCCCTTGCCATTACCTATGCTGTCTTTACTCTTTTTAGCTCATCGATTGATATGTCGAATTATTTTCTTAGTTTTCTTCTGCATACACAGGAATTATACTGATTTCTTAAAATCTACTTACAAATTCATTACTTCATAAAAATTAAAGTTAGTTATATATACGTACATATGTAAAGTTCAATAATCAACTTTAATTCAAATAATATTATATATACATATATATGAGGGTGATGCATCCAAGCCCACTACTGAACAAATAGTACTGCAAACATTCTGAACTGTTTATTCATTTCTAATGCACTGATGTTTAAGCTATAGAGTGTCACTTCTTTTACCTTCCCCCAGTGGTGACGTCCGGTTAAAAAAGCGGGCTGTCCTTCAATTTCTGACTGTGGCCATTCAGATGCTTAACCTGATACCCTAAAGCGACTGAGGGCCAGATTAAGGATTTAAATTAAGGATCACCTTAAGAGGCCTCATCCCGGCGAAATTAAAATACCGCTAATTGTACGGTAATCATGTGATATCTTCAAATAGATAAAACATAATTGAAATGTGGAACAAAAGCACCCTAGACAATATTATTTTACATGAGAAACCGTTATCACGACTCACTTATCTGCTTTCGATTTTGAGCCATTTTGAAAATCGGCATTTATTTTCGCGTTTCTAAACAGCTGAAAACGGAAAGCCACTAGGTGACTTGTGATAACGGTACCTCACGCAAAATAATATTGTCTAGGGCGCTCTTGTTCCATATTTCAATTATCTTTTACCGTATCTATTTGAAGATATCACATAATTACTGTAAAATTAGCGGTATTTTAATTTCGCCGGGATGAAGACTCTTAAGGACCAACGCCACACTTGTGACACAGAGGTGGAAGCAGCAGTTTGGCAATGGCATCGTCACCACAATTCTTCGCCGATGGCATCATGAAAAACTGTGTTTTTCGCATTTGCGCAAAAGTGTTGCCCGTAATGGGAGCTATGTTGAAAAATGATGCCACCTTTTTGTAGCTAACATTGCAAGCTTGCCCACTGATACCTGTATCGGTGTTATCTGTCAAACACAAATAAAGATTTCACCTTGGAGACATTACTTTCTGAATCACCCTCGTACATATGAATGAAATCTGATTATTTGAGTTAAATTCACGTAGGCCTATATGATCATAGGTGTAGATTTTTAATTTTCTCAATAGATGCTACGGTTTCGGCACTAACGTTCCATATTCTTTTTATCATCATTTTTTTTTAGTAGATCTGTATTTTCATTAATTTCGATCGTGTCTGAAGAAGGATATGCTAGATATCCGAAACAGTTACAAATTATAATTTAAAATAAAGTAAAGTTTTAAGCTTTGGTCAGTGTCTCTTCCGTTAAAACAATTAATCCAAAGCCATGAATAGTCTTATTATAGATTTAACAGTAAGACACAAATAGTTCCCAAATTCTTTCTGAGAGGATATAAAGACTATCAAGAGCTGCTGAAATAAAATGAACCATTATTTTTTTTTCTATATTTCAAAGGCTAAATAATAATAATAATAATTTAATTTAATTTATTTTAACATGATTTCCTAAACTTTATATTGAATAAAATTCCCAAACACTAAGGTTTTGTTGTGATGAATTTCGAACGTTTTTAGCAATATTGGTTAAAATAAGGAGACAGAAAATTATTAAAATAATAATGATTATAACCAAACCTTTAGAACATTTTAGGGATAATTTTAGTGAAAATAGAAAAATGAAAAATGATTTAACTGTCTTGCTAGTTACGTAAAGCATTTTACATTTTTTAGAAACATAAATTAACAAAATCAAACACAAAGTTCTTTAAAGAAATAATCATACAAAAATTACTACACTCACTTATTATTATTAATGTTCTAATGTTATTATCGCTGAATCTTTGATTTGCCGTAAACCTAAAGAGTCTAAAATGGGTATTGATATATTGATTGTTCAACACATATGCATCCCTATCTAAAATTTCACATGGGATAACATGCACTATAGTTTCTTTTTTTTATTATTCACCACATGAAAGTATAGTTTCAGAAGTTAATTCCAATGCAAAAATTCTATGGGTAATCAGCACCCACACTGTAAAAACTAAATAAAACAGCATTTAAACACTTTTAGTACAGATGTTGAGGGGGAAATATATCAAGTATGTGTTTATAAAGCGTGCTTTGCGTGTCCAAAAGCGTTCATTCTCTGAAAACAGTATCTACTATAACGACATATTTAAAACACTTCTTGGCAAACAGTTTGAAAACGAAGTGATGACACACATTTTGCATATTTTGTACATAAATCTGGGACATATTTGGACAACACAATATCTACAAGGGATGAATATGTGTCATCTAGAGATGCTCAAAGGGTGTAGGTAATGTGTCCAGTGTCCTGCTGTGTCTAAAAGTAGTGTCTGTGTTTCTTGCAGTACTTTAAATACCTCCAACGGGTGCTTGAGTTCCGAAGCATCCACGTAGTTGGCACCTATGTAAATGATGCAAATTCATTTAAAAAAAAAAAAGCAAAGAACATTTACCGACACTCAGTAAAATCATATTAAAATTGCAGTTGATTTCAAGGAAAACAGATTCAAATAGTTCCCCGTATAAATCAAGAAAAAAAAAAAAAAAAAGAGCTTAGTATTCAATACAGTTAGCAATCGCTGTTATACCGTATATACATATACATCATATACTGTATATGAACCAGCAGTGTTTGAAACGATGATAAAATGCTTTGTCGACATTTACTGGTAGAAGAAGGTTTTTAAAAAGTCGACACCAATTTGAATAAAACAGGGCATTATTGCAGAAACATCTCTAACACTTCCATACACTGATGACATGTCTCTTCGTATATTTCAAGCTCTCTCTTGACTCTTTTCCTCCCTCTTTTTTTTTCTTTCCATTTTCCATATTTGATGAGAACTGAGAAGCAATGGGGAGGACAGATTCAGGGCAAAGAGAGCAGAGGAAACGTTACAACAAATGTTAATTCTAATTTTTTCTAGGGGGGGGAAGGGGGCAAATAATGGAACAATTAAAAAAAATGGATTTAGTACTTTAAACCAACTAGTAAAGATACTCAGTGTAGATAGTAACAATATTTTATTACAGAAAAATACGAAAAGAAAAATCAATGTATAGAGTCCTTATGTCAAATTCGTATTGAACTTGCCATTTTGCAGTAAATTTCTTATTCAAACTTGCTGTATTAAAACCCATTAATTTTAGTTCACATAAATGGAGGTGATTTTCTGTCATTTAAGAAACAAACCAGCTTCGTTCAACCCATGTGAGGTCAGCCTAACGAAGTAAGATAAAAGATAGGCAAGATAACATAACAATGTCACGTGTACACCACGTGAAGGAGTTTGGTTTCTATGTAGTGATATTTTATCCGTATGAGGGAAAAGCTTGTATATCAATACATGATTTCCTGCATACCTATTCTGTCTATCAATACAAAACTTGGTACATACATTTCTTATCTCCTATAGTATTTTGAGTTACATTTGGATTGTGTGCTTTTACCTGGGACCACTCCAGAGGGGTCCAAAGTTGATGGAAGGGATTTCTACTGTAGAGGGAATTTTGCCGACATTCTCCCAATTTTCCCTGATCAAATACGTTATGAGCCCCAGTACATAGCACCTTTGGAAAGCTTGTTTCATACTGAAGAGAACGAACTATAAACCATGACTTCCCAATGAATAGTGTTGATGCAATAGCTATTTCATTGCGAGTTTGTGATTTTTCTTACACTAACAGGGTTAATGTGCACCAGGGACTTACTCCATTGTCCATGGAACCTAATTTTTTGAGCATAAACATATCTTTGTTATGTTTATCGAATGGACTAGGTTTGATTCGGATGTCTGGATGATACTTTCATGTCCGTTCCTTGTGAGTGTTCTACTTAAATATAAATTCTAGCCCATGTAATTAGGCTTGGCCACTAGGCCAGTAGTCTAAATGTAGGGTGATCACTTGTCTTCCAGTGCGATTCACAAAAGGTTACGGCAAATTGATAACTAAGAGCTGGAGTAGGTTGAAAAATCAGGATTAGTGATATCTCATATACCTGTGAAAAATTGATTATAGCTTCATTAGATAGGTAATCACTTGCACATGTCATTAATAGTTATTCCTCCGATATAAAACACTTGATTCCTCATAGCTCAATAAGCTCGAGCTCTCAAAGAGGGTAGAACTTGGAGTAGCAGACTTAAAAAATAACTGAGCTAAGACTGTTCAAGTGGATAAATTTGTTTCTAAAGGTAAATGTACTATTTAATACTTTAAAACCATCAGAACTAATTTATAACACACTGAAGGTCAAAACAAAATAAGAATCATACTCGAGTAGCATATTCCGTTATCCTTTGACCCGTGAGGCGACACTGACTCTGAATATCCTTCTTCTCTTTTCGTGTGTCAGGGCTAATTATTGCCTAAGCTATGGACATTTGAAACTGTTTGTTTGTATGAAATCTACATTTTTTTTCGAAATTTGTCCCGGTGTCAGCAATGTTACCTTAAAAAAATAGATTTGGTAACTTGGAGAAATTTGACAGACTTCAAATGCGAAAACGAAATGAAATTTTTGTGTTTTACGTACCACGATTATGCCGGCTAGGCTAAAGGAGACGGTGAAGATGAGAAATGAATGAGATGGTGGAATGAAGAAAGTGGGAGGAAACAGGAGAACCCCGAGGAAACCCACCCACAGTTTAAAGTTTTAATAATTGAAAGATTAGATATTACCTGATTAAAATTTGCTTCATGAATAAATAAATAAATAAATAAATAAAAGTGCATCACATAATGTGTACGTACTATAATACTTTCAATCCCAGTAAACCACAAAGTTCATTAAAAGGTGTTATAATTTGATGTAATTTGGTATGGAAATATGTTACGTAATGAACAAAAAGAAATTAATGAAAAACCATTTGAACTGAAGACCAAGGATGCTTTTTTGAGGAACACCTGAGATAACAAATCATGTTAAAGTTACCTAACAGTTCTTGTTTTTCTTTCATAAGAGAAAAGGGTCCAGAACAAACTCCCTAACGGGCAATCTCCTAAATGAACAAACTCCCCGATGGATAAACGCCCCAATGATAAAACGCAAAAATGGACAAATGTCCCAATCATCATTTTGGACAAACTTTCCCATGGACAAACACCTCAATGGACAATCTCTCAATGGTACACCCATAGAAAGTAAACAAAAATTCTATAAATTTAAGTATAAACAAAGGGAAAAGTCTAGTACACGTCACAATTGACAACAAAAGAATTTGTCCTACGTGTAGAAACATTTTCCAAAAATAAGTTGAAGAAACTTTGGCTTGAATACAACATTGTGGAGCAAATATATTAACCAAGAGAGTAAAAACAATGAACATTGAAATTTTGTAGGACGGCCAGGGCAAATTATTAACACCATAATTTTCAGTGAAAGGGGACAGAAGTTTTGTGACTGACTGTACAACAAATACGTCGTAGAAGTAAGTAGTGCAATATATCTTCAATGCAGCATCTCTCATCTTATTACCTTTCTTTATAGGATGTATTAAATAAGATATAAAGAAAAGGGAAAAAAAAAGAACCATGTGCTGGTGACAATAATTTATAAGCCTGGAACAAAGTACCCGAAAGCATGATAGAAGAAGAAGAAGAAGAAGAAGAAAGAGAGAAAAGACAATTCTTGGAAGGGCGACAACAGAAGAACAGGAGAGAGTATAGCATCATCATATATATTATGACAGAAAGCAGTTTCGTTCCCCTATCCTAGCAACTCTCCCATCCATTTTGGTCTCTTTGAAGAGACTTCCTGCACTACGAGGAGGATATGACGACACGCAGTCTTGTTCACTAATTGTTCTGTCGACACTTCCTGTTGGCACTAGGGTCTGGGGAGAGGGGGTCCGGGAAAGGGGGAGATTTTGACTGGTATGGATATATATCTCCGAACAGAACACAGAGTCACACACGAGGACGTCGGGTTTTGGTGCACGAGAAAACGGGAGCAGCTTTTGATAGTGTGAGACCAGAGATACAGACAGTGAGAGGCTAACACACACACACACACACACACACACACACACACACACACACACACACACACACACACACACACACACACGTATATTCATAGAGACAAAAAAGGGTGCTCAATAGTCCTATCCCGCTGCGAATGTGAAAATGATTAAACCTCTCAACATGTTCTCTTTTACACACACACACACACACACACACACACACACACACACATGCATGCAACTTCCCTCCCTCAATGCCCCCCTCTGCCTCTTGTTCTGTATCTTTTGCATTAATGAGCCCGGGTAGGAAATGTGATCAAGGGTTTGATACTTTGAAGCTGATTCAGTTTCTATGGGGAACTGTTACTATGAGGGTTAAATTGCAAAGGAATTAGATAATATTCAGTACTAGCAAATGCTCGCACGTGTTACTGTGGAAATATTTTGCATTTCTCCTGCACATCGAGTTCGTCTGAACCAGGGGCGTACCTACGGGGGGTTCACCGGGTAAAACCCCTATAAAACTTCATAATTTAACATACATTTGTACACTTTGTCAATAAAACTATACTTGTTTAACAGGGAAGTGATTGATATAGCATTAACATTTGATCTTACGCTTCACTTGTACTCTTTCTCTTATAAAAACAATCTAGTTCTATCATTTCTCACCCTGAAAATATAGGCGGAAGTATTTTACTATTACTTATCGTCTTTTTGGGTGCAGAATAATACCCGTTCAATACTACATAGACGTATTTGCTTATAGTATTCCCCCTCCCAACAAAAAATTCTGCGTTCGCTCCTAGTCTGAACTCAATCTTCATCATCAGTGGCGTATTTACGATTTTGTTTCGGAGGGGGGGCTTTTCTAAGTTTATTCCTGAAAATGTGAAAATTCTGCAAGATATTTCATTTACTTTCAAATAGTAATTAAAATTTCGGGTGGGGCTTAAACCCCCCTTAAACACGCCACTGTTCATCATTATAGGTATTCTGCCATCAATGGCAGGCCGTAACTGAGAAGCTTCCGTCTTCACCTATAGATATATCACCTTGACTTGACATCTAGTCTTCCGTTCCAGGCGCTGCTATCGGCTGAAGGAATTCCAATCCCTTTCTCTCGCTTAGCAACAGCTGAACCCTTATTGGCTCAATGTGTGGGTGTGTCGAGGGTGTGAGCTTTAGTTCGCATTTTTGCCACGGCTCAAGACATTTTGGCAGCACTATAACTTCTTAAATCTCCACGTACGAATTTTCTATTTTGATACCGTCCATCAACTGTAGCCTCCTACGTTCCCTCCCTCTCTTGCCTGCCATCATATCTTCTAATACATACATTCCTCATGATACAGTTCCTTCTCAGCTAATGTCCCAACCAATTTCTCTTCTTCTTTTCAATTATATTTAAAATTGTCCTTTTCTCCCTCACCATTTCCAACACCCACACCCTCTCACTCATTTTCTGCTCGATCCAGCTAAAAAATCTTGAAAACAAAATTTGAACACCTAGTATGGACATTTCGGTAAACCTGTTATTTCTCTTCTAGATCGAAAATCAAAAAGCGCTTAAATACGAGAGTATGTAATTACTTTAAATAAAAAGTCTAAATACAAAATTTTATATCTCTAACCTTTAGGGATTCCGAGAAACAGGCATATAATAATAATAATAATAATAATAATTACAGCCCCCTTTTCACCCTTTTCACGCCACATTTCAACCCTTTTTCTTTCCTTCTAGGTTATATATGTTAAAGACAAAAAAAAAAAAAAAAAAAAAAACACTGAAACATCGGTTCAATTATTTTAAATGAGAAGTCCAAATGCCAAATTTCATGTCTCTAATATTAAATTGTTCCGAGATATAGTATAAATTATTATAATGATTGCAACCTCTCATTTCACCGTTTTCTACGCCAAATAATAATAAAAAAAAAATAAAATGATACTTTACATTACAAATACTATGTACTGCCGAAATTTAATTTTTCTAGCGTACGCAGTTTGGCCTTGCTGTTCATCAAACAGATAGACCTTTTTCTTTTATTTTCTATACTTGTATGTAGAGAGTACGAGATCATATTTTAATTACAGTGAAGCAAGCTTTAGTGAGAGGTGCTCCGGTCTTAACAGAAATGTGTATTTCGGCTTCCCCTAAACAATTTCACTTATCTTAAGCAAATATCGTATAACTATCAGGATCACTCGTGGCCCTCGTTAAAAAAATCCAGTAGCACTTGTCCTCGAGGAATAATAACCGGAAAATCACTTCCTTTGGGCTTTGGTAAGACTGTGGAGCATCTCGTCGCTTCGATCATGATTTTTTTTTTTTACCACGTTGTTGTCATAAGTTATCTGCTTTTCAACCCTCTTGATCAAGTGCTTCAGAAATGGCTCGAGGCTGCTACGTTTCAGTAGAGATTCGCAATAGAAATCCGATCGAGTAACTGTTTTTGAGTCAAATCATGTGATACCCAAGCATTGAGCTTCATTTTGTATTCAGCTCTCTTCAAATGGTGTAACACTGTTTGCTGATTTAAGTACGTGGCGATATAACGACTCCTTACATGCTAATCTTACTCGTTTTTCACCAAAATATCATACTCTTTTGCTATGACTGGTCGTCCATTGCGAGGAGCATTTTGGATATTGAAATTTGCAGAACAAAAGCGACTGAATCATTGTTTGGCTGTTGCTTTGTAGTAACGTATCTTGCTCATAAATAGCACTTTTTTTTTTTTTTTTTGTCACGGCCTTGTACAATATCTGTGCGTTTATCGAAATAAAATTATAAAATGTAGTATGGAGTGCTGCAGAAAATTCATTCATCTTCACAGCGTCTGATAAAAAATTCCAGCACATTTTGCACTCTACTAGCTTCAACTGTCAACTGTCAAATGACATTAGCCGACCCGCTGTGACACATGAAATACTAACGCTACCTCGTGTGCAAAAAGGCTCAATTGTATGTATAATTAATTCTACTCTAAAATTCATATTGGAAAACAATAAATATGTTAGCTGTTCAAACATCGTTTAATAGACCTAGTTAATATGTTCCAAAATATTATAGTTGATAGTTTGACATAAGTTTCAAAGGGTATAATAACTTCGTAGGTGGGTTCTTCCAGCAAGTGGAGGATAAATAGATGTACATACTGGTATGTATGTATGTTCCAGCGTAACTCTGGAACGCCTGGAGGAATTTCAATCAATCTTGGAAAACATATGTCTTTCAATTTGGAAAAAAAAAGTACTGTGAAGTAAGATATCCCTAGCAACGGTAGAGGTGAGGTGAGCAGGAGAAGACATGTAAAAATAATAGATAATTACGTATATTAATGTTGACTCCATAGTTTTCGGGATCGCTGAGACAAATAGTGAGACTCTCAATGCAGTTTAAGTTCAAAATGAAAAGTGAGAAGGGGAGAAAAATAAAATGTCCAAAATGGTCATGATTAGTGTGGCGTCCGTAGTTTTTGGTAACTAATCCATAGACTGATTATAGTAGTAGTCCCGGTAACATTTAAACCCAAGTTTAGTCGAATAAAGCAAATCGAATTCTGTACAACCTTTTGATTTTTTTTTAAAAAAAGATATGAATAGAATTCTCTACAATCTTCTAGGAAATTGTGGAAATTAATAGAACTCAGTATCAGTAGAATCTTCCGGAAATTTGAAGAAATGAAAAGAACATTGTAGAATCTTCTAGAAGGTTGAGGAATTCAATAGAACTCTGTAAAATTTGCTCATAATCTGTATAATTACTGTACTTATACTTTTAAATATTTGGAAATAAAATTACTTTGATTTTACATTATATAGATAGAATTAATTCTTTCTCCTGTGTAATAGATAATTGGTAAAAATACATAAATACCCTTGCAACGCCGGGAAATTACTAGTATATTATACTTGTAAGAAAAACTTTTCAAAAGTGCGTTATTTGGAAATTATAGACCTATATTCAAAATTATTGAGTTTGTGTTTTCATAGTTTTAATATACTACAATATAATCTCATTCAAATACTATCCTATTTAACTTCTTTCTTAAGCTTTTATATTCCTATTAAGTCGAACTGCCTAACGTAAGTAACTTCGTAATACATATCTTTCAAGCACTTTTTACATAGTAGTCTTAGCCTTTACCTAGTAAGGATTAAGAAAGACTGGTTAAACAGCAGAAATGTATATATGAAGTCCTGATTATGTAAGGGAGATTCACAACCTTTTCAAATATAAAAGAGAGTAGTTAGAAAGGAATATAGCTCGTTACATAAGGATTGAAAGGGGGACTAATGGAAGCAAATGACAGTTTTAAGATTCCATTTTGAAGTTAATTATCGTGTTTCATTCGTAAGATATGTGAATAAATGAACGTAATTAACGCTGTTAGTGATTTCTAATATTCACTTTCTTATGATTTTGATGTACGCTATCAAGTCTCATCTCACAAGGACTCCATATCTACAGTCCTTGTAGAAAACGTTGTAGAAAAGA
Source organism: Thermobia domestica (assembly GCF_964235325.1). NCBI lineage: Eukaryota > Metazoa > Arthropoda > Insecta > Zygentoma > Lepismatidae > Thermobia > Thermobia domestica. The sequence goes on along the minus strand of NC_137466.1, from coordinate 58,086,138 downwards.
AAGTGGAGTACCTCTAGGACCCATCATTGCACCTCTATTTATTCTTGAGTTCCTTTTATCTCTCTCTTTTTCTCCCAAGATGACTCTAAAAGAACAAATGTGAAATTTTAGTAACAATCAATGTAGGTATTTTCTTGCTTTTTAACCTCCCCAAACCTCCGTCAACTTTTTTCAATGCTGATGAAGGATTCTGTGTTAGTAATTTGCACTGGAATTAGCACAGACCCTGAGAAGAGTTTAATGGGTACTAACCGCTTTCTTCACACTTAAATTGCCGTCTTCACAAGCCTCCTCATTTTTATCTCTTAAGAAGTGCCGTCAAAAAGTCGTAATTTTGCATCTTTTTCTTGCCTCAGTCCAGCTCTTTTTAACTCCCCCACCCGCACCCCCATTGCACTCCAACACTGCTCATCTGCAACACCCACCCATTCAACTTGCTAAGAGAAATTTGCCCACCTACTTAAATGATGCTACTTTCTACTTTCCGTATTTTTTTCTTCCTTAACTTTGCATTTGCGTCTCTTCTGCGTCCCCCCCTGCTCAAAAAAATTATTTCCCTCCACACCCTACTTTCTTAGCATTACGAGAACCGCATCTTTTCCCCGGATTTTCTTCTTCTTCTCTTTCTTTCTCTCTTCTTGTCTTCCACCACCATCCTATCAGCAAAAAACTTTTCTTCAACCATCTCAACACTTCTTCTATTTCTCTCCTCTCCTTTCTGCGCTTTCCTTTTACCCCTACCCAACCAATTCTCAGTTAAAAAAAAAAAAAAAAAAAAAAAAACTTGTGGGATATAAAATTTCGAACTCTTTCATTTTCAAGTTCTCAAAGTCACAAGTGAAAGTTCAAGAAAAGGGGATTTATGCAAGATTTGATAAAAAAAAATTAAAAAACCAGAATACCGAATTGAAAGTTGCAGTATTTTAAAGAAAATAAAAATTAAAAGAAAAGAAAAGAATTAAAAAAGGAAACAATGAAAATGTTTTTTTTTCCTTTTCAATTGGTTTGCTTGTTCTTTCCTTCCCTTTTCTTTAACCTTTTCTTTTTAGAAATATTAAGCTCTTAGGATAAACCTTAAACAATTAGTAAATCTTGTGTTGGTCTTTTTTTTTATTGTGGAATTTAATGAACTAGAAACGAAATTGAATATGGTAAAAAGTTAGTGTGTGTGTGTACGTAAGAGAAAAGGGGAGGGGGGAAAGAGACGGAGAAAAAGAACATTTATTAATGAAGTTTATGAACTTTGCTGATGAGCTGAGTCTCAAATATCGTCTGCAGTCTATTAAGGAGTATTAGACATGCAGATACAGATTCTGTGCATACTGTCTTACTACATTAAAAAAAAAAAAAAAAAAGTAGTATCAAAGATAGATAGATAGATAGAGAGAACTACAGTTCTCTGTGATGCGGTAATGGTAACCGTAAATTAACCACAAAAATCTCATTTACCAGGGTAACATTTCATATAATTCCTATCTAAATGAGTTATCCAACATGTAATTTTATAGATCATGCAAAATTTTGGTTCATTTTGGGCATAGCAATTAATTTGGAACATGACGATACATCAGTATCATTACCAAAATTAATAAAACACATTTTCAACATTCTTAAGACGATTTTTCTAGAGAAAATTGGCAAAATTGGAACGCAAATGTGTTCTCTCTGTGTCCCAAAAATATGCGTTATCTCGCAAATGTGTCGTGGTATGACATGGTTTAAGCATAACTTTATTTCGAGCAGTGTTAAAATACTTTGAAAGCACTAGTAAGTTACATATTTACAAACATTTGTTGAAGCACACAGTGTTTATTGTTTACTAATATGAATTTTTTTAAAAAAATCTTGAACTAAGTTTTATTATTAAACATTCAGTGCCGGATCTATAAACCGCAAGATCATGCGGTGCGAGAGGTTTGGATGCTAAGGGGCCTAAGGACTTTAAAAGGTCTTCCTGCACCTTGCCTGTAAATACTAATTTTTAAAATACTTGAAAAAGATTTACATTTTCACAATAGTTTAATTACTTGAACGAAGTAAGAGATAACAGGACTGGCTAAAACGATGTTCGAGACGCTTCTTTCTTTCGAGGGGTTTAACTGGTAGAACTTCGATGAACTGGTAGAAGATCATCGGTTTCGGATACAAGAGGCTTGCTTCAGGGTTAGTGTTTACAATAGACTTCTAAATATCGCGTACAATGAAATAGAGAATATACTTCGTTGTATATGAATTTGGACATCGCTTTTCCTTTGATGAAATCACGCGTATGATATTGTTCTGTCTCGGGACTCACTGTGTTTAGCTTGTAAGATTTTGTTCGTCTATTGGAAATTTGGCGAGAAAATTATAGGACCCCTGTGATAGCCCACAAACACATTGTTCTCAGAAGCTCACACAAGGTGAATCGAACTAGAGAATCTCCGCATGAATAGTAAGGACTATAGAATTAACCACCGTTGTGGACTTTTAGTTTATTTATACAGGCCTAACTGTGGGTGTGTTTTGTATTTATACGCAACCTAAAGGTATGAAGAATAGAACCGTGATTGGTACTTGACCCCTGTATAGTTGATGGCTGCAGAAGCTATCATACAGGATCAACGCTATAGTAGAGGTTGTTCCCCACCGTACACCTCCGCCTCCGAGAGAGCTGTTTATAGCAGGACCATACCTTTGACCTCAGGAACTCTGCAGTAAGTATAACTAAACGCTGATATGAGAAAGCTTTACAGAATAATGTTGAACGCATTAAGGAAAACAACATGAAATAAATTCTAGTTGATTTCCAGAATTTTTTTTTTCATCACCGTCTGTGCTTCGGGTACACCCAATATTTTCAGTCTGACTGCTTTTTTTTTTTTTTTTTTAATTTCTTCTGTCGCTCTTCTTTCTTTCTCTCTCTCATCATTTCTGTCTCATGATGATGTGCAGCACTAGTCACGGCTCTCACACTCCGCGAGACCCCAATCTGTCCCGGTGCAGACACGTCCTTGTGACTGGGTTCATTATATTGGGTGACGCCCTACCGGAGCTCAAGTGACGATTTTCCATACACACTGCGTATGTCAGTGTGTGTGTGTATGTGTGAGGAGATACTGGATGTGAAAGAGAGAGAGAGAGAGAGAGAGTAAAGGAAGGGGGAAATAGAAGAGGGGTAGACGAGACGAGAACTAGACGAGAAGAAAAAAAATACACGTGGAGGAAGAACCAAAAACTAATGGGAGATTTATATTAAAAGAAAAAGAAAAAAGATGAAAACTGGAGTATGAGGAGGAGGAAGGTTGAGTGACAATCAGGGGAAGTGAAAAAAAAAATGGTTCATAGAACGAGGACATTCTGTAATCGCAAAGTTCACCTGGTTTATAGACGAGAGGAGTGAGATACAACAGCCTGGAAGACCCCTACGCAGAGACTAACAGAAGCGGGCACATAGGGGATGAGTGATGAATCGCCTACGTACCCCATATAGAGCACTTTTTTATTTTCTCTTTTCCAGTTCGTAATGTAGAAACCACATGTTCGAAACCTGAAAATTAAATGAGTTAGAATGGTTTGGGAGAACACCGGAAGAGCAACTATCTACCTTATGAACTACTAATTAGTGAAATGGACAGGAGGAAGGAATATCAGATAATAAAAAGGATTTAAAAAAAAAGTGGAATGGGATCTACATTTACCTACCATTTTAAAGCCTCATTGACCAAAATGACGATGATCGCTAAACACTGAACACAATACTTCCTGCTTTTCTTTCTTTAAAAAAAAAATCCATAATAAAAATTTTGAGTTGACATATTTGATTTCTTTTTTAAGTAATGGATTATTATTGGAAATGGCTGGTATAAAGAAGGAATAATCGTCTAGGTCTCACTTTTTGTTAAATAAATGTCTGTCCTTTCAGAAGATTAGAATTATATGTAACAAATCTAACGGCGTGTCTTCATGTTTGTTCAAAATAAAAGTTCCATTTAAAGAAATGATTGAGTTGTAATGTTGGTATAGGCCTATAACCTAAGTAAGCACTAAAGATAATACTTATTATAATTCCTTTAGAAAATTGCATTGAATAAAGTATTTTTTCACCTATATGCAGGGGTAAAAGTGGGTCTGAAAAGGTAGGGGGACGGTACGGTAGGTAGCGGCATGACGTCATGCCGTCCCCTCGCCCATCTGTGCCCATTACATTTTTCAGGAACTGGGAGGACACCTTACATATTTTTGGAGGTAGGGGAATGGCGTCCCTCCGCATTCCCCCGCACTATTACCCCTGCCTATATGTAACTTTCTATCTCACCTGGCCCATATATATTAGTTAAAAAAAAAAAAAATACAATTTTAAAATTCGGTTCAAAGCTCTTGATGTGTGTCGAAAGCGAATAGTGTGCAGGGGCGACTTTGTCAGATTTCGCTTCCTTTCGTGTACAGGCATAACGTGAAACATTAACGCGCGAGAAATTAGGATATTCAAAAACAAATTCATTCTTACAAATTTATTAACGCTATACATATATCATAAGGACGTGCCTTTAAAATTTCTTTCTACTAATCCAGAAACAAAGCTATTAGGCAACATCGCCCAACTTGCATTGGATATTGCAAAAAGGACGACACGCCTTAAACGCCAAGAGGTTTGAGACGGACCATAACTTCCTTTAATATATATACGTTCTATATGTACTATATGTATGTACTACAATGTACTATTTTGTTGGATGATCTTCTGTGATACTTCTCCAGCAACACCATATTCACGCTGCTATAGAATTTCTGATTTCTGGAAAAAAGCGACACGTATCTTTTCTACTGGCCTATTTTGAAACCAACTTCAGACTAGTCGGGCTTCTGTAAGAGATAAAAAACAAATTTACAGCCGGAAAGTGCCAAGTCTGGGCTATCCGGTGAGTACATTAGAACATCCCAGCCAAGGTCTCTGAATTTCTGACTTGTCGTTAAAGATATATGCAGTCTGACGTTTTTCAGCGTGGTATACGACACCCTTTTTGTTGACCAGTTCTGGCTTTTTTTTTTTTTTTTTTTTTTTGAATTGCTAAGTGTACTCGCATTACTTGTTGACAGTAGAGATCTAAGTCTATCATTCTGTCCGACGACTGCAGATCGAGATCCACGATACCCTTCCAATCTCACCAAACGCACAGGATAATATTCCTGGGCGCCCGTGTGTGTACACTTTTCATTACTCGTGATCATGGCTCGAGTTCGTTACTTTTCAGTAAAAATTCGCAAATAGAAATTCGATCGAGTAATTTTTTTTTGTGAGTCAGATCATGTGACACTCAGAAACGTTGATCCAGATTTTTTAAAACTGTATAACACTGTTAACTGATGGATGATTAACTCCTTGAGGATGCCATGGCAGCTTATATGAGGGTATTGTTCGATTTCAGGCCAAAATATCATATTATGCACTGTTGATATAATTAGTCGCCCACAGCGAAGAATATTTTGAACATCGAAATTTCCATAACGAAAGTATGAACTGTCTTTTAGCTGTTACTTTTGAGAACATGTCTTACCTATAAACAGTACAACTTTCTTTACAGACCTACACAGTATTTGCGATTTTTATCAAAATAAAACTGTCAAATATATTGCAAGTATAGTGCGAATAGTTCACTTATTTCTATGGTCCAATATCTTAATCTGACCATAAGAATTCTTATACATTTTTTTTTTTGTAAACCTACTAGCTTAAACTGTCAGCAGCCAAATGACGTTAGACCCGACTCGCTCCAACTTATATACCCTGAAATTTAGGACATTGCCTCTATCTCGTGCGCAAAAAGTTCAATATCTTTAGAACTAGCTGATATCTGGAATGAACCATATGGAGGAGGACAATTAGAAGTAGTATTGCCCACGAGCAGTGGCGAGGCTTCAGGAAAGAGAGGGAAAACCTTTTAAGGACGAAACTAGATGCTTTTCGAGCAAATAGACAAATTAGTCAGCTTCTAGCGGAACCTTAAACATTTTCCCTATGTTGGCTCCATATTCTTTGCATCAAACAATAAAAGCGTAGAAGCAACAGCAGCGCGGGAAGTGAAAGACTAAATACTCACTGTGTGAAACCCTTCAAAAGACGTTCCCCATTCTGTCTATTACAAGGTTACTAAATCTAATTCGTTTATAACTACATTTAAGTGTTAGAAACAGACTAAGTGTCACTTTAACTGTCACAAACAGGCCAGTACTTCCTTTTTGTGGCTTTGTTTTTAAATCATCTTTTAAGCTCCATCTATAAAATGTTAAGTCGTTATAACATACCTTTGAAGAACAATTCTTCACACACTTTGTTGTTTTTTATTTGTCAAACTTCCGAAGAAAAATCGAAATGATCTCCCTAGCGGAATGTTTAGATGAGTGTTGCCAACCCTACCGAACCATACCCTTCTTTGAGTATCCACTAAATATAAACACCGCTCGTGGTTTAAATAAGTTGAATGATAACTTATCCGACCATATCACATGTTACCTCTCATCAGCTGTCCATGTTACATACTCGCGACACCGTTGGCGTCGTGTTAACATGTGATGGTCCCGTATCAGCGGTATCGCAACTCATTCCGTATATCCGTCATACACTCGGCGGGACCTGTCACTGACGGTTTTCTTTGCCGGTGTGGCTTTGCCGTAAATTTTGTAGGGTGTCATCTCCTTGGAGACTGTCTTTCGCTACACATCCAACACACTTGCCACTTTCGTCAAGCTCGCACCACATAAGAATTCGCCAACACTCAGCCCTCTTCAGAAATCAGAGAGATCCCCATTTTGTACTATCACCGTCTGCTCAGTTCGCTGCCTACTGCCGTTCTACCGATCTTCAGTGAAATTTGCCGTAACCAGTGGCGTATTTACGATTTTGTTTCGGGGGGGGGGCTTTGCTAACTTTCGGGGAGGGCTTTGCCTGAAAATGTGAAAATTCTGCAAGATATTTCATATACTTTACTATAGTAAGTAAGATTTCGGGGGGGGGGGGGCTTACCGTAACATACCACCAACAATCCGGTGCTGTAGTAGTTTGCTAACGTTTCCAACGCCAGGCGTTTACATTATATATAAAATACGTATATGTGTGTGTGTGTGTTGTGTTGTATTATGTGTCTACTCATTTTTTTTTCATGTGGATGCAGCAGAATGGCGGTGCAATCAGTCATACTGCAGAAGTGTCAATGACAATCCTTCAACCGTACTTCCCGAAACACACATCTCCAAATTCAGTGACATCCATTGGCCGTCCAAATATCCCGATCTAACTCCACCAGACTTTTTCTGTGGTGTTATTTAAAGAAGAAGGTGTACACGATAAAGCCCGTAATCATCAATGTACTGAAGGACAGCATCCGAAGGGAGATATCAGCCATCTCTGCTCAAACCCTGTGCCAAACTATGCTGAACATCAGTGGCGTATTTAGGGGAAGGCTTCCGGGCTTAAGCCCCCCCCGAAATCTTACTTACTATAGTAAAGTATATGAAATATTTTGCAGAATTTTCACATTTTCAGTCAACCCCCCCCGAAAGTTAGCAAAGCCCTCCCCGAAACAAAATCGTAAATACGCCACTGCTGAACATGATTGTTAAGGCCAAAGAATGTTCTTGTCAAGGTCAACTAAGATACGTAATCTTCGTACACTGTACACAGTGCAAAACTCCCATCCTTTGGCAATGTGATCCACATAATTAATAATAAACGTTGCGTTCAACATGCTCTACAAATGCATTTTAAATGTGTCCCATCAATATGATCCACCTTTTATGTGTAATTTCAAATTCCTACTTCGGACATTAGTGGATTAATTTCCCATTCGTTTTACGTAATCATTGACAGAACGTCAAATAACAGTAACAACAGTACTTCAAAAGATAACGGAGCTGCGGTGGCTCAGTGGTAGAGCGTTCACTTTTGGTGCAGGGGGTTCTTGGTTCGATCCCAGCTAGCACCAAATGAGCTTTGTGGTGGACAAACAGTATGTGCGTGGGTTTTCTCGGTGTTCTCCCGTTTCCTCCTACATTCTTCGTTCCACCGTTTCATTCATTTCTCGTCATCATCGTCTTCTTTAGATTGCACGGCATAATCTTGGGACTTAGAACTTGAAGATTTCATTTCATTTCAATTCATTTTTCCAAAAGAGAATGACTCACTGTTCCATAGAACTTTTCATTCAGAAACTGTCTATGAATGAAGCACAAATTTGAAAAATTTCAAGGAAAGAAAAAAAGAGCGAATGCACAGGGATATCTTAAAACACATCGCAAGTTTAAGGAAGTGGTAAATTTTACACTACTCACAATTGAACCCTATAACAAACGTAAGTTTCCCGTTCATTAGCAGCTAAATTTCTCTTTGTGTGTTAAACACTACGTCTAGAATGGTTATGAAAGCAGTTGAATTGTTACTTAAGGCATCATCATCAAGAATCTTGCTTTGCAGTTGTTAGACAGTTGTCTTTCTATTTAATCTTTCGTGGTGATGAGAATGGTTTCCCTTTTAACTACAGAAAACGGCGTGACATTATCAGAGCTAGCACGTACACACACACACATACATACATACATACACGTACATTGAGAAAGCTAGAGAAAGAGATAAAGAGAGAGAATAGGAGAAAAGTGAATGAGAAAAGACGAGATGTTCTTGTGAGGACGTTAAAGCTCTTGTCGTTATCTCAAAACTTGATGACAAAGACCTTAATTAGTTTCAAAATGCACGAGTTTAACATTTTAGCTTTGCAGTAACATCAACTTCATCTGCTTACGAATGGCAAATGGTTGCATTCAAAGGCACTGAGTTAACAGCAAAGGTCACTTACTGCTAACTGATTAGTTCTAGTTTTTAGTTATTATATACATGCAGGGTGTTTCAAAACAACACCGACAACGTTTGGGAGGTGATTCCTGACACCAAAATAAGACTAGACCAACTTGGGTGCGAAATTCTTTCTTTCGGAGTTGTAGGTTACCGAAAATGTGAAAAAATGAACTTTAAAGGTCCATAGCTCCAAAACTATGGGACCTACCGTAGTCGGGTCAAGACTTTACTAAGGAACTAATATGTGCTCTATCCAAAAATACATGTTTCAGAATCCCGCAGTACTTCCGCAACAATTTTTACAGAGGTAGTTAGTGAGTACTTCAGATTATATGCCCGTAATCAAACTGCCTGTACAAAAATTGTTACGTGGGTACCTTAAGATTCTGAAACATGCATTTTTCAATAGAGCACATATTAGTTTCTAAGTGAAGTCTTGACTCGACCACGTTAGGTGCCACAGTTTTGGAGCTATGGGCCTTTAAAGTTCATTTTTTCATGTTTTTATGTTAGTTTTTGGAGCCTATAACTCCGAAAGAAAGCATTTGTGCACCCAGGTTGGTCTTCACCTCCCAAACGTTGTCGGTGTTGTTTTGAAACTAACATATATATATATATAACTAAAAACTAGCTTTTAGTTTTATATATATATATAGATATAGATATAACTAAAAACTAGAACTAATTAGTTAGCAGTAACTGACCTTCGCTTTTAACTCAATGCCTTTGAGTGCAACCATTTGCCATTCGTAAGCAGATGAAGTTGATATATTTAAATTTCTACATCCAACAACATTGTTTTAACACACATTAAAATAAAACACGGATTACAGTTGTAAGCTATCTTAAATTTCCACTGCACTGCAACTTTCAGCCATATACGTAATACAGGGTGGCCCAAAAGTAGGTATACAGCCTGGTACTGATCAACTCATTGCTTTTTATATAATTTTTTTATTGTTATACATAAGATAGACTTAGTTTTTTTATTTATTTATTCTTAAAGCCTTTTTTACTTATATCTTAAGCTCGGAACAGCCGTGGAAAAATAAAAACATAAGCTAGAATGTTATATTTGATCAATGCAGGAGTGTATACTTACTTTTGGGTCACCCTGTATGATTAGTACAGAGAAAGACCTCAAAAAAGAAAAAAAGGGAAAGAAAATGAAAGCTTTAAGTTCCACGGTTATGCCGCCTAATCTAAAGGAGACGATGATGATCATAAATGAAGGAAATGGTAAAATGAAGAAAGTTGGAGGAAACGGGAGAACCGCAAGAATACTCATGCACACGGTGTTTGTCCACCACAAAGTTTACTTGGCGCGAGCTGGGATCGAACCAGGGACTTTATGCAGGTAACGCTCTACCACCGATTATGTCTACTGGCGTTGCTGTAAACATGAATATAGAAACAACGAAGTTAGTTAAAAACGACCATATTCTTTAGAGGGACTGCAGAGGGTTTCGCCTCACAATCGATAGCCTAATGCGTTAGACTGCTCGACTATACTATAACAACTTTTATAATTGAATCAGTAAATGCAAAAAAGGGCTGCAGTCAAACAAACTTAGTTTTAAGAAAAAGAAGAAATTCATTGCAGTTTTGAAACTATAAAATTATAATAAACCATTTTGTTTTCGTATAGGTAAAAATTAAATTAATCGAATGTTATATAGAAAAAAAAATATGCTCATTGCTATGGTAAAAAAAAGAAAATGGTTTCCGCTGTGGACTGAAGCTGTAAATTATAGACGAAGCCCTGTTTTAACAACAACAACAACAAAATTGTGTTAAGACTTTTTTGGTAAGTTCCAGACCTCGCAGGTCTACCAACTGAATGGGACGAAATCAATAGCTATTGCCACTAATATACAAAACAAATATAATTCTCTATGCAGAAAGGGCTTCAGTCACTGACTCAAGTCCATGTTGCCTCGAGAATGATCGAAGTTGACATCTGTTTATAAAACGTTAGACCAACGAAGCTGAGGCTCTTTATGGAAAGAAACATAGGTGTACCCAACAGGAACAACAATACGATGTTAACTCAATTTCGCCATATTTTAGTGACTGAAGCTCTTTTCGCATGAACTAATTCAATTGTTGGAATGAGGATCAGTGCTTCTTCCAGACATGTTTTTGGGAGGCACTGCCCCCCCTGGAGCTCTGAGAGTGCCTCCCCGGAGGACACCAAAATAATACGTCTATAATATAATAATAAATAGAATAGTACCAGCAGTGCCCCCAGAATATTAAGAGTGCCCCCCCGGAACATTTTTCTGAAAGAACGACTGATGAGGATGTGAGAGAAAAAGGAAGAACCCTACTGGCACGATGCTGTCCACCACATATAGTACGTAGGATCGATCTGGGAACCATTGTCACCGGAGGAGAGTGTCTTCCCACTCAGCCCGCCAGAGCGCCCCATCAAGTTTTACAACCACTCAATATGAAACTGAAGTTTTATATATAGTATTATTGACAACCATTTCTTCAGCCAAAAGAAAGAACCATTTCTATTCTGCTCTGTGTACCTCTTTACTTTAAGTATAAGCTTCTACTTTCCCTTTCCTCCAAAGGAATAAAAAGGAATCTCTGCTACGAAGAAAGTAAAGGATAAAAAAAGAAACAAAAAGAAATAGAAGGAAAAAGAAGGAAATGCAGTGCATAAAAGCATTTCCTGATCCCACATCCTTGTTTCTGTCTCTCTTCCTCTTCTATCCCAAACTTTTTTTGTCTTCTTCTTTCTCTTTTTCCTATTTTTCATGAAATAAAATCTCCATCGCCTCTGTTTCCGTTACGTAGGGTTTGAACTTAAAGAAACCGTAACTTGTATCTACTTTTCGTTTTGCGTCACTTTAACACCTGGAAAATTCAGTCATACAGTAATATACTCTTTAAAATATTGGTATAATTTAAAGTGAAGCACATTGCATAACTATTGTAAATGTATTAAACCCTATAGTGGACAAATAAGCAAATCTAACATGTCTTGACATGCATTTCGTAAAGCCGAACCCCTTTCAAAAATCAAGACGAGGAATAATTACCTCTCTCTTGCCCTCATGTCGAGCGCCCATGCCTAGGATGGCATACTTGGTTCCCTCTACCCCTCCTTACTAAAATATTAGAAAATAAATTAATTTACAATATTAGTGTCTACTAGAAATGTTTTCATGTGAGTGTTTCTGCATTACAGATGATCGGTAGTTGCACGAGAGCCTTTCGCATAGTGTATACTGTATGTCAAAATTGTGCATAATTATAAGCTTTAATTACTTACATCTAACATTTTTTTTTAAAAAAATATAGTTTGTCCATCAACGCATATGCGGTTACACAAATAATATTGCTCAAACCCAATATGGAAACTGTTCTGGTCCTAATATGAATAATAGCGAAACAAGTTCATGTTAGTACCATCATAATCCATTTTTGTAATAATTAAATTGAAAGAATACAGTTTTAACCTCAAGTTCCATCGTGCAATGAGCACTTTCAGGCCCATTGCTAGTTTGTACATATATGCATATATTTAAAGGAAATTTAATATAATATTATTTCTTGTTTACTAATACATATATAATTAGGTTAAAAAAAAACAGCGCTGGTAAAACTATTATAGTTTGGTATTTTTTCTATTAATCTTATGTAAATTTATATATTTCATGTGTACATTTATGTATTGTGTAATGTATGTATATATATGTATATGTTAATCTTTAAAAAGTTATTCTTTTCAGTTTTAAAAAAAAGAATTAATTCCAAGTAAGGCAAAAGTTTAGTAGCTAGCTAGCTCATTTGGAAACACTGCTAAGCTCAGTGACAGTTTCTTCTCGTCGTAGCGGAGAGGGGGAAAGCTGTTAAATCGTATATAAGTAAGAAGGGAATGGCAGCGAGGAGGCAGATTTTGGATTCATTTGAGAGATCGAGACGGAATTTTTAGCGGGAGGAGCTTTCGTGCTCCTTGGGTCTCCTTTTGCTTCGCGACTTTTCTTTTTAAGTCAGAGCAGGGGTACAGCCGAAAGAGATGGCTGTGTATAGGGTCAACCTTTAGACTTGTTAAGCGGAATACAATTCAGAATATTTGAGTTCTGGTTGTATGTCCAAGGGTAAGGTCTAAGGATAGGTTCGATTCCCGGTTAGGAATATTTAAGAAATGAAATTTAGTAGGGATTTTTAGATTTATTGTGACATCGCTCCTTCCGAGCGCTGTATGTTTTCAGAAATTTTCTTTATCTTGATTTTAGGGAAGGCTGTTGCTATGGCAACCGAGCCGGATGAGTAATATATACTTTTTTTTTCCTCGGCTAGTTGTTTCCGATTAGCCGATTAGATTTTTCACAGCTGATTCCTCACATAAGGGGATGGTAGGCTGTTGTTTGTTTTGAATTTATTCCTACTACCGAGCCTGAGAGAAGGTGCTTTATTCCTAAATGAAGGAATTTTCCATTTCCCTTTACCTTTTAAAGTCTGTTAGCTAGCTGATTTCCTTAAGGGTTGTCCAATAAAGGGCGATTCCTGAATGAGGGACTTAGGCCAGACAGTTCTCAGAATGTTGGGTCTGTCTTTAGAGTATGTGAGGTTCATGATGGCTTGTACGAGGACGCATGTTCAGAACCTCTCTTAAGGAATTTTAGACAAATTTTAAAGGAAGCTTCATGTTTGGAGCGAACTGATATTTAAGGTTTTAAATAGGTGGGGACCTCTGGGTCCAGAGGTGTACCTGAACGAACTTTTTTTTTTTGATTAGAGAAATCATTTACATTAAGGAATATTAATCTCAGAGAGCATTTCTTTTTTGTTTTGTTTTTTAAAATTCTGAATAAACTAGTCTACTTGGAAAAGTCTGATTGATATAAAATTCCCTGAACCTTGGGTATTGATATTAAGTTTATTGTTTACTAGTTACCTAGACGATTAGTAAGCAAATTTATTTATATTATGTGTGTGTCCCGGGAATTAATTTTCAGGTTTTGAAGCGTAGTATAAGATAGTAGAAGGAACATACTATATTATATATGTGTTATATAGGGCGCATCACATAATTTTGGGGGCTGCTGTCCAGGATATTAGACTTTTCTTTTAAGTAGTATATGCGTTTAAGATCAGGGAAGATACTGAGAAACATGGAGTCCAATTCTATAGAATTAGAAGCTTTGAGACAAGCTCTGAGAATGGAAGGAACCGAACAGTTGAGCGCTGAGTCTCTATTAGATTTTATTAGGAATTTGAAAGACTCACAAAATACACGAAGAAGTGAAAATGCTAGTTGCTCGTGTAGACAAGATTTTGAGGAGGTGAAATTACAGCTTTCTCATTTTTCTGGGGATCCGTCGCAAGATCCATTTGAGTTTTTGTCTAGTTTAGAAGACTTTGCGGCGCATAAACAAGTCTCGTTAGAGATTATTCTAGAAAGGGTCGTGCCAAAAGTCTTAGAGCGAGAAAGTAAGGAATGGTTCCAGTTTAAGAAGCCATTCGCAAATTTTGCGGAATTCAAAGACAGCTTCCTTAAAGAATATTTTAGTTTTAATTATAAGGAAGAGATTGAATCGCAATTAGTGAGTAGGATTCAGAAACCAAGTGAACCTCTTGCGCGTTTTGTTAGGGAGATGTCACTTTTGTTTAAGAGATTGCCTGACCCTCCACGGGAAGTAGAACAAGTAAAGAAAATTTTGACCAAGGTACACCCAAAGTATAAGGTCTATTTACACGAAAAAGAATTTTCGGGACTGAAACAGCTAGAAGCGTATGCTTTAAAAATACAGTCATATTTATTAGAGGAATTGAATTATGTAAAGTCTCATGAGGTTGAACAGAAAAGGGCAGACTTAGCTGTAGTTGCTACAAAGGGGACGGTTTTAGACAGTGCGCCGGAAATTAGAGCAGAAGCTCTAAACCCAGCTGTTTTTAAGAGACAAGATAAAGTTGTAGGCGAGAATACTAAGGAAAAACAGCCGATAAAATGCTTTTTCTGCAAATCTGACGGGCATAAAAAATCAGTCTGCGAAAAATTTAAAAAGTGGAAGAAAAATGCAGGAAAAGAGAACGTATCTGCAGCCACTTTTGTTAGGAAATTAGCGACAAGTAAAAATGCACCGCCATATATATTTGGATATTTCTATAGGCAGCCGACAGAACTTTTCTTGGATTCTGGGAGCCAAATATCTATTACAGATGGAAACACTGCTAGGAGATGGGAAAAACAGGGCGCTCGAAGTAAAAAAATAAAGCAGGAAATTTCGTTGGCCTCAGGGCATGTTTTCGCACACAAACTTGTTTTTCCAACTTTCTGTATAAAGAAAAAGAAATTGTCGCATCCATTTTATGTTTTAGAGTCGGCTAACATTCCCGTTATAGTTGGAAATGATCTGTTAACGAAAGCCAAAATAGAATTACACATGTGTAAAAATGGTTGGCGTTTTCAGAATGAAGAGAAACTAACAGGTTTTATTGAGCCACAAAGACATAACACTAACAAAGGAAGGTGCAATATTAGGGCAAATATGCGAGCACAAGACATGGGGACAGCCTTTTCTTCTGAAATGAAAGAAGGAGGAAAACACGTGTCTGGTAGCGTTGCAGAATCTCCACAGAGAGAGAGGAATTTGAGGACCGATTGGGAAGAAAAGAAAAGGAATAACGGATCAGGTCATTTTTTACGGCCGCGTCGGCCAAAGACAAAACCTCCGGAGCCAGGGAACCACTAATAAAGGCTACTATTCTGGGGGGAGAAACCTATCTTTATGCGGATAGCGGGAGCTCTCTCTCCTATGTGTCGCAAAAGGAAGCAGAAAGGTGGGAAGCCAAAGGTTGCAAATTCAGAAAGGACACTTTGTTTTTGTCTCTAGCCCAGGGGACAGCTATTTCTCATAAGAGCACTATTGTCGATGTTTTTATTAGGGGTATCCGTATAAGACAGAAGTTCCATCTCCTCCCCCTACTTATAAAAGACGCGATTGTGGGCAGGGATTTTCTCCAGAAAAGTAAAATTGTTCTTTATATTTCTCAGAATGGCTGGAATATTGACGATGGTTTACAGCCTGTTTGCGTTTTTGACTCTGAGAAGAAAGAAAAAAGGTCGCACTTGGAGGACTCTTTGTATATTCAAGAAGGAAAGGACACCGTTATAGAACAGATGTTGTCTCGTGTCGCTATTGATAAAGATACAAAAGAGAGGTTGAAAGGAATTTTGGAAAAACACAGAGAGGCTTTTAGCCATAAACCGGGACTTACTCATCTAATAAAACATAACATAAATGTTCGGAATCCAAAACCATTTTCATCTAAATTGAGGCCGCTCTCTTTTGAGAAGAGAAAAATAATGGAAGAGGTTCTTGACCAAATGGAAAAGGATGGGATCATTGAAAAGACGCTTCATTCTAAATATATCAGTGCTCCTATTTTACATCAAAAGAAAAATGGGGATTATAAGCTAATAATGGACTCGAGAGTTTTGAATTCTATGACTGAGGGTCAAAAATACAGTCTTCCTAGTATGACAGAAGCTCTTTCTTATTTAGGAAATAAGCGTTATTTTATATCACTGGATATTATATTTGCTTTCTCACAAATTGAGTTTGATGAGCAGAGTAAGGAATTTACTACCTTTATTACACATAAGGGCTTATTTAGGTTCGCAAAAGGCTGCTATGGGATAAAGGATCTTCCGCATAGTCTGGCTAAGCTCATGCAATTGGTGCTTAAGGAACTTTATTTTACTAAAGTTATAGTATACTATGATGACATCCTATGTGGCGGAGAAACAAAAGAAGAACTTCTCGAAATTTTAGATGAGACGTTAAAGAGAATTAAAGAGGCTGGGTTAACACTAAATCCTGATAAGGCGGTATTTTTCGCTCAAGACATTGAATTTCTTGGCCACCGTATTAGGCCTGGGTATATTTCTTGTACTGAAGAAAAAATCAAAATGGCCAAACAGTTTCAGAGGCCAAGAAATGTAAAACAGGTCCAAGCGCTTTTAGGCTTTTTTAATTTTTTTCATTTCCGGATTAAGGGGATAGCTGAAATTTTAGCGCCAATAACAGATCTTTTGAAGAAAGATAAACCGTTTATATGGACTCAAGTTCATGAGGAAGCGTTGAATAAATTAAAAGAGGCTCTAGCAGAAGACCCCATGCTTCTCCTACCTAAAATGGGGGAGCCGTACCACATATTCGTAGATGGCTCTAGTATCGCGTCGGGGTACACTCTGTGTCAAAAAGATGACCAGGGGAAACTGGGGGTAGTGGCCTATGGGTCCAGGAAGTTATCACCGGTACAGGCGAAGTACAGCGCAACACATCTCGAACTTTTGGCTATAGTATTAGCTTTAGAGAAGTTTGAAATTTTCTTGATGCATGCACCAGTCGTGTATGTGTACACTGACCACAAACCGATTTTGACTATTCTTAAGTCGAGTAAAATCTCTCCGATGTTAAGTCGCTGGGCTGCGAGAATTTCTCGATTTCCTGTGGTTTTGAAATTCTTGCCGGGAAAGAAACAGCCAGTAGATATGCTTTCTAGGTTAGAAGGGAATTATACAGAAGGACCGGAATTTGAGGGTTCCGCTGAAGCAAATGATTTACTTCCTCTTGAATCAGAAAGTGACAAGGGCTTTCTGAAGGTGGAAGTAGAGGGCCAGAAGTTGATAGATATTCAGGATCTTCCTTCAAATGATTTATTTTTCATAGATGTTCAGAGGACTAAGGAGATAAAAACTCTGAAGAAGGAACTTAAGAGGAAGCGAAACGATGAATTTCCTCTGAGTGGTAGATCGTGCTACATTTCAGACAGGGAGAAGTTAGAGTTCATGTCTGAGTTACCTTTTAATATTTTGGCTGTAAGTAAGGACGAACAAGTTGAGGAATTTCCAAATTCTTATGATTTACAAGATTTCGAAAAATGGCGACAACTACAAAGGGCTGACACACTTCTTGGTAAATTGATTGATTATAAATGCGGAGAGAAAAGAAATTTTTCCAGGCGACTTAAACAGACTTTGCGACAGCTCGATAGAGTTACCTTCTTTAATGAAGAGAATATTTTGATGAGGACTGTCAAAATTAAGGGGGAAGAAAAGGATGTAATATGGGTACCAGATAAACTGCGGGCCACAGTTTGTAAAGCAGCCCATATTGAGAAGGAGTCAGGGCATCCATCCTTCATAGAGACCTTAGATAGAATCAGAAGTCGTTTTTTCTGGAAGGAAATGAAGAAGAATGTTAAAGATTTCACAAAGGCTTGCGTCCCGTGTAGCATTTTTAAGGAAAATATAAATACGAAGTTCGGATATATGGAGAGTTCCTTAGTAAGAGCACCCGGAGAAGTCCTGTATGCGGACAATCTAGGTCCTATCACAAAAACTAAAGTAGGAGGGTATCGATATTGTTTAGTATTAGTAGATGCTTTCACAAGGTTAGTGAAACTTTTCCCACTTCGAAAGCTTACAGCTAAGATTATGGTTGAATGTATTCTGACTTTTTTCTCAGAATTTGGAACATACAAACGGTTAGTGACGGATAATCACAGTATTTTCAATAGTGAAATTTGGAAAAAGGCCATGGAGAGCTTAGGGGCCAGATACAGTTTTATCAGTTCATATAGGGCGCGTGCTAACAAGGCTGAAAAGGCAATAAAGGACGTTAAATGTCTTTTAGGCATATATAATGCTAAGCACGAGAACTGGAATCAGGATTTGAAATTAATTGAATTCGCTCTGAATTCAAAGAAATGTTCGAGCACTGGGTACTCTGCATTTTATTTGCATTTTGGCAGGGAGCTTCGACATCCTTGGTTAGATTTAGAAACCAAGAAAGAGAAGGAAACAAATTTGAATGTCGATCACCCGAAATATGTGGCCGAGTTGAGGAACAGGTTGGAGAAAGCTTACCAACGGGCAAACAAAATTCAGGAAGAAAAGCATAGAGCATATGGGAAGATTTATAATAAGGGAAGACGACCAAGTCCTTTTAAAGTAGGACAAGATATATGGCTGAGAGTCATTAGGATTTCCTCGCCTACTCAGAATATTAGCGCATCGTTGGCGAATCGATATTCTGGTCCATGGTGTATACAGAGTCAGGTAGCCACCAACACATTTTTGGTAAGGAACAAGTGGTCCGGGAGGACAGTTAAAACCAATGCAGATATGATGAAACCTGTTTTTAAAGCTCCCGACTTTGCTAAACACGTCGTCGAATTACAAGCAGAGTACGCGAAGGAAATCAGCCCGAACGAAATAAAGAGGAAAGATGGGGGGAGAGTAAAACTACCCACCGACCCTGTAGTTTGATTTTTTTCTTTTTTTTCTTTTTTCTCTTGAAGCTGGATTTTGTAAACAACAACCTTCTTTAGAGATGTTTTTATTTTAGCTAGTTCAATCTGAGTTCGCTTCGAGAGCAGTTCACGTCACGAGACGAGACCATAAAGTTCAGAGCCTTAATTCTCTAAAGTACATTCAGACAGCATGTCTCGCCAGACTAGGTCAGTATACGTAGGTGCTAGACCTAACCCTGAAGACCCGTTAAAGCTTCAGTTATTATGTCACGTTGATGCACCGAAAAACAATAAAAGAAGAGCAAGGTTTGCTCAAGATGAAACTTCAAGTTCAAAAAGAAGCCGGGTGGAAGTGGCCGAAATGACACTGAATGATATTCGTAACATGCAGAGCGAGCGGAAAAAAGAGGAGGGGCACCATTCTTTTGAGCATCTTCCGGGTCCCTCAAGAACGCAACACGAGGACGAGGATTTCATAGACCTTTTTACGGATGGAAAAGGACTGGGAATTCCAAGGACTCCAGGGAAAAACATCAGGTTTCCGGAGAGAAAAGAAGAAGCATCCCAAATCAGGAGGAAGCTGGATCTTTAAGGATTGATTGTAAGTCAATAATTCTCTTTTTTTTTCAGGAAGTGTTATTTGGTTCAAATTGATTCGTGAACTGTACGAGACTTTAGACTTTCGAGGCGGCCATAAGTCCTCGAGACAAATTATCAATTCTGATTTTTTTTTTTTTGTTTTGTTTTTGAGCGTGTGTGTGATGTAAATAATTGTGCTGATTGTGTGTTTTTGAAGTGAATTTTCCCTCAATGTGAACGGGGGAAAAAACTGTTCCGGACTTCAGACTTTTGGGCACTCATAAGTCCCAAATTCATATTTTATCAAAGTTTAAGTGAGTGTATGTGAAATCTGTGTTTGTGTTTCGAAAGTGATTTTTTCCCTTAATGTATTCGGGGGAAAAAGACTGGAAGAGACTATGAACTGAGAAAGTTAAGTGGAAAACACAGTTTTCTTTTTTTTCTTTCTTTTTTTTTTTAAGGTCGCGGTATATGCAATGAGCACTTTCAGGCCCATTGCTAGTTTGTACATATATGCATATATTTAAAGGAAATTTAATATAATATTATTTCTTGTTTACTAATACATATATAATTAGGTTAAAAAAAAACAGCGCTGGTAAAACTATTATAGTTTGGTATTTTTTCTATTAATCTTATGTAAATTTATATATTTCATGTGTACATTTATGTATTGTGTAATGTATGTATATATATGTATATGTTAATCTTTAAAAAGTTATTCTTTTCAGTTTTAAAAAAAAGAATTAATTCCAAGTAAGGCAAAAGTTTAGTAGCTAGCTAGCTCATTTGGAAACACTGCTAAGCTCAGTGACAGTTTCTTCTCGTCGTAGCGGAGAGGGGGAAAGCTGTTAAATCGTATATAAGTAAGAAGGGAATGGCAGCGAGGAGGCAGATTTTGGATTCATTTGAGAGATCGAGACGGAATTTTTAGCGGGAGGAGCTTTCGTGCTCCTTGGGTCTCCTTTTGCTTCGCGACTTTTCTTTTTAAGTCAGAGCAGGGGTACAGCCGAAAGAGATGGCTGTGTATAGGGTCAACCTTTAGACTTGTTAAGCGGAATACAATTCAGAATATTTGAGTTCTGGTTGTATGTCCAAGGGTAAGGTCTAAGGATAGGTTCGATTCCCGGTTAGGAATATTTAAGAAATGAAATTTAGTAGGGATTTTTAGATTTATTGTGACATCGCTCCTTCCGAGCGCTGTATGTTTTCAGAAATTTTCTTTATCTTGATTTTAGGGAAGGCTGTTGCTATGGCAACCGAGCCGGATGAGTAATATATACTTTTTTTTTCCTCGGCTAGTTGTTTCCGATTAGCCGATTAGATTTTTCACAGCTGATTCCTCACATAAGGGGATGGTAGGCTGTTGTTTGTTTTGAATTTATTCCTACTACCGAGCCTGAGAGAAGGTGCTTTATTCCTAAATGAAGGAATTTTCCATTTCCCTTTACCTTTTAAAGTCTGTTAGCTAGCTGATTTCCTTAAGGGTTGTCCAATAAAGGGCGATTCCTGAATGAGGGACTTAGGCCAGACAGTTCTCAGAATGTTGGGTCTGTCTTTAGAGTATGTGAGGTTCATGATGGCTTGTACGAGGACGCATGTTCAGAACCTCTCTTAAGGAATTTTAGACAAATTTTAAAGGAAGCTTCATGTTTGGAGCGAACTGATATTTAAGGTTTTAAATAGGTGGGGACCTCTGGGTCCAGAGGTGTACCTGAACGAACTTTTTTTTTTTGATTAGAGAAATCATTTACATTAAGGAATATTAATCTCAGAGAGCATTTCTTTTTTGTTTTGTTTTTTAAAATTCTGAATAAACTAGTCTACTTGGAAAAGTCTGATTGATATAAAATTCCCTGAACCTTGGGTATTGATATTAAGTTTATTGTTTACTAGTTACCTAGACGATTAGTAAGCAAATTTATTTATATTATGTGTGTGTCCCGGGAATTAATTTTCAGGTTTTGAAGCGTAGTATAAGATAGTAGAAGGAACATACTATATTATATATGTGTTATATAGGGCGCATCACAATCGTCACAACCATTTTACAATAAATCAGCACCTATCAGTGGCGGATCTAGCCAAGGGACGCGGGACGTAGGCCCCCAGTTTTTGATTTAGCATGACGCACTGAGACGTTTGTCTTTTATAAATATGAATTTTTCCCCTTTTAGACTGATCTTGTCATATACAGGTGTAATTTAACAGAGACTTTGTGTAATCGTGACTGAATCCTGCATCCATTCCCTCGATGACAATCTAGTCGTTGTAAGTTTTAATAAAGTCTGAAAACTCAATCAAACAATAAAAGGAAAAAAAAAACATTATATGTGGAACCAGTATTTGCATTTCTCGCACTGTATAATTATATATAGGCTATTAAAACAATATGTATAACAGGAATAGTAGCACTTTTAAATATGACAAGTAGAAATATAATTTGAAGTCCAGTTTTTGAGGGTGGGGCGGTTACAGAAGTATAGCCTCTAGGATGTAAGACTGTGCCCTACGTTTGAGGTTTCAGGACCAGCTCCCATGAATTTCAGATAAATGTATATTGTAATCAATTGTATAGTAATATGCCGATGAAAAATGTAAAACTCTCCCTATTATCAAAAAGTTCGTTTGCTAAACTTCTTATCCGCCCAAGCAAAATAGCTGAAGTTACTAGTTAACATATTCGAACTGTAGCATTTTTGGAGTGGCAAAACTTTCATATCCCTAAATCGATAACAAATTCCCTATATCTAGAAATGACTTCGTAACTCTGGCTACTTTAGAGAGAACTTCACGCCAAAAACGTATTGTGTTTAAAATTACTTCATATAAATTTTCTGTTAAAATATTGTCTAAATTATATTAAATCTATATTAAAATATACATATCAACTTTTCATCTTGTTATATGTCTCCGTAAATATAGATTTATATAGTTTTTCAAAAGAATGTAATTATATTACGAAATTGTATTTATTCTTCACATAAAACATTATCTATACATTATACTCTTATGTAAACCGTTTACTGTATAAGAAATATTGCATGAAAGAAAAAGGAATACATTCTTTGTGACACCACTATTTGCACTTCTCACACTGCTTTGTATTCCTAACAGAAAAATCTTAATGCCAAAGTCAAAACGGAAAAGGAAAGAAAAGAGAAAAAACACAAGCTTTTGTTATAAAGTTTCTTTTTCCCTCGACTTCCCTTTTCTATTGTCAATCTCACTCTCATGAATGGAAGACATATTGTGGAAATGAAATTATATATATTCCCGTTTTCCTTCTTTTTCTATTGTAGATTTGTTTTTTTTTCTTCTACTCTCTATTCTTCTGTGTCTGAGAGTTATATGGTAGGAAGTTTAAAGAGCACGGTTTTACGTCCAAGAGAGTTGATTTTTTTTCTGCATTTTTTTTTTTGGCTGCCTGTATTTTGCCATTGCAACTGTTGGGTATTCCATTTCGTATTCCATTTAATAACTGTGCTGCGAGAGAAACATGCAGATACAAAAAGAAGAAGAAAAGAGACTTTGAGAAATAATTTTAGTTTTTCTTATAACTAGAAAAGAAGTGTGTTTTTCATTTCAACTTTTCTTTAGAGCAACAAAAACTGTAGCAGTAACATCACCAGCTTAACCCTTATATGAATCTCTCATCCTTTACTCCTTAGAGAAGGAGTACCTCCACACCTTTTTCTGTACTCCACTCGACTCTAGTTCTTCAATCTCCTCATATCTATTTATATCATACACCCTAGTCGTTCTCTTCTAGACCTTTTGCCAAATACACTCCCTTCTCCTCGTCAATCCTCCAAGCACTACAACCCACCGTGCAGCACGTTATAACCCCCCACACCCCATTTTACCCCATCTCTAGTCAACCAACGAGCGCAACCAACCCCTGTGGTTTTATGTCTTTAGAATTGGAGATGAGCACCAGATGGTCCCTCCAGTTGAATCATGCTAAACTGCTCCTGGGTTGCCAGAAGCAGCAGAGAAGTCAGCACACGGAGAATGGAAAGAGATTGGCTTGTGGTGTGGAGAGGGAGGGGGAAGAAGTCAGATCAAAAGGAGATATGAGACGGAAGTTAGAGATTCAAGATATAGTCTCCGTTACTATGGAGACCAACCATCACTCGACATTTCTATAAATTTCTCTTGGAATTTACTTAGAATGAATTTCAGTTTTTCTTTCTTTTCACCCACATGTCATCGTTTGAAAGAGTGTGAGGCGTAGACTACTGTATGTATGATCTTTCTATAATTGCTGACTCACAGTAAAATTGTGCACCATAATTTGATTCCTAGTTCATTGTTTGATATGAGAAGACATTTGGCTTTTCTTCTTGACATAAACGTAGATTTATTTCTTCTACTGGTTTGCTTAATGAAGTTTACGTAAAGCTATCCAATGTTTGTTATGAAATGAGACACACCTATCTTGGTGGCCAGTAATCTAAATTTGTGTAACCTTAATATAAACATTTATAATCCAAATTTCATTTAAGTAATTCAGTGAAACCTCTGAATAACGGACACCTGCGGGACATGATTATTTGTCTGCAAATAGAAGATGTCCGTTACAGAGAGGTTGCACAGATTTAGGTTACTCACAGCTTATGTGCTAATTGTATGCATAGTATATAGTAAATACATTAGTTATAAATGTAAATATAGTCTTATATTACTTCCAGCTTATATAGTAATTGTATGTAATATATTGTAAATACATTATTTATACATAAATACAAACTAACATTGAAATACTATGTTCAATGTTCGAATGTTTTGGGAAATGAGGATGAAATTCCCACTTCCGTGGGGAATGTGTTTACATGGGTGTGTACTACAAAATTATTGTGTATTAAGAATTTAACTTATAAATATTTACACTAAAAATCATAAATTTGTACTACAATCCTGGGTCATATTCGTTTTTTAGTATTTACCGTTGTTTTCAAAGGTTATTTGTTTTTTTACTTATATATAGAATATCCATGCATAATTTGCACTATAGTTTTACTGTCATTTTTTAAAATAACATACATATCTTATGTTATATTTGCAATATAATTTCCAAAACCATAATGACGAACGTTGAGAAAGTCTAGTGGAATCTTCCATACAAATCTAGAAAAAATGAACTACGAAAGTGGGAAGATAGTCGTTCAATTAAATAATTGTGTTTGCAGTTTTGAAAATATCAAATGAAAATAAATAAGGAATGAAGGATGACTAATTTTGTGTTTAAAAAGAAACGTAAAAAACAAAATTATCGGAATGAAAAGGATAATTGCTTTTGTGGTTAGTTTTAACTATAAACGTAATGTGTGTAAATTATCCATAGTCCTTATTTTATCTACGTTAAACCTAACATCAAGTCACGATCTGCTAGATGTTGAGTTGTAGATGTGCTGAACCAATGCTCAACAGTAGGCCTATTATAACTTATTTTATACAGTATACATCCAATGAGTAACATGTAGAAGCATATATAGTTCGTAAGAAGAAGCATCTGATAGACAATATAATTTGAACTTTTATGGAGGTTCAACATATTACAAACGTTACGGAATAGTAGGAATTTTGTGACAGGGTATTCGTGTGTTATCGTGGGAGAAAGGCTGTATCGCGAATTGAGGATCTCTCTCTCTCTTTATATATATATATATATATATATATATATATATATATATATATATATATATATATATATATATATATATATATATATAAATGAAATATTAATTAAGCCTATTATATAGTTGCTAAATGTACGAATTACAACATTCTTAACTGGTTTTTATGACGATGCTTTGCTCAGTAAAGGAACTGCCTTACGTAAACTTGTCAATTGTTGGTTTGTGTTGTCGATATTTGTCTAATACATATATATGTTTATTGTGTTAGAAATATATATTGGCGATCTATTATGAAGACAGCAACATCTTAAGTATCTTAATAAAGACGTTCAGAAATATTAGCTTACTCTCTATATCTAACGTAAATAAAATCTATTGTAAGACGTGGAACGCACCTGCTGGTCAAAGGTCACTGTCTACCCCAACAATTAGCCTACTTGCTTCTTCTGGTGAATCTCTGAAAATTATTTTATAATTCATTTATGTTATTTCTTTTGCTGGTTAATGACATCCAAGACGATAATCCAGCGTGATTACTAAGATAGACTTTAAATTTATCAGAGATAGCGACTGCCAATCAATCGATAATAACAATTGTGGCAGGAGGTTGAATTTTTACGAAGAATGGGGTATTTAAACAGATTTGAAAAAGTAATAAGTAAATCCAAACCTTTGAAGTTTTAATTAATTAAAAAAAGCAAGCCAATTTCCCAAATAGATTGAATGGGTTAAAAAACATAGATGGCATAGTTACTTAATATTGTCTGGTTATCTTTCAGATTCTACAATTTCGTAGCCACTTTCTTTCATACATGGAACAATTATGTAAATCGAAAACGTTATTAAACAAACAAGTGTTATGCTGTTAATAAATACATCAGTTACAGATAACATATGTGAAAGCTAGCCATTAATAGATTCAGAAATTGAAATACTTGAAGAGTGTAAAAGAATAATGAAGGATAAATGTAAGAATCCATTGCTCTCAATGTTGAATATGGTACCATGCCAATTGCGAATGAAAAAAAAAAAAAAAGACAAGTGTATATATATCGTAAAGGCAATTTGTAAAGACATCAAATCCGGATTTCTTTACTATCTTTATTTAGTTGTTTCCCCACTAGATCCGTACCCTTAGTGTCAAGCGTTAGCTATAGCCGCTGATATATCGTTCATCGCAGGAGTCATCTAGCGAGGAAAAGACAGTCACAATCTCCCTTTACGACCTATTTTCGACTTTCCTTCGAAGCAGACAAGAGACACTGATGGCTTCTCCTTTCCTGCTTTTAGGTGGTGGAACACAGAAGAGGGCTATCACAGTCACTAGTCTTATACTTTTTTCCTACGAAAAAAAGTGAGAAAAGAATCGATTCTTGGGGTAAACAGTTCCGATTCAACAATTTTGTATTTCATCAAAATACCTTTTTCTCGTAGTTTATGCCCACAAAATTTTCGTAGTTTGCTCTTATAATTGATTTTTTTTGTTGTTCTTTCTTTGTACAGAGACTTGTCCTTGTAATACATTAATTAAAAATCTCATCTTTGGAATAAATTCATTTAGAATTCAGTGGTGAAGTGGGCCATGGTTCACATTGGGTCGCTTGGGTCATGTCGCTTCTCAGACCTGGTTTGACACGGTGACCCGGACAGAATCGGAGACCCAGACAGATTCGGAGACCCAGACAGACCCACCGATTTGCAAGCAGCCCACATATCATCTCAGCAAGTATTACTGCAAAATGTAATTTTCAATAGGCCTACTCGATCACGAATATTAATTTGATTCTCGGTACGACCTTCCTTAATCAAGGAACCTCGTCTTACATATTTCAAATCTAATTTCACGTTTATTCATCTCCTCACACTTAACGAAAATTAATACAGTGATTCTTAATCATAGACTATACAAAGTGATTTAACAAGTATGGCCCCAGAGACACCTTCTACTTTTTAAACAAAAAGTTTTACAGGGTTACTCGAATGAACCTTGACGATCACTTATAAGAAAAATATGTATCTTATCTTTTTCTGTGATTTTTACGTGTGATTAAGAGGCCAAATCCCTTGGCGTAACAGCACTTTCTGTAGAGCTAACCCGCTCCAGCGCCATCTGTTAGTGACTGGATGAAATAGTCCAGCCTAGATACGAATATGTGGTCAGCGCGCTAAATAGTCTGTCTATAGCAGGCGTATTAGGAGCTTTCTAAACCTAGCAGCCATCATGTCTTTTAATTACACGACTCCCCAGTTTGCCTCACAACGCCAGGTGGCCGTCGAAAATTGGGAAGTACCGACCAAGAATCGAACCCAGGACCACGCAGACATGAATTCTTTTAGATGTCCCTTCACGTGTAGTTATACTAGTGCTTATCTTTCAGTGGAATTCTTTTACACTCACAGACGCGAACAACAAAAGAGAAAGGAAATTATAATTTAGTAAGAAGATCTATATATATGTCTGTTCTGGTTTCCGGGTCTTGTGGGTCTTACTGACTCTGAGTCTTCCGGGACACAAATCACGAAGTTCGGGAGCCGTTCAATCACTGTTAGAATCAATTCATGATAATGATTTTTGTATTATTCGATAGCCAAAGATATTAGCCACTATACTTATATATTTACTGCATCGAAATACCCATCCAATGAGTCTCACTACAATGTAATACCTAAACATTGTAGAATCAAGAGATGTGTCCGAAGCAAACCAAAGTGTACATATTATTAAAATAGGTTTTTGGGGAAAATACACATAAAATAGTATACCCGTTTACTGCCTTGGATGAAATAGAGCTATCAAAAACAAAATTTATGTGAACAAAATAAATAAATAAATAAATAAAAAATGATAGGGCATGTTTCTTTAACACCCTACACAGAGCCTCCCTCTCTCGTGGGAGAACGAATATTGAACTCAATCGATCACATGAAATAAAAACTTTTCTCCCCATAAATAAACAAATAAATAAATATTAGACCTTGATCTTAATTAATCTGCTTTTTCTTGTCCAAGATATAAATCTACATTGTTCAGCAAATCGGCTGAGATGCAGCACGATTTTTAACTATAACAATCGGCAGTAGCGCACTCAAGTTCTTTTTGATAGCAGTAGTCATGTATGTACTTGCCACAATCTCTATAGCAATCGCCAGCAGTGCAGTCAGTTATTCGTGAAAACTACTATAATTTAAAGGTTGACAGCAATTCAGTCAAACACTTATGAGAACTGCTATAGCAGTCGGCAGCAGTGCAGTCTCGTACTTATGAGAAATGCTGTAATGGTTGAAAGTAATACAGTCAAACATTTATGAGAATTGCTATAGCAGTCGGCAGCAGTGTAGTCACGTACTTATGAAAACTGCTATAGCAGTCGACAGCAATACAATCACGTACTTATGCACATTTGTAAAGTAATTGGCAGCAGTGCAATCGTGCATTTGTGAGAGCTGCTATAGTGATTGACAGCAATGGAAAAAATAAGTTATGTTATGAGCTTACACTTATGTTGAGCAATGTATTTCATTGTAACGTTTTGTAGAATATATCCTTCGTTTTGTTGTTATTATTTTTTAAAAATAGTTGCATCTCATATTTTTTTTAATGATCCCTTTTGGGTGCAATTCTTTTTAGGATGCTACGGGTATTAAAAAAAAAAGAGAGAGAGGTAAGTGGCAATCTAAGACGTTTGTACTTCTAGAACTTCTTAAATAATTTATATACCTTTTTAAATACAATTAAATGAAAATTAAACTTTACCACAACCAGATTGTCGTATTTTCGGAGCTTAAAAAAATAATTAACTACACATTAAAGAAATTAATAACAACTCTGAAATTAAATTTAAGAAAGGAAAGAAAAAAGAAAAAAGAAGGTGCTTACACCAACACAACGTGTATTGGTTAGCTGTGACTCAGAACAGTTCCACCGTTCACCATTCCTGCATTCTTGATTCTTTTCTTCTTTGTACCACTCAGAAGATGATCTCTTTCGTTGGTCGAAACTTATCTGCTGCAATGGAACAAGCATAAGAAGAGAAAGAAGCAGACAAAGCCAAAAGAAAGAGAAGAAAGATAGTAGAAGAGAAGAGAAGGAGGAGGTAAACTTCTTTCGAAGTGCCTGACGGGTAATCTTCCGTCTCATGGGACAAAACTGCTGTGCGGCCTTCCTATAGGATAACACCTTCAGATTTTTTGTCTGGGTCAAAATGGGGTAGAAGACGAAAGAAGGAGAAAGAGAGAGAGAGAAAGAAAAAAATATAAAGTGTTGCAGAAAAAATAAGAAGGAGATAAAAGAAAAAAAGAAGTACGGTAAGAAGTGAGTGAGTGAAAGGATTTGGATCAAATTCGTATCCTTTCACTTCATTTATCGCAATGTCCTACTCATATAAGTTATCCCGCCATACTTTATATACGAATTGTGGTTTGATTTTTATTTCTATTTTTTTTTTCTTTCAGTCAAGAAGGGAAAACACATTTTGATGTTGTTTGGTGAAGGAAAAAGGATTTAGAAACAAAATGACAAACATTTCAGTCAATGTATGAAGAAGAAAGAAATGTAACATCATTTTCACATATAGTAGGATTTTCCTTTAAAAAAAATCTAGGGACAAATGGCGAAAAATAAGTAAATAAATTTGAGATTTATACGATTCGCTATAAGCTAAAAACGCAAGTTTTAAATGTCCTATACAGAGAGAAGTTCACATGTTGAGATTTTTCAGTTAAAGTAAATTATGGTACTAGCTGAAATGCTCATGTTTTGCAAGGGTACTATAGATAATGGATAATGGATAACTTCTTAGGACACGTCTTTTAATGCAGTTATAATGATATAAACATTAGATATACATTTTTCGCAAAAAAAAATTGAACCTCTACCTCCCTTAGGATACGCCTTTTAATAAAAGTGCTGTGATGTAAACCCAGCCTAAGGTAGGTACTATCTTCCAGAATTCATTTCAAGCGGGTTAACCATTTACCGTGATGTGATCACAAGTAACAGGCAACATCACTTTTAATATGAAGAAAGGCATTATAGAAAATTCACCCTCCCCCAAACGGAAATTTATCATAATGCTAGGACATGTTTCTACTTATTTTTAACGAGGAGTTTATATAAAAAGTTCTACTTTATTAACTTGACTAGACCATAACTAAATTTTTCGCATAAATTTTGAGTCCCTGTTTTCCCTTCGGCTACATATTTTAATAATAATAATAATAATAATAATAATAATAATAATAATAATAATAATAATAATAATAATAATAATAATAATAATAATAATAACAATAATAAACATTATTAGAACCTAGCTCGAGGTAGGTGATAACTGTATCTAGAAGTTAATTTCAAGTCCCTCTTCGGATACATATTTTAATCGAAAATGTGATAAAATTCTACTCCGAGATAGGTAATAACTATTTCCGGAAGTTAATTTCAACTCCCCCTTCGGATACATACGAGTATTTTAATCAAAAATGTAATAAAAGCCTACTCCGATAAGTAAAGAGACATTAAGAACAAATAATAAAGAAATTAAGTCTACCTGATGGATAACAATAAGAAGTTATATAAAATGCAAAGAGCTGATCAATACCGTGCTGTATACCTACTTTTGGGCCACCCTGTATATTCACAATTATAGTTTTGAACTCTGTTAGAAAATCACCATAAATATTCTGTACTTGTTCTTTTCATGAATTTTGCAAGTTCATGATCATAAGGTCCTTATTAAATTACAGTGCAGCGTAATGAGAAAAGTAGATTAAATTGAAAGTACAAACCAATCAATGAAGAAGATGATCATTTGTTTTATATAAATACTGGTACTAATTATAATTGTAACTATAGTTGTTTGTCTGCGGTTGTTCGTTTTCTGCAACGATCTCGGGCTGTATAAGGAGTTTTGAGTACTGTTCTACATGGAATTTTATATTACGTAGGTACATATATTTTCACTGGAAATTGAACCTAGGTTCCTGGCACCAAAGACATAAACTCTATACTACGGGACAGCCGCATTGACGTTTGATAAGGTTCTTGTCTCAGGAAGATCATATAACATGCCAACCAAAGCAGCTTCTCATATGACAGTATTGACTGAAGACTGATTGGTTAACAGTGCTGAAGGCCAAACACTAATTTAGCTTCTGCTCATGGAAAGCATTTACCTATAACTTTAATGCTGGCATGTATATTTTTCTCGATTAGAGATATTTTAAAAGGGAAAAATAGTTCCTATTGCCAATAGGGGGTACTGGCATGCGAGAGAGAAATGGGATTTACAATTTTATATCAAAACTAGAATTTCACTTACGTTGAGGGAACAAGTGTGAGGGAGAAATAATAACCAAGAGGTCGTTGGTTAAAATCGACTAATAATAGGGTTGATGGTTATGTTGTGACTGAGCTAAGATGACTAAACGCATTAAAATTTTCTAGGACAAGTTTTATATTTAATGTCAACGTTCAGAAAAGATAGTAAATATAAATTGAAACTTTAACTGCAATGTAATCTTTTAGTGTTACGTTCAATGGACTGTAGGCTCTTAGGGACAGTGAATTATTATGACAACTAGAGGGATGAGAATGTAAGAGGACAAACAGTGAATTTCGACAAAACCAACTCACATGATGTTATCCACCAAAAAACTCTCTTGGTCTGAGATCAAACCATGATCCTCTCACACCAGAGATGAACGCTCTACCACTGAACTATCGTTGGTTACAAATTTGTACTGGACAGATTTTTTTTTTAAAGTTGTAATCAGTGTTTTGACCTTTGAATTGACAAGAAAATAAGTGATCAATCCATATACCTTATGTACGATCTGTAAAACAAAGCTACACATTTGATAGTTTTGTGCGGTGCTATACTCTTTGGTACCCACTCCATGTTAGAAGAACTAAGTTTTTTATTTTTTTAAAAAATACCGTTTGTTTATTTACCACCATCGAAGCCCGTCATTCTTTAAAGAATTCAATCAACGCACAATTACAAATCAACATCGAATTAGAATGCATGAACACATGCGAAAATGTTTAATGATAGATTGCTACAAAAATCCCGTAGATAGTTATTTCTTTCAACGCTAGATGTCTCTGTCGTATCTCTTTCAACGCTAGATGTCTCTGCCGTATGTCTTTCAACAATAGATGCCTCTGCCACATTTATTTCAACGATTGGTGTCTTTGGCATCAATTTGTTTCCACCAGTGGTACGTTGACAATGCTTCGCCGGTTAGTATATATATACATAAAGAGTTGAATTGCATTGCCTATATAAGCGTTATATTTTTTGTGTAAAATTCTAGATGTTAAAATTTTCTGTTTTATTTTTAAACACTGGTCGTACAGTGAGCCTACGCTCAAGATAGACTTGAAAGACGGTAATGATAGTGTTAGGCTAAGGGAAAATAAGAACCAGGCGCGCACCCAGAAATTTTGGTTGGGAGGGGTTCAAAGTTTCTTTCGTGGGGGGCAATAATACAAGACATTACATTTAAATTACTGCTGCCTATATTATCACGAAAAATGATGAAACTTGATTGTTTTTTTTTATATCAGAAAAGAAACAGCACAGATGATGAATAAGATCAAATGCTTATTCTATATCAGCTGTTTATCTGCTAAACAAGTATAGTTTTATTTTAAAAGTGTACAAATGTATATCGATTTACTAAGTTTTGGGAGGACTAAGTCCGGACCCGGTGGGCCCCCACGTGGGTGGTGGCGGATCTAGCCCGGAACCGGGGGACCTAGGCCCCCCAGTTTTTTGAGTGACGGATGTAATTTAAGCTATTATTTATATATCTTTGAAAGTTTATAGTAAAATCATGATATTCCTACCATAGTCTGGGTTCTGGCAGCCGCCCCCAGATTTTATCTTTTAAATCCGCCTCTGATAAGAACCAACATATGAACAGGAAGTTGGTATTAGTGAAAATGGACAAAATATCGGTTCCAGAGAGATGTACATCACTATTTTCATATTTTCTTCTAGAAAATGACACGAGTTAACATAATACTCACTTTACCAGATTTAATTATAGACATTTGTACGTATATTTAATTAATTTTTTTTATAAAGAAGCCAGAAAAGTAATCCAATCCATGGGAAAATCAATTACCAAATTCGATATCATAATCAAGTAGATGAACAACGTATTTTCTACTCGGAAATCAAGTTTCAATACATTTGCAAAATAATTTGCGTCATTTTTTTTTCTCTTCTTGTAAGACATAACCAGCTAGGTTTCGTGTTTTTATATACGTGGGGGATGTATCATGTTCACTTCTGGTTATTTGCTATGGCAACGAACGTCAAATGGAAAATAATGTAATTTTCTACCGTGCCCACTGAGAGATTAATTAAATTGAGAGTTTCTCTTTTATGAGTTTACGTAAAATACCCTTCTATGATACAAATGTTGCCGATCAATAATCACGTCCATGAGTTCACAACTGAGAGGTTTCACAGTATTACACTTTGAAAGAGACATGAGATACATACGTGTGGGATGTCCCAATCTATATAGTAACATGTATATACCGTATAATAATCTGATTTGGAATTTTTTCGCTCATTGGTTCTGAGAATTCCGCCATCTGTCAATAAATTAATAAACTCTTTAATCAGATGCTTCAAATTTTTATTTGCAAGTAATACTACAAGCTGCACTATTGGGAGGTTGTGTATGTCATTGTTAAAAGTATGTGTGTTACTGTTTGAAGTGTTTGTGTATCATTGTTAGGATGACTGTGTCACATTTAGAAGTATATGTGTATCTGTTAGAAGTATTTGTGTGTCGTTGTTAGGATACGTCTGTCATTGTTGGGGCATATTCCTGTCACTGTTAGATTTGTTTGTGTTTCACTGTTGAAAGTATATGTGTCATTGTTAGAATGTGTGTGTTACTGTTAGAAGTGTTTGTGTGTCATTGTTAGGATATCTGTATCGCTGTTAAAAGTGTGTCACTGTTAGATGTGTTTGTGTGTTATTGTTAGGCTGTGTGTGTCACTATTAAATGTATATGTGTCATTGCTAGAAGTGTTTGTATGTCATTGTTACGATGTATGTGTCACTGTTAAAATATGTGTGTCACTTTATAAGTGTTTATGTGCCATTGTAAACATATGTGCATGCCACTGTTAAAAGTATGTGCGTCACTGGTATAAGTGATTGTGTGTCATTGGTAGGATGTGTGTGTGTGTGTGTGTTCAGTGTTAAAAATATGTGTGTCACTGTTATAAGTGTTTGTGTGTCATTGTTAGAATAAAAAATCTCTTCAAGTAAAATAAAACACTGTCGACTTTTATTGGTAACTAACAACATACTTCTTTGAACCAATAAATAATGAACAATTTTTTTTTCGATTTTCCCGAAAACTGCGCGTAAGGTTTTACACTCATCCATATCGTTTTAATAAGGCCTCTAAGGTTGTGTATGCGCAATGCTCTCTAATTACAATGTTATCTCAAATTGACTTCGCTAATTACTAAAGCTAGCAAATCTAAATTCAAGAACCCTATTTTTCAATTTTGATTTGATTTTCAGTTTAGCGTCCCTTTCAGCAGTGAGGTCATATGAAATGTGGAGCTACAGCTTAATATGGGATTCGAACCACATGAGATCCAGCCGAGAATTGAACCGAGAACTCTCATGCCAAAGGCGCATACGCTAACCGCTTAGCCATGAGGGAGCTCGGCACAATTTTTCAAGACCTTAAATTAAAAAGAAATAAAAGTATTTTGTCTTACCTGCAAACATTGCTTATCATTATACTCTATCATTGCCATCATCATCAACAACAACAATAATAATACACATGGTTTACAGCAGTGGTTCCCAACCTTTTTTGAATGATGACACACTTTACGACCGTTCACGACATTTGCAACACACTTACTTGATTTATTATTGTTATTATTGTAAATGATGTAGTATCATGCTATATGTTTCTTTGAAGTAGTTCTTCATGTAATACTGGGCATTGTTGCTATCGCTGGAAGCGTTAAATGGTACAGTCTTTCAGAAAATTGATTTTAACTGATTAACACATACCTCATGATTTCTACATTCCAAACTTTCGTAACACGCCGTATGGGACTGCGCGGTACATTGGTTGGGACTCGCTGATTTATGGTCTTGTGCGTACTCCATGGTTATGGACAGTGAATCATTCACGGGAGGCTAAGTGTGTTTACGATCATCTTAAGCGACTATAGGGAAACAAGTAACAGTGTCACGTGTACATCAAGAGAAGGAGATTAGTTTATAATGGTGTTATATTTCCTTGATTAATATTGAAACCGGAAGTAGTAATAGATTTCTACCTTCTTCTGTTTTAGTAGGAACATTAGAGTGAAATTGGAATATGTTCCTGAGACGCTTGAACACTACAAAAACATCCGGTTCTCTCTCTCTATTATTGCTTTTACTCTATACCTAATAACGTTAAAACCGGAAGTGATTGATTTCTGACACTTGCAGTTGAAACAGAGAGCTAGAAGAGAAACGGTATCTATTCCTAGAACGCTAAATCGGCTCCAAGAAAATCGCTTCTCGCTATCTATTATCGTTTAAGCTCTATGTAGATCAATATTGAAACCGGAAGTTGTATTGGGTTTCTATCACTTATAGTTTTAGTGTCCAGTACAACTTCCGGTTTCAATCTTGATCTACATAGACCTTAAACGATAATAGAAACAGACAAAGCTAATGAAATGTACATGGAGCAGATATGTAAAGAAATAATGGAACTTCAACGGCGCGGTAGATATGATCTGATGTAACAGAAAGCACAAGAATTAGGAGGGAGAGCTAACAAAAGTATACGAACGTTCGGCATCGAAGATCAACTAGGTAATGTAACCACTGACCATCAAAGAATCCTTAGAATTTGGGAGGAATACAGAAAAGATCTGTATGATCAGAAAGTAATCAAAGACATGCGAAGGAGAAAGGCCACTGGAGACGACGACATATCAGTAGATTTGCTCAAGGGATTAGAAGACAACGCAATGAAAGTACAGACTTCACTTATTAACAAGATTTACCTGACTGGACAATGGCCAAAGGATTTTTCTTGATGTTACAATGATTGCATTGTCCAAGAAAAAGCAAGCAAACAAGTGCAGCGATCACAGAACCATCAGCCTGATTCCCCACACTGGAAAGATCATTGCACACATCCTGAACAGGTGGTTGGAAAGTAAGATAGATGAGAGGTTAGAAGAAGATCAATTTGGATTCCCGAAAGGAAAAGGCACCAGAGACGCTATTGGATTGATGAGAATTAAATCAGAAAGAATTCTTGATATAAAGGAAGAGTTGTGTTTGTGCTTCATCGACTGGCGAAAAGCTTTTGACCGAGTCAATTGGACAAAGCTTCTGAAAATAAAGAAATCGGAGTCAACTGGAGAGATCGACGACTCATTCAAAACCTGTACATAGGACAACGAGTTGCTCTTGAATGAAGGAAAGACCAATAGTGTGGAGATTGGAAGTGGAGTCAGACAAGGATGTAGTTTGTCGCCCCGATTATTAAACATTTACAGTGAATGTTTAATGAAGGAAGCGTTAATGGGAATTGGAGATTTCAGATTGGAGGACAGATCATTAACAAGATCAGGTATGCAGATGATACGGTTATAATAGCTAAAACCGAAGGAGTAATACAGAGAAGATGATTGACAAAATACAGTAGTTGACACTGAAAACTGTATGGAATGGAAATTAACATCGAAAAGTCGAAAGTCATGAGAATATCCAGTGGAAATAAGTCCTTAGGGGTCAGAGTAGAACAAAAGAACTTGAAGAGGTCGATAATTTCAAGTATCTGGGAAGTATTTTGACGAGAGACGCTTACTGCACCAAAGAGATCAGGTCAAGAATTGCCATAGCTAATGAAGCATTCAACAAGAAAAGATCACTCTTAACTAGCAGGCTCATTATTGGACTTAAGAAGAAGTTGGTCAAGTGCTATATATGGAGCATTGGACTGTATGGTTCAGAGACTTGGACATTACGGAAGTTAGAGAGGAAATATTTGGAGAGCTTCGAAATGTAGTGCTGGAGGAAGATGGAGAGGATAAAATGGACAGAGAGAGAAACAAACGAAGATGTTTTAAAACGGATAGAAGAGAAGAGGACACTTCTAGCCACCATCCTTCGTAGAAAGGCCAATTGAATTGGACACATCTTGCGAAGAAATTGTCTTCATCACACCTCCATAGAAGGAAATATGGAAGGGAAGCGAGGAATATGAAGAAGAAAAACACAGCTGATCGATGATTTGAAAGATAAGAGAAAATATTGGGAGTTAAAAGAGGAGACTAAGATCGAGAAAGTGGAAGAAACATTTCCAGGTCCAAACTTAAAATTTAAAAAAATCTCCATTAGTCCCAGAACCCGCCGAAAGGGAGAATACTTAATAACAATAAACTTAATTATGGAGATGAAAAATATTCTTGGAATATTTAGTTGATTGCAGGAAATCATTTCTGGCTATCTATTGCAGTTTCTGCTCTATAGTAATCAACGTTAGAAACAGAAATGGTTGATTTTGATCCCATTCAGTGGATGGATTATCTTCACCAATGAATTCGATTCATCGCTTTTGACACATCCTGATCCCATCAAGTAGTTATCGAGATTTTGTGTGTCTGTAGTTCTTGAGATTTTGAGTCTCTGTAGTTCTTGAGATTTTGTGTCTCTATAATTCTTGAGATTTTGTGTCTCTGTAGTTCTTGAGATTCTGTGCCTCCATAGTTCTTGAGATTTTGTGTCTCTGTAGTTCTTGAGATTTTGTGTCTCTGTAGTTCTTGAGATTTTGTGTGTCTGTAGTTCTTGAGATTTTGTGTCTCTATAATTCTTGAGATTTTGTGTCTGTAGTTCTTGAGATTTTATGCGTCTGTAGTTCTTGAGATTCTGTGCCTCCATAGTTCTTGAGATTTTGTGTCTGTAGTTCTTGAGATTTTGTGTGTCTGTAGTTCTTGAGATTTTGTGTGTCTGTAGTTCTTGAGATTTTGTGTCTCTATAGTTCTTGAGATTTTGTGTCTCTGTAGTTCTTGAGATTCTGTGCCTCCATAGTTCTTGAGATTTTGTGTGTCTGTAGTTCTTGAGATTTTGTGTGTCTGTAGTTCTTGAGATTTTGTGTGTCTGTAGTTCTTGAGATTTTTTGTCTCTGTAGTTCTTGAGATTTTGTGTGTCTGTAGTTCTTGAGATTCTGTGTCTCCATAGTTCTTGAGATTTTGTGTGTCTGTAGCTCTTGAGATTTTGTGTCTCTGTAGTTACTGAGATTTTGTGTCTCCATAGTTGTTGAGATTTTTTTGTCTCCCTAGTTATTGATTTTTTTTTGTCTCTATATTACTTGGGCTTTTGTGCTTCCATAGTTCTTGAGATTTTGTGTGTCTGTAGTTCTTGAGATTTTGTGTGTCTGTAGTTCTTGAGATTTTGTGTTTCTATAGTTCTTGAGATTTTGTGTCTCTGTAGTTCTTGAGATTCTGTGTCTCCATAGTACTTGAGATTTTGTGTCTCTGTAGTTCTTGAGATTTTGTGTCTCTGTAGTTACTGAGGTTTTGTGTCTTTATAGCTCTTGAGATTTTTTGTCTCCCTAGTTACTGATTTTTTTGTCTCCGTATTACTTGAAATTTTGTGTCTCTATAGTTCTTGAGATTTTGTGTGTCTGTAGTTCTTGAGATTTTGTGTGTCTGTAGTTCTTGAGATTTTGCGTCTCTGTAGTTCTTGAGATTTTGTGTCTCCTTACTTCTTGAAATTTTGTGTCTCCGTAGTTCTTCAGATTTTGTATGTCCCGAACGAACATACGGACCGAAAGAGAAAATATGTAAAGGAGTTCTAGTAAATCTAATTCCTTAAAAACAGCTTTATTCAAAACCTATTTATATAAGGTATTACACCACTGAAAATAGGTACGCTATAGGATATTCATATCATACAATATTGATATATAATAGGTTGCTTTTTATAATTTCTGTTTCCTACTGCTATTCCTCACTTCTTTCGGCTGTATTTGTTTTATTTTGTTACTTCTCCTGGTAAACCAATCCTAAATGCGAAATATTGTGCCATGAAAGAGAGAGAGAGACAGAGAGATGGAATGGAAGACGCAGGTGCTCTTGGAATTTAATAATAACGGTGTAGTTGCAAGCATTGAAATTGAATTTTTGCTGCATGCCTTGTTACCAATTTTCTTTCTTACTTACTTTTTTCTTTTAACTTTTTTATATTTGAATTTTTTCGTATTTTTTTCTATTTATTTTCATCATCCTTACGAATAATATATATACGTTCTTTCTCGTTTACCTTCTACACTTAACCAAGACAAAAGGCATCTCTTTAAATATTTTTGAGGTTCCTTTAATATAACTGAATCTTCATTTCTCTCTCTCTCTCTTTTTGTGTACATATATATATATATATATATATATATATATATATATATATATATATATATATATATATATATATATATATATATATATATATATATATACGTATAAAATCTTAAAATCTTGCTTTGTTCATTTTCTTTACTGTCTCTGAGTTGCAAATAGTAATAAAAACAACAATAAAATGCAATTTTGGGTTTTGAATCTATTTGCGCACGTTACTAAGGAATCTCTTAACTCAAATTTATTTTGTTATTTAAATAATAGTGAGGTATTTATATGTTGTACTACGTGTTTCTTTTAATAATCAACTCTTAAGTAAAATTTTCAAATACGAAATTTTTTGCCTGTTTTTTGCATATTTAATTTTGGAAATAAAAAAATGAATTTGATGTTGAATATTTAAATATCGAATTTTCAGTAGGTACTTCAGATTAAATCTGTCTTTGAGCTTCTTCGTAGCTAAGCGGTTACCATACACGCCTTTGGCGTGGAAGACCCGGGTTCGATTCGCGGTGGGAGCTTATGTGATTCGGGTCCCACGTTAAGCTGTAGGTCTACGTCTCATACAGCCTCGCTACTAAACCGACAATCAAATCTGTCTTTGTTTCGAGTATGGAAACACAGTAGAGTAAACATATAGAATATGTAAGGAAAACATAATCATTACTATCAATATGAATTCATCCGTGTTTTAACTAGGCTTTGAATGTGAATTCATGGCGTTACTTCTTTAGACGTAATCAATTTTATATATGAATTGAACTTTTCGCAGAATTTTTGCCTCAACTGGTGTTATTTCCAAGACTTATACTTTCTTATACAAGACTAAAATTATACAAGAATAAATCTAACTTAACTTAAATATTAATCACGTTGTTATCCGACGCATAAGCGTGCGTAGATTGCTGACGGATTAGATATCAAAACACTGTTAACTGAGTAATTCCAAGATATATTTATTACAAGAATGTCATTAAATACCTTTAAAAATGTTAAATATGTTATTCAACAAGATTTCATAGGTTGTCTTAGCCTTATAGGAAACAGTTCCCCTTTCGTGATGTGGAAATATATGTGATATGTAGCAAGGGGCTTAAAATAGAGTTATACACAGGATCAATATGAGCCATGACCTGGGGCGGCAAACTTGCTCGGATCAGTTTTCTTCCATAACTCCAGTTTTGAAAATTTCCATAATTAGGGATGCGTACGAGACAAGATTTGTGGCTGTCTCGTCTCGAAAATGTGCTGTAAAAGTGATGTCTCGACTCGAAAAATGTATATTTCTCTATTGTAAGAGCTGTGTCTCGACTCGAATTTTGTCAGGAAAATCCTGTCTCGAATATCCATAATTTTATTCCATATTTTTATTTCTTATATTTCCATTATTCTATTTATTGTATATCTCGTAATAATTTCCTCGTCCACTTAAATATTGATCATTCAATTAATTTTCTCAAATTTTATTCACCTGTAATTATTGATATTGAAGAGGTGACTTTTAAAAAAAAATGGCCTAGACATCAAACATATTAAATACTGACCTGGCTGTACGACCTTTCGATATATTAAAATTATTACTGAATGAAATATTAATATTTCGATATTTTTTGTCGATATTCTGGTAAATCGATATCCAATCGATGGTTCAATATTGTTCGTGCTTTTGATATTTTTGAGATTTTGATTTTCGATATTCTAATATTTAATATTTCTGTATTATTTCAAAATTCGATTGTTTCCGAAATATTGATAATGTTCGATGTTTATGATATTCGATATGTGGATTTAAAAAAAAAAACGTTTCGATATTTCGAATTTTTTCATGGTTCGATCTCTCTCTCTCTCTCTCTCTCTCTCTCTCTCTCTCTATATATATATATATATATATATATATATATATATATATATATATATATGTATGTATGTAGTAGTTTATATCAAATTAGCTAAGTTTAATGCGAAGCCTGGCTATCCTTAACACCTCAATTTTACCTGCTACATCTAGCCTAATTATCTTAGAATGTCATGTATTTCACCTTGCTTATCCTCCTCACACTGGAGGAATAAAAGTTGAGAATATTTTATACCTTAGATGCAGTGATTTAGCTAAAGAAAAAATATTTATTGGAAGGGCTAACGAGCGAGTATTTATAATGTACACTAACGAGCCAGTTTGTTACTGAACTAGAGAATATACATATAAGACAAATATTTTTGGAGTGAGATTCCGATCCAACCTGCGACACTAGGTTGTATTATTAACAGGACAATTTGCTAATTGATAATTTCTTTTTTAATTCTCTCAAATACATACACACACAAACACAAAATACGTTTTAGAGCTCATTCGCGGCTAAGCGGTTAGCGTACGCGCCTTTGGCTTGGGATACACGGGTTCAATTCTAGACGGAGGTCATGTGATCCGGATTCTGCGTTAATCAGTAGTTCCCGTCGCATACAGCTTCGCTCCTCAAAGGAACGTTATAATCAATTCAATTCAAAATACGTTCTACAATATAAAATCAAATTTGAAATTTATACCTGACTCTGTCTATTAGACATCACAGAGTTTGTGCTGTAACTTATACCCTTCTGTATTAAAAGCCAGTTTTTTATACCTGTACTGGGCAAACTTGTTAATTCCTGTGCTCATAATCTTTTAATGCACAAAATAATTTGTTTATCTTAAATTTTGCCTTACGCATTAAGTAATTAAATGTAAATAGTAGTTTCGCGATAATATTATTTGTTGATGTTTTCAGTCACTTGTGTAGTATCAAGTCTTGAGACTGTATGGCATCTAGTGTTACATTATTGAAAATGAAAGTTTGGTGCCAATCAGCAAAAATCATCTGGTATAGAAGATTGAGAAGCAACTATTTTTTGATATTAGGCAGGGAGCGAAAGGGGATTTGTGAACTATTTTGCAGACAACAAACAGGCACGCTTTGTTCTTTTACGTGTACTTACTGACACTTACGGTCAGATCTCTGCCACTAGATGAAAACGGAGTGGGTAGAATATGTTTTAAATTGATGCAACTTGGCATCACCGTACATCATGGGCACATCCACGGGGGCAGGGGAGGTCCATCGGGTCCGGATGCCCCCCCAAAAAAAAATTCCTAACTCAATATACATTTGTACAATTTCTCAATAAAACTCTACTTGTTTGACAGGGAAATGATTGATGTAGCATGAAAATTTGATCTTATACTTCATCTGTACTCTTTCTCTTATTATAAAAACAATCTAGTTTTATCATTTTTATCTCAAAATATAGGGGAGGTGGGGGCAAAATTGACACCTTAAGATTGAAATCGAAATATCATCGTTGCTATGAATGGAAAGTCGATTATTCTGCAGTACAATATTCTTTATTCTTTCTTCAACAAATATAAAGAGGTGTGAGGCGTGATAGTTTTACCAAACAAGTTCTCAGTGCAAATAAATTGACCTATTGTGAATGTTTTACCCTACTCCCCTGGGTAAAATGGACTCATCCTTGGAACATATACATATTAACCAAAATTATGTTCTGTTCCAATAGGGAAATGCTAGTTTCCTTATCCATTGGAAATGTTAATGAAACAATTAGTTCCAGAACTATAAAACAATGAACGGAAAACAATAAAAACGAAATTAATACTAAAATAAAACTAAATATAAAAGTAAATACGAAGTGGAATACAGGGGCTGTCAAAAAAAAAAAAAAATCGAGACTGGGTCTCTAACATGCCAACAGATGACAGAACAAGGGCACACGCTTGGTTACAGGGAGCACTGACCTTCATATGTCAGTGTGTTAAGAGATATTCTACTGTGTGTATCGATGATTGTGCATTCCGTGCTTTTGTGAACGCATGCGTCCCGCTTTTTCGATTCCAACATGAACAAGCTTGAGTGGCATCAGGCCGGTAGCCATTCCAAAAACGTAGGGGGGGGGGGCGTGGAACTTATGGGGGCCGCTCCAATCATATTATAGTTCATTTGCAAGGCTACCATGAAAATTTTAGGGGGGGGGCAGTAAACATTTAGGAGGGCCCGGCCCCTAGATCCCATGGATAGGGGCTTGAGTGTCATGCACGTTTCCAGATTAGAAGAACATCAATGGAAGACGAAGAAAGATCAGGAAGACATTTTGATCCCCTGTACAATTTTAAGGGGCCATTTTACGCCAATCCTGATATAAACCTAACTTTCAAAAACCTTTTATCTGCTATCCACCATCTTCCACAAGGAAATCATGCCTGATTGTTTGATGGCCAAACCTTTCTCACTATCTATGTGTGTAACATGTTTTATTCAAATAATTACTTTTTCTCAGCAACAGGTAGAATATTCATTACATATCTTATATAGACGTACCATGAAAATGGTTTTCTCTGCTTATTTCACAGCTATTGAAGGTAGCGACGTCTCCTTTTCTCAACACGTCGCGCCACACTAACTACGGCTTGTGCAGTAGTACCAGTTCTCTGTCATCAGAGGAGCACCGTTATATACCGGGGTGACCATCTTGCCCTGGGGGGTCATTATGCCCCCACTTCCCCTAGTTGGAAATATTTTACAATCACTTATCGTCTTTTAGGTACAAAATAATTCTAGAATTGGACCGTCTCAATAAAAAAAATTTGGATGCGCGTCTGGCGTACACCATTCTCTAGTGCAGTGTTTCTCAACCTTTTTTCAGTGACGACACACTTTACTAAACGTCGACACACACTTGTTTGATAGTTTTATTATTGTAAATAATAATAATATCTATTACAAATAGTGATAAGAATTAGTTTTTATAATAACTCTATATAGCACTGAACATTATTGCTACGGCTGGAGGTGCTGACTGGTACAGTTTATCTAGATTTTAACTAATTATTATTATTATTAAATTCTTCATGTTTTTTTTTTAATTTCTAAAATTTCGCGACACGCCTTAGGGGACTGCGTGACATACCAGTGTGTCGCGACACATCGGTTGAGAACCTCGGCTCTAGTGTACAAATTTTAAGAATAATTTTGTTATTGTTAATGCTATTTTTTCTTATTGTTATTAATTTACTAAGATGCCAATTAACATCAAAATGCAATTTAGGATTAACAACAGTGGTTCTCATGTGACCAAAAAGACGTTCAGACTTGTTCAATCCCATCTATGAATTACAATATGAGACTTCTGTAAAGAAATGGGTGCCTAGA
Organism: Thermobia domestica; assembly: GCF_964235325.1. Classification (NCBI taxonomy): domain Eukaryota; kingdom Metazoa; phylum Arthropoda; class Insecta; order Zygentoma; family Lepismatidae; genus Thermobia; species Thermobia domestica. Next base: position 58,041,192 of record NC_137466.1, on the reverse strand, counting down.
TTCTTTTCTGGAACAAAACTGTACATAGCATATTTAATTATTTCTTTTAGTTTTGAACTTCAGTATTGTTTTGTTTCTGTTAATAAAGCAAATCATTGGTTTTATAAAAGGTTCTTATTATGTGCAGTTGGCCAAATAGTTCAAGTTCTTTTTCAAGTATTTAATTTAGCTGGATTTAATATTAGCGATCTTTCTCAATTGGACACTTAATACTATTAGCTATGTGTACATTTTCTCAGAGAAAGAGAGAGAGAGAGAGAGAGAGGATTACTGTATTTACTCAGAAAACATCCACTAGTGCTACAGAGATAGCGAGAAAACTGTGGCCTCCACTTTCTAAGACAAATTGTTCACGCTACGCTTAACTAAGCTTTTTGGATTGGTACTATATTTTCCTCTCGCAAGAGTGGCCAAGATAAAATGCTGCTATTATTAAGACGATCAACGAACTATGGCCAAATTAATTAGAACTAGTTGTTTTTTGTGTGTCTATCCCCTCCCCTCTTCCATCTTTCTCCAACACAGTCTCTTTTGTTCATGATCATCAACAACAAAAAAAGGGAGGGGGGAGAAGAAGTTTCTTCTCTAACTTCTAATGTGAAAATCATTGATTAATTTATAAAATTAATTTTATCCTCTTTTTTCTTCTCTCTTTCAGCAATATCTTCTCATAGCCGATTATTTATAACTAAGCTACTGTTTCATATTATAAAAATGCTAACTTATTTGGCACATGACCGCAGTTTATACGCATTATTAAAAAAAAAGAAAGAAAGAAATCAATAAATTATTGAACTTGGCAGATAGTCTACTATTGAAATAGCATTTATTTCGTATATTCGTATATTTAACGTTATCTAAATTCATAATTAACTAACTAACTCTATGGCTTATAAAACCCGAAGGTTCAATGACCCATCCACAAAAGCTCTCCATGGACTGCTGTCCTTATCCAATTGGATCCAATTTCTACTTTGTATTCCTGTTTCTGCGAGATCCATCTTAATATTGTCTTCTCATCTGCATCTAGGTCTTCCTAATGGTTGTTTTCCGATTGGGTTTCCAGTTAAAATTCTAAAAGCGTTCCTACTTTCTTCCATTCTGGCTACATGACCTGCTCTCGTGAGCCTTTTAGACTTGATGACCCTAACAATGTTTGGTAAACGGTAGGCTTATAGATAATGCAGTTCCTCGTTATTAAGTTTTCGCGATTCCACATTTCCGTTCCTCTCGGATCCGAAATAGTCGTGTCCGTATCTTGTTCTCAAATACTTTCCGTCTACGTTCTTCCCTCTGCGTAAGCGATCATGTTTCGCAACCTTACAGTACACCAGCCATGATTATCATTTTCAAATTCTTCTAAAGAATCCGCGACTTACGTGTCACTAATATAAACAATGTATGATATTTTGTGTATAATTCTTTATGCTACTGTCTTATTCTGTCGTTGAAATTCCCTCACTCTTATACAATATTAACCGTCGTAATTCCCTCATTTACCTCTGTTAATAGTCTGGTTTGTTAACTGTTGACGATGTATTCAAATAACATAGAGATGTCTCTTGGATGAGCAAGGGCTGTCAACCGAGAGATAGGGGATAGCTATGGGACATTCAGTAAAAATTCAAATGTCTGCTAAGTTTGTAAGATTTTTCGGAGAGAAAAGGGATTTTTTTCAGATTTTTTTCGGAGCTAAAAGGAAGATTTTTTAGTTTGTTCAGAGAAAAAAGAAAGAATTCGGATCTTTTAAGGTCAAAAAAAGAACATTTTGAGATTTTCTTAAGAGAAAAAATGAAGATTTTCGGAGTTCTCGGAGAAACAAGGAAGATTTTTAATATTTTAAAAAAATGATATTCTCCAGAGAGGAGAAAAGGAAGTTTTATATTGTATATAAAACTTATGGGGAAAATGTAGGATTTATCAACCCTAATGTGCACTTAGGTCTCATAATAAGACTTCCTGCGGGATTTCTCTGTGGCATTTTTCTGTTCTTTGCGAGAGGATGATTTTAGGATATCCAAATAATTTCCCGTGAGAGGAATATCCCATTGACATTCAAGAAATACGACGTGTATATTTCCATCATTCTTAAAGTTCATACTGGAATCCTGAATGTTCCGGGAATGGGATGGGTCAGTGGGACCTTCAAACATCATTTATTGGACATGCTGTATTTGTTTCATGTGGGATAATTAAGTCAGCGTGCCTGGTTTTGGAGGAATATTAATTAACACGCTCAAGTGAATATTTGAGTAATATATTCCAAGATTACTTAGTGCTTGAATCTGATCCATAATTCTAATGCTTTGTCTTAGCATTGCACCAACTCTCTTTAATTTCCTATTTTTTCAAATACTCATAATTAAAAAAGATAAGAAAGTATCTATTGGCTTAGTAACTCCATGTCGTCCGCTAGGTAAATGGGCCAGAACCTATCTTGGAGCAGAATAGAAACACCTAATGCAGAATTTGAGATCAATCAAGTTAGTCTTGCAGGAACACATGCTCACTTCATTGTTTATTCTTTTTTGGATCAGATCTCTTGCATAGCGAGGTGCATTGCATCGATGTAATCAAAGAAATGTATTGTAGTTGACAGTGGTAATATAAAGAAAGCTAACTCGTGAACTGCACGCGACGTTTCTCCTATATTCATCTATTTTAATAACCTGTATTTGCATTTATAGACTATAGAAAGAGACTGAAAAACCTATCATCTATGTATATAATATGAGTTTCAAAGACAAAACAATGCTACTGATTCACAACCTACGTAAACATTTAGTACGAAAATTTGTAAACACAAAAACCTGGTAGGCGAAATCAGAAGGAAATGAAAATGTTAAAGAAGTTACAGTAAGATCAATCATTATCTTAGCGGCAACTATTGTCCCTAGAAGTACTGTGACGCAATTGGAACAGAGTACAAAAATCAATAAGACATGTGATCAGGAAGTTCTTTGGAGAAGAACTTTTCCAATAATAATCTACACTTTCCGGAGATGGCCTTCAGACTATGAAGCTGAAACCGGTTTAAATTAAGATCCAGTGGGGACAATAATAATAAAATAAGTAATTTGTGTTCTACAGTGTGAACTACTATACATTTCCAAACTATCGAAATTTAATATTGAAACAGTATTTCTGTGACATAATAGGAGACGAGACAGTACTTCCAACAGAAATATTTACGTTTTCTGAGACGATATATCACTTTCGGGACACCTTTTCGAGACATCGTTACTTTTACTCGTAGGAAGCCCTAAGAGTACTTAGTACTGTAAGATGTTGCCATCTATTTGGATTTAATCGGGTTTTTCACTTACGGTAGCGTGACCTAAGAAACATCTCTGCGGGCCATGCATTGAAGACCGCTGTTCTAAGGAGCAGACAATATGAATCTGACTTTCTTTTCTCCATATGTGAATATTTGTAATGAAGTTGTAATTAAATCGGTTCACGTCATAATTAAAAACTGATAATAATTGAAATCGTTAAGTTTCGCCCCTTCGTGGTTTAGGATTTAGTATCTCTTTCAGCTCCTAGGCTATATGGAACGTGAACATAGATCTTAATGTCAGATCCGAACCACATGAGAAATCGATTCGTACCAAAGGCGCGTACACGAATCATATACACACGACGGAGACTCTAATCTATCTTCAGTTCATGTTAATAACGTACCTTAATATATATAGTCCTCCCTCATGCGTGAATGAATACAGGGTCCGCCAGAAAGATGTATTCACTCTTTCTCATCCTGTATCAGGTTGCTGATGTTGTCAATTGTTCTGAAATTCTGAATTGTTCTTACTTTCTCCGGGTAAACAACAACAACAACAAAAAAAAAAAAACTTATTTTCAGTTTAGTTTCGCAATTGGTTCTTTGATAAGCTCTCCTTCAGTTTTTAAAAATTTATTGAATAACCTAAACATAATGAAGATAAAAGATTTATCAAAAAAGTAGAGTATGCACTAAACGATAAGAACTAATAATTGTTTTCAGCACCCTCTTTATAGTGCAAAAATGAAAAGCATCTACGGTTGAACTACTGTAGCACTACGCTTATAGTAAATAAACTTGATATTCAGGGACCATAGGATATTCCGTATGGTACTTCCGAAAACAAGGGACTATGTTTAATGTGTTTCTAGATGTGTCAGGATATCAAGATGCTTTGGTGCTACTTACACAATGGCATCTTTTCAAAACGACGACTTAAGTAAAATGTGAAGAATTATTTTTCTCACTTTCTTTGTATATGGTAAAATATTACGCTTTCATGCTTCCTCCAATTTTGACCATCTTTATTTCAAAATGGAGGTAGATAATTTAATTCTCCTTAATTTTGATTATCATACATTTTTACGTAGTATTGTCTATATTTTTTAAATAAAATGTGAAGAATGATTTATCTCACTTTCTTTGTGTATGGTAAAACTATTACGCTTTCATGCTTCTTTGTGAAGAAGGCAAGAGGCTACTTTTTAGGTTTCTCGATGTTTGGGAATATCAGAATGGTTTTGTACCACTTTCACAATAGCGTCGTTTCGAACCAAAGATCATTTAAAACTTACGGCATGAGCTTTCATAAAATGTACGATATCTCGAGTCCGCTTGCTACAATTTGGTAGGTTTTTTAATGGTAGGCTATATAAGTATGTGAAAATATTCATTTTCAATGCTTTTGTCATGCGATCACCTCCTAGACTTCATGTATTTTACACTGGTGTACCTTTACGTTGATTATATTCTGTTGCAAGTAACAGACTGGTAAGAGAGAGGATGAAGCAATTTAGCAAGTTTGACTTTCCTATAAGTTAAGAGATGGCGTCCATAGGACACCTTATGGCCACTGTGTTTGTTGTGCCAACAGGGTACAACAGAAATTGTATCAGAGCCAAAAACTATGGAAAGTTATGTAAAGTTATACAAATACGTCAGGGATAGAACAACATGGAGTGAATTGAAAGTAAGAATTGAATTGAAAGTAATAGTGATAGTGAATTGAAAGTAAGAAAGGCAAGATGACACCATTCTTGCTATCAAAGTGCTACATACAAGGGGCATATGAAACGTGTCTATAGAATATTTCTGGATCAGCCTCAAAACTCGTTTCAGTAGGAACATGAAGAAAAAGCCTTTCTTGTAAATCCCCTTCACAAGACCAAAACCACTTCTTATGTGAGATTAGTTTGCCGTTTTAGTAATCAAGGAGCAACCAAACACAATCAGTTACTTCTAGTACAAACTAACATTGCTGAGGAAAAACTTCTAAGGGCTGCTGAACTTAGTTAAGACGATAGGCTACGTGTGAGAGAGTAAATGACAGCATAAACCCCACAGATACTTACGCTATTGATGTAGTATATTGCAAGAAGTTTTGGCACGAGTAGATCAACAAGAAGTTAATATCAAACAGAGAGCAATATAAATGTAGTGAAGCATCAAATATAGAATGCATTAGTACACTGAGATGTTTCTTGGAAAAAGGAAAACTTGTAGAAATATGTCAGAGAGCAGGAAACCCTTTCATGTATGCTAAAAAATTAGCTTGTAATCAGAACAAAGTGCGTCATGCCACAGAGGGCGAAGGATATGGGTAAAAATTAAGAGGGGCATTTCATTGAGTTTACACAAAAACGGATAGTGACTGGACAAGCCAATACGAGTATTTGGGATTCTGTGAATCTAAGCACCTGCAAACAAGCAGTGCAGAAACTAAAATACAAATGAAAAATATCATTTTAGAACTAAGACAAGATCGAGAGCTATTTTCAAGCATACTGATGGTAGCAAGATCACATTCTCAGTTAGACATTCATTATACAGAAAGGAATTATAAACTTTGTCTAATACTTCGTTCAATGTTTTCTTCTAGTGAGACAATGTTGCACTGTTCTGCAAAAGCCAAGTTAATGGAACTACTTGAGACATTACCAGATAAGTCCCAGTAAGAAGGTATCCCGATAGATGTGATTACAGATGTGAAGGTTTTTGGTAATGTCGCTTTTATTCGTGGCATTGCTGAGCTACGAGCTGTTGACTTTAAAGAGCCAAGTATCAAGACAGGGTCTAATTTACCAGCAGACAATTTCATCAGCTGTATAATTAAGAAATATGATAGATACAGCTATCTCCATTGGATATTTGATACATACATTGATGATTCTCTGAAACAATTTATATATAAGGTCCACGTGTCGTGGAATTGTTGAGTTAACCCGTTACCGAATTGAACTTGCAAGTGTTATGCACTCTATACCAAAGCAGAAACTTGTTTCCCAGAAAAAACAGAAGACGAATTGATCAATTTTATAGATTTTTTTTTTTTTTTTTTTTTGCAATTATCGGCATCCATAAGTTTGAATGTGATCATAGCTTGAGACAGATTACTAAAGGACTTGTTGCATGAAAATTGTCTCTGACTAGTACACACAATGAGGAGTTTATCACAAAGATGATATTTTACGCAGTACCTAGAACAAAGGCTGGAACGGTACAATGAAACATATTCTCTCCTGGCACTGATGTACTTGTTCTTGTCTTGAGTACTACCATTTACTCACACACAATACAAACTGTATTATAGAAATGAGAGCCAGGAAGTGGACTATGCTTCTTAAATCCATATATGTATAGCAAATAGGGAGAGCTCCTCCGTGACTAAGCGGTTAGCGTACGCGCCTTTGGCGTGGGAGACCCGGGTTCGATTCCCGGCGGGAGCGCATGTTGTTCGGATTCCACGTTAATCAGTATATCCACGTCTCATATAGCCTAGCTGCTGAAAGGAACATTAAAATCAAAATCAACTCAACTCAACTCAGCAAGTAGGGAAAACAAAGACAGAGGTCCTTCATTGGTTTACATTCAATATCAAAATCGGATGTCACTGGATCATTCAACAATGGGGGAGATTGGAGTTTCTGGGGGGCTACTTATTTCAGCTCATGACAAGATTTTGCAATACTTAGTCGATCTCAGTAAAACGGACGAGGTATCTGTTACATATTGATCGATATTAGGAGATCCATATACAACGATACTTGTATTTCAACATCTTTATTATATCTTTATTTGTATTTGTGGGCAAAATGTACTTTCAAATTATGCACAAGCTGTTCAAAAAAGGAAGAAGAAGAATATGAAAAGAGAAATAGAAGTAATTTATTTTTCTGTTGTTATGCAATGATATTTTGTTATGATAGTGATTTGACGATGTGAGTTTAGTTGTCATAGTAACAAAAAATAAATAATACATAACAAAGGATCCATCTCGTGAAAACTACATGTATAATTTTTAAGGAGTGTACTTGTTTAACTTGTTATGTACTACAATAAAAGGTAATATCTTGATGCAGTGTGTAAAATGGTTTTTGATAAATCAGTAGCCTTAGTTATGAACTGTGGTCGTTATACATATGAAAAGTGTATGAAACAAACACATCTATTAGTACAGTTGAAGAATAGGTGGTGGCTATTTACGCAAAAGCAAACCGTCAGTGGATATCTTCTTTCAATTAGATCGTCTCTGAGACTGGCTATTTTGAGGGCACATTTGCCGGTGATGGTATACCATCACAATATGACAGACGACGTCAAATGTTTATCAGTTCCTGTAAATTTTGGTTGACTGCGTGAGAAAGAGCACTTAGTTCATATAATGTGTTGCAGTCTTCCAGCTCCTGAAGCGATATTTAAACTTGTAAAGTGCAGTTATGTTCAAGAGAAAATATTATACACTAATCGTTGCAAATGTTCAACAAATAGTGTGGGTCCTGTACAGAAATGTGGAGCTATGCTGAAGTGAGGGTTTTGTGGGAGAATAGTGGAATTACTGAATCCTTTGTGTTTGAAAGTGATGATGATGAAAATATGCTGGTGTAAGAAGGAGACAAAGCATTATTATATTTATACACACAAAAAAGAGTAAATATTCTATGGATAAAGTTCCTTCCTCTCTTTGAATAGACAATACAAGAAGAGATCCATATTACATGTTACAACACAGATGTTAATACCAAGTTTTTTCTATTTATTGATTTCAATATAGAATTCAATATATTTCTATATATATCCTCTTGTTTCTCTCAATTAAATATTGTGAATTTCCATTACATTATCCTTGACAGAGATATAGTGATATTAATTTATTAAAAATATCCATTAAAAATAAATGCATAATATTTAATGGTAAACATCTACAATAGATTCTTAAAGAAAGAATCTATGGTAGATGTTTGTCATTAAATGTTATGCATTTTGTTTGAAGAAAGAAACTAGAAAAAAAATCATTTCCACATTTTACTTAGAAACTATTGGCAACACGTGAAAATACGCGATAATCATAATTAAGGAGTATTAAATTATGTACCATAAAAAAAAAGGTGATTAAAATTGGAGCAGGGAGGCCCATAATATCGCACATTTTATGAAAACTCAAGCCGCTATTTTAAACGGCGGCCATTTTGAAACGAAAGTGGCACCAAAGCACTCTGGTATTCTGACACATCTAGAAATACATTAAAAGTAGTCCTTTGCTTTCTTCACGAATTAGCATATGGGACTAAAATTTTTATCATATGGCCCTCGCCTATAAATTACCTATGTGTTGAAATTAGCTGTAGAAAGATAGTATTTTCAAAATACCAATTTGTTGTGAGGCCATGCTGCGTACGGGAGAATAATATGAAAACGAAATACTAAGATACTTTGGGCAATGTAAGTAAATATTACTGCGAGCGGAAATATTAGCAAAATAGCAAGTCAAAATTACTTTATGAGTCTCAGTGAAGAAACTAATGAGAAAAAAAGACCCTGTTGCAATGCTTATTTGGAAAGCCGTAAGGGCGAATTTGACCTTGGCCGATGCTCTATACGCCATACAGATCAATCTCTATCCAAGACTAAATTATTTGAAGATTATTTCTGGACAGTTGCATTGTCTTCTCGAGAAAGGAAAATTTACAGAACTTGATGTTTTAGAAGAACCTTTACTCTTAAATGTTTGAACTAAACTGCTTTACTTAACTTACTAACTGCTTAACTATTTCTAAGTAGCACTGGTAAGAAATTGTGTTCAGCTCAGCTCTTCAAAGCAAATATTCTTACAATCACTTGAAAGCAGAACTCACTTCATTTTATCTTTTTATCTTTTTTTTTTAAGATATAATAATCCATAGTGCAATAGATTCATAACATTTGTTATCAGAAATCAAACTCCATGTCCCACATAGAGCAACGAGACTCCATGGCATATTCCACCTCACAACGCAAAGGATTAATATATTGGATATATCGCCTGTCAGAAAAATGTTTATTGTATAATAAGATGTCACAAGGTCACCCAGAGATAGACATTTTTAGTTATAGAGAGAATTTTATTCTAAATAAATGAGTTGTATATCATGCTATGTGAATTTTAAAGTATAAATCATGTATTTTGATATCTTATTATTATGTTATCATATGTGTATTTTAAAGTGTAATATCATACGATGGTGGAAAACTGTAATTAGGCATTTACCTATTGTTTTCTGAAACATATAAATAAACATATTTTTCTTGTCGAGGATACATTCCTGTATTCCTGTATACTGAATAACTCGCAAATTTGGTCTGAATTGACTTTATTTAGATAGATAGTGTACACATTTTTGTGCACTGTAAAATACATTGAACATTGGAAAGTAACTGCTCAGTCAGAACAAGTTAAAAATAAAGTAATAGTGATAATGCCAATCCTTGTAGGATACCAAATAAAAGAAAGATGGGTTATATAACTGGCCACTGGCTGCAACATGAGATCATTGATAAAGAGATCATATATAATGAAGATCTATGTAATAAGAAGTTTGAACTAGCGAATATCTAAGTTCAATTTACGTATCTCTTAAATATTTACAAACAACAACTTCCTTCATTTTCTCATTATAATGTAAATTTTAATTGTGTGTAGGCTTTATTGATGCGTTCCTGAAAGAACAAGAAATGGAACAAATGTATCGAGAGAAAGTTCAACATTCCCCTGCAATGCAATGCAGTAACACATTTTTAAACAATTTTTTCCTACCGTAGAGCAAGCACAATTCCGAACTTAAACTACCTACGTACTGTTCTGTGGTCGGATTTCAACTTTTCCGCCTAATAACGATATTTCGCTGCATGGCGCGGAGACCTGGGTTCGATTCCCGGCGAATCTTTTGTGATCCGGATATCTCATTAAGCTCTAAATCCGTGTCTCACATAAACTCGCTGCTGAAAGGGACGCTATACTGAGATTACGTTACGTTACGTTTATTTTGAGGCATGTGGCACTTATCATGGTCTTCCTCCAAGCCATTTATATATAATATACCATCCATGAGATCGTGTTGTCGTTCCACGGTTTTGCCTTTAGGCTAAAAGAGACGATGATAGTAAGATGAGTGAAGAGTAACATCCATCTCCCCTAAGCAAGATTCTAAATTGCAATAGCCAGTCCTAATACCTGAGGTGGCTCGGCCATGCCACTTGGCAGTATTCATTATAATTTCATCATATTGGTAGAGAGGAAACGACTATACGTACTTGAGTAAATAAGTTAATTCATTGAAAGCAAAGGTAGAGAAGTCTTAGCACATTGTGGCAGAAAGGGCTGTTTTAAAGGTGGAGGAAGTGGGGCAAATGCCTCTAGCTCAGCACCACAAGAGAAAAGAGACACCCTTCAGGAAACGTAACAAGTTTATTTGTTTTAATTCATATTTGGGATTATATAGAGACATTGTCTATTTTGTAAGACATTTCTGCAACTGTATACTAATATCACGAAATTCACTCATAATTGTATATCACTTTCATTGACACGCAACTTTCAAAATTGGCGAGCAACATAATTTATTCATTAGATATGAAATTTTCAACCGCATTATTGATCCTGTAATTTACTTTCCCTACAATCTCCGCAAAACGAATGGGCGGCCCTTATGACAATTATAAACTACACAGGAAACTTTCACAATCACAACATGCCAAAGGTCTTTGTGAGCAACAGCACAAACCGTAGAGCCGTATATCCGTCAGAATCACGCGCAACGTTGAGTAGGCTATGCAGTTTCCTGCCTGTATTGTGTCTCGCTTTGGCTACCCATGACTGTGCTCAATATACGCCTAAACTAAACGAGGCGCATGAGGTATTATGTATAATCGATTATAATAAAGTAAACTTTAAATGCTTAAGTGCAGATGGATAAGAATAAAATTAGAAAATAAGTTAAAAATAGGTTAATGCCAGAAAATGCATGTTTTACTTTGTTTCGAGTCTGTTATAAGTGTGACTAATATAGAACAACTTAAAATTGAATAGTTATTGTCGATTGTTGGTCTCCATGGATACGAAAGTTCTTCAGTAACAAAACAGGATCAATATAAGAAGAAGATATTGGAAAACAAAATCTTGATTATTTTTTTCGATCCCAAAAGAGAAGAACAAAGAAATGAGTGGAGAAAGTTGCAAAAGCTAAAACTCCACACCATATACAAGTCACTGGAACAAACAGGTGAATGGAGAAAGTTGCAGAGCCTGAAACTACGCAACATATACAAGTCAACGGAATAAACAGGTGAATAGAAAAACTTGCATAATCTGAAACTTCGCATGGAAATAAACAGTTGAGTAAAGAGAGGTGCATAATCTGAAACTACGCAACATATACAAGTCACTAAAACAAACAGGTGAATGGAGAAAGTTGCAGAGCTTGAAACTACGCAACATATACAAGTCACCGGAATGAACAGTTGAATGGAGAAAGTTGCATAATCTGAAACTTCGCATGGAAATAAACAGTTGAGTAAAGAGAGGTGCATAATCTGAAATTACACAACATATACAAGTCACTGGAACAAACAGGTGAATGGAGAAAGTTGCAGAGCTTGAAACTACTCAACATATACAAGTCACCGGAATGAACAGGTGAATGGATAAAGTTGCAGAGCTTGAAACTACTCAACATATACCAGTCACCGGAATGAACAGTTGAATGGAGAAAGTTGTATAATCTGAAACTTCGCATGGAAATAAACAGTTGAGTAAAGAGAGGTGCATAATCTGAAATTACACAACATATACAAGTCACTAAAACAAACAGGTGAATGGAGAAAGTTGCAGAGCTTGAAACTACTCAACATATACAAGTCACCGGAATGAACAGTTGAATGGAGAAAGTTGCATAATCTGAAACTTCGCATGGAAATAAACAGTTGAGTAAAGAGAGGTGCATAATCTGAAATTACACAACATATATAAGTCACTGGAACAAACAGGTGAATGGAGAAAGTTGCAGAGCTTGAAACTACTCAACATATACAAGTCACCGGAATGAACAGGTGAATGGATAAAGTTGCAGAGCTTGAAACTACTCAACATATACAAGTCACCGGAATGAACAGTTGAATGGAGAAAGTTGCATAATCTCAAACTTCGCATGGAAATAAACAGTTGAGTAAAGAGAGGTGCATAATCTGAAATTACACAACATATACAAGTCACTGGAACAAACAGGTGAATGGAGAAAGTTGCAGAGCTTGAAACTACGCAACATATACAAGTCACCGGAATGAACAGTTGAATGGAGAAAGTTGCATAATCTGAAACTTCGCATGGAAATAAACAGTTGAGTAAAGAGAGGTGCATAATCTGAAATTACACAACATATACAAGTCACTGGAACAAACAGGTGAATGGAGAAAGTTGCAGAGCTTGAAACTACTCAACATATACAAGTCACCGGAATGAACAGTTGAATGGAGAAAGTTGCATAATCTGAAATTCCGCAACTTATACAAGTTAACAAAATAAACAGGTGAATAGAGAAAGTTATAACCTGGAAGTCTACAACTTATACACATCATACGAACTGACACCATACGAACTGTTAGATCAAGATATGAACATGTCACTCGTACAGGATACTGATGCGGAGTTTATATAGAGTTCTGGTAAGAGACCTCTGGGCATCCCTAGAGCAAGAAAAGGATAGCAAAATAATACGAAACATGATATTCGGTAAGTAGAGTGTATCAACCATGATTGGATTGGTTTCGATCACCACGAAAGAAGATAATATCTTCGATTGTCTCTGCGGCGATGGAAAGAATAAAGCTACAGGATTCCTAAACCTACAGAAATAGTTAATTATATCAATTTAATGTTAAGTATTTGTACAATATCGCTTACAGAAAGTTAATCTTTGCAAGTTTGTGAATACTATTTTATAGTTTTTTCCTTTCCAAAATTGTAGGAAAACCAAAATTTTGTATTGTATGGCTTTAGCAGGTGCTAAATGTAGAAGTCTAAAATAGTAAGATAGTAATGTTTAAAAACATAATTATTGTTTATGATTATCTTATTTTGTAAAAAATATTGAGAGGGCACACGAATGGATACAGTTACATTGCAAGAAACAGAATAGTGCTTGGTCAATTTCAGAAAAACAGACTTGTCATTGTTTAATCTGTCGAAAAATATCCTCATCAGTGAGCAAAATATGTCTAGAAAGCATTCTAACAGTGGTTGTAGGAACTGCCCTAATATGAGTGTTCACGGATGTCTCTGATGTGTCCATTGAGTATACGGGCAGGAAGTACTGTAAATGTATAAAGTCTTCTTACGTTGTTTAAAAGTTGTTTCTATGCCCGTATACTCAATGGACATATCAGAAGTTTAGCTACATTTTGGACACTCTTAGGAAGGTTCCCATTAACCACTGTTAGAAAGCATTTCAGAGGTTGAAGTACATTTTGGACACTTTTAGGAAAGTTTCTGTTAACCACTGTTAGAAAGTATTTCAGAAGTTGAGATATATTTTGGACAGCCTTAATAAAGTTACTATTAACCATTGTTAGAAAGCATTTCAGAAGTTGAGGTACATTTTGGACACTCTTAGGAAAGTTCCTATTAAGCAGTGTTAGAAAGCATTTCAGAAATTTTTGTTCATGGATAATACTGTATACTTCAGGATAATTTGGAACATGCTAAACAATGACGAAATATTTTACAATGATCTAGTATAGATCAAGGTATTCAATTTTAATATGGACCATAAACATTTTTCACTATGAATCTCACTCATTCCTATGAACTTTCTTGGAAATGTGACACAATAGTTCAATGTGCCAACGACAGTATACTTTAACGTATCTATACCGATGGGAGCTTTATGGCCATAATAATGCCGTGATTTATTATATTAATAATCAAAAATTAAATAACGAAATCGATTATTTATATAATGCACTTGAAGTATCCATCAGTTGGTGGAGGTGGAATAACCGTATTATGTTTTAGCGTTAGAATTTACTAAAGTATAGAATTACTAAATTCTAATAATTTTATGCGAATTTTTGATTTGATATTGTTGGTTGAATTAAAGCACAGGTTTTCAATCTGGGGGCCTGGACCTATAGGGTTTACGAGAGCAATAGCTGGCGGGATCGCTAAGAGAGGTAAAAAGAATGCACGTAATTAAAATCTAATAGCGAAAAATTTATTTCTCAAAAGTTATTTTGATTTAATTTTTTTTCGATTTCTATACTTATTGCCAATACAACTCATAATTTTAAACAAATAACAAATCATTGAAAGTAAGTTCCTGTTCACACCTTATTTTTTACTGTATGTATCATCATGAAACTTTCTAAACTATATTAAAGTTACTTGCAATTTACTTGCTAAAAGTCATAACATTTTTTTTTTCAAATTTTAGTTCCAAATTTTACCTTTCGAGAATAAAAGATAATACAGAACTATGAGACAATTTTGTTTTATAATTTTCTTCATGTACAACGTAGTTTTAAGATGCAATGTAAGACATATAAATGCTTTCAACGTAGGTCTTTTGTTGAATACTCTCGTGACTAAATGAACAGTTTGTTTTCAAAAAATAAACGCACCCTACATTCTTACCAAAAAAAAAAAAAAAAAAAAGATTCTTTTTGAATTTTTCTGTTTTTATCGGTGATTGGGAAAGATTGCTGATGCCTCCAACCCACCTGATCGTAAGAACACTAACCTGTTTTCAACGTAATTTTTGTAATTACTTATGGTTACACACTTACATTGTGTTATTGGACAAAAGTAGTACCTTTCAACTATTCAGTGTTGCAAACTCTGGACTTATGCCATAAAACTACTATGTAGAAACACAAACCAACTTGTGCTAGACTGCACCTTAAAAAGCACGAATGCAACCAGTTTGCTACAGTGGAGTCCCAAAGTGACGAACATGTTATGACACGATGTTAGTTATTCAGTATTACTATTGCATCATACACTTACTATGTTGTGTACGACAGTGGGTATGCAAAATTAAACACTTTCCTTCTACTTAGTCACCGTCAAATTTCACCGTAATATTTATTTTGGGAGCCATCTACGGAACTTAACTCTCAGTGGCTGGTATACTTATAAACAATGTATAATTTATACAAAAGAACGCTTTCAAAATCTTAACTGGAAAACCATTCGGGAAACGACCATTAGGAAGACCTATTCGCAGATGGGAGGACAATATTAAGATAAATCTAGCAGAAATAGGAATACAAATCAGAAGCTGGGACCATTGAACTGGAGATAGAAGTCAATGGAGAGTTTTTGTGAAGGTGGCATTGAACCTCCTGATTCCATAGAGTTAGTTTATATATTACCTAAAATACTGTACAATCTTAATAACTCTCAAATAATCAGAATTGGCAATCTTGATTAGCATTTAGCAGGTATAAATTTCTGTATTATTAAGACCTTCATATCCTGTAATGAAATTCCTCAATATTGTTAATGTTTAAAGAAAAAATAAGGTCCAAAGATAAAACCAATAAATAGAATGCTATTGTGTTCTTGAAACTGACGCAGTTGAGTGTTAATATTCATGAATAGTTTTCGATTTTATTTATTTATTAATTTATTAATATTCCTGGATACTACCGACACCTATGGCCTTAAGCTCATCACGTATTGTCTGGCGTGAATGGGAAAAACGTAAGAAAAACCCAACTCAGGATGGATGGACTGAATAAGCTGTTAACATCTTTCTGACCAACTTCCTTACCGGGAATCAAGCCCACAATCTCTCGTACGGAAGACGAGAGTGTTAGTGACTGCGTAGTTTGCGACAAAAATTGAGTAAATACGAGTTTCCTGTAAACCTAAAAATTGATGCTGTGTAATAACCACGCCACTCACTACGATGAAACCGATATTGTATGATAACCACGTCCCCTGTTAAGATAAAACTGATCATATACGATAACCACATCGTCTATTAAGTTGAAACCGGTGTTGTGTTGATAACCACGCCATCTATTAAGATGAAACCGATGTTGTATGATAACTACGTTGTCTATTAAGACAAAACTAATCCTATATGATAACCACGCCGTTTATTAAGATGAAACTGATGTTGCATGATAATCACACCACTTATTAAGATGAAATTGATGTTGTATGATAACCACATCATCTATTAAGATAAAACTGATCCTATACGGTAACCACGTCATCTATTAAGATAAAACTAATCCTATATGATAACCACGCCATCTATTAAGATGAAACCGATGTTGTATGATAATCACACCACTTATTAAGATGAAATTGATGTTCTACGATAACCATGTCATCTGTTAAGATAAAACTGATCATATACGATAACCACGTCGTTTATTAAGTTGAAACCGATGTTGTGTTGATAACCACGTCATCTATTAAGATGAAACCGGTGTTCTATGATAACTATGTTGTCTATAAAGATAAAACTGCTCCTATACGACAACCACGCCGTCTATTAAGTTGAAACCGATTTTGTGTTGATAACCACGTCATTTATTAAGATGAAACCGGTGTTCTATGATAACTATGTTGTCTATTAAGATAAAACTGCTCCTATACGACAACCACGCCGTCTATTAAGTTGAAACCGATTTTGTGTTGATAATCACGTCATCTATTAAGATGAAACCGGTGTTCTATGATAACTATGTTGTCTATTAAGATAAAACTGCTCCTATACAACAACCACGCCGTCTATTAAGATGAAACCGATGTTGTATGTTAATCACGTCATCTATTAAGATAAAACTGACACTGTACGATAACCACAACACCTATTCGTAGAAATGACACCACATAATATGGTTATCGAAATATAGCTCAAAGTAGGATTAACTGTTATTTTTCTTTCATCCAAAAATGATATCGTATAAATCTAAAGATCGAACTGAACAAGATCACATGCTTAAGGGTAAATTCTGATGGTACTTTCCGAGAAAGATTCAGAAAGATAATAATTGAAGATTCGCTGTAGAAAGTAATGTAAGTGCCAAAAACAATAGTTACTTTAACAGTAGAGACAAAATGTAGTAAATTGTGCTCAACCGTCACAAAAAAAAAAAAAAAAAAAAAAAAACACTATTGCTTAGAAATATAACCAAGCATTTAACGAAGTGAAACTATGTATGAAAATCTAAGGCATAAACATATTTTTTTTTAAAAAGAAATAAAATAAGTGAAACAATTTCAAGGTGACACTTACGTTCCCTTCTACAGCGAGTCTTCAATTTTTATGGCACTAGAAAATATGGCAATAGTACTTGATATATTTTCTTTTGTCCTATTGAGATACATTTTTTTTACTTATTTCACTACTACATACGTAAAAAGGGTACTGTTAAGTATCAGATTTGTTTATTGTTGTTTATTCTTTACCAACAGTGACATATACCCTAACAGTGATGTTCATACTACTCGTAATTTTTTTAACTTTAGTAATTCTTGTTCGTGAAACAAGTACTGGACATCTCTTTTGCCCTAGACACCCCATATTTCACCTTTGGTTAAAATATGTTTTCGGTATGGGGTTACGTACTGCTTCGATTTAATTGAATGGTTAAGTTTAAGAAGGGAAAAGATTATACATACTATAACGATTACTATATATCTTGTTTATAATAAAAGTTCCTTTGTAAATGTTCAATATAAGATTTTGAACGAGGCATGGTCATCAGCTGGGCGGTACAGGTTCGATACCCAGGGAGTGGGGACTGGAAAATTTTCTTGCAGAAATGTTGACGCAGCATCTGTAAAATAGGTAGTCGGGAAACCTGGGGTAAAGGCGGACTAACTGCATATTCCCCTGCATATGTCAAAGTTATGAAAGTGTGGAGGCTCATATCTACTCAACTACAGAGCTTCCTATGGCCTGTCCTGTGGTTGTCCTTTATATATACACCTTACCTTGCATACACCTAGTTTTATTATTATTACACCTTATACACATAGTTTTATTATTATTATTATTATTATTATTATTATTATTATTATTATTATTATTATTATTATTATTATTATTATTATTATTAAGATGATTCCCCTTTTCTTTCTTATTTTAACTCTTTTGTATTTTTTTAATTTTCCTGTACAAATAAGCCTTCTCTACCCTGTCCAGATGTCGTAAATAAACAAATTTTACTGAGGAACTCTGTAAGTGCTAGCTAAACATTGTATCATGAAACAGTCATAGTTGACGAGCTTATTAGCCAATACCAAGCCTATACGTTCAAATTAATTGTTACATTTGGAGGTGAACTAGTTGGCAAAGTCTCTGACAAATATTATATATATAGTAATTGTAAGTAATGAAAGAAAACTTGCAAAACATTGAATGATCCCTTGATTCTGTCATAAAATAAATGAAAACTTGATGGGGATTGATAAATTCAATTTAGTTAACATGTCAGAATTTTCTGTGATTTGATAATTTTAGGTACCTAATTGTCTTAGGTTAGCTTTGTGTGTTGCTTTCTAAATCTCTTACTCCTAACCAGTCGTGGATTTTATGAGGAAAATCACGCTAGAAACTAGGGAAATAAAACTCTTCTAATGTCCTAATCATTGTATACAAAAATCAGAATATTATGTATTTACTTCCTTTGGTCTTTGATCGACTTTCTTTTTTTTCTTTTTTTTTTTTTTTTGAGGCATGACTTCCCTTAAGAACCAGCATTACTCCTAATATGTGATGAAGAACTGTCTAATGACCTAAAAGTTCCGTGTTGTCCACATATATCAGTGTTGCGTCAGGAATTATATATCTAGTTTTTGTTCGAAATTGTGGATTATAATAATTTTAGAAATTCTGAGTGAAAATAATTAATTTAAATCTGCAATTGTGATACATTTAGTTTGCTTCTATATACAACATGTACAATGTACAGTGTTGCCACTACCCTAGCTCAGCAGCGGTCTGAAAAATAGTACCAAATTGAAATAAAAAGGGCTGAATTCATTCTTTTATACCAGTGTAATACATTTCTCTATAACATGAAACTAAAAGAAGTAAAGTTCTAGAATACTCCCCCCCCCCAGCCCTCTTCCAAGAGTCCAAATCAAGAAAGTGTTCTTTTTAAAAAATTACTTTTTAAAACCTCCAAATAGGAGGACCCCGAACAACCGTGGAACTAGATGAAACTTGTGTCGCACGTAGGAAGTTATCATCTTCAACAATTATCATCTTCGACATGTATTGTAAAGGAAACTAAACGTGCCTCTATTTCAAAGTGACTAATAAACCAAAACGGTGTTATGGCCATATATGAAAAAATATATATAAAACAAGGAACAAATCAATCATCTCCGAGTTCGTGTAAACGCTACCTTATAATAAAATATTAACATATAAATTATTACACCTTATTCTGGATTACTTCACGACCGAAAGAGGATAATAGACTGTAAGAAGAATGTAAGATAGTAAACTGACATTTGTAGAAAACATAAAACCGGTCCAGAATTCTAGAATCTTGCCTGAAAGACATTACAACACATTAATAATAATTTTAAGTCACAATGGTATCTATTATTTCTAAGTAGTCTGGAAAAGTCTTACTGACACTTTTGAAAATGTGACAAATATTCGTTAAATGGTAGTGAATTGGATAGAATTGTACCAACTTTTTCACAAAAGGGGCTGAAAATGCCAGCGTGGTATCAACGGGGCAGGATGAATGACAAAAGAGGCTGAATTTGGTACAATTGTACCAAGTGTGACAACACTGTTAATGTATCATAATGTATAAATATTGAGCTTTGTGTTAAAACGTTAAATTCTGAGTGAAAATAATCAATTTAAATCTGCAATTGTGGTCAACTTAGTTTGCTTCCATATACAACATTTACATAATGTATCATATTTACATACATTTAGCTCTGTGTTAAAACGTATCAGGAAATAAAATTATTACTGAGTTTAAATTCCGAATAGTTTTGGTATCTTTTTCTTAAATAAATATAAGATGGTCCCTGCTTCACAGTTCTGCGTTTAACAACTTTAGTAGATACATCTGCGGACATTTAATGAAATGCATAACATATTTTTGTTTATCCGCTAGACGATATCAGTTGTATGCTAAATTGGAAAAGTATTCACAAAGGCGTTGAAATATAGACTTCTCTATTATTCCGTCTGATTGATAGTCTCTCTATTACTAGTGAAGAGAACAAACATTGATATTATATTGGATGAACGAAACACGAAAACAGGTTTATTTATCTTTCCAATTTTTCATGCAAAGAGATAGGAATCTGCATTCTTAAATTTTAAGAAAAAAATCCTTTTCATCCGTCATTAAATTTTTCACTTTTTGAATCAGAAGACCCAATATATTTCAACCAAAAATTTTCTTGTAGGCCTTATATCTGGAGAACTACATATAGTGTAGGCATACCCAAACTATCATTTTACTCAGTATGATGTGCTTATTCTGTACAAAGTACGAAAACTCGATTTAGGGGCCGTTCAACAGTTTTGTGGCCCTTTATTCAAAAACTAATTATTGGCCAAGATCGCAATCTTTTGATCCATTTTTTTGATCATTCCGAAAATTATTGTTTGTAAAAGGAAATAAATCAAAAGGAGAGAGTATATTGTACCCGGTCTACAAAACTCAAAACTAATTCGACCTTTGATCAAACTTAACATTGTGGTAGACATTCATTATCTTAGGCCTAATACGCACATGAAGTATTATTCTATACAAATCTTCGGCTTCCGAATTAGGGGCTCTTAAAATTTGGTATTTTGATTTAGAATAGGCCTATATCATACTCGAGCTATACTCGATATATCGTAAACCCATCCGATATTGACCAAGTACGTCGACAAGTTAGGTTTTGACTTGCTTAGTACTTGTGAGAAATATTTTTCTATGCACATTTAGGTTTCCGAGTTATAGGGTATCAAAGTTAGTATTTGAACTTCGTAAAAAATGTAATTGCTATTAAAAACAAGAGTTAAGGGAATGAACTTGTACGTGGAACAAACTTCTTAAATATTACTTTTGAAGTTTAAGAATTAAAATATTTAAACGTATAGAAAATGCAGTATGAATTGCAGTATAAAACGATTGCTAAAATTAATGACTGACCAACACTATTTTTTTTTTTTTTGCTGCAATTAGGGAAATTCATTACGAGTTATTCTGTAACTCCTATCCAATATTTAATTTAGTTTGAAATTGTTAACAGTAATAAACTATGCATCAGAGAAAACTCCTACAAGAAATGGGTACATTTCTAGCACGGAGAGAGACACTTATATTAAGGCAAAGAACGTATTTTACAAAATGCTACAACAGAGACACCAATATTCAATATATCTATCAAACAACCAAATGATAAATCCTTTAATGTTCTTCAAGTTTAGTGAGTAATTTTAGTAAAAATTAATAAAATATCTCATACGGATTTACTGAAAACATTTCTAAAATTTGAACTGCACAACTGGTTTTTATTGATAAATTAGGTTTTCATTGATAATTTCTTGCAGATATGTAGAACATGTATATAAGTCGTATCTTTTATTCTTAACATTTTGTGAAGAAAATACTTATTTTATTATTAAGATTTTATGAAGAAAATTATTTTATTGTTAACATTTTGTGCAGAAAATACTTATTTTATTATTAAGGTTTTATGTAGAAAATTATTTTATTGTTAACATTTTGTGCAGAAAATACTTATTTTATTATTAAGGTTTTATGTAGAAAATTATTTTATTGTTAACATCTTGTGCAGAAAATGGTTATTTTTTAAAAAAACCAAGTACTATAGGAAAATTTTCACAGTTAATTATCTGCAAAATATTAACTGATACACCTAAAACACCTCACAATTACAAATTTAGAACAGTTATTTGGTTAATAAGACACTGTGTTTACTAATCACATAAATGGTAATATATGCAGAATTTCATCATTCAATTTTTTTTCTCAAAATAAAGCAGAAGTTGAAGAATGAAACATAATAATTTTTATATCATACACAACTCATTCTTACAACGTAATTATGAAGTTTCCATCAGCAAAACAACTGTATCCCAAGTTTGTACCAATCTACAATATCTAAGAAGGCGATAATGTCGTAAAACCTCATCTTTGCTAGAAGGTGAAACTCTTGCAACGGAGAGATGTTTGTGTTATTTCAAATTCTCTTATTTTCATCCGAAGTATAATAAAACCCAATTACAAGAAATCACTGTCGAAGAGCTTGTCGAACCGTCTGCGGAAAACAATTTTAGAAGAAAACTTGGTGTCATTAATTTGTAATTTGTTACTTAACAATGAGAAACATGGGTTTTAGTACAAGTTCAGCAAAGAGTCTGTTGCAGTAATAATCTTAGGATCATTTTCTGTAAGAAAATGGAATAAACGTTAACAAGAGTTTTAAGAATGATCCAAAAAATGGATCAAAAGAATGATCTCGACCAAAAATTTTAGAAATGATAAAAAATATCCATCGAAAGATTGCGATGTTGCCCAATAATTAGTTTTTGGATCAGGGGCCACAAAATTTTTGAACGGCTCATAAATCGACTTTTCGTATTTTTTTTTTTTTTCACGAAATAAGCACATCATACTAAGTTGAGTAATAGTTTGAATTTGGCTAAACTATATGTAGTTCTTTAGATGTAAAGCCTACAAGAAAATTTTTTGACTAGT
Source organism: Thermobia domestica (assembly GCF_964235325.1). Lineage (NCBI taxonomy): Eukaryota > Metazoa > Arthropoda > Insecta > Zygentoma > Lepismatidae > Thermobia > Thermobia domestica. The sequence goes on along the minus strand of NC_137466.1, from coordinate 58,018,166 downwards.
ATATAATGGATTTTTTGATCCAAAAATAAATAAATAAATAAATAAATAAATAAATAAAGTTAGGTAAGTATTGAATAATTGGCTTACGACTTAATTTGGGTCTTGGATAACAAAATTTCTAGATATTTATTCTAGAAAGAGGCTAAACTCTAGATATTGACACTTCCAACATAGGCTTATATAAATATTTCTTAGTGTAAATTTAGAATTTTTCTAAATGAAAATATGCGAAACGATCAAGTTAAATTAACAATAATTTTGAATGTAGAATATGAAATTGAAATACTGTTATAATTAAATCAGTAAGATTAACAAAAAAGATTTAATTGTTAAATTCTTGTTTTTTTCTTTAGATTGTTTTTTTTTATTGTTTACATCGTCTATTAGCCTATATATTAAAATATAAAAGTAACATTGTTGATTGTAATATAAATCATTTTAAAGAACAAATTAGAGTAAAAGTTTTTTTTTAAATGATTTTAACATACAACATAGTATAAAATTATCTTGACAGTACAATAAATAAGATATTTTGTGAAGAACATATGAAAAAACTAAAACAAAAAAGAAAAGAATTTAGACCCACCTGCTTTCTGCGGCTCTTCTGTTGACAAACATGTTTTTTTCTTTTATAGTCTTTGCTGAAATCCCACGAGACGAAACTCTTTACCCTTTTCCTCCCCCATTTCTTCTTGTCTCTCTTCCCCTATTTTGGAGTTCTGCTTGTCGTTATATAGGTACGTATATGTGTTGGTGTAAAAGGCTATACCGATAACATCATCAGCCCTCCAAAGGGCCATTTCTTCCGCTATCAGGCTGCTCGAACAACACACACTAGCAAATTGTGTTGCCTACCTCTCAGGATGTTCCAAAAAGCATTTTCGCCAAAGTTGAAGTGTTAACAAAATTCAAAGAAAAAAATATATTTATACTTTTATTTTCTCTTAATCTTTTTTTTAAAAGGTTCCCTTTCCCTTCGTTGCAAAAAAATAAAATTAAAAAAATTAAAAACCTAGGGGTCATCCCTAATTTGTATACAATTATCGAATATCAGCCATCGCCTTATGTAATTTGGCGCTTCAAATGCAGGGTGCGTTTCCTTCTTTTCTTCTCTCTCTCTTTCGTTTTTTTTTATACCACAAGCACCCCATTTACTTGCAGCCTAAGGGGGCATGAGACAAGAGGGGTAGTCGCTCAGCGCGGGGTGTGCGGTAGAGAGGAAATATCGAGATTGCCCTCCCCTCTTTCATTTCTCTCTCCCTCCTCTCTCTCTCTGTTCATCATACCGCCATTATTCTATTGAATCTCGGCGCCATCTTGTCTAGCGGGTGGTCTATCTTTGCCGGCTTTTGCAAATTGATGTTACAGAGCAAAGAGAAGATTATGTATGTAATATCATGCAGAGCTGTTTTAACGTTCATATTTGTATGGTATTTTTTACATTATCTAAGTACTATGAAGCTTTAATTTGATACATTTTACATTCTAATTTGTAATAACGCATCTAAACTACGTAATTTTAGCTCGAGTAATATAATAAGAACATCAAATGTACGCAAAAAGAAGAACTAACTTTTCTTCGACAATTCTAGTAATAAATAAATAAATAAATAAATAAATAAAGTTATTTATACCTATAAATACACAATTACTAATAAAGAAAATCTATGTATGAAGAACTAACCGCTTGCAATGACCAATTATTAAAAAAAAAAAAAAACTAATTAATAATACTGTATAATGTAAGTGCTGATCAATAAATATCTCTATTAATATGACATCTATGATATCTAGAATTTAATATTTGTTCTTTCCTGATTTCATGCTTAATATAAACATATAACATTCTATTGAAGTCAATTTCGAATTGAAACTTTTATATATATATATATATATATATATATATATATATATATATATATATACATAGAAAATATATAAGAAAAAGATAACATTGAAATAAGGATTTATCCCAGCTACTTACTGTTAGGGGAACGCAGTCAGATCTTCGTAATGAGACGGTGGATGTCCTTTGGAGAGAAAGTCTTCTAATCTGCAGCCACAATTTGGAAGTCCTTATACGGTCTCATTTTATGATAGTCTATATACGTATTTGTGATTAAAAGTGTGTTGTATGCATGTATTAATGTTTTGTAAAAAAAAAAATGTAGTTTATGTATTTTCAAAGTACGTATGTTTGGTGTGCTTGTGAGTGCGCGCACTTAAAGTAAACGGTAGCACAATGTCCAAAGCCTTGATAAGTATAATTAGAATTGTTATAACGAACACCAGTATTGGAAGTAAGTTCTAACAGTAGTTCACTGAAAAAAAGTCCAAAAGATCATTCGAGTTCATATTGTCTGTGAAGAAACTTTAACGGGAGTCTCTTATGCATAATGGCAATTTTTTTTATGTCCATTAGCTTGATAGCGTATCCTTTCCATTTGAAAAGAAACAGAACGGCTATCAAATATTTTTTTCTTTTATCAGGAACTTGCACGAGAGATTCTTCACTGAGTAGAGTAACTGGTGTTGTTAGTGGTTCGAAGCTCCAGGCTGCAGTGAACGTTCGGCTCCGTGCATCCAGTGGTACCCGTCGGTTGCGCTTGCCCCGTTTGGTTCTCCACGTCTCGACCCGCCTCGGCAACCTTGACAAGATGGCCGACGAAGAATCGGGTTGGGCACGAGAAATGCGCATGCTCTTTGCGAAAAAAGTATTCACTGATCGCCCGCTCCGAAGTTCTCTCTCTCTCTGCACCTCCACAATTCCCCTTTTTCTGCATCGCACCTCCTTTCACCCTCTCACGCAGTGTCCGCTGCTCTACCCCTCCCCCTCTCTTGCCTCTTTACACTTTTCGACGAGCACCTTTGCGCTAAAGCACGGCCACGAGCAGGTTGTACAAATATCTTTCCTATCTCCCATCCCCCCTACAATTCGGGTTTCCCTCCATCTAAGCCACACCTCTCCTATTACCATTGTAACATTTGCATTTGTGTATCACACATATACACATCTCCCGTAGCTGATCTTCAAGTCAAACAAGGGAATTCCCTAAATAAATATGAACTAACTAATTCAAGAAATGAAAGAGAAGATACAAAATTGAACAAGTTGAAATCATTTTAGATGGTTATTATTTAAATCAAGCATTACGGAAGTTCTAAAGATTATAGAACATAGTACCTCTGGTATAGCTGATGTTTCTGGGGGCTTTAACTTAAAGTATGACACTAAACAAATTAAGTGCACAAAATTATTTGAAGAAAAGTTAGATAAAGATAGAGAAGTAGGTGTTCTGATGAGGAACTGAACCACGGTCTCTCCTTTCTCAAGCAGATATTCTACCACTGAATTAGACGTACAGTCAGTTTTCTGCTACGCATTCTTTTTGAATTCCTCCAAACCAAAGCGTTTCTGGCTGTTAGAATTACTGTACGTCTAGGAGTTTTCTCTGAGGAAGATTTCGACAAGAAATTTTATCTCCCTTTTAACTTGCAAAGAAACAATGTTGAAGGAAAAAAATATAATAATATTGTACTTATGGAGATAATTATAACAAAGTTCATTCCAAAGGATAAAAAAATAATCGTAGAACATGAGGTTTAAGAGAAATTAGGTTAATCGGAAACACTGCACTAATACCAAGGCATCATTAATATTCAGAATTTGGAACAATAACTTCAGACGATGCAAAATCATTTCTTTCGTGGAATAGGGAAGAGATTTCTATAGTAGGAAAGAAAAGGAACCCGGAACAACCAAGGAAACGAGAATTGAAAAACCAGTTTCCGACTCATTCCTTTTCTCCTTCCTCTTTTTTTGCTCTCCTTTTCTTTTCTTTTCTCCTCTCGTTTCTCTTAATTCTTTTCCTCTTGCTCTTCTTTTTTTTCTCATTTATTTTTTTGCCGTTTCTTGGCACTATTCCCTGTCTCGTTTTGCAGGCGACTCTGAACGTTTAGCCTTGGCTTAGCAGTCGTCTTCTGAACTATTGATTTCAACAGTCCAACCAACAACAGTGTCTCCTATAGACGAAGTCCAAAGGCACATTCATAGAAATACACACACACACATATACAACAGAATGTGCGTGAGAGTATAAGGGAGTAAAAAAGAGAAAACGAATGAGAGAAAGAGTAGGAATAAATATAGACAAAGTAAAAAATAAGAGAACCGTGGATTGTGCGGAAAAACATAAAATTAGAAGAGTTTTTCAGTATGGTTAAGAAGAAAAAAGATCACTCTTCAAAAGTTCTAGAACGATGAAAACAAAAAAGAATATGGTACTGAGCCAAACATTTTCAGAAGAACAATGACACAACCTGTACCCTGAGAGGAAATAAGTTTTCAAAATAAGAAAATTACAATCAGAAGAGTGATTTGGATATCTGTTACTAAGGTACTCAGATTCAATGCATGTTTGCACGTTAGTCACAACATGAACAACTTAAGAAAATCTATCAGAATAAAGAAAATCCCATATTGCGTCGAAGCATGTTAGGTCTCGTTATATTTTACTGCACTTCTGCTTCTGGTAAACATTACACCGATGTTACGATTCTACGCTACAGTGTCTTTTCCACCGATCGTCATCAGAAGAAACTGGACCCGACAATCACCGAAAATCATCGATGAACCGAGATTGTTTAGTTCTATTCTCAGAAAGAGTGTCTAGCTCGTATTAAGGTTCACTAGAGTCTATATAAACCACAGCCCGTTCGATCACGGCACTAACGCACGCACTCACACCAACACACATACACACGCATGTTTTTTTTCTTTTTTTAAAAAAGTTTCTCGATTCGAGCACCGAAAAACGCGAAAACACTTTCGGTCACCTCTTATGGCATTGTTCATGCTAAAAGTTCTTGCCGTACTATCGTCTCTAAATGCAGATGTTTCCCGTAGTTTAAGTTCATCGTTTAAATTCTCTCAGCTCAGTACTGCAGAAAAGTCCCAATGTTGACTGTTGAGAAAAAAAAAGCAGCTTCTGGTGCATATTGTCGACAAATGCTGGATGCTCTAGTGTTCAAAGTCCCTGCGAAAACAATAATGGTATCCAGCTAGCCTGTTAGCTGATCAAACAGGCAGTGAACCAGAAGCGAAAAAAAAAAAAAAGTCTAGAGTGAAAGAGAGAGTGAGAGAGAGAACAAACAGAATTGTCGTTGGAAAAATAGAAACGTACATCTGCTACATGCACCAACCAACCGTCGAATGAGGTTCCTTTGATATTGTTCCCCAGCCTTTATATGTCGGAGCGCGGGAATAAGCTGCGTCGTCATAGCAACCGGCACGAACATCATCCTGCGCTGAGCGAAAGTAAGACGGGAAGAGAGAAAGAGGCAGACAGGGAGACAGAGAGAGAGAGAGAGAGAGTCAAGGATGGTAAAGGGTGGGGTGTTTAAGAAAAAAAGGATAGTAGTACTGGTAGCTGAAGCTGAGCTACAGTCAAGGTGGGAAATTTTTATGCTCTGAAAATATCACAAGAGCCATCATATGGTCGTCCCTATCTTTTTTTCTTTTTTTAAAAAAACACTCTTCATAACTACAATGCATATCTATCTCTCCATGTAAAAGAAGTTCTGACCGACAAACTGCTTAGGCTAGAAACTTGTAATTTTGACAGTATATAGTATTTGTGACGTAAGATACTAGTAAGGGAGGATATAGGGGAAACTGCCTAGGCTAGGAACTTGTAATTTTGACAGTATATAGTATTTATGACGTAAGATACTAGTAAGGGAGGATATAGGAGAAACTGCTTAGGCTAGAAACCTGTAATTTTGACAGTATATAGTATTTGTGGCGTAAGATTCTAGTAAGGGAGGATATAGGAGAAACTGTTTAGGCTAGAAACTTGTAATGTGAACAGTATATAGTATTTATGACACAATATACTAAGGAAGGATCTAGGACAAACTTCTTAGGATAGAAGCTTGTAATTTTGACAGTATATAGTATTTATGACGTAAGATACTAGTAAGGGAGGACCTATGACAGACTGGTTAGGCTAGAAATTTGTAATTTGGACAGTATATAATATTTGTGAAGTTAAATACTACTGAGGAAGGATCTAGGACAAATTGCTTAGGTTAGAAACTTGTAATTTGGACAGTATATAGTATTTATGACGTAAGGTACTAGTAAGGGAGGACCTAGGACAAACTGATTAGGCTAGAAATTTGTAATTTGGACAGTATATAATATTTGTGACGTAAAATACTACTGAGGAAGGATCTAGGACAAACTGCTTAGGTTAGAAACTTGTAATTTGGACAACATGTAATATTTGTGACGTGAGATACTACGAAGGAAGGACATTTGAAAATTCTACGTGGAAGGGGGTGAAATGAGAGATCTGCAACTGCTATAATAAGACGAACATATCTAATAAAACCATAGAATTAGAAAAATGAAAATTAGTATATAGATGACGTATTTAAAATAGTTGAATCTGTGTTTAAGATTTCTTTTGATACTTGACCTGATACCCATGCGAGGTATTCGAATTTGGTGCGAGATGAGTTGATTTTGAGTTTAACGTCCCGTTCAACAGCGAGGCTATATGAGACGTGGACCTACTGATTAACGTGGAATCCGAACCACATGAGCTCCCACCGGGAATCGAACCCAGGTCTCCCACGCCATAGGCGCGTACGTTAACCGCTTAGCCACAAAGGAGCTCGGTGCGAGATATCGAGTTCAAACAAATTCTGTATTAATGACGCAAGAGAAGTAACGCTAAACGTGGAGGTATTTGCTAATCAGAGCTCTAAAAATGCAGCAACAGCCTTTCTTGTTAAATTACTGTTTTAGGATATAAAATATCGTGTAAACCAGTGGTTTCCAAGCGTTGTGGCGCGTAGCACCATAGGATATGTCGCGAAATTTTAGAATTTAAAAATTACGAAGCGCTGAACAGTAAGTTAAAATCGTGGTAGCAACAATGCTTAGTGCCACCTAGATCCTTTTACTACTTTGGGGAAATTTATAGCCATCCACTATTATAGTTATTATTAATAAAAATCAAACAAGTATGTCGTGTCTTGAGTCTTTAACAAAGTACAGTATGCCGTCTGTCGGAAATGGTTGGGAACTACCGTCGTACATTGTACTCTTTGTGTCTCGAATTTCTATACTATGCTAATAGAAAAGCGAAGGGTATGGTTGAATTTCTGTCTACACACTTTGCCAATATACCATTCCAATTATCACCTAATACCTCCTTTATAATCCATATTTCCACCAGATACACATTTGACAGAGGTTGGGTGAGCTCTTGGGAAGCATTTTGACGATAGTAGAGCACGTTCGTTTGTAAATAAACACAGGTCTTCGGAATGCAAAGCGAGCGAAAAAAAAAATGTGAATTAAAAAATAGTAAGGTGTCCTAAGCTAAAATCTCAGAACCCTTGCAATCATGGAATTTTTTATTATTTATTTATTTATACATATTTCAAAACATTTCCGACATCAAAGCTCCATCACGGTGAAATTAAAATACAGCAATTATGTGATATCTTTAAATAGATATAAGACAATCGAAATGTGGAACAAGAGCGTCCTAGACAATATTATTTTACATGAGACACCGTTATCACGACTTACTAATCTGCTTTCGATTTCCAGCGATTTTTGAAAATCGGCATTTATTTTCGCGTTTCTAAATGGCTGCAAAAGGGAAGCTACTAGGTAATTCGTAACAACGGTACCTCATGCAAAATAATATTGTCTAGGGCATTCTTGTTTCACATTTCAATTATGTTTTATCTATTTTAAGATATCAGATAATTACTGTAAAATTAGCGGTATTTTAATTTCGCAGTGATAAGGCCTATGACGTCCCTAGGCGAGCACACTGCCCGGGGAAAGGAGGAAGAAAGAAAGGAATGGGGGTAAGAAATGGGACCATCATCATAGGTACAATCCCTGTATGTGGTGGTGGGAGTGAGGAAAATCCAGGAAAAACTTCAGGATGGCTGGCCTGCAAAAGCTGTTACACCTCTTCGACCGAGTATCCCCACCGGACACACAGATTTGTCTGGCCTTGTTTATAGAGAACAAGTCTCGAGATCTCTCTCTATTCGGAGACACCGTAGGATTTTTCACAAGAGGAAAAAGAGCAAAAAACATCTCACAACAATAGTCGCAAATACATACATACACCTTGATACACGAATGCACATACCTCATTACTAGACTTCATTAACTGCAGTAAATGTAGCACTAAAGTATTTTAATTCTATAATTAGTAAGTAAATTAAATTTATTTTGAAATAGATTTCAAGGAACTGAGACCCTTTGAAATCCTAAGAGAGTGAAGGCAATTGACCATCTTGCCCAAGATGCGAAATTATAATACTCAAATTGCGGGAGGGGGAAATATAAAAAAAAAACCTTCGCAATGGAATGTTTCGACATAGACAGTTCACATATCCTTCGTTGCTAAGTGGTTAGCGTGTGCGTCTTTGGCGTAGGGGACCCGGGTTCGATTCCCGGCGCAAGCTCATGTGGTTTTGATTTCACACTAATCAGTAGGTTCAAGTCTCGTATAACCTCTCTGCTGAACTAAGCGTTAAACTCAAAATCCACTTCCATTCAAATATCCACATCCATAAGTACTGAACTATGTACATATAGGAATACCGTTAATCATTAGTTCATCTATTAATTAAACCTACATGTGAAATATATGTTAATTAGCTCTATATATGAATTACTGTAATTAATTTAATACTTTCTCACAATAGTATGGTGAACGTTCTGCCACTGAGTCGCTGTGTGCCCTTCTATTCTTCATTGCTGGAAGGGGGCACGGTGACTCAGTGATAGAGCGTTCACTATACTATTGTCAGAAACTCTGGGGTCCTTGGTTCGCTCTCCGGTGAAGTACGTTTGTGGTGTGGTCCCTGGGTTTTCTCGGGGTACTCCCGTTTTCTCCCACATTCTCATTCCACCAATTTTTCCATCATCATTCACTTGCCCTACTTATCCGTATTCCTTGGCCTAAAAGCCATAATCATGGGGCATTGTAGTCAAAGATTTCATTTCGTTTTATTGATTTTAAATATAAATATAAATATAAACAAATATATATATATATATATATATATATATATATATATATATATATATATATATATATATATATATATATATATATATATATATATATATATATATACAATATGTACCTCCAAATGGGTTTTTATCATGCTACTTTCTTTGAAATACGTATACTAAAAAAGGAAAGAAGGGGTGTCAAAATTTATTCGAAAAATTGAGTATCTCAGGATCGTGTTAAGTTAGAGAGATGAAACTTGGTATATGAACTTCTCTTTAAAAATAAATTTGAACGTTTTCAAACATGTTTTAATATGTCCGTTTTAAGTAGGAGGAGGGGCCATGCACGCCCACTACGTGGGTGCTCCGGGGCTCCAGCACCTACACAAATAATCCTGGGCTCCAGCACCTGATAGAAACAAAATAAAATATTTATCACTATTATCAAAAAATAAAAGCAGTTAAAACATTGTGAGGGAAGTTAAAATTTCTAACCTCTAAACTGTTTGTTTCAAATGTGTTTCTGCGAAGGCAACCACGCAACACACTCCCTCTTCCTTGCCCGTCTCTAGCCTAGTCAAGGGCAGTCCCCACAATAGAAAATGAAACTATATTGTGAATAGAATCGATATTTTCGGCTTGCATCACAGCACAGCCCTTTGTGACAGTGTTCATAAAAGATTTTAACTAAAAGGAAACCAATCAAAAATTTCGAGACCCCCCTGAAAACATATAACACGTCCAGCCATTGATATGCACCCACATACATTTTGGAAAGTCGGCGCCGTTGGGAGGGGCATTTCTTTACATTAAAAGCGACGTTGCCAGTTGTTTGTGATCGTCCGCGGGGGAAAACGGTTGAACAGTTGGAAATGAATTTTGGAACAGTTAGTACCTACCTTGAGTTATTTTTTTAAAATCATATAACTTTGATTAAAGAATATATCATAAGGGTAAGTAAAGGGCGTTCAACATTTTAGCCAAAAATACATCACATCATGAGCACGTCAAGTATGAAAGCTAAAACTCTGTATGCAAACTTCTCATTAAAAATAAAGGGGCATATCTCTCCCAGAGATGGAATGGCTGAGTGGGTCGTGGGTCAACAGAACAAAACCCACTGCGGTCCAGCACGCACCGTGACCCACTCTCACCCACCAATCCCTTCTGCTCAGTGCATTGTAGACAGTGTCTTACGAACATTGATGAATTTGTCTCCATTTTACTTTTAAGGTATCCATTTTTTCTTCCTTTTCCATTTGTTTCTATTTACATACCTGAGATGAGTATATCTAAGTTTAAAAAAAAAGAACTTTAGGCAATTTTTGATATTGATATTAGCAATTTTTGATAATAGCAATAGGACTTACTACTTGGCTTTCGGAACACAGTCGAATTTTACGCGTTTTTCTTTCTTTACATTGGCCTACTTTACATACCTTGATTTGAGACTTTCAAATACCATTGTATTTTCCACTGAAATTCTTTAATTCAACAGGGAAATAATGTATATATGATAATTACATCGAAATTCATTGTAATTTGGCTCATGTATCGTAAAGATCAGATCCGCCGGTATTGTAACTGAGCGGTGCTTGAGTGATTGATTGTAGAAAATCAAACTCCGATTAGTGATAGTTTTACAGCCTTGTTCTAGTACAAATGTAAACTCTTAGTCAAAGGAGAGGAGGGCTTGGATCATAGGTCAGAGTTGATGACGATGGGTTTTAGTGGATAGTGGGTTACAGTGGGTCACGGTGGCTCGTGGGCCAGAGTGGGTCGTGGGTTACGATGGGTGGTGGGTCATGCGTCAAGTTTTCGTTAATTTACGCCTTCTCCGTTCTCTTCCTGTTTTTGAAAATTTCCGTTTTAAGTGAGGAAGGATGTTTTTTCTTCCTTCACATTAAATTTGATATTACCTGAAATTTGTGATCGTATCACGTGCAAACGATTCAACGGTTTGAAGTGAATTTTTGAACATAATTAGTATCTATTTCAAGCTGGGATTTTGTAGGTTAAGGGCGTAAGGTAAGGGGTCGGGAGTTGAAAATTTATGCTTAAAAAATAGAATAACTTACGTTTCTTTTAATTGTTATACTTTCATTGATATGCATATCCTAAGGTGCAAAGGAGGCTCAAATATTTTCCATAAATCTACGAGCACATTCCTTAACGGTTTGCGTCAACGCAACGCAAAATTTGTTTTTTGGTTTGCGTAGATCTCCATAGCTCTTCTAATTACTTTTGTCATTTTTTTGTTTTGCGTTACTGTATGCACAATTTTAAGAGGACTGGTATACAATAACACAACTCACCATTTACACTGAGAAAAATTCCTTATCCGGACAGTAGTATTGTACAAATATACGTAATCCTTATGTTTACTACAGAAATCAGTATGAAACATACGTTATCCATATGCTACGTAAGCACTGCCCTTAGATGTTACATCATGCCGTTGCAGGATCTCTTGACATCTACACGTATATTTATGTTACATACGTCAGCTATATGTTACATACGTCTATCTACATATGAGTTCCTGACCGTCTATATACAGTTCTTTCGTTCGTACGCAAAGTACGTCCATTCAGAACATTTTTACCGAAAGTATGTATAAAATATACTTTTTCAGTTACACGTTTGCTGTACGTGAAGTCCAAAAACTACAGGATTTACACATATAACCTACATTTTTACTTACGCCACATACGTGATTTTTTTCTCAGTGCAAATAAGGTGATTGCATTTATGTGTTTGTTTTTCGTAACAGTGACACATACACAGTGACGTATTTACGATTTTGTTTCGGGAAGGGCTTTGCTAACTTTCGGGGGGGGGGCGGCTTTGTCTGAAAGTGTGATAATTCTGCAAGATATTTCATATACTTTACTATAGTAAGTAAGATTTCGGAGGGGGCTTAAGCCCGGAAGCCCCTCCTAAATACGCCACTGCACATAAATATAGTCTTAAGAGTGACTAACGGTCATACTACTTGTAATGTAAGTCATAATCATTTCATATTTTAAAAGAGACCAGGGACCATTATTGTTTATTCGCACTAAAAGCATATGTTTTCACGAAGTATTAAAAACAGCCATTTCTTTACTTATATATATATGTAGTTATAAAGAGAAGATAGGCCCAAGAGAGAGTACTGTCTTTTTGCTTTCCTTTTTTTATTATTTCTTTATAGAAAATAAAGGGGACAACGTAAATTTTAGATGACAGCTTAAAACTTATACCGAAGACTCCTAGCAGCGTTTCTACGGGAGATGTTTTTCATCTTCCTGGTTGAGAGCAACAGAATAATACTGAAAAAAAAAAAAAAAAAAACATCTTTCGGTTACAATAGTTCAAAACCTTTCGTGTTGTTCTTTCGGAAGGCTTTCTTGTGTTTAGAATTTTTATTTGAAAACAATTGTCCCTATGTAAGGTTAAAAAGTCCACTTTTGACATGAATATCAAGAAACTCTTAGTAATACACATTACATATACATAGAAGCGTTATAATAGCAAAAGGGGAGAAGCCAACTGAAATATGTACATTATGTCTCTGTTTCTTGGATACTGTAGCTTATGCCGTTCACAATAAATATATTCAACTAGTTGACAAGGAAGGAAAGAAATGGCAAGCTTCATTAAAAAAAAAAACTTTTTTTTAAACATTCGCATACGATGTGGCGACTATTTGCATTTTTTTTTCTTAATACTAAACATGTTATTATCTACTCTATGCAGTCTCGGACTGACCAGGGCCGAAGGGCCGAAATCCCAGCCGAGGCCAAACGCTCAATTTCGTTTCCTCTAATCCTTATGTAAGTATAGAGCTCCTCCGTGGCTAAGCGGTTAGCGTACGCGCCTTTGGCGTAGGAGACCCGGGTTCGATTCCCGGTTGGAGCTCGTGTGGTTCGGATTCCACGTTAATCAGTAGGTCCACGTCTCATATAGCCTCGCTGCTGAACGGGACGTAAAACTCAAAATCAACTCAACCTTATATAAGTATCTATGATATAACAAAAAGAACCACTTACGTCGGACCTACATCAGATGCACATCACTGACTATTCCCACACATATCAGAAAGGTAACTGTAGATCTTACTACGTCCAGAGGGTCCCCAATACCTTACGGACTCCTTCCAGAAGGCGATGTACAACAAAAATATCATTTAGAAAACATGGCATATCCGTCATTTCTAGTTCAATTATGAATATCATTATAACCTGAATTTAGAATAGAGCAAACATAATTTTATTGAATTTATGTTATCACTATTAACAGTAGACCTGAAACAAAAGCAAATGCATTCGTGAGTGGCTACATGGCCAAAAGAAGTGCAAGGACATGAAGAGTCACAAAAACATACACTTGCTGCAGAAGCAGCCTAGCAGAAATGTGAACATGGATATTTCTGCTTTGTGTAACGTCTCAGCTAGAAAGCTAAGGCAAAAACAAATAGAAGAGAGGCGAGCAGCTGTACAGCGTATTAGTGATATTGTCATTTTCATAGCTAGGCAAAACATTCCTTTCAAAGGGAAACAAAAATCTTATTATTAGCTAGAAAATAGAACCATAACCTATTGAAATTTCTGGAACTTGGGCTACTTGTTGCGGAATATGAAAGCATAAAGGAACATGTGAAACGCTCCATTGACCTCAGTAAACGAAGAAAACAGGCTTTGGAGGTAAAGGTGCATCAACATGTAAAGGTCGAGCATCTCTTGTTACAGCTTACAGATGACGAGAAGAACCCTAGCAGAAGTAGTGTGACGTAGGTATGGGCTCGCCCACTTTTCGCACGGGAGTTTCAAATGACACCACGGAATAGCACACAGATAACTACCCGGAGTAGCAGACGACATCTAAGTATAGACCACACCTCAAAAACCGAAAATGGACTTGACCGTGTCGTTGACCTTTCCCCGCTACCCCTGTTTTAGGGTTCTTCTCGTCATCTGTGAGCTGTACTTCCTTATCTAAAACTTTTGTAAATAAACTGATTAGAGTTATTGGAAATTTGCTCCAAAAGAGCGTCCTTGCTGATTTGCACAAAGCTGAAACTTTAAGTATTATGGCTGACTCTACTCGCAAGGTCAGCATATAGCAGTAATAGATCAGATGTCTGCAGTTGTCCGCTATGTAAAAGATGTTACTGTGCATGAAAGACTTCTGTCTTTGCTTACCTCAGTTGACGACAGTGGTAAAGAAATTTTTGAACAACACCAAAAATGATTTGAGAAGTGTGAAATTTCACTTTCAGATGTCATCGAGTGCTCTTTTGATGGTGTAGCTATAACTGTTATTATTTTTGTTTTATTGTTATGATTCTAACATTATATTATCGTATTGAGCCACAATGATTAAACTAAATTTACATAATGCAAAATGTTGTTTATTGTATATTTTCTTTTTATAAATTTTGTGATCCTTAAAAAGTAGACATTATGTCTAACCTTGTTTCTGTTCCCATAGTAACATATAATCACAATAAACACATCGTCTTGGTAAAATATAAACAACAAAACATATACTGATTTATAACTAGATGTTTTCTTTTCTTCTTCTTTTTAACAGCTGGCTAACTAACTCTATGGCTTATTGAACCCGGAGGTTCAATGCCGCGTTCACAAAAGCTCTCCACTGACTTCTATCCTTAGCTAACTGCATCCAGTTTCTACTTTGTATTCCAATCTCTGCGAGATCCATCTTAATATTGTCCTCCCATCTGCGCCTAAGTCTTCCTAATGGTCGTTTTCCGATTGGTCTTCCAGTCAAGACTTTGAAAGCGTTTCTACTTCCTTCCATTCTAGCTACATGACCCGCCCACCTAAGCCTCCTAGACTTGACAACCCTAACAATGTTGGGTAAACCATATAAATTATGTAGTTCCTCGTTATGAAGTTTCCGCCATTCCCCATTCCCGTTCCTCTTGGGTCCGAATATTCGTCTCAGGATCTTGTTCTCAAATACTTTCAGTCTATGTTCTTCCCTCAGAGTAAGCGACCATGTTTCGCAGCCACACAAAACAACAGGCATGATTACCGTTTTGTATATTTTAAGCTTCAAATTCCACGGCAGAATTCGCGACGATAAGAGATTTTGAACCGAATAGTAACACGAATTCCCTGCTTTTAGCCGACATTTAATTTCTTCGTGAATATGATTTTCCTCTGTTAATATTGATCCTAGATATTTGAAACTATCCACTTTATCAAAAGTATTATTTAATATTTTAACGCATTCATAATTTGTTGTATTCCGGTCCCGACGCACTTCCATGTATTTAGTTTTCTCTGCGTTTACTTTTAAACCCATGTCCCTGCAGGTGTTTAATAAGATCTCTGCATTTTTTTCTATTGTTCTCCTATCATCCCCTATTAAATTTACATCATCAGCATATGCCATAACCTGGTGAATACCGTTCAACTCTAGGCCCTGGTTGCTATCTTTGATTTTCCTTATAGCGTATTCCAGAATGAAGTTAAATAATAATGGCGACAACGCATCTCCTTGTTTCAGGCCATTTTCAACGTGAAAGCTCGTGGACAAAAATTTTCCTACCCGAAATTTACGTTGGGAATCATTTAAAAATATCTTAATTAATCTAATTAGCTTTCTCGGTATTCCAAGTTCTGTAAGAACGTTGTATAATGTTTCTCTCCTAACTGAGTCGTACGCCTTTCTAAAATCAATAAATAATTGATGTACCGGGGTATTGTATTCCCACTTTTTTTCGAGTATTTGGCGAATGGTAAATATTTGGTCGATAATTGATCGATTTCGTCTAAATCCGCACTGATAATCTCCAATAATTTCATCTGGTCAGTCTTGCTAATAGAATATTTGAAAGAATTTTATAGGATTTTGACAGAAGAGAAATGCCTCGATAATTATTAGTCAGTTTTGTCGCCTTTCTTGTGAATTGGAACAATGATTGATTCTTTCCATTCTTGTGGCAATTCTTCCTTGTTCCAGATAAGGAGAATGAGTTTGTGTATCTTGTTCCACAATTTTTCGCCTCCAGCTAAAATTAACTCAGCCGGAATTTCATCTACACCCGGAGATTTGTGTTTCTTTAATTTCTTTATAGCGGTTCCTACTTCTATTCGGTTGGGTTCTGGAATATACGGTTCTGCGGTGTGTATCACCTTTTCTCCACGCAGACTAATTTTTGGTTGCGTGTTGAGCAAATCGTCAAAGTAATTTTTCCATCTATTTAAGATGCTATCCGTATCAGTGAGAACTGTTCCGTCAGCTTTCTTTAATATATAAGCACGAGGTTGATAGCCTTTCTTAAATTCGTTGATTCTCTTATACATGTCCCGGATGTTTTTATTTTTACTATTATCTTCAATTTCCTTAATTTTAGCTTTCAGAAAATTGCGTTTCTTTGTTCTAAAAGTTTTGGAAGTTTCCCGCCTGATATCTGCGAAATTTTGTGTAGTTATTTCATTCGGATTTTGTAGCCAGCGTAATTTTGCCTCTTTTCTCTTCTCTGCTAGTTTTATGCATTCCTGGTCGAACCATGGTTTGTTCCTACGTATTTCCGCGTATCCCAATTTTTCTATTGCTGAACTTTTAATGCTATCTCTAATTTCAATCCAGGTATCCTCAACACTAGTGCACTCCGAATCTTCTAAAGCCGAGAATGTATTCGAAACTTCAATCTGGTATTTCTCTCTTACCTGGCTCTCTTCTAATTTCTTTAAATTGAATCTCTCCGTTTTCGGACAATGAATATTACCTTTATTCAACGCTAACCTCTCTCGTATTATCGCTGCTACCAGGTAGTGGTCAGTGTCACAATCAGCCCCTCTAAACGACCGGGCATCAATTATGCTAGATTGCCTTCTTCTATCTACTAAAACGTGATCAATTTGATTGTGTGTTTTTCCGTCTGGTGATGTCCAAGTGTATTTATGAACGTCGCGATGTGGGAATTTTGTACTCTTCACGATTAAGTTTTTGGATGTTGCAAAGTTCACGAGTCTAACACCGTTGTCATTACTTTCCTTATGCAAACTTTCGTTCCCTATAACAGCTGGCTAGTGCATATTTTATAGAAAAGATCACACATTTTGCCCAAAGAATACAATTAAAAATATAACATGTCGTTGTATTATGGCGCGCGAACATATGGACTTTCTTTTATTTATTTTACAAATAAAAGAAAAGAACCTGGACCATTAGAATTCATACACTAAACGTCAATACTTTTCGGACATTCCTCGTATATAAACAAAAATCACATTTCATAATTACTCATTACTTATACATCATATTTCACTCGCATATCATTATTAATACTTCATTTTACATTAATCTTATAATCATTTATATATTTATATTTTTATAATATAACGTCGATAAGGAATTCCGAATTATAAAATCTATATTATGTCCATTCAGGGCCATAAAATGTTTATTAACAAAATTTAAATCATTTGGGCAAATGGAGGAGAAGAATTTGATATAGAATGTATTTTATAAATTATTTCAATTATCTTTTGGTTTGATAGCTAAAGTCGTTATGCTATTTATTCTCAGTGCCTTGTAAATCTGAATATTCATTGATCTTTTTTTTTTTCAATTGTCCATGAAGCCCTACCAAAATAGGACATTTTTGAATTGTATTATTATTATTATTATTATTATTATTATTACAAAATTTAAAAAAATATTTTTTTTGAATACAATCGTACACAGAATTCTTGCTGGAATCAAATATAAAATCACAGGATATACATACTGCAACATTTATAAATAAGTAGAGATAATTATTGTAACCAAGAATGAAATACTATCACACTACAAACAATAACAGTTTCTACAACAAAAGCAGCAAAAATAACATAACAGTTTGCAATTGACTAATAATTATTTCAAAATAATATATTGGGGATAGGTTTCGGAGATATAGCGTATAGTATGTAGTATTGAGAAACAATGGATTACAATATAATGCATATGTAAAATTTCTCTGAATGTTGATATATTATTTTTATCATTCTATTGTTCGCTTCTTTCTGTTGTACTAGAGAAGAAACACCTCCTCCAGTTCCCTTCCAGGCGGCAACGTACCAAGAACTGACGAAACGTTGCCACGTTGGACCGCAATGGATATACGTTGGAATAAGAAGGATGCTGAACGAACATCTCCAGAAACGATAGATATGCGTCTGCCTACCTCTCTGATAAAATCAAGGCTTCTAGAACCCCATGCTCCACTGGTCTCGATAGCTATTGGAGCAAATATAAATTTATCCAGGAGATTATTGTATTTCCTTTCCTTTTCTGCCTCTCTACGTCTAGCAACTTCTCCAGCATTCACAACCGTCAATGGCAGGCTTGAATGGGCGAATGTGTCCGAACATGTAAAATCCCATACTAGAGATTTGCCTCTCATCCAAGGTATTACTGACATGCCATCAGGTCGTTTACCATCGGATCGACAACAGCCTGACGGTTCACGAATCGAAGGAATTCCTGCCGTCGTGAGGGCTCTCAAAATGATGTCATTAACAGATGAATGTTTGGTGTTTCTGCCTATGCTCTTCATGCATGAGAGGCCATGCAGGCCGCGTTGGGTAACTTGATCCCCGCAAGCTGGACAGCGGTGTGGCTCACAAACAGCTGAACCTAGTCTTAGGGCTACTGCGATTCGAAAGGTTTCATTAGACATGTGAAGACCTAATTGGGGAGAAGGTAACGCATTTAACCATGCACCAGCACGGGGAGATGACGCAGCAGAAGTCTAGCTTTATCCTCTGGAACAGCAACGGATTGTAAAAGAAGTTTATAGAAATGTACTGCTATTGGTGTGTACCAAGATGCCTGAAAACCTCTTTTGCTGATTTTTGGAAGGTCCGAATCTGTTATATTTATCCATTTGGTAGAGCCTTCTTCAATTATCCCATCTGGGTCCAGGTGGTAACTTTGAGGAAGGAGAGCCTCGATTAAACGAAGGGATCCGTGGTAGGACGCTAAAAAGGTAGGAATCGCCATATCAACGGTTCGTCGAATACCAAGGCCTCCTAATCCAACAGGTAAGGATGCCTGCATCCAAGATTCGTCACTCAAGTAGCAGTTCAAAATCGACTCCAGACCCATTTTGAGGATATGATCATATTTCTTCAGCAGTGGAGTCTCATTCCAAGATGGAAAGCACCGTAGAAAGTAGTTTAGACGAGGGATTGACAATGAAGCACCTAGAAGGAAAAAAGCTCCGTGTGCTGATATCGAGTCAAGATGAGACAGAAAATATTCTAATTTGGATATTTTGGTTGATAGCACAGTTGTAAATGCTTCCTTTGTGAGAGCAGAACCCAGAAGACAAGCATCCTGTTTGCCTAGGAGACGTATTCCTGGTGCAACTTCTCCAAATCTTCTGAATAACTGTTCGGATGTGACTTCATCTGATCCAAGAAAACCAACTTCGCATTTTGAGAAATTCAAATGTAAGCCAAGAGCTGACGCTTTCTCATTTATATGTGTTAACGTTGAAAGAACTGCCTCAGGTTTGTCAGCAATAGTCCCATCATCCAAATACCAGGTGTTTAGTTCAGTATTAATCGAATGTACTAAAGAATGTATTGTTATGGCAAAAAGTGCTGGGCCCAAGGGATCACCATGTTGTACTCCTCTCTGAGATGAAATAGTGTCTTGGCCTAAGAATAGGTTACTGGGTTGAGCGTAACACTGGTGAACATATGGGTATATTGCGGGAAAATATTTCAATACCTCAGTAAGCATGGAGTCCCGGCGAAGTTCATTAAAAGCGTTGCGAAAATCCAGCTTTACGATAGCCTTTGAAGCTCTGTGTGTGGAGGAGAAATATATCCTGGTTGCATGAACGGCTGCTTCGACTCCTTTGGGAATACAAACTCCAAGTTGATGGGGAGACAAAAAGTTCTTAACAGGCTCTCGTATTCTAAAGCATATAATTTTGGCTGATATTCTGCTCCAAATATTTCCTATGGCGATAGGCCTGATTCCACTACACTTCTTTTTAAGAGCGATAAGTCTGGCTGCGAAAAACAAAGGTCGAACTTCTAAGGGTATTTTTCCCGAAATAATTAGATTGAACAGATCACAAAGTGATTTTAATAGCTTTTCCTTCGATTCGAGTATTTGGCAAGATAAAAGATCTTTGAGAATCGAAGGGCGAAGACCATCTAGACCTCCCGAGCTGCCAGATGGAAAAGAATGTATAGCATTTTAAACTTCGTTTATTGAAACTCCTTGAACCCTGTTTTGATCTTCTGGAAGATTCGGTGAGGTAAATGTTCCAGGGTGGGCTGGATGTTTCTCCAACAACGTCTCAAACACTGAAGTGTCAGGGGCTGCTATTGTATCATCTGACATTAGTAAACGGGCTGCTCCTCGGATATCACCATCGACTAGTTTGTTTTCAATAATTTTCAGATTTGACACTTTCTGTTTAGGTATAGATTTCTTGATCTTTGGCGATTTTAAGGTTAAGGCGTCGATACCTGTGTTATCCCAAACACGAACTCTTTGTTTTACCCATGAGGTAAGGGTCTTTACATTCTCGGATTGTTTGGGAGCAGTTAGTGCTACAAATGGAAATATAAACAGGTTGATCCATTCTCTTTCTCCATTTGAAATAGCTACTTGCTGTAATAACTTGGAAAGTGCATCGGCAACCTCAGTTCGAGTACCACGAGGGACACGTCTTAGGATGTGTATAGAGCATCTTAATGACGTCAACAGTTTACCCAAGTTAGGTAACGTTAAATCCTGTGAGCTACCATTGCAGTTAGTGATGCTTACATTTGTGGCTCTACAGTCAGGAAAGCTATTATTATTGATATGAAGACAATCCTCTTCTGCGTTTCTGATCGGATGCTTTTTACCTATATGAATGGCTAATCCTCTTGCATTCACATAAAACTTTCCACAATGGGGACAAGGTAACACCTTCGCAGATCTAGGAGTGGCTGAAAAGTGGCCTCTGGCAGGCCTGCCAGTGCTGGAGTCCAAGTCATTGCCGGGGTTATCGGTTTCACCTGATTCCGCTGAATTAACTGATGGAGAATGAACACTGGGAACGCTGCTTGAAGATTCCATTAATTCATATCGTATGTCTATGTGTAACAAGGTGCACAACAAAATAAAATAATTTTTATCAGTGATAAAGAAATATTGATGATATTAATATTTGAAAAAGTTTACTGATCTTATTGTAACATATTAAAATAACCATATCACAAATATATTCAAATGAAATACATATTAAGATTAAATTATTATTAAACGAAAAGCAAAATTCAACATTAGGAAATGCAATCGACATAGATAGATAAATTACTGGGTTAAATATGTTTAGAGATAATATAACAAAAATTACAACACAATAAGTTGGAATATATATAAATAAGATTCTTCGTTTTCTCTATTGAAATTACATACCATCTATCAAACGTCGCATACATAAATAGGATACGGTTTTCTTATACACCGTAACTTTAGCTTAAGTTACATGACCAACGACTTCGTATAGGTTACATTTAAAGTCATAAATAGGAATACCGTATTGTGCGTTATTTACTTCTACAGTTCTTTGTTTCTTACTTTGAGAATTTTTGCCATCTATGGTTTTTCTACATAATCCAATTCGAAGAAAATCAGATCTAATAATTACATGCTTTCTACGTGTAGTGCGATTGCTATTGCTATTACTACTAATATTAGGTTCGGTTACACAATTACTATTACTGTTGCTATTAGGATTAGGTTCGTTTACATTACCGGTAAAATTAGATTCAGTTCTCATTCGTTTCACTGGTGGTGAAATATCGTATTTCCTAACGGATCTGTACTTATCCTTTATATGACATCTACGGTAGTCTGTCCTGCCATGGTTTCTGTTCCACGAAGACTCCCTCGGGGCATCCGATGTAGCTTCTTAGAAGTAGCCGCATTGTTGTCAGGCGGATAATTTCTTTCTCTTTCTGTCAATTCAATCTTCTCTTCGCCAATCATTTTGACTTCCATCTCTGTAGTTAGGTTTGGTTACATTACCGGTACACATGTATTTAACATCATCTTGTACATTGGGATCACAGTTTAATCTCACTTGAATGTATCGAAGTTGGTTTCGATTAAAAATGTCAGTTTGGTTCAAGTTATTACTGTATTGTACCATTGAAGAATTTTCAAAATCTCGCAATGTCATGCTTAGATGATTGAAATCAACGCACTGTATCATGTTCCGTAAAGGCATCATCGAATTGTTCACTATTATCATTTTAGTCTTGTCATTGAATGCACTGTTCAACAGATTCAACTCAATCGGCCAATCAATACAAACATTGGTGGGAACGCACGTTTTCTTTCTGAATTTCACGAATACTGGAATCAACTTTCTTCTTGCTACATGAACTAATGTCATGTACATACCATTAAATGATTCGATTACCATTACTTCATCTTCAAGATTAATATCATAACATGATACATACTCAATATGATAGGGGAGAGGGGGGTACATTTGAACATCTGTTTTCGAATATTCGTTTTTGCTTCCAAACACTCAGTAAATTTCCTTATAGAACTGTAGCAAAAGCTAAATATAATATACATTATATTTGCTATAAAATAGAGTACTTTGTTTGATCTTGTCATTCTGTGCAAGGGCGCAGGGGATGTTGTTCAAATGTACCCCCTTGGGGGGTAGATTGGAACAAGCATGGGATAGATTTGAACATACGTGGGGCAGTTTTGAACAAACCGTTATTTTACTACAATAATCGTTATTTTCAGGATGAATTCGTTTACGAACAACAAGGCTAATGTAACAAAGCAGCATTAACGGTTTAAGGCACAAGAATTAACCAATCGCGTATGGGAAGGAAATAATAATAATAGTAATAATTGCTGAAACATATATGCAGGCCCGTATTTGTATATTGTGCGCCTCTGTGCTCTAAATAATTTGACTCCCCTCCGGAAACACATCTGAATTGAGTTGAATTCATAGTTTTTCGGGTCACTGAGATGAATAGTGACAGTTTTAATCCAATTCAACTTCAAGGTCATACTCAACTTCCGAGTGAGGCGGGCGAGAGTTTAAAAGTAATCGAAAACGACAGATACTAGTGTTGAATTCATTGTTTTCAAGGTCGCTGAGTTTAACGCTATCAGTTTTCATGATGTTAAAGTTCATCCTCACCCCTTGGGGTGGGAGTAGGAGAGGATAACTTTTTAAAAAATAATCAGATAAGCTAGCTAATTAATAACTACTGTAATTAGAGCGAATTAAACATTTTCTCGCTCTTGTTGGGGACTCTGAGTGTGGTAGTGTTAAATATAACTTTATTGTGATTTTTTTTTAATCCAAAATTTTGCCGCCCTCTAAATTGTGATGTCCTATGTTCGAGCACAGAATAATAATTACCTAAATACGGGCCTGTATATATACACACTGTACGTTATACGTTACACACACACACAAAAGAATGTGTGGACAACATATCTATAGGTGTAGGTGTGATCTGAAGAAAACTTTAAGCATGTCTGTGAAAATATGATTGTGATTCACTTTTTAATTTTGCTCGTCATACCTGATAGGCATAATGGAAAACCTATTACTACTAGCAATCTAAGAGATCTAAGAAATTACATTTTTTTCACCACTAACCGGGTAATGGACACGAAATTTTTTCTACCCTAAAATTCTGCAAATCAACATGAAATGTCAGAATTTTTGCAGTACACTGTCTCTCCAGAAGTTGTGGGATTAGAAAGTCTACATACAATATCAGCAGTTGGCACTGAACATTTGTCTTCCTTGTCTGAGAACACAAACATGTTGGTGGTACTTATAAGTTTCAGAAAAGTATAGGTAGAACAATGTTCAAATGTGCCCCCTAATTTTTGTTCAAAACTGCCCCAACCGGCATGACCAAGCAGATAGTAATACCCAGATAGTACAAACTATTGTGAAATACAAAGGGCAATATTAGATAAGTAAATTAATGTACTTGCTTCTGCAGTAAATGGCAGATAATATCAAAACACAGGCTTCTGTCAAAACTCCCACAAAACTTCACAAAAATTTTAACTTTACACCCCACAAATGTAACGAAGTACTGCTGTTCATCAACAGTTACACTAAAATGGCACATAACAGTTGACCGTCACGCAACGCAGTTTTGCCAAACTAAAAATTTTGAAACCACCAGATATGCTATTATTTCTAGCCTGTTATCTTAAATGTTCAAAGGAACCTCCTATTCAAATGTACCCCCCTCTCCCCTACTGTGAATTCAAGTAGTCAATAGCATTCACTAGACGAAAACGATCATAACTTTTCACACTTTGATGCATACCAAAATCTTCATTACACGCAGCATCCATAAGACAATCAAAAACATTCGACTGAAAAGAAAAGTTAGGAGAATCTGATCCAACCAATACAGCAGTATGCTTATAACGACTCACCAAGGGTAGTCGTCAACCTGGTCCGTCTAAGTAAGATGTACAAATATTGAGTGGTAGTATTAGTTTGCATGTAAAAATTATCTTTAATAATTATATAGCATTATTCTCACCTTTTCTATTAGAATGATAACGTCGATGAACGTTGCTAAAATGGTTTATTAGCTGATATACTTTATAATATATTTTCCTTCAAACTGTCAAGCACACAAACTTGCTGACTAGGTATCCATAAAACATTTACATAGCAACAACTATCCCATAATAATATTTTACATATATTAAAAACATTCTTCTTTTGTTATTATTAAATTAACATTCTATTAAGTATAGTGCACATGTATGAGCACTTTCTGCCCAAGGTACAGGTAATTATTAACCTATCCAAAGTATTTTGTTATATAAAATGTCGCCCGACAAAATGGACTGAATATAAAAGTCATAAGCGAGTTTGGCTTTTATGTTCAAGAACCACTGGTCCGTTTACAATACTGTTCTTACATTGCATATGTCCATCACATTTTGATCGCACCTCGTATATATCTTTATTACATTTCATATATATATAGATACATTTATAACAAATCGTACACTTCAATAATACTTATTTTTAATTACATTCATTATATTTATTTCATTATTATCAAAAACATCGTCGCTTACTAATATAATCGTTGAAGGGTGCAACACAAATTACTATGATTAATAGTTTTGATCATTATTAAAACAGTGATGTTATAAATAATGTTTAATCTTTCAGGGCGCATTAAATAACAAATAAGTTAGATGTTGCATTCTAATGTATACATCGTGGCACTAAGAGGTCATAATAAAGAAGAATCTTGTTCGGATAATATATAGGATAGCTCATAAAAACAGTCGTCGAATAATTAGTTTTATAGAATAGATCTTCTTCTTAACATAATCTTTGACAGTTAAGTTTTAAACACAAATCAATCTAATATAAATAACCTTTGCTTTTAATCATTTATGAATCGAATTATAATTCTTCACATTAACAAGAGAGAATTAAAATCATTTGAAAATTAACTTTCCAGTCTATCTAAAACTATATCTAAGCACTTCAAGTATTCATAAGAGTCGTTTTCATTATCAACATTAACTCATAAAATTGAAAATAAAAGTTCACAAGAATCTATAATTGATATAGGTTTAACCTAATTTCATTAACGGTAATCAGGTTACGTTCGTACTTGCATACGATTCTAATAAAGTACATTGTACTGCACAATCATTATTATGTCCCCTATTACTGTTCTGTACAGGAATTACTTCAATACCTGGATCTTGATGCGAAGTGCCATCTCTTGTCCTCCCATTACGTCTATCCACGTAGTTCGCTGTATTCCTAGAATTTCGCCATACATTCCGTCTATTTTTAAACCTATTTTGATTATATGGTCTAACATATGGATTGCTACGATTAATTAGGTTAGGCGGATTCCCTACATAACTTTGCCTATTTTGCTCATTTTGATTGCTAGAATTTACTCGGCTTAGGTTATGTTCCGTATTATTCACACTTCGGATATTTAAATTCCGAACAGGCACAAAATGATCTGAATTATTCTTATTTTTACCCATTCCTGCTTGTTGATTCATAGCATGGTATTGAGTTTCATAGCATTGGACAAGCATTAATAAATGGTTGAAACTCATACACTGTGTGGAAAATAAGATCTGTTGCAATTTAAATGGAAGCAAATTTCGAATCGATGCTATTATTCTCGATTCCGATTGCAATGGATTAACGACCTTTAATTCGTTGTAGGTATTTACAACAAACTCTACAATAGATTTATGCAATCGAGGATTGAAGTGTTGATTTCTAATGGTGGCATCTCTATTCGCAAGCAAAAAGTCATTTTCATAATTTGCGATCAGTGCCGCTTTGAATTCATCATATGTATTGATGTGATCACGTACTGCTTTAAACCATAATGAACAAGGTGGGAGTAATACATGAGGAATTAATTTCATATATTGTGATCTATCTATACACATAATATTGCATTCGTCCTGGAATTTCTCTAAGAAAGAAGTAGCATTCTCGTTACACTTACCACTGAATTTGCTCATAGCTCGAATTTCACTCATCTTAACACTTAATTTTACCTTCCTTTTATCATTCCGTGTACTTATTGGGTGATAGTTCCTATCCATGACGTGATGTGTCGTTACACCATCTATGTTTCGCCCATCTGTACTCTTCGGATGTATTTCTTCCAATATAATATCATCATCAGACACCGGCGAAGGCGAGTTCATCTCTGGTGAGTGGGGAAACTCCAAGCGATCACTACACATGTTATTACGGTATGTGTTGTCCTTAACCTGTAGCATTCTAATTTCTTCCTGTAACGTAGCTATCGACTGCGTATTTGCTCGTATGTTGTTAGCATTATTGATGACCTGGATCTTTTGTTGTTGAACAGAAGATTCGGTTACTTCTAAATCCTTTTTTATATCACTGATTTCTTGGCTCAGGTGGTTGTGATTACCCTGGCATTCCTCCGATATTCCTTTTAACTTTTCCTCGAATTGCGAGGTAATATCGCTCATCGTCTGAATAATTAATTGTTTCGTTTCATCCGACTTCTGTTCCATCTTCTGTTCTATCGTCTGCTTCAATTCTTCGTATTGCTTGTTAGATTCATCAGACTTCTGTTCCATCTTCTGTTCTATCGTCTGCTTCAATTCTTCGTATTGCTTGTTAGATTCATCCGACTTCTGTTCTATTCGTCTACTTAATTCTTCAGAATTATGCTTCATCGTCTGCTTTAATTCTTCGTATTGCTTGTTAGATTCATCAGACTTCTGTTCTATTCGTCTACTTAATTCATCAGAATTATGCTTCATCGTCTGCTTTAATTCTTCGTATTGCTTGTTGGATTCTTCAGAGTTATGTTCTATCGTCTGCTTTAATTCTTCGTATTGCTTGTTGGATTCTTCAGAGTTATGTTCTATCGTCTGCTTTAATTCGGTAGACATCTGACTCAATTGCCGCTGTAAGACTAGCAAGATTCGGTCTTCCGATGTCATTCTTGATGTTACACTAGGTTCACCGTTGTCACTATTGGTGGATTCATTCTCCATTATTTCAGTGTCCATTTTCCTTATGATTATTCTACCACTTCTCAATATGGTCAAATTTGTATTCATTAACTTAATTGTAAAAGTAAATTCACCCTTACTTTGCTTCGGGGTATAGAATTTATGAAAAGGTTCCCGGGTGAGGTAAACCAAAATTTTTATAACGACTCACCAAGGGTAGTCGTCAACCTGGTCCGTCTAAGTAAGATATACAAATATTGAGTGGTAGTATTAGTTTGCATGTAAAAATTATCTTTAATAATTATATAGCATTATTCTCACCTTTTCTATTAGAATGATAACGTCGATGAACGTTGCTAAAATGGTTTATTAGCTGATATACTTTATAATATATTTTCCTTCAAACTGTCAAGCACACAAACTTGCTGACTAGGTATCCATAAAACATTTACATAGCAACAACTATCCCATAATAATATTTTACATATATTAAAAACATTCTTCTTTTGTTATTATTAAATTAACATTCTATTAAGTATAGTGCACATGTATGAGCACTTTCTGCCCAAGGTACAGGTAATTATTAACCTATCCAAAGTATTTTGTTGTATGCTTTTGTGAAAATTCAGTAAATTTCACTAATATAAACTCAAAATCTACATTTTCAGTTGTTTCTGTAGAAGGTTCAGGTTCATTTAAAGCATTCATATTAACCTGTGCTGACATTTCTTTAACCTGTTCCGTGTGCTGATCCTTTCGTTCCATCATTTGTTCTAAGCGCTGGTCCAAATGCTGTTGTATTCCGACTAACTTAGTATCCAATTGCTGCTGTTGTTTGTCCAACTTGCTATCAAGAATCTGATGTAATTCACCCTTAAGTTGATTCATTTTTCCATCAAATTGTTGTGAAAATTTATCCTTGAGTTGTTGATGTAACTGTATATTTTGTTGAGAGAGTTCATCCTTAAATTGTTGTTGTAACTGTATATTTTGTTGAGAGAGTTCATCCTTAAATTGTTGTTGTAACTATATTTTGTTGAGATATCTGTTGTGACAGTTGTTTCAATAGATCAACCATACTTTCAGTATGATTTGTTCCGGTCTCACTCATACGATTATCAACCACTTCGTTTTCGATATCACTCATCTTGACACGTCTATGTATTTTTGTGCCACTTCTTAGAATAGTATAATTAATATTAGGCTCAATTGTGATCGTTTTACTAAAACTTCTGAACGATACACAAGGTTTCTTGACGTTTCGGCACCATAAAATATAGAGCTGTTATTATTTTTGTTTTATTGTCCTGATTCTAACATTATATTATCTTATTGAGCCACAATGATTAAACTAAATTTACATAATGCAAAATGTCATTTATTGTATACTTTCTTTTTATAAACTTTGTGATCCTTGAAAGGTAGTTGACATTATGTCTAACCTTGTTTCTGTTCCCATAGTAACATATAATCACAATAAACACATCGTCTTGGTAAAATATAAACAACAAAACATATACTGATTTATAACACGATGTTTTCTTTTCTTCTTCTTTTTAACCTAGCTGGCTAGTGCACATTTTATAGAAAAGATTACACATTTTGCCCAAAGAATACAATTAAAAATATAACATATCGTTGTATAGCTAATATGAGTGGGTGTTATAATGGTGTTATTAGTTACATGCGTAAAGAAAATGATTTGCTTGTGTACACTCATTGTGTGTCTTATGTTTTGAATATTGTATTGGCAGATTCTACTGAATGCGATGAAGAAGCAGATAAGTTATTTGGTCTCGCGCAATCAACTGCAGTGTTTCTATCTGAATCTTATAAACGGAGGTTTGAAAGAGTATCATAAACAGTGTTGAAACAGTATCTAAAATAAGACTTCGTAAGCTTCAAAAACTACGAGCAACGCAGTGATGGAGTAAACCAAAGGCATAGTCTGCCGAACCAGATGTAGGTTCTTTCAATGTTAATGGTGCTGATATGAAACAGTGGATTTTATATGTTTTTACAATTTCTTAACAACATACTAACAAGTAGAGAGTTTGATGGTAGATCTAAATTTCTTGCAGAATCTCTGCTGCATAAATGGACAGACTTTAAAGTTCTGATAGTTGTGCAGTTTATAATGATTTGTTTTCTACGAAAACTCCAGTATCAAAGTTTCTACAGTCGATAACAATGGATTACGATACTAGGTAGAGATTGGTCACCAATTTAACTTAAGAAGTTGAAAGCAAAATCCGAAATCTAGACCAATCATTTGACAACTTACATAAAAGGACAAAATCCTTCTGCAAAGCTGTAAATGATTGTCTTGAAGATTCTGGCACTAATACACAAATTGAAGATGATTTTCCAGAAAAGAGGGTTTCTGTAAAGAAAATTATGCCAGGAGAACAGTGCAGTGATGAAAGGAGAAAGAATCTTAATGCGAAAGACTTATTCAAAGTACAGTATTATAATGGAATCATGAATAGAGCAAAGAGCAATATTGAGAAACGATTTCAACCTGACTCAGCTTTATTGTCCGATTCATCACTCTTGGATTTAAAATACTTCAAAGAGCTGAAAGTAAAGGGTATTTCAAAAGGTTCGTTTGATACTCTGACCAGTAAGACAAACCTTCGTGAAAAAGAGATCGAGAAAGAACTAGTTCAGTTCCTTGCTTGTATGAAACACTTGCAGTACTATTTACCAGCCTCAGCCTGAAATGTCAGTTAGTGACGAAGAATACCCCTAATTAATGCATGTGAGGAATATTCCAGATGCAACAGATGTTTATCATGTGCAATGAAGGTATTACACCAGTATGTACTACAGGTAAGTTCACTCAGCAACTTGTATGTAGCATACAAACATGCTCTTACTTTGCCATGAACCCAAGTTACATGTGAAAGATCATTTTCAAAACTTCACCTGGTTAAAACAAAACTGCGCTCTTTGCTCAGCCAGGACTCGCTAGGAACGTTTTTGCTCATTAATGTTGAATACAACCGTTTTGATATTTTGGATCGGGAACTGATTATAGAAGAGTCTGTAGAATCTCTGATGAGCTTGAAAAGATTGCAAGCATTTTAAAAATGCGACTTTGGATTGGTCTCTATTATACTAGTACATTTCCTGATTCCCTCATATGTGTATGTAAATTACTTACTGGTAAAAAGCAGACGTGATGACTCAAATATGTAAAATGTAAAAAGTTTTGTTATTATCGTTAAATTTATTGTCAGATTTGTTATTTCGCTTTCTAAACAATGTTTTGATTAAAAATATTTTGTTTTTACACAAAATTGCATATGTAATCAGGAAAATTCTAATTGATATCGGAAACCATTGTTTTGTTTTGCATCCTGAGAACATAAAAGTAGCTTTTGGAATAACATATTTCTGTTTTCGGTTATTTATGTTGCTACTACAACTAAACGTTGAATTTGTTGAACTAAAATAGTTATTGTATATCCTTCACTTAAAAGTAGTAAAAATTAAATGACTTTGAGGAGAAACAGAGCTATCATGTTAGTTTTATCTTGACTTATCTCATTAACAAGTACAGACCCTGTAGTTTGTATTTCTTAAACAAAACAGGGGACATTTTAGAGTTCCAGCAAACGTTTTCAGGACACAGGGACTGAACACTGAAAAAGGGACGATCCCGTATTTTACGGTATGTATACGACTCCTACCGTGGGGGCCCTAAACTGCCCGTCCAGCTTGGACCCCGGGAAGCCCAGTCCGACCCTGACTCTATGAGAATCTTTCATAACACGCATTGACTCGGGTTCTCGGATCTGATGTGAAATTGTAGTTCAATATAACATTAATACTAAGGCCGGGCGTATATTGAATACAGAAACTATAGTCACCTAAAGGCGGGCGTATATTGACAACAACAGACCAGCCAAGCCGAGAAAGAGGGAGGCAGACGAGGTTACGGAAAGAGAGAGCTCTGAGGACATCGATTGTGTCTTTCTCTCTCAACATTGGAAATACCTTTGCCTAGCTCCTGCTCGAGTGAATGTGCGGTTACGAGGCTTTCTTACTTTGCTCACAGTATTGTTGCTTATTGAAGTGAAGCGTTCCTTTTCAACACCGAGGCTATTTGAAACGTGGGTTTACATTTTAAGGAGGAATACGACCTTATTAACTGAACTAAATATCAACTGAAATGAAGATTACAGTAGCTATTACATTATGAAATAATTACATATTGAAGGCAAAATACAAATACACTTTACGTTACAGTTAGGAGTATGTGTGTCACTGTTAGACTGGAGTGCACCCATGGAGAGTCCTTCAAGTTCAGATCCCCTCAAACTTCCTAACTCAACATACATTTGTACCTTGTCTCAATAAAACTATACTTGCTTAACAACGAAATGATTGATGTAGCATGAGAATTTGATCTTACACTTCACTTGTACTCTTTCTCTTGTAAGAACAATTTAGTTCTATCATTTTTTTCTGAAAATATATATGGAAGTATTTTACAATTACTTCTCGTCTTTTCAGGTGTTGAACAAAACCCGTTCAATACTACATGGTTGCAGTGGCTTATAGTATTGGGCCCTCTTCCAAAGTTTCAACTCCTTCCAACAAAAATTTTTGGTGCGCACCTGCTGTTAATCTATTAACAGCAATCTATTAACAGGACAATCTATTAACAATATTGTAAAACTTTGTGTGATTTCGTCTCATATAAGGAAGAGGTAGAGCTGTTAATAAAAAGAGTGTCCGGAATCGACTCCCACTACCAGTTTTATTATAAAAATCCACTATATGAGTATTTGTACAAAAATACTATACAATTTGGTCTCTATTTAAAAAGGTAAGTAAAAGGTAGTCTTTGACCGAGTGGTTGCAGACAGGATCTCCAACAGAGCCCCGTAGCAGGCTAAGAGGAGTGGAGTTAAGGAACCAATGCTCCGTAGCAAGCAGAGGCAGGTTAGGTTGCCAACAGAGTCCCGTAGCAGGCTAAGCCAGGAGATAGGATAGGCGTAGTCCCGTAGCAGACTAGAGGCCTGGGGTTATGTTACTCCAAGAGTCCCGTAGCAGACTAGACGAGGGTCACCAGAGAACTGGTACTGTGCTGGATTCTTCTGTCCAATTTATAGCGTCCCTTGGGTGGCGGTGGCGCTTCTGCTTCGATTTCGTCTTCTGCTCCGTGGGAGGGGCTAAATGTCGTCTGCAGGTGATTGCAGGTCCCCCTGGTGGAAGTTCCTCTTGATGAAGCACGTGGTGGTGTTTATAAACACTTGATGCGTGGATTTGTTTATAAATAACTTCACATGGGATATTACAATATATATCCTTTATATACTATACATAAATAATAATTAATCTATTGAGCAGCATAAAGACTAACAAGTGCAGACTAACAACGAACGATGTATTTTCTAACAATAAAAATGTCGTTCCTCTCAATTTCCTTGAAAATAGCAGATGAGCATTGACGTTCAACCACGTCATTTTGTTCAGCACGATTTAATCTATCGATTGTTATACAATGAGTACGCAAAAAAGCTAGAGACAACTACTAAACCAAAAGATAACTTTCTAAATGACGCAAGTTGACAAGATAAAAGAGGACAGGTATATCCTTAAATCAGTATTACACCTGCAACTAATAGCTTATTTCAATGGTGGGAACGCAACACTCATCTCAGAACCAATCGTCGAAACCTAGTATGAATGGGTTATTCCAGCCGATGTCCTACGAGAGTGTCCATATTAAAGTAACAGCAAGAAGTAAGAACTGTTCCCTAAAGTTTGTTAAGGACCACCGAGAGTGAGCTTGGCGCAATGGAAGAGAGACAGTCAGTGTTCGAACTGAAAAAAAAGCAGAGGTGGTATGTTTTATTACAATATTGACTTGACATACCGTCTATCTAAATGTTGAAATACAGTGAGGGTACGTTGCCTAAACGATTGCATTTTTATCTACATGATGACTCAAAACAATGTAAGTGCTTCTCCATAGTTACGGAAATAGGGAGCATGAAGAGGCTTTGCCCCCGCCTTTAACTTTCTGAGAAAAATAAAAATATTCCCTTATGATGTATTATAGAGAATTATACTCGAAAATGCTTAAAAACCGAATTTTTATATGAACAATTTGTAAACAATTTTTCGCGAGGCAACTCCCGGACCCCGATTCTACTGAAGGGTATTCCAGACTTCCGATAGGTCCGTCCCCTCCATAGCAGACAACCTCTAACTCCACTCATGCTCAAATTTTCAGATTTGAATACATCCAAAGTCCCTTCGCACTTATACATATAGAACAATCAAATCCACCATTATTGGATGTCAATCACGTATATTCTTTAAATTTGACCTCCCATTGTGCTTTAGTAATATAATCAACGACATTCATGTCATGAGGATTATCTTCCTGATAAATGAATTTTTGGGGAAGCATGTAAGAATTGCTTTTTTAATTTTTACTAAAGAAAAAACTACTCCATATTGAAAATAGTAACCTACCATTAACTAACAATATCAGATTGATTTAAAAGTACTCGCCACACCTAAATATTAGTGATAGGCCTACACTCACACAGACAGATAAGCACTGCACATGTATTCACAGTGATATTCAATTATTAAAGAGACGCAAAAATAATTTTTAATGAAAACAACAGATTTCTTTGATTGCATAAACTCTATTTTATCGTAAATACCGGACACATTTATGTATTTCTTTATCATTGTAGGCACAAAAAGAAGTCCTGGCGAACTCATGACAATAATTCCCGATTTCAATTTAAACGAGTTGCCTCAATACATTATTTTGGTCGGATTGGACCCATAATTGATTCCTGGCGCAAGGGGTTCTTTGTAGAAACCTCATTTGAAAAATGAAAAGTAGGAAGAAGATAAAACTATCGGTATTGGCAACTTAGAAATTATTTCTACATAATAAATAAAATCTTTGACGTGCAAAGTTATTCGTCAATTACTATGTATAGAAATGGATTTGTTAAAGGCATATTATTATCCACTTTCCATAAACGATATGTCTTGATCACAGAAAAACCGTGTGTGGCGTACCACTACATACCGTCTAACTTCGACCACTAGTGGCACAATGAATTCCGTTTCCCTGTGTTCAATGCTGATAAAAGGCTCAGAGTGTGGCAAAACAATGCAAGTATATGGACTTCAAATGTCACTCGTTGCAAGTGCAGGGAACGGCGGAAACTTAATGATGTGAGCGCTGTTCTGTTGGGATGGACTAGGTACTCCGATCATTGTTGATGGATTTGAACGCTCGATAGCTAGATGGATTTTGTTGATGGATTTTAACTAGATTTCGGATCGATATACTCTAAAAAAAAAAAAAAGAAAAAAAAAGAAAAGAAAAAAGAAAAAAAGAAAAAAAGGAAAAAATATGCGCTAAAAATCACGAAAATATGCACTGAAATTATGCAAATATGCACTATATGCAAATTATAAATATGCACCAATCAAAAGTTAAAGTTAAATGAGGAATTTTATTATCTTTAGAGAAAAAAGTTGAACTACATATACTTGGTGTATAACTATGATGCATTCATGCTACAATACACAACTATTTAGTTTTTGGTGCTTACTGGCAAAAAAAGAAAAAAAAAATGCATTTATTAGTCAAAACAGTACTGTACTTCGAAAATGTTCCTTCCGTGTCACGTGTCGTTAAGGGACAGTATTTCAAAGTAGCAATGTTACTTGCCGAAAAATCTTAAATTCGTGCGTCGTTGTTCCCAGAAACACTTTATTTACATTAGGCGAGAATTTTATAACAAGATGTTTCGCGTCTATTGACTATGCCGTGATGACAGGAGCACTATAAAATTCTGCTATTTTACCCCAAAACACCTGAAACGAATTTCTGTTTAAAGAGCATGTCAATATCACACCAGGAAAAAAAAATACATGCGAATATGCAAACATCCGAAGTCTAGCGATAACGTTCACTTCCAACTGACACTTCCAATGGGATTGAAACCTTTTGCATTAATAAAACGAATCACAGCGCATATTTCACAACAAGTAAAATACTCAATCAGTGGAGGCTTTTAACTACTTACAAACAAACGAAAACTGTCGAATGTTTCTGTAATGGCATCTGTGGCTTGCCAATTAGTGTAGGAACGCAGTGCGCACGCGTGGGATGTCGACCGCCATAGTACAGCGGCCGAATTTCAAAACGGCACTAAATTAAAAAAAAAAAAAAAAAATAAGACGCCTCGTAAGTATACCCTGAACTAGTGTTAAGCTGAATAATAATACTAACAGCAGATAATAGAATTACGGTATTTGATGTACATTCTTAAAAGGTCTCTTCAAACATCTGTGTACAATCACAATTGTATTCATTGCTCCACATTTGAAAAGCACTAGGCCTTAGTGCAACACAGAACTAAAAGGCTTTTTTTTTTAATGTAAGTTAGAACTATAATTACACATTAAACAATTAAAAAGGGAATTTGCTGTCCCCAAATAGCAAAACATACTGAACAATGAATTAATAGCATTTGCTAAAACATTATTACTTCAGGTTTGGATCATCTCAGCTTGTACAGCAGTAATTCAATATAAGGATAGCTTACGTACAGTAAACCACAAGTACTTTGAATTAATTATTTTACAGAATACTAGTGAGTTTACAATTTGATGCTGATGAGACTATATGGTTCTTAATCTGAATCTCTAATATACTATATCAAAAATGCCACAGTAGTGTTTGAATTTAAAAAATCTGTGACACCAGTAATTCTATGACATATTCCAATGCTCAATATCTTCATTGTATAATTTTTTGGATCCCGAGCTGTGAACTTCCAAGATACACCCACTCTGAGCAACGGTTTGGTTTGGTTGAGGATGTAGAAAGTGTCTCAAATCATCACTGATCCACATATATATTATACTCTGTAAGTAACATTTGAGTTCAGCTTTATAATACGATGCAATTTTGTCGTGTAGTTTAAATATCGTTGTGATAACTCCAGCCAAGCATGTCTTTAAATATAACACTCCGAGGTCAGTGCTGTGGATAGTATAATAAAATTATGGATTTAAATAAGTTTCGAATTTTCTACTGAAGATATGGCTCGTAATGCATACACGAAATACCCATAAAGACGGAGAACGTCCAACGAATATAACTGAAGAACATAGAAAAATACAGCGGCACCCAATAATAAAATCAATGTTGGTTGCCGTTCATTGTGTTAAACCATGCCCTGTAATTGTGATAACTGCAACAATTTATTTAATCTGTAATATCTCTATACTAATACGATTGACAGTTCTAGAAATGTTATTATCAACCAAAGAGATTAATCCACAATATTGTAAGCAAGACTTTTGTATTTCATTCATAAATATCATTATATTTGTTGTTATGAATCAAGGCAGTTTGTATATAGTATATGAAAAATGGGCATCAATGTAATTCTGAAGATTACAGACTATATACAAACGTACAACAATATCCGGAAAATCTCGAAACATATTAGCCTTTATAATTCATTCAACGTATACATATATTCTTTAATTAAAACAGTAGCATGTCATTTCTTTATTACCATTTTGTGTAATTCATTATCGTAATTGTACTTATTATTCATCGTCACCGATAACATCATCACATTACATATACAAATCACGAATAGTCCATCAAAGCTAAAATACGTTTGGTGTTGGTTAAGTTTGTTCATGGTGTGTAGTTTAAAATAGGAACAAAAAGTGCCAAATAAAAGCATATAAGATAGATACAACAGCAGCTACCTCTAGAAATGTTCTTGTCTCATGAAGCTGATTGTATTACTACAAATTAAATCACTAGCATTATCATAGATATAAACATTCAGGGTAATTTGAAATTATAAATATCTAACAGCAAAGACGTTAGGGACCTAGGTTTCTAACTTTACAGATTATTCATCATTTTTTTTGATTAAGATTTTAAAATTAGATTATTGTTTTTTTTTTTTAATGTTAAACTAGGTTGCACAGAATAAATTAGTATTCATAAGTCGTTTTTAGAAGCTATTTTAATTAATTTTATAAAATTCTTGTATTCTGCGTTCTTTAAGTCTAAAACTTTGGTTTTGTATCTAGATTATCTTGGCATTAATTTTAATTTCTGTAGAAGTATTTGCAGTGGAGAAGAAACATAATTCATATGTATGTTCGTAACTCGTGATTCCATGACAAATTGCTTCACATCAATATTACTGAACCTTTCAATCATCTTGAAACTTCTCAATTACTGCAACTTATGAATAATAAAATCAATGCAAAAAGAACTCAAAACAAATAGGTACATGATCACACAATAACTATGGCTTGCTAATATTATATACTGCTATAATACGTATTTCGTCCCTTTTCCTGATTTCTCTGTAGCACTTAGAATACAATGGCCAGCAATACACAATCTAGTCTTGTAGTTTGATTACAGATGTACTGGCTAACACCAGCAACCAAGGGCGCCGATTTCTCTGTAATTTTTTTTTTTTTGGGGGGGGGCATTCAGATGCAGAATGCATATATGAGGATTTTAAGACAAATTGCATTCAAATTATGCCAAATATTGTATATTCTTAAATACATTAAGGGGGCCCACACCAGTTTTGGGGGGCCCTCGGCCCCCCAGGATCGGCGCCCTTGCCAGCAACATATTATTTTATGAACTTTGGAATGTTGTGTGGATCACATTGTATTGGCTTACTAAAAATAATGTCTAACCTCCGCATTGTTCTCAGTGCATAATATTAAACAAACAAATGATCATGCAACAAACGAGCCACTATTCCTTGTTATTTGGGGCCGCGGTGGCTCAGTCGTAGATCGTTCACCTCTTTTGCTTGGGGTCCCGGGTTCGATCTCATCCCCTGCCAAGTGAACTTTGTGGTGGACAAACACCGTGTGCGTGGGTTTTCTCGGGGTTCTCCCGTTTCCTCCCACTTTTTTCATTCCACCATTTCATTTATTACTCACATCACCGTCTCCTTTAGCCTAACCGGCATAACTGTGGGACGTAAAACTTAAAGATTTCATTTCATTTCATTTTATTCCTTGATATTTGCTTAGTTTTACAGCCTTTGCAGTACATGTTTAAAGTATCCTGGATTTTATTATTACTATTTTTTTTTGGTCAATTTGTACTTACAAATTGATCCAATAATCATATATAATATGAAACACGTATTAGTCGAACAACAAATACATTTGAATTAAGCTAGAAAAAGAAGTAAGATTTCAAATTGATCAAGAACCGGGACTGTCGAATCTAACACAACCTATTTTAAATTTGACTTCGGTCCCTGTTCGGGCATGAGATTATAATAATATGAATTATAAATGGAGATTATTATAGGTCAAATTATACATAAAATTATAGATCAAATTCCTCAAACATCTGTAATGATATAGCATCAAATTAAACCCTCATAAATGGTCTCATTCAGACAAGATTGGGCTTGTCACGTGCCATATCGGTTATATTACATGTTGTAGGCTTTGAGAAATAGAAGTCGAGGTCCACGGGAGTTCGAACTGTAGGTGTTCAACTCTAGTGTTAAATAATGATATGCAAAACTACTAATTAAAGAAAATAATTTTAATTCGTGAAATCATTTTTTCCCGCGGTGCTCCAGAGCCTTAATGAAATAGGGATTAAATTCATTAGGAACGCGAATTACAGTAATTATCATGGGGTCACAAGTCACGTAATTGTTTCATATGTTACAAAGCTGTACATATAATTTCTTGCTCTAAACTTGCTATCCTGGAACGACCTCAATATCACTCAAATTTGCTATAAATCTCGCTGATAGAATCCACATCGAATCAACAAAAAATAATTAATAGTAGAAACTAAGAGCCAAAAGAGATTTTATTATTTTTGTGTGGTTTAACTTAATCGTATTCCCAAGAACGAGTAGCAATATTTCTTTATTTTCTCTCATTGACCACCATAGAATGTTGAAAATTTAAATTTAACTCAAACTTAATATTCAAAAACGCTAAATATTGGGGAACAGCAATAAAAGAATTTAATAAGTCAAAAACATTGATTGATTGATCCGGTAACAAATTCTAAAGTTTTTATAACATTATAAACAATAAAATAAAAGGAACTGATAATTACTTGTTTCTAACAAAAAAAAAAAAAAAAAATAGTCTTGAAATTTGGATACTGAAATCTTACTGTAGATAAGTGAAGAAAGAGAGAAATAAAGAAAGAGAGAAGGAAAGTTTAATATCTTGTAACACAGCAAAATTTTGAATCTAAAGGAATTAGAATTGATATTGTTTATTTCTAAACAGCATTATTTTACAAGGAACCTAATTCAAAATTTAATTAGTACATATAATGATTAGCACACCTCTTTACCAATTATTTTCGTAATCCTACTTTCTCCTAATAAAATTATTGGGTATACGAGGTATGTTCAAAATGTATCGAACCTTTGGTTGGCAAAAATACATTTACTGATTTGGAAATCCGAAACACAAATCCCCTTCAAAGTAATCTCCTTGGTAATGCACACACCTTTCCCACCGCCCCTTTCATTGCTGGAAACACTTCTGGAACGCAGTTTTTTTTGTATGGTGATCAACCGTGCAGTCGCATTCCGCATGATTTCTTTTCTTGACTCAAATCGGGTCCCTTTTAGTGGCATTTACAGCTTGAGAAATAATCAAAAGTCACACGGAGCCAGATCGGGTGAGTAAGAATTCTATGCGATGTCCAGATGTGATTGCTTGTGCTCCATTGTTAGCAGTTTCGGAACAAATTTCGCGGATACTCTCCTCATGTCCAAATTCTCGTGCAAAATTCAATGTACCGATCCGATGATTACCCCCTATATCGTTCACAATTTCTAGGACTGTGATACGACCTTCCTGCAAGATAACAGGCTCAGTCTCAATGACATTGTCATTCCGGCTTGATGAGGGCCTACCTCAACTTACTTCATTCTCCACTATTGTGCGGCTATCTTTGAAGCGGTTGCACCACTTCTTTATATGCGTGAGGTGCTCATGACATCGTCTCCGAAAGCCTGTTGAATCTTGCGAATGGTTTCCGCTTGGGTATCGCCAAGTTTTTTCTGTCATTTTACAAAATCTGAAATTCGACGACCGCTCAATACACGTCTTCACTCATTGACCGACTGACGGCGACTGACGCCTTCTGCGTGCGGGAGAAATCCACGACTGCGCACAAGTATTCACTCTACATCTATACTGAAGAAAGTATCCCGTGCTTCATTGATTTACGCGGGAAAAAATAAGGTTCAATACTTTTTGAACACACTTCGTACATACCATAATCACATGTGAAAAGAACTGCATAGCAAATGCTAGAAAATCTTTGTAAAACCTGATCACATTTGTCTCTATTCATGACGCGTACAGATGAAATAACGCCAAATGATTCGAGAAGAAGAAGAAAATGTCTAAATCATGATGTTTGAGAGAGAAAGGAATGAGCAATTTAAAAGCTAAATTTTTGTTTTACTCATAACATTTAAATTGAAGAACATATACTCGAAAAGATATTAAAAATTAAAATATCAACGTATATATCTATAGAATCCTTTTTACGTATATTATAAATATATGCATATTTAAATATTCATTAGCTATTAACTTTGTTAACATATTTACTAGATAAATAGACACTTGAATCAAATAAACAATAACAAAAATAACTCATATATTATTGATAACTCAAGATCTCATAGTACTCACACGTATTCCAAGACGTATTTAATAGTATCTTACACATTTTCTTTTTATGACCATTTTGTCTTTAATAAATACAATGTGAACAATATTATTAACACTAGAATCGATCAAATTGTTTTCTTATGGTTATAAGTTTCGACATCACACTTGTTGATGGAGAAAATGCAATTTAAGACTTAAATCGCTGATTGCTCTGTGCCTATAAAAAAACGAAACTTCATAGTTATATTCAGATTACTACCATAATAATAAATAATCGTGCCTTATTCTTCGTAATCTGCCTTATATATTTTAGGTACATTGACATTCGCTCCTCTAGGATATAGCTATAGTTTAATCACATTACTTGTGGATATATTACAATAATCTTGTAATTAATAGTAACACCTAAACTGATTTAGGGAAAGTACCTCATACATTGGAACTATACTGGTCCAGAATTAGTTATCTTTATCTTCCAATCATCATTCTTACAGACTATAATTACAATAGGGCCTGATTGTACAGTTTTCCCTACACTGACGATCCTAATAATCGAATATTATTTAATAAAAATATCTACATGCTACTATATACACTGACAATTGCAATAAATGAATGCTCATCATTAATGATTTATTAGTATTTTCTATCTTTCTTGAATACATTAATGTTAATCGAGTTTAATAATTCTCACTAATCACACAATAAAAATCCATGTCAGAGTTTATCTTGCTTCCAAACTGTCGCTATTAAAAAATAAATTTCCACTAAAATTCTCTCGTCAACTACTGAGTGTGATGTAATCAATGGCGTCACATTGGGCAAAGTTTTGGGAGCGATGACAGCTTTTATACCTCGTAGCGTCTTTGCCTCTACCAACACACGCAGCCAACAAAAAGAGGAGAAATTAATTTTTGTAGGTTCTACCTTTTCTTGTACAAATGCAGGATATGACCATTGTAACAATACTACCATTTTGAAGCTTCAAATTTAACAGTTCTTCTCTAAAGATCCTAAATAAATAAATAAATAAATGACGTGTAACGGAGCAACTTTTACAAATTGTTACGTTATCCTATGCTTCAGGAATAACAGTAGAAATATAGCAGGATTCCATGCTCTTATCGGAAGTTCACAGTTTTCAGAGTACTACTAAAATTCAGAAACAAAATTTCTTGAGGAGGAAAATTAAATTACTGACTTGAAACGCAACCTAAACGCAAATGGCACCATATCTTCAGGCAATTTTAACGTGATTTGTTCGACAGGTGTTCATGCGTGCACTGAGGATCAAGATAACTTTTCGTCATAGCTACGTAGCTTTGATAGACGATATTCAATAATTTGTTGAACGTATGAAACAGTGTACATAGTGGACAAAGCAGTGGCGGCTGATGTTAGTGTTGCTGCGTTGCGCAACGACCAAAGTATTTCAAGAAAAAAATATTATTAGCAATAGTAGTAAAGAACAGAAAAAATACTTTCTAATACTCCCATATATACTTTAAATAACATTTTTTTTTACTTCTGTAACTGTACGTTCCGTTAATCCATTTTAAAAAGCGAAAAATAATCCGTCACAGAGTCTCTAATCTATATTGCGTTGCAGCGATTGTAGAATTACAAAATAAGACAGAAAATATCTAGTTGAGCAGAAAACAAATGAAAATAGACCCGCATTTACAAGTTAATTCTTAGCTTGTATTGATAATGAGGGCTTCTTCCACAGTAATTTGTGATTCAAATATTAATAAGTCAGTATGTAGAATCGCTCCCCTCTCTCTGTGGATAGCATAGTATTTTAGTATATACATGTTTCTTTTATAAAATAAGAACATTTTATACTCTTGATAATTTCCACATAAAACTGTATGATGGGGAACGCCACATTGAATTTGGGACTATTTAGCAATGTTCAGAGGCGTAGCCACGAGTGGGGTCCACCGGGTCCGGACCTCCCAAAAATTTCGAAACTTGACTAACATTTATAGACTTTCCTAACGAACTATACTTGTTTAACAGAGAAGCGATTGATGTAGGCTAAATATTTTATTTTACGCCTCATCATGTACTCTCTTTTTTCTTAAAAACAATCGTTCCTTTTTTTTTGCTAAGAATATAGGTGACAATAATTAAGAATTACTTATCGTCTTTTCGGATGCAGAATAAGAAAGGTATATATTTCATAGACGTATCGAACCCCTCCCAACACATATTTCTGGGTGTAGAACTGGCAATACTGTTTGTTTTGATGTTCTTCGACTTTTACCTTCTGTTAGGTATACACGCTGATCCTACATCTGAGGGTTTCGAGGTTTCCTTTCCAGAACATATGACATTGATAAGCATTGTTTCGCCTCATGTGGAAGTATATTGTGTTCATCGTGCACTGCGTAACAACCAAAACGGATGATTTGAAATGTAGTTTTTTCTTTTACGCACGTGTGTGTGTGTTGATGTATGAATATGTGACATTCGGAATTCATATACCAGTACCTCTTTTTTATCAACTGTTTTGGTTTTTATTTATTAGATTTAATTTTATTGTGTGTGCTTTAATTCTGTAAATAACCTACAAATTTTGAATAAATTGTATACCGTGACTTCTGTAAATAACTTACAAAAAATATTGACTAGCTTTCAACTGAGGAAAAACTTGCAATTAAGGCTAAGATAAAACAAGCAAATGACAATTCAGGAATGTTCGAAAAAAATCCAGTTTACATTTACAGGGTGTTCTATGGCAGTAATGTTGTTTGCACTAGATACATTTCCTCAATTTATTTTAAATTTTCCTGGATAAACTGTGAATAAAGTGTGTTCAATGGACATTTTTTATAACACTAATTTCTGTTACAAACTCTCTTCAGTCAACGCTGAAGAGGAATTCGGATCACTGTCAGGGACTGAGCTTGCTAGAATGAATCGTTAGCAATAATCTAGAAAAAAATATTTAGTGAATCTACAAAGCTTCTGAAATTAATATTAACTGTACCTATGGCGTCAGCAAAAGACGAAGAGTTTTTTTTTTCCACATGAAAAAGAATTGACACTTTCAAGGAATTGAATGTCCCAAGAAAGGTTATCACCATTGGTTATGCTTTCCATCGAAAAAGACCTGACAATAAGAATACCAGAGTTCAACCAGCATGTATGAGACAGGTTTGCTCCAATCAAAGAGAGGAGAATGAACTTACTAATTAATTAAGGTGATTAATCGGATAAAATGTTCTGTATTTTTTATTTTTTAAAAACAGAATTTTATTTAATTTCACATGTCACATAGCATTTGCATCAAAAGTTATGTTGGTTAGTCAATGAATCCACTTTATATTTTCTGTCTCTTATCGTTCGTACTGCATCACCTGAAATCACAATCCACCGGTCGCCACTGGGACAAAGTCTGTTCTCACAAGCAAGCTGTTATCATCATATTTCGTGAAATAATTGTGTGCTTTTTTAAACCATTCATCCAATTATGATGACGGCTGTCTTTGACAAAT
The DNA here is from genome assembly GCF_964235325.1 of Thermobia domestica. Taxonomy (NCBI): domain Eukaryota; kingdom Metazoa; phylum Arthropoda; class Insecta; order Zygentoma; family Lepismatidae; genus Thermobia; species Thermobia domestica. Next base: position 57,973,322 of record NC_137466.1, on the reverse strand, counting down.
GTATTTCAAGATAAGATATTTGGCAGGGTCATTGACATACGAAATTTAGTCCTGAGGCGTATAGAAAAATCAACCACTCAAGGGTTCAAGTACAGAGTGAAGAAGGACAAAACAATTTTGTGCTACACAGTCAATCGAGACCCATCCAAATAGCGGAGAAGAGGCTAGTCCCATCTGCATAATGGGCGACTAGTAATTCTAATAGAATCGTAGAACATGTAGTAGCTGATCATATGTTTTGAACGTAAGTGAGATAGGCATGGCTGGTATTGAAAGCCTACTTTGGAATTCCAGTAGAATCCCAGAAATGGGTTGATTTCTACCTGTTTGTGGGGTTTGGTACCTTGGCACCAAAAGCTTGTCTTAAGGCTCCAGTGCCGACACTGGAGATTCCAGTACACTGCTTCTCCTTAGTGAAGTTTTCTCCACCAATGGGTATAACTAGAGAATGGACCCGAGACTATCGCAATAGGCATATCCTATTAACTTTACCATATTTGTGATATAGATGTTAGCTACCACTCTAGAAATAGTAGGAGACTCTCTTGAGCAATGGTTGTGTGCTCAAGGTAGGTCAATGCCGGAAGTTAGATAATGAAGAGATTTTTTCTATGTATGACGCATATCCTGATTATCATTCTACAGTGAAACCTGTCTATGTTGGCCAACATCGGTTCCATCGAAAAGTGGCCAACTTAGACAGGTGGCCAACTTACAGAAAATAAGTGTGATTTGTGTATTTTTAGAATAGGATTTCTAGTATTACTTGATTGTAAAATTTTAATAAGCAGTGGCACTACAGTTACTTATAAATAATGTATATAGAGTGTCATTAAAATACACAGTACTAGAAAATATTACTATAGTATGTTTAATATATGTGCATACTTTTCTCTTCCTGAAAACTAGTCTGGTACATTGGATTATTCGGATTGAAAACGCGATAACACAAACAACCATGAAATAGAAGCGTATGTACGCAGTTTATTGAAATTGATATTATAGCACACTGAGTTATTCAGATTGAAAATAAGAAAAGCTGCTATAAATTGAGAAATTCATATGCAATTTACATGACTCCTTTTCAGTTGTTACTAAATAGTGATTCATTCTAGACGTATTTGTTTTATTCTTTTTGGCAGATATGCACATTCTAATATTATAGGTAACTACTTCTTGTTAATGAGCTAGAAGTGTTTCCCTCGGAGCAAAAGATGTTTTGAGAAAATCTTGAGGGAATTCATATCTGAAAAACTCCGCTATCTTTTGACAAGGCGACAGGTACCAATAGTTGACAATTGAGATGGTTAGTTTTAACCTTGAGAATTTTCCGGAATTACTGAAGCTCCCCACTGATGAGAGGAGCTGATATAGCTAATGGTTTTACCAAAACAGACAGGGTAAACAAAAATACGTACAACCATTTCCTGAATTCCTGTACGTGCTTTTTTCTTATTCACATCTTCCTTCACCACCCCTTTATGAGGGTAGTTTTCTGGCCATTGACCTCCAAGAGCAAATCGCGGGAATCCTTGCTTCTTTGTGTCCAGTCACAAATACAGAACATCTGCATCTCATATCGGAATACGATAGAGTTAACAAAAATAACAAAACTGTATTTTGCGTGGCCAAGATACGCAGGTAAATTTATCATTATCATCATAGGATAAACGTTGCTTTAGTGTGGCCAACTTCCAAGATAGACAGGTGGCCAACTTATAGAGTAGTAAGTAACGAATGTCTTATGGGAAAACGCAGGTTCAAGACAAACTAGGCCAAGATAAGCAGATGGCCAACTTAAAGAGGTGGCCAAGTTGACAGGTTTCACTGTATCAAGATTCTGACCTGTATGTTGGGTTTCTAAGTGAGATATTCAAGGAAGCATAGTAAAGGGGGTTTCTTCGGTGGATGGGGTCACAAGGCACCCACTATAGTAAGACTTGGTGTCAACTCAGGGGAGAAGCATTGGCGTGTCTCCATCTCAAACATTTCAAAGTGCATTAAGGCCGTGTTCAGTAAATTGATTAGTGCTTAAGCGGTCAGTACATTAATCCTCCATAATCATTATTTCTACTTTTCTAGACCGTAGTTTGCTATGACTCCATTTGCTTTAGGATGTTGGGTCAACTTATTTTGCGTTCTCAATAGGAATGACATGTGAAACCATACGCTCAAAACGCATTTGCTGATTAGTCGGTTACAGATGTAGAATGTGTCTTATCTGAGTATTATGAATATTATGAATATAGATTCTAACCAATTCATCCAAAATAGGCTCTAAGCGAGTAGAGCAGGGAAAATGTGGCTAGCTTTTCAGTCTGGTTCATGGAAAACTGTCAATTAAGGAACTACTAGAATGGAAAGACACACCAGTACACAAATTATACACACACTAATTTCCACACATCAATTAACATTTGTACTAGTACAACATTGCTCCAGCTAACATCGCTTGTTCTCTACAACGAGCTCGACTAATGGAATACGCCATCGCTCCGTTTCTTTTCTGATTGGGGTGCATTCATTAAGGACGTTGCGTAGGTAAAATATACAATGAATGCTCGATGATTGTCAGCTGATGGATAAGGATAATATATGTGTTTGCAGGTACAGTTTTCAACGAGGAGAACCCCCTCGGAAAAAAAGACTATGGTCTAGGCACATCCGAACTATTCTAATGCAAATACCAGCACTACAAAATTGAATAAATCTATTCATAGTCAACTCTCTTTATTTTGTTCGCAGCATAACTATGTCATGAAATAGCTTCACAGTATTGTTCCATCACTTGAATATATTAACATGAACAAATTATGGTTTCAATGCAAATTCATGAGAAAGAGTAATGTAATACACCTTACTTAACTACGTAGATTCAAATTTTCATATTTTATCACATACATAAAATAGACTCAATTACTTATATTTCATTCCTTACATGTTGATGTGCGAATGGTAAACGAATGATCCAAAGGTTACATCACTACTTAACAGATAGTATACAATATTTTTACTTTAGTTTTTCTTCTACTCAGTATATTTGTACACAGGATAAGTTATTTTTATAGAATCAACAATATCGAACACTTATTCAATCTTAGAGCGAATAAATTCAATTTTGTATTACCATCTTATATTTCCAAGACAATTCAAATTAATTGTACAAGAATTAGAACAGTGCACATTAAAAGGAAAGAAAAAATGACATTACATTTCATGTCATTAACGCCAATACATAATAAGGGGCGCAGATAGAGGAAATGTCAGCATGGAATATACCTTAGAATAACATTGTTGCTACATACAAAAAAAACTATTAACAACAAATACTAAGATCAGAAACTCGTTGCATATCGAGAATAAGGGCAGGAAGTGGTTCGTTACAGGTCAGAAAAAATACCTTAATTTTTCACAAGTACTTATGAACTCTTCTCGTCGTTTCTGAGAATGGTGAAATAGTTTTGTTTCAACCAGAAACGCCAAGTGATTTCGTCTCACTCCGGGTCTACTTAAATCCACCCAAAATTCTTTAGGATTGTTGACACAATCTAAGTGATACCAAGTTACACTAACGTCACATATAATTGGCTTTGTTAATTTTTGACCTTTCCTCGTCACCACAGTCTTTCCTACACAATATTTATAAACCTGGTTATCACACTGTTTATTATTACTTTTATTAAATTCCACAACTTCATTTAATATTCAGAATCCAGCTCCAACTGTCACTTTTTCTCCAATTTCTTTCTTCTTTTTCTTTGTTGAGAATTCTTTCACTGCATTGAACATCAACACTCATCTAAGCTGCTTACCTGCATAGTATATGCTGTCCCGTCACGGTCGCCAAATGTGAATGTGAATGAATAAGCTTGTTTGCGTGATACAATTTCTACGTGTGAGCAACATAGTATCATACGCAATTGAATATGGAAAACAGCTTTATAACATATTTGTGTTGTCACACGTGATCAGTAGACAGTTCATGAAGCGGACAGCAATCGGACTTCTGTAGTATGGTAGATGTTGTAGAAGCAGGAACGCATACAGAAGAAACGATGGTAATTTACGTAAGAAATTATGTATATAAAGTACTAAAGTTAAATAAGATGACAACAGCAATATAGAGGTGTTCTTTTAAACGTCGATAACATCATGATAATGCTTATCAGCATACCTTTGCAAATAGCACTGTTAACCAAAATATCATCTTTGTTCCCACTTAACCACAAACATGTCAGAATTAGGATTGGATTCCGTAATTTCTGCTACATTTACATTGGATAATGTTCAGAAGGATGCAGAAAACAACGAAATCCTAACGGATTCCGGAATTGCTTATTTAACTACAATTACACATGTTTGCATTTATAATCGCAATAAACAAATATCATAAATCGTAGTTAATGTTGGTTAGATTAAATTCTGATTAAGGTTGATCATATTATTGGTTAGAACATTGATTATGGTAAATATTACGTTTTGAAGTTACTTTTTCAAACTTTTCAGAATAAGATTTCCATAACAATATGATAATAAGTAGAGACCGGATGTTTAGGCATTAAAACCTGGATAATAGGCAGGCAAATAGGCACTTAAAATTTAAAAAAACAGGCAGTAAAATATAACTCGAAATAATGAAGATAAATAATGAAAATAAATACAATTGAAAAATGAATTCAAATCATAGAGAATGTTCAACGAACATAGAAACTTACCTGTTTGTTAATATATTCCTTTACTGTATATATAAAAACGAAACTGGACATGTATTCCATGTATATTTGGTAAAAACATTTGCTACAATACTTTATCACTACACATAACAGTCCAAATTTCTGTACACATATCAGTTAAAAGTTTTACAGTACTTTATCAGTACACGTAACATTCCAAAGTTTTACAGCAGTTTATCAGTACATACAGTAGTCAAAAGTTTTACAGTACTTCATCATTACACATAGCAGTTCCAAGTTTTACAGCATTTTGCCAGTGCACATAACAGTCCAAACTTTTACAGCACTGTATCACTACAAACGACACTGATTTCTCGAAAAAGGAGAAATTCTTTCTTGAAACACTGAAGTATATATTTTTCCCCAATGAAGTCTTATTTTGAAGAAAATGCATAGAATAGGCAACATCAGGTACTAAAACAATTATTTAGGCACGAATGAGCGAAATAGGCAAAATAGGCAGAATAAAATTGGCTTAAATTGAAGCTATTTCCCCGCACATAAACTTTAAAACGTTATTTTTGATCATATCTTTAAAATTAAAGAATAGGCATTTTGCCTAACATTCGGTCTCTAATAGTAATAATCCCATATATGGAAAAGAAGAAACAGAATGTCATTAAAATCTATGTCCATCGCGCCAACACCTTCGAACATAAAAAGTGCCGACATGATAATGCATTGAATAATAATTTTATTAAATGACATACAAACGAATAATGGTAATTAAAATACATAAGATATGATACAGATATACAATATGGACACGAACTAAAATATTATAAAGATCTCACAAAAGAAAGGAAAACAAACAAAATGAAAGAAGTCGTAATTTCTTCGTCGTGATAATCATAATCTAAATCAAACTCCTAGTGCAACAGACCTTAGACCAGAACCTACCAGCAGGATTGTACATTCAGGTTTTTGGGATAATATGTGGTTAGCACATTGACTGCTCTCACCGTCAATGTTGCCTTTCTAGAACAGAGTTTTCTACTTCTTTCTTTTAAATAGCTTCCAAATTGTCCTCACGACGCTAGATGGACTTCTTAAAGCAAACATCATCTGGTGAGAACGAAGGGTTATCCATCTTTTCTATGACCATATCCGAGAATGCTTGACTTTGCTGATCTCACGTCAAGTAGTTTTCAGTGTGACTATGACGTTGCCAATCATCACCACCACAATCGTAATCATAATAAATATTTTACCATCACTCGCTGTTCACTTGCCTCAAGTTAGGAGTTTCCATGCATCACAATTTTCCGGGAATCTATTAACTATAACGTAGAATTTTCCTCTTTAATATAATCTATTCTTGTCTTCTTCTTCTCCTTCCGCTCTTACCCTCTATGGAAGCTTCTATCATATTGTTAATAAGACTATTTCGTCCAATAAAGTCCTAACAATTTCTTTTTTCTTTCTAACTCTCACTAGTGTTACCATTCTTTCTTCCAATTACTGTTTAGATTTTACCCTATTCAGCTACATTTTTTCATCTTTTTCCAAATGCACAGTTCGGACACTTGCTGTTGTTTTTGTTGCTCTTTCGAATGATTGCGTTTCTGCCTCACACTCTACACTATTTCACCCGAAGCACTTTATAAATTTTTTTGAACTTATATTTAACGACACACACAAAAAATATCATCTTCTTCCAGAAACTTCTCTCGTTATTCTTATCATTGTTATTATTTTCTCTTCACACTTAAGATCTTTGCTAGTGATGCTATCTAGATTCCTGAAATCAGTCACTTGGTTTGCTTCCCCCCTTTCAAATTCCACACTTGGTACATTTCTTTTCGTTCGTATCATCACTGCTTTAGTCTTCTAACATTTATTTTATTCCATATCCTGCGTTCCGAACTAGATTATGAGAGCCGTCCTGCGATAAAGACACTGTTTCCTTAACGCAGCAATAAGCGACGTTCTTGTCAGTGATACAGATATAATGAAGCATAGAGCAAATACCAGTATCACAATCTATCCCATGCGAAGGACTTTGGTTTGCCATAGTACAACGTGAAATTTGAAGTTCCATTCTTTTCATTTTACAGTACATGAAACGCCGTCTGTTGAGCGGACGCCATCTTACTTCCGACTGACTGCTAACTGAGAAGACGCATTGACTGACATCTAACGTAGATTTTCTGAAACTCTAGGCTACGCCCATTCAAACAACGCTCACTTCCTTGCCGGTACGTCCTATGTTCTGTAATTATTACCGTCCAAAATCAGGTCATCCTCTTTGAAACACGGTGTATATTAACCTACATCATGATCTGAAACTACTTAATATTGACGGAGATAGGATAATATTTAAAATTTTAACATATTGTTTTTCTTCTTTCAGAACTAAAACATTTTCCGCACACATTGAATAGATGTGACTTTTTATAGTTATTTGAGAAAAGAATAAATTTATGTTTTACTCAAGTAAGATATATTAATTATTTAACATTTACAATGCAACACTATTGCTGATATATTCTTAACAATACATTTATATCATCACCGCTACTATAACATAATTGCTAAAAGTTTCAGTTTCACATCTTTCAGAACTTTCTATATACATAAAGTTTTCTACTTTTATAAGAGTTAAGGAAACTTTTCACATCCAACTCTAGAAACTTAATATAAGTTACTCTCTCAATACATGTGCACGATGATGTAATTTGAAGATCATATAACATGAAAGCATTGTAATATGACAGTTGAGTCACGAGAGAGTTGATAGAGAAGAGAATTAAATTTAACGATGATTCAAGTAACAGAACTTGTGTCAACTATGTTCATTTGTTCATGTCATAGCAAGTTATATCATGATCATTATATTGTAAGAATACTGCTGCAATAAGTTTTATAAGTGGAATATTTGTTTCGCTCAGATTTGTAGCAGAAACTATACAAGATATAATGTAACAATCTTACGAAACTGGAAGAAATATGTCTACTTTGGTATACACAAAAAACTTTGATGAATTTCAAATGTCCATTTTTTCTACTTAGTGGACAATTAGTGGACTAAAATATTAAGTTTCTGATGTAGTGTTTAAGATTACGCAATTGGTAGTAGATAATGTGGATAATGTGATACAGCATAAGTTGTTCAAGTGTAACATGGAACCCTGACAAATTTGCTAACGCCGCGTCATAGCGGTAAACATTTTTATAGATTTCAAGGTGAAAAAATATCAGCACAGAATTTGTATATGCATAGTGTACTTGCGTTCGTCACAAGTGAGTAAAACTTCGTACAGAGACATTATTTGAGAATCAACTTTTTGGGTATTTACCACAATTATTTTCAGAGTAAATATAATGTGCTTTTGTGGGAGGATACTGTGATATCAGGTTAAGTCAAAGCCATGAAAATATTCGTGTAATATCTAAAAGATTGTATATAATTTTGGAGCCTGTCAGGAAATGAGGAAGAAATACAAGTACCGTCATTACCTGATTCCAATAAACAAGGTAAGTTTCCTCAAGTTTGTACCCCTCGTGTTGATGATTAATCAGAAAGCAATCTTGCATCAGATTGTCTCCTGTAATACAAAGTATCTAGTTCAATACTTTCAGTGTTGCTGAGCGTATAGGATGTTGCTTAAAGCTGCCAGTTCAAAATTAGTTTTTACCTATTTAAGTCCTCAGCAATAAAGGCTTCAGGCTATGTGCGACCTTGAATTTGAACTGTTATAGTGCAAAACTGTGCAATATGAAGCAGAATCTTAATTTACTAGAAACAACTGCAATGTTAAACAGACGTGGTTTCCACCATTTTTTTCAAATGTCTTACAAAGCCCCAGATAATAATGGTGAGTCTAGATATGAAATACTTTACTCATTCGCGATGTTCAATAGACGAATCCAAAATTTGTTGCCACCTGCTTTAATCATTTAGTCATCTTTCTGTTTAGGAGTACCCATCTCCCCTCAAGAGCTTGGGCGCATTCCTTTAAAATTTACCATTTTTCTCCAAAATTTACCATTCCGACCCACAAAGTTATCATTTTCTTCCCAAATTTACCACTCTCCTCCAAAATTTACCGTTTTGACTCCAAAATTTCCGTTTTCTTTCCCAACTTACACGTTTCTGAAGAAATTTACCATTTTGGTCCCCAAATATTCCATTCTTCTCCTAAATTTACTATTGTGGCCCAAATTTACTATTTTCGTCCATAAATTTACCCTTCTCTCCCTAAATTTACCATTCTCTTCCTACATTTATCATTTCGGCCCCCAAGTTTATCATTTCTGCTCTCAAATATACCAATCTCTTGCTAAATCTAAGATTCTGACCTCTAGATTTACATTTCTCCTCCTAAATTTACTATTCTGGCCATAATTTACCATTCTTTTCCTAAATTTACCATTCTGGCCCCCAAATTTACTATTCTTCTCCTAAGTTTACCATTCTGGTCCCCAAATTTACCATTCTTTTCCTAAATTTACTGTTCTGGCCCAAATTTACTTTACTTGTCCATAAATTTGCCTTCTCCTCCTAAATTTATCATTCTCTTCCTACATTTATCATTTCGGCCCCCAAATTTATCATTCTTGCTCTCAAATATACCATTCTCCTCCTAAATTTTACCATTCTGGCTTCCAGATTTACCATTCTGCCTCAAAACTGTACCTTTATCTCCTGAAATTTACCATTCACCCGTTCGATTGTACCATTTTCAATGAAAAAATGTTTCTTTCTCTCCAATATTCTCTTGGGTGTAACCTGTATCCTAGAACGAGACTATGTACACATTTTTTCAGTCGGCTGTAAAATTTCACAATGAGAACTGTTACATGGATGAGCTCTTGATGTCATAGCAATGACATTTCCTTCGTTCAGTATGTAACGATATTCAAACCTTGACAGTAACTTGGTTTAGACACTATAGCAGAAGTAACTTACTAAAATATGGATGTTAAAGAAACATATCTCAAGTTCACCTCATGTATCAAACTATTGCTGACTTCCATGCAAAACAAGAAAAGGCAACTGTGGAATTTATTTCAACATCTCTTTTACTTTCTCATTTTGTAGCAAAAGTTTAAACTACATGTATCCCACTGAATGGAATAATGAGATGATATAAGGCTGTGGTGTACTTATTTTACTTTAATACCCAAGTTAAGACGGATCCTGTCAGTGACATTACATTATTTGTCTGGATTGTTTATAACTGAATTTTAAAGTGTGTAAAGAAGTTAGAAATGTACCTTTTTATTGTAATTCGAGAAGGAATCGCTTAATGGATTTTGTAGTAGAGTCCATATTTGTTCCTTACATTTACAGTCCAGAAACCGAGAAATTGTAAAGGATGGATAACAAATATTTGATATCACGCACGATCTCTTACTTTGCGAGATTTCTTACTGTTCTCATGTGATATTAAAAATATTTGAAATACACTAAACCAACAATATCTGTTGTCACATTGTATATATTTTCAAAATGTTACTATTTTATGTCACTAATTGTTTGTAAAATATTAGTTAATGTGAAAAGTATAATATCTTTCCACGATATCCTATCCAAACATTTTAATATGAAATATCAAATTGCTATGGTGAAATCAAAATTTCTTCTAAAAATAGTCAATATACACCCTATATTGCAGCATTTGAAATAAAGTATAGATCTCCATAAACATGAATTATTCTAATCCCATTTCGATCTATTTATACTTGCGAGCGATGATCAGCGACGTAACTTAGATTTTTCTAGGGAGGAGAAGCGTTAATACGCGTATTTGGTCCCCCTAGAAATAGTTATTTTTTCAATTCTTGAATCCCCCTTTACCATCTTCTCTTATTCTTCATGCCCCCCCCACCTCGGACCCTGTGAGCCCTCCCGCACGGCAAGGTCTGCGGGGCCGTTAGTTACGCTCCTGGGCTCGTTCCACAATAACAAATTAATTAAGGGGACAATGTTGATAAATCTCAAAGCCATACAAATAAATATTATTTCTAGGGCCTCTAACAGTAGACTTTTTTTTTTTTTACTGAAATGGGCCCATGACTCATTTTTGTTTTATTTACCTTTTTCGTGCTGTTTTTTTTTTATGTAATGTAATGAACCTGTTTGACGCTTCATTTATAATTTCGTGTTCGTATCATATATGGCGTAAGAAAGTTTTGTCTTAAAGTGGGTCCTCCTCGAATGGTGGGAAGTTTCTTTGGGGGTGGGGACATTTGCCCCCTGCCCCCCGCATGTTACGGCTGTGGTGATGATAAAAGTGAAAAAAGTCTTGTAATCGTGGACAAAGAAAGTCGAATTCAAGACTTCGACGGATTTACGTGTTTTATGCCGGAAAACGGTTTGTTCAATATCATTCCATCTGTTCGTCCAGATATAAATGCATATCATTCGCCTAGAGTCCATATCTTTCAGCGTATCTAGATCAAATCTTAAATTTAAGAATTTTATAAGGTTCTCTAAAGGACTTTTCTTATAGAGTTATAAAATAATCACTAGAGGCACAATCGGCATTGCAATTGCGTTGCTCTTCCCAACCGCACTGGTGTATGACAAAAACGTGCTTGTATGGCAGTCATTATGGGTCACGAATGACATTTGTTTGGAGCAGTGGCGTATTTACGATTTTGTTTCGGGGGGCTTTGCCTGAAAATGTAAAAATTCTGCAAGATATTTCATATACTTTACTATAGTAAGTAAGATTTCGGGGGAGCTTAAGCCCGGAAGCCCCTCCGTAAATACGCCACTGGTTTGGAGTAACAAAATCTCAGTTTTTTGTGCAGTTTATTGCTGTACAGAAAAATTTAAAAGAGAAAATGATACACCGTTTTATGCTTCACTTACACATATCTTTAGGTGTCGGAAAATTACTTCTCTGCAAAAGTATTTTAATGTGCAAAATCAAACCTATTGTCGTCGACTACTTATTAGTTCCTCGAGCTACAGCAACCTTGCTCAATTGCCTTATAAGCTAAAGTTCGATTATTTTAATCATATATGAGGAGAGATTTATAATTCTCTAGAAAACTTCAAAACTATTCACAACTTATCTACTAAAGATTAGTGATAATCAGGACCGTACCGAAGGAGAGGATATCGTGGTGGTATCGTGCCCTCAAAATCACGACTTTTCTGTGAATTTAGTCTAATTTTCAGGAATAATTTTACTAATTTTAATATAATTTATCCCCATATTGAATTTGGACCCCCTTAAAAGCTTTGGATCTCGTTTGTACGTCCCTGGAGTAGCTATATTAAGATGAGAGGAAGCATAAGAAAGACCACAATTTGAATGTAAGGTTGCAAAAAGGAATAAATATGTTAATATAGCGGTCATTGTTTATTATTAATTAAAGCATTTAGTGCATTTTTTAATACTCGCACGACAGCACAAGGTGATTAAGAAACAGATTTAGAAACGGAAACATTGTTAATTTGTAGAACTGTTTTGGAAACTATACTTTATAATAAAAATAATTATTATTAATTTCAAAGAGAGATTACCTGCAACTTCTCCTAGTTCTCTCTACCTCAGTTTGACTGCCCAATCCTTTGGTCAATACGCGGCTAGTTAAATGGCAGAAATATATCCTCTTTCATTCACTGTCATTTTAATAGCTTCTCTTTATGAACAACATTTCTGCCATTAAAATTCTTCTTTGCGAGCACCTGACTCTAACATCAATGACCCGCAATAGGTGGCTAGGCCATGTAACACAGCATTTGGTCGCTATTTAAAAACATACGTGAGGAAGGTCTCAGAGGTCCCTTTCTATAAAGGATACTTCTAAATCTCTCTATCTGATTTCATTTCAGAATTCTCGCTAGAGGCCTAGCAACAAGTTAGTTAGCTCGACTAATTTCTAGAAAGGACTACCAAGACCACTACTAACAGGAAGACCATATATTATGGAGAATGCCAGACAGTCTAGTTCACAGTTGTTCACAGTTCAGTTGTAATTGTCTTCGAACCAAGATTATTCTCGACTACTAGGATTAGAGACCACTGGAGCCTAACATGTTACGATATGTCAGGGATTAGGTCATCCCTATGGTCCTTTCATCTCCAAAACTCGTCTTTCTCTTACTTTTTATTCTTCACAATTCTTTCTTTCAATTCAGATTGAAGCATTTTACGTTTATTTGAATGATTAGTAAGTTTACGTCTTTACAATTAATTTGAAGTTAAAAATGATTATAAGTTAGTAATTCTCTTCTGTGTCTTTCCAAATATTTACACTTGAAGACTTCTGCACACTGTGGTTCTCAGCACCCTTCGTTTTCAAGGAATTGTCTGTTTTAATACCGTCCATGAACTGTAGCTTCTTGTACACTTTTCTCACAATAAGAGAGTTCCTGGAAAAGTTTCTGCAATCAATATGAAAAAAAAAAATGAAATTCTGGAAGTTGTCTTATTGTGTTTCAAAGTATTTACCTTTAAGATGGATACAATTTTACGTACATACGCTCAAACAAATTTTGATACCATTTTTTTTTCACTCTGAGGTTGCTACATCAGAAATCTCTGTTCGAAAATTTGTCAATACCTGTTTCAGGCGATACAAATTGCTCACCACTCATTTTATTTTTCATGTTTGGGATTAAAAAGAAGCCATTAAGAGATAAATCGGGTGAATACAGATAATGAGTCATTACTTGAGTTTGACAATTTTACTGGACAATCAACGATTATTTAAACATATATGAATAGGTCAATTACTATTCTATCAGGCCTTGTTTCCATATACTCAAACTAAACACAATAATACACTGAGCAAGGCTATGTGATAAAAAATATATAAAACCATAAACACGGACGGTTTAAATACACTAACTGTGTCTTCATCAGATTTTCATTTCTTTAACAAACTAACTGTATCTTTATCAGATTTCCACTCCATTAGACTTCCAGAGAGAAGGAATGGAAGTCTAATGAAGATACAGTTCTTTGTTGAAACTGTTACGTGTTTTTACTAATAGCCTTGCTCAGTTTGTTGTTATGTTTAGTTCGACAAAGGTCTATTCTTTCGAGTTTTACAATAGCGGAACGCTAGCGCCATTGTTAGTACCCTAGTAGCAGAGATAACTTGGAAATCGCTTACTGTGAGTTTGAATTGCTAGTCGGCCAAGCTTGCATTAAGCTTGATTGGGAAGCATGCAAGCATGCTGCAAGCTGGATTCCAGTAACGAAGTTACATGGGGCAACCTTGCATTCAGTTTTCCATTTAAGCTTGGCACAAGCGTTTTAAAAGTCAAGTTAAGTCAATAGCCAGTCAACTGCCAGTGATCTTATGACGCTCTGCGAAGGATCTAAAGCATCGCTTGCAAGTACAACAAAAGGCAAATTGTATGAAAGCATGCGTTTCAAGTTCAAGCGTAGAAAGCCAAAGGCTAAGCACGCGCCAACTGGCAGAGAGCTTTATGGTAGTAATGGGTAAAAACTTTTCCAGTAACCCTCGCACAATTCTTTCTCCGCTAACCTTCTAAACGTTTTCTCTTCCTCCTTTTAATTATATCCAATATTATTCTCTTCTCTCCTACTATGATTAACACTTTATCATTCGTTTTTCGTTTTACTCAGTTGAAATCTGTGATCGGTCAAAAATAATAAATACATTTCAAATTTTTGATCGATTCGTGGATATTAAATGAGGCAGAATTTAATGTTTAAAGAAGCTTCGGAACCCGAAGTATGTATCCTCATTGGAAATTAAACTCAGGATCTCTCACACAGAAGGCACTTAAGCTACTTAGGTACAAAGGTACCTATTAAAATTTCTTCTCTTCTTTGTTGTATACGTATAAAGGAAAACTCTCATTAATCAGTACTTAATTTTATCCAAGACCGGATTTTTAGCACAAATACTAAGTATACATTTTTTAAAAATGTTATAAAATACTTTTCTCCTGGTATGCACATGCAAAATCCTTCTATATGTAGCAGATTAATATACTATTATAAGCGTTTGTCACGGAAAATTTCTACATATGAGACCTATGCTAACTTATAGGTTTCATTAAACTGAACTAAAAATATAGGCAAGTATACATCTACATGCGTAGTTTACTAGATCGAGAAAATATGATATATAGCTCTAAACCTAAAAAAATGAAGCTGTGTGATAACAGTACCATCTATTGAGATGGATTTGGTAATAAAGTAGGCCTATATTGTGATTAAGTGTTTCATTACGGCATTACAACACACTGTATCTCTAATGAGAAAAAGCTGAAAATTATGAATAACTGTGAAACTTAAAAATGTTTTGTTTGATTATGTTGTTATCTAAAGATGATATATAGGGTGTTACAAAAAGTTTGACAATATTTTGGAAATAGGTTCCTCACATCGAAGTAAAAAAAAAAAAAAAAGTTCATATGGACCTCTGGTCGAAAGTGCAGTTTCGTAGTTATAGGGTGCCGAAAATACGAAAAAAAAAATGAAATTTAAATGTCCATAGTTCCACTACTATAGGACCGATCGTTTGTGGGTCAAGGCATCACTGAGGAACTAGTATGTGAACTATCCAAATAACCACTTTTCTGAACCTCCGGTACTTACACAATCATTTTTTAAAAAGGGTCTTTAGTAGTACTTGACCATCTCCATCTACCTCTCTAAAATTTGTGCATTCTTAAACATGGATATTTGGATAGTTCATATACCAGTTCCTCACTGATATCTTGACCCGAGTACGATAGGTCCCATATTAGTGGACTTATGAACCTTTAAAGCTCACTTGTTTTACGTTTTCGGCACCCTATAATTCCGAAACTATCCACTTTTGAGCACAGATCCATATGAAGTTTTTTTCTTATTTTGATCTGTATCACCGTCTTCTTTAGCTTAGCCGGCATAATCGTGCGACAGTAAAACTTAAAGATTTCATTTTATTTTCTATATGTCAGTGAATTTTCAGTTTTCAATGCCATATTATTATCTTCGTAAAGGTGACGAAAATCGACTGCAAGCCTTCGAAATGTGGGTGTGGAGAAGAATGGAAAGAATTAGTTGGGTCGAGCGGAAAACGAATGAGAGAGTGTTAGAAATGGCGGGTGAGAAAAGAACACTTTTAGATAGTATTAGGAAGAGGAAGAGAAACTGGTTGGTACATTGCCTAAGAAGAGGTTGTATCATGAAGGACGTCCTAGAAGGTATGGTGGCGGGAAAGAGAGGAAGGGGGCGAAGGAGACTACAATTAATGGATGATATTAAAACAGAAAGATCATACGCGAAGACGAAGAGGTTAGCGGAGGACCGTGGAGCATGGAAGCTTCTCAGCTGCGGCAAGTGACCTGCCAATAAAGGCAGAATACCTATGATTCTTATTATTATTATTATTATTATTATTATTATTATTATTATTATTATTATTATTATTATTATTATTATTATTATTATTATTATCTTATGAATTAAAATGTATGCGAATGTCAAACTCTGGGGGCGGGGGGATGATAACCCTAGGAGGGATCCAAAGTTTAGAGAGTCCTTTATTACAACACACTACGTCTATATACAGTGGCGTATTAAAAGGAGGCTTCCAGGCTTAAGCCTCCAGAAATGTTATTTACTATATTAAAGTAAATGAAATATCTTGCAGAATTTTCACGTTTCCAGGACTAAAGTTAGGAAAGCCCCCCCGAAACAAAATCGTAAATACGCCACTGCCTATATAGTATTGACCTAAAAGACGGTAAGTAATTGTTATGTACTGCCACCTGTGTTCTCAGGTAAAATAATAGAACTAGAAGGTCTCTATAAGGAAAGAAAGAACACAGATAAAGTGTAAGATAAAGTCTTTAGACTACGTCAATCATATCTCTATTACACAAATATAGTTTTGTTAAGAAAGGGTATATACAATATATATATATATATATATATATATATATATATATATATATATATATATATATGTCGAGTTACGAATTTTGGGGGGAAGGAATTTACGGACCCAATGAACCCCGTGCGTGACTGCTTGAGAGAAAATAGAGAAAAACAAATTTTATTGCCCATAATAAATTTACGGTTTTTATTTACTGTAGATGGGTCAGAATGTTTACTAGTGGTATGCTCGTAGAGTGTAGTATCTCACCGTTGAGAGAACATGAACAATATATACATACGATCTGCTAGTTAACAGACAATCTGCTTTTTTACACATAAACAGGGATGGCGTGGGTAATAAAAACTTGACCCATGACCCACTGGATCCACGACCCACTATGACCCACTTTGACCCACTCCGACCTACTACCCACAAAAACCCATCGCCATCAACCCTGACTCATGATCCACGCCCTCCTGGAGTTTACACTAGTTATAAAACAAGGCTGTGAAACTATCACTAATCGGAGTTCGAAATTCTACGGTCAATCGCTCAAACACCACTTTGTTACAATATCAGTGGATCTTATCTTCACGATATAAAATGGTAAAGTGCTTGTCATGGGTCATATTACGACGAATTTCAATTTTATTATCATACATGATTATTTTCTTTCTGAATTACAGATACTCCTCAGTGGAAAAGAGAATGAAATTTGAAAGTCTTAAATGAGGGTAAAATATTCGAACGTAAAGAAAAAAAAAAGTAGTGTAAAATTCTACTGTGTCTCGAAAGACAAGTAGTAAGTTTTATTGTTATTATACAATTACAAATATCAATCCAAAAGTGCCTGAAGTTCTTTTTTCATTTAGATATACTTATCTCAGGTAAGCAAACAGAAACATATGAAAAATACAGAAAAATGGAGGCCTTGAAAGTAAATTGTAGACAAATTTACCAGTATTGAGAACATGCTGTCTACAATGCACTGACCAGAGTGGGTCAGAGTGTGTCAGTGTGTGAGAGTGTCATGGTGGGTCGCAGTAGGTCACGTCCTGTTGACCCACGACCCACTGACGCACTCCATCTCTGCACTGAAGACAACAAGTGTAGTTCCTGAGAAAGTGTCTAGTGGAGAAGTATACACGTAAAGGTTTGAGAACTGAAAAGAAAGGTGTGAAGTGTGATTCGAAGAAACAGTGTCTGATGAAGCTAATATGTTCAGTTAGTTGGCAAAACTGTCACACATGTATATACAAAGGGTGTTCAAAAAGTTTTGCACAGAGGAGAATGAAATATTTTGTGAACATACTTGGAACATTTAGCTATACACTGAGCCTACTCAATGTAGCCTCCATCAGCTGTGACACATCTGGTCCAACGTTCTTTCCATGATGTAAATGCACTTTGATAAAATTCTGGGGATTGACTTTTAGACCATCGCTTGACACAGGAAATAAGGTCTTTCTCAGTATTAAATGTTTTACCGCGCAGGTGGGTCTTCCGACGACCAAAGAGAAAAAAATCAGACGGAGCCAAGTCCGGACTGCAGGGAGGATAAGGAACAATTTTCCAACCCATTTTCGTGATTTTCTTCTGCGTCACAAGGGCTGTATGGGGTTTGGCATTGTCATGGTGTAGTCTGATGATCTTACTCTGAAGCTGTGGTCTGTGGGTTTTGATGGCACGTCGCAGCTTGTCCAATGACAAACAGTAACGGTTCTTGTTAATTGTGGAGCTTGTCCTTGGATGATTTGATTAATGGTCTCCTTATTCACATCACTCACTACCGTCGATGGTCTACCGCATCGTGGATTGTCCAGTAGAGAGAAATCACCTTCTTTAAACCTCTGCAACCACCGCTGGATACTGCTGCGATTCCAAGTGTCCTCCACATAAACAGGGAGCAACTTCCTGTGATTCGATGTGGCAGAGTCATCGCCGTTCTTGAAGAGGAACTCCATCACCGACCGTTGTAGCAACCTGACATCTACTTCACGGTCCATTATGGCTCATCTGTAAATAAAAGAAAATACTTTTATATACCAACTTATAGCTAAATGTTCCAAAAGTATGTTCACAAAAAATTTCATTCTCCTTCTGCAACAAATAAAAAAATAGAGACCACTGCGCAAAATTTTTTGAACACCCTTTGTATTTTATAAATAAACGTTGCTTTGCTCAGCAATTTGTAGTTTTAATGTATGGAAGAAATAATAATTGCTTCCATCAAAATAAAATTTTCAGTTATTATTTTTAACAAATGACATAGTTTTTAGCGCCACTAAAGTTCGTTCTTATTTTTTTTCAAAAACTACACATGAGAATTCACCATCAAGCATGTTATTTTGTTCAGCTCGGTGTGATTCACACGACAATATTTCAAGTTAAACAGAAATGAAAACTTTATTAGCTAATAATTTTATGATACATCTTATTAACCACACAATGTACTATCGTCTTGCTATTATCATAATTGAAGAGTTTAATGAGAAGTTATTTTAGTATCAGTTTCACATCAATAAATGGCATGGTTCTCTTATAGCATCAGTTTTTTTACATTTTGGGAATCTATTGTCTTGTTTTCTTTTCTCAATTCTTTCGGAAAGTACACGTGAGGTTTTGCAACTCATCCATCTCATGTTGTTTAGCTCGCTAAAAGGAAGCGATTGACATAAGAATATCTCATCTTTGTACATATTGTCTCGTTAAATGATAATAATATTGCTGAAAGAATTTATGTATTGTACATTGTAATGTCCAACACATGGCTCTGTTTACAAATAATCAACACATACTTGTATTTATAAATAACACAACATGCGTCCTACAATGAAAGATTACAGGACCACCAGTAACACCATTAGTAGTCCTGATACCGCAAGCCACTATATTGACAAAATAGTAAGCCATTATATTGGCGTATGCAGAAGGCCCGATGTGACATGCGACTGACCGGTTGGGGAACGGAGTTTTTGGTTCGTTTGGGTGTCGAATATCTCTTCACACATAGTAATAAAAATTATGCTAATGACACTAATAGCATTAGTATTAGTATTACTATTATTACTATTAGTATTAGTAATAATACTAATACTAATAATAAAAAAATATAGTAGTAATTCTATTTCGTCGTAATACCTAAACCAAACTGATTTCGCATTGGGAAGATTGTAGCTACATTTCAAATAAAATTATTTACAAACCAAATTGAAAACGGGAGTGTTTTGGGGGTGGTTCCCCCAAAAACTTATCCTTTTTTCTAGAATTTTCAGATTTTGCCTTTGTGGCCCCCTGAATTTGAAAAAAAATCATGAATGCCACAAAAAATTAAAGTAGAGACCTTAGACAACAACATACTTTTTAATTCATGTCTCTATGCACAATAGAAGTGATGCTATACGCTTTTGTTTCATACACTATAGACTATTAAAAATCATTTAAATGGCCCGCGGAATCGCGAAGCATACTGGATGTTGGCGGCGGAATCAGGAGGGTTAGTCACGTGATGAAGAAGAACCACCAGCGCCACCGCTACACTGGAGCAGCTATAAAATTAGGAGGACCTCCACATCTGGTATCAGTCTTTGGCTGGTCAAACTTTACTCTCCCAGCTTGCTTGGAGCTTTGAGAGGCACCCAACACAAGTCTTGCAGCTTGCCTGGAGTTCTAAGGCCTCTTATCCACTCTACTCTGCTTGCCTGGAGCTTTCAGAAGCACTTACCCAAGCCTTTTAACTTACCTGGAGCTCTAAGGCCTCTTATCCACTCTACTCTGCTTGCCTGGAGCTTTGCGAAGCACTTACCCAAGCCTTTTAACTTACCTGGAGCTCTAAGGCCTTCTATCCACTCTACTTTGCTTGCCTGGAGCTTTGAAAGGCACCTAATCCGTAGCCTTTTAACTTGCCTGGAGCTCTAAGGTCCCCAATCCACTCTACTCTGGTTGCCTGGAGCTTTGAAAGGCACTTACCCAAGCCTTTTAACTTACCTGAAGCTCTAAGGCCTTCTATCCACTCTACTTTGCTTGCCTGGAGCTTTGAAAGGCACCTAACCCGTAGCCTTTTAACTTGCCTGCAGCTCTAAAGTCCCCAATCCACTCTACTCTGGTTGCCTGGAGCTTTGAAAGGCACTTACCCAAGCCTTTTAACTTACCTGGAGCTCTAAGGCCTTCCATCCACTCTACTTTGCTTGCCTGGAGCTTTGAAAGGCACCTAACCCGTAGCCTTTTAACTTGCCTGGAGCTCTAAGGTCCCCAATCCACTCTACTCTGGTTGCCTGGAGCTTTGAAAGGCACTTACCCAAGCCTTTTAACTTACCTGGAACTTTAAGGCCTTCTATCCACTCTACTTTGCTTGCCTGGAGCTTTGAAAGGCACCTAACCCGTAGCCTTTTAACTTGCCTGGAGCTCTAAGGTCCCCAATCCACTCTACTCTGGTTGCCTGGAGCTTTGAGAGGCACTTACCCAAGCCTTTTAACTTACCTGGAACTTTAAGGCCTTCTATCCACTCTACTTTGCTTGCCTGGAGCTTTGAAAGGCACCTAACCCGTTGCCTTTTAACTTGCCTGGAGCTCTAAGGTCCCCAATCCACTCTACTCTGGTTGCCTGGAGCTTTCAGAAGCACTTACCCAAGCCTTTTAACTTACCTGGAGCTTTAAGGCCTTCTATCCACTCTACTTTGCTTGCCTGGAGCTTTGAAAGGCACTTACCCAAGCCTTTTAAATTACCTGGAGCTCTAAGGCCTTCTATCCACTCTACTTATCTTGCCTGGAGCTTTGAAAGGCACCTAACCCGTAGCCTTTTAACTTGCCTGGAGCTCTAAGGCCTCCAATCCATTCTACTCTGGTTGCCTGGAGCTTTAAGAGGTACATAACCCAAGCCTTTTAGGTTGTCTGGAACTCTAATTCCTTCTATCCACCCACTTTGCTTACCTGGAGCATTGTTGGATTTCTAACCTCAGCCACTCAGCTTGCGCGGACCATTGAGAATCCTAAATTTAATCTACTTAGTTTGCGTGGAACTCTGTAGGGATTCTTCTCTAGGCTGCCTGGGCCTGGAGACGCCTATTTATCCTAAGTTAGAGAATTTTATACTTTTTATAATGATATTGCATTACACTGTTTATAACATGATGTTTTGTAATAAAATTGGTAGTGGAAAATAATTATTCCTGTGTGTGATTGCTCTACCTTCTACCTGCTTAGTAGAGCTTTACAATATGCTAAACAATACACTATTTAGTAGCATATTGTAGCTTTTGTTGTGGTCTTCTGCTGATGGTGGCGTACATACTCATAACAGTGACACATGTATTCATAAGAGTGACATACATTATCCCAACAGTGACACACATATTGTTTGCAAAATTGTCCTGTTACTGAAAGTAAACTTTGCATCTTATATTACGGTAAGATGTATACAATACACATGGTTGCTTAGAGTCCTAGTTGGAAATGTGTAGGGAAAATAATATTTGGATAGACCAAGAACAATGTGGAAGGATAAGACAGAACGCAAACCGCCTTATGCAGAGTCGTTTTGACGTTTGATTAGCATCGTACTAAAGGCCTGAGCACTGCAGGAAACATGTTAGTCGAACTTTTTAGTATGGTATTAATCACGCGTAACAACGACTCTACATAAGGCGGAAGGTTTCTAGGGAGGAATGGATTGTGTCTCACGACAGTGTCTCCAATGGCGAATATTTACTTCTGCGGCAATGAACGGTCAGGAATCTTAGTCCTTAGAAGCAGTAGTCTTCGTCAATTGTGCTTTACGATTTTCGTCATAATAAGCTGGCTAAACGGTAATGCGAGTTGCGGGAGTGCCTTTCTTTACACTTTGCACTATGCTTGACTTGATAAGGCTTGATAAGGCTTAGTGATGGAGTGATAATCTCTAAGTCAAAGGGTCCTGGACTCGATTTCAGGTTATCTGAGCTTATGGAGGACAACAATATGTTCCGTGGTTTTCTTGCCTCATTGTTTCGCCAGATTATTTTCGTAATCATTCACTGACAGCCTGCTTCATAGCCAAGTGGCTAGCATTAATTATTTCTGTGCGAGTGGTCCTGGATTCGACACCCATTAGGGATGTGACTATAGAGTTGGACCCTATTTTGAGCAGCAGCTCCCATCTCATATATAATTGGTGCTGAAAAACGACACTAAACTAAACATACGTGTAATAAGAAAACGCCATAACTTTTCCTGGAGACTTTAACGAGCGCAAGTGAAGCAACTTATTAATCAGAAATTCATATAATAAGCTTCTAAGAATATTTTATGATCGAACTGATTTTTCTTAGGCTTCTTAGATACAGATAGATAAATTTATAGATATAGATATTGGGTGTTCTAAAAATGGCGCCCATGGACGGACAACAGAACGCTTTTCTACATGTCAAAATAAACTTTCAGGGTGCTATATAACGATATACTCTCACGGGGTTCCTTCAGCCCCTATGGGGAATTAAACATTTCACTATGTGGCAACGTTGTAGATTAACTTGGAATCATTAGCATTACCCTAGGAATCCATCACGCAGTTATATTTTCATGCTAATAGATGAGCTAGGGTCAAAGTCAATCGACTTAAACTACCATCCGGAAAAATAGATATAAATGTATTAGATCTATTATATGGTTCTTTATATGAAACGTTGCCACTTAGTGAAATTTGCATATCCAAACGAGGACCTGAAAGATATATAATTATGTATATTTTTTGCTTTATTTTGACTTGTAGAATAGTGCTTTGTGGTCCGTGAACATAATTTTTAGAACACCCAATATATACAGTATTGACACTGATATATATAGAAGCCACTCGAAGTGAAGGACAATAAAAACCAATTCTACTACAATTCTTTTAAAATAATAGATAATACTATCTGCCTTCAGGAGTGTGTAAAACTAATATATGTGGTAATCTAATTTTTAATTTAGTAACACAAAACAAATCTTGAACTGGTAAAAACTTGAATGAAACACTCGTCAATTAATTCCCTCACTAGTTTATAAATGGTATACATTACATGTATTTGTATTTGTTAGTTAATTTTAATTTAATATACCTTCACCTGAGCTATATGAAACGTGGACCTGCAATTGAAGGTGGGATCCAATGAGTTCAGAATTCAATACTCTTCTGTCGGAATTCGAATCTGCTATTCCATGCTCCAAAAACACGTGTACTATAGACACTAGAACAAGATGTAGGGCAAGTAAGTTTCTGGAAACATAATTCCTCCAAGAAGGGATTTCAAATAAGACAAGAAATTCTATCTTTATTCTTTTTTTAAATCTAGATTCAATATATTAGATGAAAATTGTGAATTTCCTTTAGTGTTTAAATCTATTTGTAATGTAAATAGATATGTATAAAATATAATACATAACATTAGTTAGGTAGTTTACTCTATACTCAGTAGATCAATAACAAACACTATAAAATGCATCTTTTCTCTTTTTCGGGAAAGATGAAAATAGAATAGTTAATAGCTTGAACTTTAAAGAGGGTCTTCTCTGTTAATTTGGTAATGGAAGTTCCAGGAAATTCGGAGAGAATAAAGAAGTTGATGAGACACTGCACATTTCTGCATCAAGTTTGTTTCTAAGCAGCTTAAAGGTAACTTTCCTTTCTTGGTAAACTTTTTGTCGGTAATTTATTGATTATTAATTTGTACAGAATATATTGATTGTAAGCTTTATAGTACTCATATGTAAAGTTATTACTATTCCGTGTTTTAGTACTCACACTCTTATAGCATTCACACATAAAGTTATTACTTCCTGTGTTTTAGTACTCACACTCTTATAGTATTCGCACATAAAGTTATAACTTCCTGCGTTTTAGTACTCACACTCTTATAGTATTCACACATAAAGTTATTACTTACTGTGTTTACTTACTTCAAAACCAATATATATTAGCAGGATTTGAATTTTTTTTCCTCTGACCTAGTCGCCAGTTCTGAATAAAATGTATAGTAATAAAACCATAGTAATAAAACCAATTTGATCCATAGACAATTGATACGTCTATGTACCAAATGTACCAAATGTGACAAATGTGACAAATTGACATGATAATGGCATTTCAATTTGATATGTGGTATGTTTTGGTCGTAAATTATATATAGTTACTCGTATACAAAGTACAAGCATACTTTAGCATACAGACTGTCCTTCAAAGATAACAGCAATTGGAGAAAATATAAGTGAAGTTTTGTAAACTAACGATGTGTGTTTTATGTCCCTTTACATCTGTGTTCGTATGACACAAATTGTGAACTAAACTAAATGGATTAAAATTCTTTAATGATGGGTCATTCACGTTTAAGTTGCAAGATAAATTGAAATCTTTAAACATTAGAACGAATTTATTCTAATTTGTTTTCAATCTATCGCACATAAAAACAGAACTGCTGGCATGTAAAAACTGGGCATAGTATTTAAAAAATAAAATAAAATAGAAATTAGGTATATTTCCGAAGAAATTAAATGTCAAACTGAAATAAGGGAATTTGTATTCTTATTCAGTCTAAACACTTTTGTCTTCGTAAATTCTGTCGAATAATTTCAAGCTTAAAATAAGTAGCGACAAGTTTGCATATTGTGAAGCCGACACGGTAGCTCCGGGTTCGATTTCCGGCGAAAGTTCATGTAGTTCGAATCCCACGCTAAGCTGTACATCCATGTTTCATATAGCTGCACTACTGACAGGGGCGCTCAACCCTAATTCAGTCATACTTATTGTGCTACGTGGTTGTGAAACATGGCCGTTTACTTTGTGGGAAGAATGCAGACTAAAAGTGTTTCATAATTAAATCCTGAGGTGAATATTAGGACCCAAAAGGGGTAGGAATGGGGAATGAGAAAACTTCATAACGGAGAATTACATTATTTGCAGTTTATTTATCATTGTTAGGGGCAGAGGGCTAAGGTGAATAGGTTATGTAGTCAGAATGGAAGAAAGTATTAACGCTTTCAAAATTTTAACTGGTATTCCAACTGGAAAAAGAGAATTAGAAAGATCTAGATCTCGTATAATTAGGGATACTGTACAAAGTAGATAAGGGCAGAAGCCAATTGAGAGCTTCTGTAAATGTGACATTAAACCTTTGGGTTCCATAGGGCATAAAGTTATTTAGGCATACTTCCAGTTATCATGTGACCTGGTGCTTGGAATTTTTCGACCCCTACATATTAGTATTCGTAATAATAATGTGACTTAGTATCAGTTTAGTATTCTTAAATTCCAAATAGTGAAATCATCATTCTACCTTACAAAAAATTTTAATCTAAGCTCACTAAACTAGCTATATTATTTTATGGTACAGCCACTTCCTGTCCATTTCCATCTGCTCCAAGCACTAAGATCTAAGTCCTAATTAATTAATAACATATGATCAAATAGTAGTATTACTATGATTTGGTTGAGTTGAGTTGATTTTTAGTTTAACGTCCCTTTCAGCAGCGAGGCTATATTAGACGGGACCTACTGATTAACGTAGAATCCGAACCAGATGAGCTACCGCCGGGAATCGAACCTGGGTCTTCCACGCCAAAGGCGCGTACGCTAATCGCTTAGCCACGAAAGAGCTCTACTATGATTTGGGGGACACGTTAGTTCAGTGGTAGATCGCTTAACTCTGCTGCGTAGGATCCCTGCCTCGATCACCCAGTCAAGTAAGTTTGTAGTGGACAGCATCGTGCCCTGTTTCCCCGGGGTACTCCCGGTTCCTTCCACATTCTCATTCCCCCATCTCTCACTTGCCTTAATCATTCGTATCTCTTAGGCTAGCATGCATAAACGTGGTACGTTAAAATGAAAGATTAATTTCGTTACTATGGCATGATTTAGACTGTGAGTCAATACTATGTTTGAAAATAATGAGATTGTTATGTATAAAATAATCCCTTATCCTATTTATAATTTCTAAACTGTAAAATATTATGAACACCTCATACTTTTCTTTTTAACTTTCGAACGACTCAAGAAGAGAAGAAAATATGGTGATCTTTAAAAGAAAACATTCATTTATAAAATTATGTATTTACACGTTTCATGGGCCATATATACCAAAAAAGTGATTTTTCTATACATGTTTTGACTGTTCATCCGCTCATTCTGATGTACACTTTCCTAGAGGCCATACCGTTTAACGAATCTCAACCATATTTTAAACTTAAAGTTTGCAGAAGGTTGAAAATAAAAAAATAGAGATTTTCTCAAAAATCGGCTCAAAATCGATTTTGTTTTGTATTTCATAAACCAATTTTTCAATAACAACCCCATACTAAAATATAAGTCATTTC
This sequence comes from Thermobia domestica, assembly GCF_964235325.1. NCBI lineage: Eukaryota > Metazoa > Arthropoda > Insecta > Zygentoma > Lepismatidae > Thermobia > Thermobia domestica. Next base: position 57,946,459 of record NC_137466.1, on the reverse strand, counting down.
TCTAGGAAAAATCAGGAATGTTTTTTTTTTTTTTTTTTTTGAAAATTTTCTCAAAACGACTCGCGCAATTTTGTTCATATTTCATATATAAATATTTCATTAACAGCCTGACAATGTGGTATAACTCATTTGTTCTAAAAATAATTACGAGAGTTAGATTACTCTTAGGTTTTTTCGAACACTTTTCTCGTGAGTTGGCATCACTGTGGTGAGATCTAACGTGCACACTGCTTTGCCCGGATATCATAAATATCTAAGTGTTTACATTGAGAATTTATATTAATTTTTATTTTCAGCTCTGAGTACAGTTTTTTGCAGCGAATTTCACACCAAGTAACGAACAAGACATAATATTTTCTGTTGTGAGCGTATGGATTTTCTGACGAAATTCACGATAACAGAAGCGTTGTCATCTGTTACCGATGATCTTACACTTGTTCTCGGTGCATTTAAATCCAGAAAGACAAGACAGAAAGTTGATTTAACCACTTCCATTTTAACAATTTATTCCAAAATCCGATGGAATTGATGTAGCACCAGGTGTGGGTCAAAATTCAACACAACTAGAGTAACACAAAGCCATCGGGTTGAATTAACAAAGTTTTCTTCTTTTTTTTTTCATCAAAAGATCCAATATATTTCTGGCAAAAAGTTTCTTGTAGGCCTTATATCTTGAGTTGCCAAACGCAAACTATCACTTCACTCAATGTAATGTGCTCATTCCTTAAAAAATACGAAAACTCGATTTAGGGGCCTCTCAAAAATGTTGTAGTCCCTGGTCCAAAAACTCCAAGTACGCCATATATATGGAGAACTATATTTATGGTGTATAGCCAAAAGCAAACTACCAATTGACTCATCAGACGTGCTTATAAGGAGGGGGGGGGGGGGGGGCGAAAACTCGATTTAGCGGTCGTTCAAAAATTTTGTGGCCCCTGATCCAAAAACTAATTCTTGGCCAATATCTCAATCTTTTGATCCATTTTTTTGGGATCATTCCTAAAATTATTTTTTTCATTATATACACGTATCTTACTCAAATATTATAGTCGAATTATTCAGTTGATATTTATGATTGATTTTTTTTAAAATATAAAAATTAGGAACTAACTTGGGTAAACATTCAAATAAAAAGGAAATAGAAAAATATATAACATCATATCCATATATACGTATATTATGTCTTAGCTAGCCTCAGTTCTTTCAGTACTGCGACTATGTGAGACATTAACCTACAGCTCAACGTGGAATCTGAATGATATGAGCTCAATCTGAAATCAAATCCGATATTTTTGCAGCGAAGGTGCGTACGGAGATCATGTATTTGTTAACTCTTCCTTCTCTTTCTTTTGGGGGGTTTCCTTCACTCCAGCTAGAAATTTCCAAATTTTCACACACCTTTTGAATAATAAGAGAAGGTAATTGACCATCTTTCCCTTCCTGCACTGAGTTAGTTGCTCCATCTATCAGCATTATGTGAACTAGTCACAATCAGCCTTCGAACAGAGACATTCAGACGAACTTGCATATAATTGAAATGTTACGTAATTCACAAAGAGTTTCCAACCCTGTTGGGAGTAAACAGGGAAGAGAAAGGTGAAGGAAAAAAATATATAGGGGAGCTGCAGCCTCAGCGAAAAAGGGACTTTCTGAGGGGTGGCAAAGTGACGTAAGAGGGGGTTCGGGAGGGAAAGGTTTTGTTATCCTTAGTATGAAATACGGGTGATGGGAGAAAAGGGGCGGAAATAAAAGGTAAGAACGCAAACTGAAGGCAAGAGAAGGGAGGAGAGGGTGAAATGGAGGAAACTCAAGAAACTGAAGTAACTTCGCACACCTGGCTGCCTGTTTCCACACCTGGCCGCATGTATAAACGTGGCGCTTTTCGCACGAATTCTGGAAGCAGCATTATAGATGCGCTGTTTCTTCTTTTTCTTACTCCGCTTTGGAGATCCATTCCTTCAGTCGGCCGTGTTTTTCTTCCGACAGCTCCTTCTTCATATCTACCTGACTGTCAGTCAAAGAGAAAGAAAAAGATGGCATAAATGTATGAAGAATGTAGCTAGTTTAGTAATATTAGACAAGACATATTTATATATAATCTAAACAGAAACTACTTGTTTTTCACACAGAAGGACCCATGTTTGTTCATAATAGAAAAAGCTTTCATCTATTTTGGAAACAATTTCTTATCAAATAAAAATGTTCATGGAAGTTGTAGAATAGCGTTTTGGAAACTTCTTTTCTTTATTTTCTCTCAAACAAGACCACTTTCATTTCCCACAATTATCTGCGAACCAACAAACATTTGTTCATTTTCAAAGCAAATTTATCATTTTTAACGACTTTGGGTTATCTAAACTGCTTAATACCTTTGTTTGTCTGTGTATTCTTCTGTCCTGGTCACACACACACACACTCAAAATCTGCAAGGGGACAGACTACTAAATATTTTTTTAAAATATAACAAATTTTCTTTTGCCCGTTTTTCGTAAGTGAAAAAAGATAATGAAATGTAACTTACCACAATAATAGATAATGTTATTCTACACCTGAAAATATGAATCGGAAGAATTATCATTGCCATCCACAGAAGTTACAGTGTGACCAGAATTTGAATTACCCAAATATCTAGGATAAGGCAGCGATTATAAAAATGAACTCAACAGTAGTTGATTACTTATCATGTTGTCTTGGTTTCTTGTTAACTACTTTTTAAGTAATGTTTGTATTTATTTTGTAATAATTTATTTATTTTGTAATAACTTATGTTGAGCCAGGAAGTTTTGTGGAGTTGAGGCGTCTGGACATGGTGGAACCCTCAGTGGGTGCACTCTGGTTTCTACCGAAAATCGAACCCGGGTCTTCCGTGATAAAGGTGTCTATGTTAACTATGTAGCCACGAGGAAGCTCATGAATAGAAATAAAATTAAGTATGTAGTGTTACGTTCCACGTTATACCTTTTAGGGTAAAGGATTAATTAAAGTAAATTACTATGAAACATTATAGTAGACGGAGTAAAAATGTAAAAGGATGCCGAGAAAACCTACGGATACGTTATCTAGCACAAACTCGCATGACCTAGAATCGAACCAGGAAGCACCCCAGGCGCACATATACAGTAATTTTTTTGTTAATAAGGTCCAAATTTTTTTGGTGTGGGTCGAATATTGCAAGACAGGACGTTCATGTGGTATTGAATTGGTGTTATGCTGTACCCGAAAGAACGACAGGTAACTGTTAAGAGCTGCGACCTGTGTTCTCAGAACAAAATACAAGAATTAGATTGTTTTTTTTTTTAAGAACAGAAATAATGAAAATGAAACGTAAGATAAAATCTTTAGGCTAAATTATTTCTCTGCTAAACGAGTATAGTTTTATTAAGAAGGTGTATTAATGTATGTTCAGTTATGTAGTTTTCTTGGGGGCACGGTCTGGACCCGGTGGACCCCCCACGTGGGTACAATCGTGCGTGAGGCCATTTTTCTTTTCCCCTGTGCCTGAGCCGATGATTCATTACCTTCCAGAATAACCTTGGTAACCAAAAGATTAAAGAAAATATTTTCACAGTTTAAAAACAATTCTTCATTCAGGTATATTATGATGGCTTACTATACTATTCCTGTTATGTATTGATTTATGAGAAGGAACAAATCATAAATTTCTTCACTTCTATTCGCGGGCCGGATCAGGTCGCTGGCCGCCATTTGCCTATCAATGGTATAATCTATTATTTGTATAATCTAGGGAACAGTCTCCTAATACTGCTCACTCCTTTGCAGTATATCGAAGCGCGCAATATGGAGTTAACCTATACTCACATCAAGGGTATAATCATCGTGCAGAAGCCGATAGTTATGGATTTCACAAGCCAGAAGCAAGTTACGATAAACAATTTCGCATTAAAGGTAATACAATTTTGAGGACAAAATTTCAAGATGAATTCATGTAAACTTTGTAGTTTTTACAGATATAATGTTAGTATTTGCTCGTTATTTCTTAATTATTACAGGACAAACTTTTAATGATGACACAATAAGAAAATAACATTATATAAAGGCTTTCAGACAGTAACGCTCAGTTTAAGCAATATTTCCCTCTCAGTTTATTGTTAAGAAGTTAAATACAAAATGTCAAAAGTATGTTATTATATAACAGAAACATTTGAAGCTGATTGTATAACAGGAATTGAATAGAAAGATAAGGACATCGGATAAGATATAGAAATTGCATATGATCGTAACATAAGCAGTGCAAAGTAACTATTCATATTAAATGTCCAACATTTGGAAAAAAATGAAATGAAATCTTTGAGTTTTACGTCCCACGGTTATGCCAGTTAGGCTAAAGCAGACGGTGATGATGAGTAATGAATGAAATGGTGGAATGAAGAAAGTGGGAGGAAACGGGAGAACCCCGAGAAAACCCACCCACGCGGTGTTTGTCCACCACAAAGTCCACTTGGCGGGGGCTGAGATCAAACCCGCGACCCCAAGCACCAGAGGTGAACGCTCTACCACTGAGCCACCGCGGCCCCTCCAACATTTGGATTTTTGATCAAACTTTTGCTTCTTCTCTCTCTCTCTCTCTCTCCATATATATATATATATATATTATATATATATGAATTACTAATAAACACAATTACGAACAATATGGTTTCTACATTTTACAAGGAATTATAATAATTTACTATACCTAAAGTCGCTGAGTGTCATTACCTTCCCAATAGGATAGTTACACTCAAATGCATACTATTATATTTTCATGTTTGTTGAAATAGTTGAAGACCTGAAGTAAATTTCGATCTAAGTGCCATTTTCTGAAGTTTCGAGTTAGAACCGGAATGAAAGTCTATGTCGGCCAAGCCAGTTTAAGTATGTTTGGTTCTAAGCGCCAAACCTGTGCGTAGTAGTCAAAATCTTTGCCAATAGAATGCGTGACGTGCACGTGCACGGCACAAGTTCTCGAGGAATAACATAATTATCTCAAAACTGTTCAAATGGCACTTATATCTTAATTTACTTTAGGTCTTGAATCAACAATGACAGCGAACACAATAAACAAATATATACTAGAAACATTGCTCTTTCTTATATACAGTCTTGATCATAAAACCTTAGGACCTACTTTGATTTAAAAGACCATAATCCCGACAATAGTATACTATAAATTCTAATACTTTGATTCTAAATGAAGACTGGCCAAAGAAAATCTGCAATTGTTTGATTGAATTTGGATTCTGGGTAAGAATACAGCGGTTTCCAAAGAGAGAGGTGTGTGGCCGAACTGTGTCCATTGATGTTTAATAAAGAACACTTAAACATGAACAAATAATCATAAGAAAGTTGAATTGTTCTTGTTTTCACTACTTCCAGCTTTAATAGAAGAATAAGAGCTGCTTGTTCTTGTTTTTATTACTTCCAGCTTTAATAGAAGAATAAGAGCTGCTTCTTCTTGAATTTACTACTTCCAGTTTTAATAGAAGGATAAGAGCTTCTTGTTCTTGTTTTTATTACTTCTAGCCTTAAGAGAAGAAAAAGAGCTGATTGTTCTTATTTGGACTACTTCCAGCTTTAATAGAAGAATAAGAGCTGCTTGTTGTTGTTTTTATTACTTCCAGCTTTAATAGAAGAATAAGAGCTGCTTGTTCTTGTTTTTATTATTTTCAGCTTTAATAGAAGAAAAAGAGCTGATTGTTCTTATTTGGACTACTTCCAGCTTTAATAGAAGAATAAGAGCTGCTTGTTCTTGTTTTTATTACTTCCAGCTTTAATAGAAGAATAAGAGCTGCTTCATCTTGAATTTACTACTTCCAGTTTTAATAGAAGAATAAGAGCTTCTTGTTCTTGTTTTTATTACTTCTAGCCTTAAGAGAAGAAAAAGAGCTGATTGTTCTTATTTGGACTACTTCCAGCTTTAATAGAAGAATAAGAGCTGCTTGTTGTTGTTTTTATTACTTCCAGCTTTAATAGAAGAATAAGAGCTGCTTCTTCTTGAATTTACTACTTCCAGCTTTAATAGAAGAATAAGAGCTGCTTGTTCTTGTTTTTATTACTTCCAGCTTTAATAGAAGAATAAGAGCTGCTTCTTCTTGAATTTACTACTTCCAGTTTTAATAGAAGAATAAGAGCTTCTTGTTCTTGTTTTTATTACTTCTAGCCTTAAGAGAAGAAAAAGAGCTGATTGTTCTTATTTGGACTACTTCCAGCTTTAATAGAAGAATAAGAGCTGCTTGTTGTTGTTTTTATTACTTCCAGCTTTAATAGAAGAATAAGAGCTGCTTGTTCTTGTTTTTATTACTTCCAGCTTTAATAGAAGAATAAGAGCTGCTTGTTGTTGTTTTCACTACTTCCAGCTTTAATAGAAGAATAAGAGCTGCTTGTTGTTGTTTTCACTACTTCCAGCTTTAATAGAAGAATAAGAGCTGCTTGTTCTTGTTTTTATTACTTCCAGCTTTAATAGAAGAATAAGAGCTTCTTGTTCTTGTTTTTATTACTTCTAGCCTTAAGAGAAGAAAAAGAGCTGATTGTTCTTATTTGGACTACTTCCAGCTTTAATAGAAGAATAAGAGCTGCTTGTTGTTGTTTTTATTACTTCCAGCTTTAATAGAAGAATAAGAGCTGCTTGTTCTTGAATTTACTACTTCCAGTTTTAATAGAAGAATAAGAGCTGCTTGTTCTCGTTTTTATTATTTTCAGCTTTAATAGAAGAAAAAGAGCTGATTGTTCTTATTTGGACTACTTCCAGTTTTAATAGAAGAATAAGAGCTGCTTGTTGTTGTTTTTATTATTTTCAGCTTTAATAGAAGAATAAGAGCTGCTTGTTCTTGTTTTTACTTCTTCTAGCCTTAAGAGAAGATTAAGAACTGATAGTTCTTATTTCCACTACTTCCAGCTCTAATAGAAGAATAAGAGCTGCTTGTTCTTGTTTTTATTACTTTCTTTGTTTTTATTACTAAGAGCTGCTTGTTCTTTGAAAAGAATATTTTCTACAACTTTTTGGTTTAGTTAGATAAATAAGAGCAGAAATAAAAGCCATTTTCTTGATACCAAATCTATATATAAAAAAGTAACCACTTGTAACTATGCATAACCGTTTTTCCCATTGTGATTAACGCTGAAAGCGGAAATATATTTTTTTCCACTTTAGTTTTGAGTTGAGAGCTAAGAGAAAAGAGGAGAACCTATAGTCTTAGGACACTGAAACTATTTGAGACTATCACAGCTCTTTTCTTGATTAACTGGAATTGAAGATTTTTACTGATTCCAGTTTGAATAAGGAGTTTGGAGATGAAATGGAACCTAATCTATAACATTGATGCCATATATATAGATTAGTATGGATCTATTTCTTATGGATTTTGTTCTATTATCTGGTGACATATTTGCGGACGGACAAACATAGTCGTTCTAAAAGATTTCCAATACTTACGCAAAGGAAACCTCGAAGTCTAGAATAATCAAAACAATTAAAAAGGAATATTTATTTTAAAATGAAATTAGTAGATTTTATTTGTCTGTACATTCTTCGTAATCAAGGTACAGTGGGTTATTTCTTAACCCCTTTCCATTTAACCGTTCGTCTGCTATCTTCCGCCTATCTTCCAAGAAAAATCATTTTCATCAGCTACGCTTGATGCTCAACAACAATTCAGGGCCCAATTTTTAAGAAATGTCATTTTCATTATCAACTGTCCTTGGTGCTACACAACAATTCACACTCATCTTTCAAGAAACAAGTCATTTTCGTTATCAGTTGAGCTTGGTAATCCACAACAATATACCGTGTGACAACAAATTAACTAATCACTACAGTACGATGCTGTTTTAGTCTTGTTGCTGTTTCTACACCATAAATAAACGTGTGGTTTGTGTGATAACCTAGTGTGCTTTATTCAATAAACAGTATTTGTTCTACTGAGTGTCACAGAAATACACTTGGTTTTAAATTTTTGCTTTTGGAAGTTAAACTTATTGAATTATGGTGCTATAAGCCTTTTCTTAAACCATTATAGACCATTAAACCATTAATTCTTAAACCATTAATTTAGGGGCTATAAAATGTTTATTTCCGCTTTAACCGATGTTTTTCGTTATTCAACCAGGACCTGGTTCCTTAGTGATCGGTAGGCCGCGATGGCTCAGTGGTAGAGCGTTCACCTTTGGTGCATGGAGTTCTGGGTTTGGTCCCGGCTCGTGTGAAGTGAGCTTTGTGGTAGACAACCACCGTGTGCGTGGTTTCTTTCGGAGTTCTCCTGTTTCCATCACTTTCTTTATTCCACCATTTCATTCATTTCTCATCATCACCGTCTCTTTTAGTCTAGCCAGCATAATCGTGGGACATAAAACTGAAAGCTTTCATTTCATTTCATACTGATCGGTTAGCAGAGACTCTACTGTAATTTTAAACCTCTTTCTAAGAATACATTTTATAATCTCAGAAAGACTTCTGGTTTAGTAAGCCATGAAGTACTACTTAAAGATCTTTAAACATTTTCAGAATAAGAAGAAAATCTGTTGAATATATGGATCTGCACACGCACGTAGCCAACGGAGGGTCCGGAGCTCCCTTCGAAACCAGAAATGGAAAAAAATTAGGAAGGATGAAACAAACAGAAAAAACAAAATGAAGAATCAGCGTTAGAAACAGAAAGCTACAGCAAGCGTTTGGTTAGTTGCAATGAATGGATTAGATATTCTGGAAAAGTCGGGAAATTTTAAATTTTCAAAAAAGTTACGGAATTTTCAGAATTTCTGCTACTAGTCAGGGAAATTTCAAGCTTCCAAAAACAGTGCCGTTCTGTAACAGCGTGGACACTTATAATAATTTTTAGTCATCCCTTCTCTGCAGTATCAAACATGTTATTTGAGAAACAGTGTTCTATTGCTCCTTTAATTTGTCATTTAAAATAGACAGTAGTTGACGGAATAATAAAAACAAAAAAGTTATCTGGAAAGGAAGTTCTGTTAACATTTGATTCAACAGAGAAAGGAACGCAGATATTGTAAAATAATTTACAAGACATTATTGGATATGTACTTTTTATAATAGTTAAGGTGATAATATAAGGAAAATTGTTAAATTTAAATGAGCAGAGGAAGAAACGTAAATATTGTAAAATCTTTCTCAATTTTTTAAAAATATTTTTTACTTGAAATTTTAAAATAGTTTAGATTGATTGAGCCCCTGGTGCGATAACCACAGTATTTCATGTCACTCCCCCGCAATTACGAAATCCTGGTTAAACATACCAATATATATGTTGCCAATAACATAGTTTAGATTGATCGAACCCCTAATGTGGTAACCACAGTATTTCATGTCACGGACCACCCTATTACGAAATCCTGGCTACGTGCCTGATCTGCACGTCTCATGTCTCATAAACTTTAATAATAATAATAATAATAATAATAATAATAATAATAATAATAATAATAATAATAATAATAATAATAATAATAATAATAATAATAAAGTTTATGGCAGCAAAATCTCAAAGGATGGAAAATTGAAGGTGATAGACTAAAAATAAATTCTAATCACATTTAGCCATATTTTGCTTATAAGGTAAAGTAATGCACGAAAATATATGTATCATAGGTAGACAGCAAAAGTGTCGTTTCTTACAATGCCACTGCCATGAGCATACCGTTATTCTTAAATATTTAATAACTATCAAAATTCTTTTCTAAAATTGCTATGAATGTGTCTGCAAATTTCTGTGCAGAGGAGAGTCTGAAAGAATGCAGCTCTTTTTTTTTTTTTTTTTAACTTTTGTGATACTTTTTCCTCATTTACTCTCGTATCACGTCATTGTAGCGAGTGTAGATCGATGCTGGCTGAGACCATCAAGCCGTCCCGTACATCGTTTCAGCCTCCCTTCCTCTCCAAACCCGCCCCCCTCATTCACCACAAGACTCGTCTCTGACGTGGCGCTTGGGGACACGACATTCATTTCTTAAACTAGTTTTCCTCCGCCGTGCGCAAAAAAAAAAAAAAAAAAAACATGATTCTATTTCTATAGAGCATTATAAACTCCCCGAGCAAGACCAAAAAAAACACGACGTATCTAATACCAATAACGACGTTCCGTATGCAACAAGAGTCTTGTATTCACTGTTTTGTAGGATATACGATTGTCTTATTCGCTATTTTCAAAAGAAAACTATCGGCTTTGCGTATCTGTAAAAAAAAAAAAATATAACCACGAAACTGTAACATGCAGGTCTACGCCTTTGTGTCTGTTAGTCTAACATTCGTTTTAGTCAGTGCGGCTTTTGAGGGAAGTCATATTGCTGAAAATTAGCCTTTTATTGTTTCAAGGTAAGAGAATTAATATATGTTTTAATGCTTCAAGCAGTACACAAGAATTAGTACTTATTTTAAATTATTTTCCCTTAGCTTGTAGAGATAATATGCTAATTTTTAACAATGTGACTTACCTTAAGAGCCGCCTCTGTTTCTACTATCTGTTTGAGAATTGTAATATACTAGTTGTGCTGAGCAAGCAGAAACAACTGAAGGCGTAATTAGATTGAAGTGGTCTTCTGCCACATTTCACTCGTCATCCACAACCACTAGATGCATCTAGGGATGCGCACGAGACAAGATTTGTGGCTGTCTCGTCTCGAAAATGCGCTGTAAAAGTGATGTCTCGACTCGAAAATGTATATTTTACAATTGAAAGAGCCATGTCTCGACTCGAATATTGTCAGGAAAATCCTGTCTCGACTCGTCTCGTACGCATCCCTAGATGCATCCGACCCATTTTTCCTCTAGCATTGAACTTTGCAGTCGTTTTTCACAAATGTGCACCTTCTGGCTTGTCCCTCGACCTTTGAAGCTTTGTACCTTGTTATTCCCTAAGATAAATGAAATTGGATATTCCTAAGGTACTGGAAGTGACCAGAGTCCTGCTTACCAGTTGCCTACTGGTGGAAGCAGCCTTGCTAGCGAATCAAGGCCTACCATGCTCTGCAGGCATGATGCCTGAGCGTTGCAATGCAAATTCATCTCCAGCCCATGCTCGCCGTTACTCAGATTATCGGAATAAGTTCAAACAGGTTACCAAATCCTACGGTTTCACCACTGCTTTGCAAGGTCCAATCCAATTCCGGGAGTCCCAGACTGTTCAAAGGGATTGTTCATTTCCGGCCTCTCTATCGTTCAATAGCCACCGCCTTCCGCGTAAGCGTCTAGATACTCCCATATCTAATCCCAAACACCGTTTGAGATTGATTCCAGTCTCTCATCCTGTAGAGCTTCCAGCTTTCTCCCTTTTACTGGGATTGAAAACTTTTGCCCAGATGGCTATTATCGACACCTTTCCCTAGTCACTGTTCAATCCCCTTGCAGGCAGTAAACTGACATTCTCTTCTAGTAGGATCGTCCATGCAATACAAAACTTCTTCTAATTAGGGTAGAGGTATACCGTATATGACCAAAACCAATAGCCGATGTAGGTTGTCTATGTTTCAAGACATGACCATTTGAGAGATATGATTCTCCTGGTAGACTCATCCAAGCAATGCGGGACTTCCTCTCTTTTACGTGTTGAAGTTCCACGAACACGTTGAGATACTCGATATCTCCTCCCGGACCCAATAGTACTTGTAAGTCACCATTTGGGAGAAGGACCATAGTCACAACTTTGCTGTATGTTTTTACATGCTCACTTTTATTACTGTTAGTGTATACTAAGTGCAAATTTTAACATATTTGACAGTATAATTGCATGTATATTTCATGAATTTTAAATATATAAAAATCCGATATCTATATGACAATATTTTGGACTTATTATAATAATAGACAATTTATTTTCATTAGTCCAATTTACTACGACATCTATACAAAACTGCAGACTCTCCACATCATTATAATCTGTGATTTGCTTGTAGGATTTAATAATTATTAGCTGGGTACATAAAGATACTTATGTCATTAATTAATTCGAGTAAGATGTCGTGCATTAATAATAATAATAATAATAATAATAATAATAATAATAATAATAATAATAATAATAATAATATAATAATAAAGTCATTTAGATCATTGGAACTATGCTATTAATAGTGGCTATTGTAGTGATAAAACAGATCTAGGATTTACATGTATGATAAATATACATTTTTTTTAGCTTGATAAATACTGATTAACTTGACTTAAATTTTGTTATACAGGGTGTTTCAAAACAACACTGACAACGTTTGGAAGGTGATTCCTGACACCAAGATAAGACAAAAAGTATAGTCCAACCTGGGTTCACAAATGCTTCCTTTCGGAGTTATAGGCTCCGAAAACTAACATGAATACATGAAAAAATGAACTTTAAAGGTCCAGAGCTCCAAAACTATGGGATCTACAGTAGTCGGGTCAAGATTTCATTTCTGAGCTATTATGTGCCTTATCTAAATATCCAAGTTTCAGAATCCTGCAGTACTTTCGCAACAATTTTTGTAGAGGTAGTTTGTGAGCACTTCAAATTATAACCATACTCTCTCTATAAAGATTGTTGTCAGTATTTTAGGATTCTGAAACATGTATTTTTGAATAGCGTACGTATTAGTCACTAAGTGAAGTCTTAACCGTACTACAGTATGTCCCATAGTATTGGAGCTATGAATCATTAAAGTTCATTTTTTCATGTTTTCTGCAGCCTATAACTGTGAAGGAGCTATGAATCATTAAGGTTCATTTTTTTCATGTTTTCTGCAGCCTATAACTGTGAAAGGAAACATTTTTCACCCAGGTTGGTCTATACTTTTTGTCTTCTTATCTTAGTGTCAAGAATCACCTCCCAAACATTGTCGGTGTTGTTTTCAAACACCCTGTATTTTCCCGAATAATAATGTTTTCAGAGATTTAAGACACAATTGATTGTCCATATTTCTACGTTTAATAAATATTTATATATACAAAGATAAGTCATAAGTCTCCCAATATTTTCAATAACTGAAGCAGCAGGCGCGTGTATATAAGCTGTGATCGATCGTAAGTACAAGGCCAGGCTGGCTCAAGAGATAGTGTGTCTGCTGGTTGAAATGTTAGGCGTAAATTGGGTTGCATCTATTCAGGCGTTTGTGGTAGCAGTAAAAGTACAGACCCGACCAAATGGATTTATAGCAGTCTGGAGAGACATACCTTTGTTCCTGACTGTATATATAAAGCCATAAAGCCACTTGTTAGTATATATATATATATATATATATATATATATATATATATATATATATATATATATATATATATATATATATATATATATATAATCCTAGCCATGGTGATAAAACAATATACGGACTTTTAAATACTCTTAGATGACGCATTTTGTTTCAGGACAAACTGTTCACATTTAGCAAAAAGATTGTTTAATGGGTACTTTTTTTTTTAAATTCTATTTGAAGGCAAGACCTTCTCATATATCAAAGCATTTTATCCGTAAGAGTAACTAAAGAGCTTATCAAACAAAGTTGAGCGTTCACGTAGAAACAAAAAGAAAAAAAGAAAAGAAAGAAAAACATCTAACGTTGTGGTTACTTGTGTTACTATTTAGTTTCGCTCGTTATAACACGGATTCACTCATTTATCTATCTACTCCACAATGATTTTATTACAATTTATTTCACAATTAATAAAATACTCTGCCAATTTACTCGGGAATTATTAATAAATCAACAAAGAACAATATGACAAATAGGAAAGGGATCAACTAGGCCAATATTTGAATGTACCGTATCGACGTTTTACTACTGAAATAATGAGAAAGTTACAGGAAAACCCTCAGTCAAGATGACACTCCACTAGAATTGAATAGGGACTGGAATCGAGTTTCGGCAAAGCAATAATGTTAATTACTTCCACACATTCGGAAATTTTGATGAAAAAATTGCGTGTGTTTCATTTGAAAATTTCGAAATAGACTTAGTTCGTTCTTCGAGTTCTGGAGTTCGGTTCTTCATAACACAAAGGGAAAACCTACTTGTTTATTACGTCTAGTATTTTTTTCAGTGCATCAATTCTTGGTGTACTGTTTTCTTCGAGATTTAGGGTGATATGTTCGAATTCCTTGAAATTGAGAGAAGCATGTTTTAATTCTTTTAGATTTAAAGAGATATGTTCGAATTATTTGAGATTTAAAGTGTTATGTTCGAATAGTTTGACATTTTGAGTGGTATTTCGAATTCTCGGATTTTTAGACCAATAAGCTCTAATTCTTTAACCCTTATCCGGGCAACCGGGGCCTCCCAGGCCCAGTAGCTTCATTTTTCTAAAATTTCTCAATAACCATACATATTTCGAAGACATAAAATACTGAATTCTTCTATCTTTCGTCGAAGTTAAAATCATGAACATATCGAGTTGGTAAAGCTTTTTTTCTTTTTAATTTGAAAATCTTTTCCTGACGTAACCGGGAACTTTAGTGAAAAACCTGTCAAATATTAGATCAAATTGTCACATAATTATATATTGAACACGTGACTATTGTAACCTTTAGTCGGAACAGTATGCGGCAACAGACATTGAATTTTGAGTGTTCTGCACTTAAAATATATACTGGGCCTGACAGGCCCCGGTTGCCCGTTTACGTTACAAAAATGTCTAGATGGGATTTGCTATTCTGCTTGGTCGGCTTACAAAAGCGTGACACGAAGTTTCGCTACTTGACAAAAATATATACCGGTACATTCTAGACTAGTCTGAACAGTAAGTGACGATAGGCATTGATTTTGTGTATTCTGCACTTAAAATATATACTGGGCCTCACAGGCCCCGGTTGCCCGTTTACGTTACAAAAATGTCTTGCCCGGATAAGGGTTAAGATTGATGGTCGTATATTCCATTCGAACTCCTTGAGATTTGAAGTAATATGTTCGTTTATTTTCATCTCACGAAGCATGATAGAAGCCTGGCTAACTATGTTTCGAGATTCATTTCAAACATTTCAGCCATATTTTTGTGGTGATGAAATAGATAACTTTAGCCCATAACTTTTTTTAACCCTCACTACTCCATTAGGATATACATTTTAATGAAAGTGGCGTGACAAAATCTGGGTTGAATCAAGTGATAACTACGAATGTGTTTTTAAAAAATGTGAAACGATTCAGCCGTTTTCCCGTAATGATGAGACAGACAATGTCGATGTTATTTTCAAATATTGAGAAAAAATGTAGGAATTGCCCCTTTCTCCCCAGAAGCGCTGAGACACGTGTGCACTTTTTCAAAATAAAGAATTCATACTGTATTGATCTTGAGATACTCTATTTTTGACATAAATTTCGAATCCCCTCTTCCCTTTCGTATATGCATTTTATTCAAAGTGGTGTGACTAAGCGATTATCCCTTGTGGCTAAGCGATTATCTTGTGCACGCTCGGCATGGGAGATCCGGGTTCGACTCCTTCCGGAAGCTCAGTGATTCGGATTCCATTAAGTTGTAGGTCCACGTCTCATTTAACCTTGCTGCGGGACGCTAAACCCTAAATCAAATCAAAGTAAGACGACAAAAGCCCAGCTCACAAGGGACATCACCCAATTGTCCGGCTCCGATTTCAACGATTTTTTCCTGATAGAGGACATGTATGCATTATTTGTGATAAAAGAAATTTTTGCCATGGTACATGTTTTCTATTTTTAATAATTTTTAAGAGTTGTGATGTGGTTATTAGATATTACTGCAGAAGTCCCTTACGACCCTTTGTAAATGGAGTGTCAATGAAAGAACAACCATGTAGATACATATAAGGCCTAGGGGGAAGTCGTATGGTAGGCATGACCTTGACGGCAGCCATCTTGAAATCCGCCAGTTTGAATTAAGGTCAAATTTTTAAAATGGAAATAGGGTAATATGATACATAATTTCGGGCTAGAATTTAATCAGGAAGACAAAGGTGAAGTTAGTTTTAAGATATGCCCATTTGGGGAAAAGTTACAGGCATATTCATTGTTTATACTTACTATGTTCTTAAGTTCCTTACCTCCGCTTCTAACCCGTGTATTAATGATAAAAGCTTTGGTAATACATATTATGCCTAGAGGGAAGTGGTATGGTAAGGGTAACCTTCACGGCAGCCATCTTGAAATCCGCTATTTTGAATTAAAGTGAAGTTTTCAAAAATGAAAACCATAGCATATGACACCTCATTTTAATAGCAAATTTTCCCAAAAAGCCAATGGTATGCTTATTTTTGTTCTATAGTTAACCATTATGAATTTAGGACTGGTTCTATTGTGCATCAAACGTCCATTATTCGATATTTCAAATTGGCAATACACCTAATTTTCACCACATGTTTTAACTGGTACTTTGCAATTTTTGCCATGGCTCATGGTTTCTAAATTTATTACATTTTTTAAGAGTTGCGATTTGTCAGTTCATGAATAGTGTTGGGATAAGCATCCAGCAATCTATCTGAATTTTGAAGACTTGCAATGTAGTTATTTATTTCCTATACTTCCCCTTCAAAAATTCGTTTGGTGACATGAATCATCGCACAACGAAACAACTCCAACTTTGCATCCAGGTAATACCAAATACGTAGCTTGTGATGGATAGTAGATGAGACGAGAAATCAAATGAAAATTCATTTCAGAAAGGAAAATGAAATATGATTGTTGTGTAAATGAATGGTCTTTTGTTTTGTTTTATATTTATTTCTTTATTGTTTATTTATTTATTTTCTATGGCAATTTTTTTTAGCTAGTGAGACAAAAATGTCATTCGTTTTCTAGCGATTGTTATCGAAGGTTTATGTTTGTAAGATTTATAATCAGTTTTGATCGGGAACTCGAAGTTACACATCTTTATAAACAAGTTACCTGTTTTCATATTATGTTTATGGTACAAACAGCGTGTTGGAAACAGTCATATTATGCCTCTTTGATATTTTCTAGCATTGCTGCTGTTCCATTAAATTTGTATTTATTGAAAATATTTTGTTTGTCATTTGCGCAACATGTAGGCTACATTTCCTGATAATTTTGTATTCATATAACAACAATTTGTTATAATTTCATTTGCATTTCTTTACTTCACATAGGTCCATAGGCTTCTCATAATTACATTACAAGTCTTCAAAATTCAGATAGATTGCTGGATGCTTGTCCCAACATTATTCATGAACTGACAAATCGCAACTCTTAAAAATGTAATACATTTAGAAAACATGAGCCATGGCAACAATTGCAAAGTACCAGTTAAAACATGTGATGAAAATTAGAAGTATTGCCGATTTGAAAGATCGAATAATGGACATTTGGTGCACATTAGAAGCAATCCTGAATTCATACTGATTAACTATAGAACAAAAATAAGCATACCATTGGCTTTTTAGGAAAATTTGCTATTAAAATGAGGTGTCATATGTTATGGTTTTCATTTTTGAAAACTTCACTTTAATTCAAAATAGCGGATTTCAAGATGGCTGCCGTGAAGGTTACCCTTACCATACCACTTCCCTCTAGGCATAATATGTATTACCAAAGCTTTTATCCGCTTATTATCATTAATACACGCGTTAGAAGCGGAAGTAAGGGACTTAAGCACATAATACACTATGTGATCAAAAGTATCCGAACACCTGGCTGAAAATTACTTACAAGTTCCTGGTGTCATCCATCGGTACTGCTGGAATTCAATATGGTGTTGGCCCACCTTTAGCCTTCATGACAGCTTCCACTCTCGCAGGCATACTTTCAATCAGGTGCTGGAAAGTTTCTTGGGGAATGGCAGCCCATTCTTCACAGAGTGCTGAACTGAGGAGAGGTATCCATGTATTTCGGTGGCCTGGTACGAAGTCGGCGTTCCAAAGCATTCCAAAGGTGTTCTATAGGATTCAAGTCAGAACTCTGTGCAGGCCAGTCCATTACAGGGATGTTATGATTGTGTAACCACTCCGTCACAGGGCATGCAGTATGAACAGGTGCTCGATCATGTTGAAAGATGCAATCGCCATCCCCAATTGCTCTTCAACAGTGGGAAGCAAGAAGGCGCTTAAAACATTAATGTAGCCCTACGCTATGAGAGTGCCGCGCAAAACAACAAGGGGTGCAAGCCCCCTCCAAGAAAAACACGACCACACCATAACACCTCCACCTCCGAATTTTACTGTTGGCACTGTACACGGTGACAGCTGACGTTTACCGGTCATTCGCCATACCCACACCCTGCCATCGGATCGCCACATTGTGTACCGTGATTCGTCACTCTACACAACGTTTTTTTACTGTTCAATCGTCCAATGTTTACGCTCCTTACACCAAGCGAGACGTCATTTGGCATTTACCTGCGTGATGTGTGGCTATATGAGCAGCCACTCGACCGTGAAATCCAAATTTTCTCACCTCACGCCTAACTGTCATAGTATTTGGTTGTGGATCCTGA
The DNA here is from genome assembly GCF_964235325.1 of Thermobia domestica. Taxonomy (NCBI): domain Eukaryota; kingdom Metazoa; phylum Arthropoda; class Insecta; order Zygentoma; family Lepismatidae; genus Thermobia; species Thermobia domestica. The sequence continues at coordinate 57,928,068 of NC_137466.1, read as the reverse complement.
TGCAGTTTGGAATTCCTGTGTGATGGTCTAAATAGATGTCTGCCTATTACACTTTACGACCCTCTTCAACTGTCGGCGGTCTCTGTCAGTCACAGACGAGGTCGGCCTGTACACTTTTGTGCTATACGTGTCCTTTCACGTTTCCACTTCACTATCACATCAGACACAGTGAACCTAGGGATGTTTAGGAGTGTGGAAATCTCGCATACTGACTTCTGACACAAGTGACACCCAATCACCTGACCAGTCCGTGAGTTCCGCAGAGCGCCCCATTCTGCTTTCTCATGATGTCTAATGACTACTGAGGTTGCTGATAATGAGTACCTGGCAGTAGGTGGCAGAACAATGCACCTAATATGAAAAACGTATGTTTTTGAGGGTGTCCGGATACTTTTGATCACATAGTATATATATATATATATATTTCATAATTTATATTAGATTAATAATTAGATTAATATATATATTTTCTTTTCTAGCTAATACTATTACAGTCTATAAGTTCGTAGACTGGACACAGTGTGACGCTAGTGGTGAACTACAGGTGATAAATGATATCCTGGAGGAAGCAGTGGAAGTTCATCTCTCGAATCAGGAAGAGGCAGGTCTATGCATAAAGTGTAAACAGACGTACTGTTTCTATTGTGAAAGGAGTTGATTGCGCCGCGGCGGACTTGAAGAATGTCGCAGTGTGAGCAAGGGGGAAATATCAAGCCATCTTCTGCCAAAAGCTAGGCAAACCCGCTTCAGGAATGTTGCGGATAATCAGGCAAGTGTAGAGTGACAATGCCCTGGGTCACAGTGCAGTGTTTAAGTGACTAACGGTTTACGGAGGAGAGAAACAATTTAGAGGATTATGAACCAGTAAGTCGGCCAACAATAATCCGAACAGAACGCAAGATCGAAGAGCTTGCAATGGTTTTATGCGCTAACCGAAACCATTTGGCAGATGACTTTAACGAATGACTTGAACATGTCCCGTGTCACCCAGCACCATGTCCCACGCATTCTGGCACAAGACTAACGATCACAAGTGCTGATGCTGATGCGACGTTCCTGAACCGGAAAATATGAGATGAATCATGGTGTCACCTCTACGATCGTCAACTTACGAGACAATCAGCCACTAGAAATCGTTGTCATCTGCACAACGCAAAAATCCGAGACAAGACAGGTCAAAAGATAAAATGGTACTTGAACTATTTTGAAAGTCAGTGTGGACCTGCGTAATTGTCTGTGTGTGTGTGCGGATGTTCACATGGAGCACAGCAACCATGGGCTCTACTGGTTGCCTATATTCTGGGTACCGGTCCACGAATTTATTGACTGTACTAGTATATCAAGAAACGCACAACCACCTATTTGGTTATTTTAAGTGAATAATCTAGATACCGTATTTTGTGTCTCTGACCGTATTTTGTATCTCTACGGTATTCCAAGATATGGACATCTTAATATAATAATTACAACCCCTCGATCTTTATATTCCCTCGGTTTTTCTTTCCATTACGTCAAAAATCAAAATCTGTACAACATGTACTTAATTATTTTAAATATGATGACCAAGTGCCAAATTTCATTTCTATCTTTAATAGATTCGGAGATATGGACATGTTATTCTAATAATTACTTTCCCTATTCTTACTCCCTCTCCCCCACACTTCACCTTTCTCGTAGAATTTCTAAAAAATCTTTCTTAGTTGATATCTTATATCACAAATCCTGTGATTTGCCTAAATTTCAGATTTCTAGCTTAATCAGTTTAGTTTAAATATTGTATATAGAGATCTCTAAATGTGAATTTACATATGTCGAACTACGTAACTAGGAACTCGAATCAATTTTGGATATAGAAAGGATGTGTGGTTATATAAAATATCGCGTCCGCATCCGTACCGAATCCGCAATAATTCTATTTGTATCCGCAACCGCATTTGCAGACATTAAAATTACAGATATACTTATAAAACTGTTTTTTTTTTAAACAATTACAATTTCAAAAATAGTTCCTAGTTTAACAATTGTAAATACCTCATTTACTGCTAGGTAGGCAGTTTCGTGAATCTTATACAGTGGGACCTCGATAAATCGAAGGTGAAGGGAATAGATATAAATTCGAGTTATCGAGATTTTCGGGTAATCAAGGTTCCAGTTTTCAAGGTGGTCACAACAAAAATGCGAGTTACCAAGGTTCTACGTTCGTTTGTTTGTTTAACCTCTATAAGTGTAAGTTGTGAAAGCTCCTTGAATTACATAAGATGACCTCACAATAGACCAGCCTGGATTGGTTTGCAAAAGAAAGATTTATTGACCTAGAAACAGGTGGAGGGGCCCTTTCATGTCTAGACATGAGTACATGAATTACAAGACACATCTCCATGCCGTAAGCGTCGGTCCACCACCGATGGGCAACTAAAGATATCTCGCCAAAAATTGGCAGCCCTTCAGCGACGATCCACGGTGGCCCCACTTCCGTTTTGAAAATTATACCACCATAGGCAGAGACGCGACGAAACGTCAATGAACAACAAAACTACTCCCCCAAAATATGTTAAATCACCTATATGCGTAATTTGTTTACATTAAGGAAAGTTTGAAAAACACTTAAAAAAAGTTTAAAAAAGTGTCCCAGGGTGGGCGAGAACCACCAACCTTTGGATTAATAGGCGAGTACTCTTCCACGGGCCACGGAGGCGATGAAGAAAAAGTCGCTTGTAGAGGCATAAAACGTTGAGGTATTTTTAATTTGCCTAATCAGAGTGATCCTGTAACCATGTATATTTGACGATAACCGTTTGAGATCAGATAAAGTCCGTTCGCCATGTAATTTTATAACAAAATGATGCGCGTCTATTTACTTTATTTCATGGTTCTCTCATATTCACTTTCAAATGATCGGCTACAGTTGCCATCTAATTTCATACAATTATACGCACTCATTTCAAGATTTTTCACTTCATGATGTAGAGCCAGCGGTTACTCTTGACCCCCGTAGCTCACTTTAGGAACAATTCATCAGGAAAAATAATATATAATAATAACCGCATGCACATGACTGGCGATACTTCGTGTTGGTCCCTTCGCGATTCTTCACGACAAATCGAAGAAGCCCGGACCAAAATGGAGTCCTCGCTGCTATGCGGTGGTAACTTCAATACCCCGACTCTAGATATCTCTTTCGACTCGACGAAACCCTGCCGCCAGTGGCACACTAGCGGCAGTCCTTCGACGCGTCGCTATAGCGACGATCGACATTTAGCGGCAAGTGGGTCACTAGGTGCTGGCGACGTTTACGGCATGGGGATTAGCAACAATCACAGGACTAGCAACAATGACAATTACAAGCTTCGTTTTATCGAGATCACATCAAGAGAAATTCAACTTATAAAGATAAACTTCGACTTGATAGAGGTTTGCAGATACGGAGTTACCGCGGTTTTTAAATATGATTATAAAACCCTTAACATTCGACTTAAGGATGCTGTAGTTTTTTAAATATTCATATTACAGAGACTATTTTAACATTGAGTGTTATGCAGAGTTAAGGAAATGTGGAAAAATTCGAGTTATCATTGAATTCGAGCTATCGAGATCTAACTGAATATTGATAGTATTGAATGTTTAGCTTCAATTCTCTCTCTTTCTTCTGGTTTGGTTTGATTTAGTTTAATGTCCCATGGCTATTCCTGCGAAGCTAAAGGAGACGTGGACCTACTGACTATAGTGGAATCCGAACCACTTTGGTCGTTCAGCTGTACCTCCATCTGGAATCGAACCCGGGACCACGCGAACCGAAGTTAAGCGTTCTAGACACTAGACCAAGCGGGGGTTCTCTCTCTTTCTATTGTAAGTCAATTACGCTAAATAGATTTCATACAAACCGAACAAGAGAATTATCAAACTGGTAATACTATATTTGTCATTTTATTTTACAGCAATTTGTTTATCTTTGTTTTTCCTAACTCGACATATATACAGTAAGTGTCTTTGCTCAGAACACTAATCAATATGGATATTAAAGACCCTTCAGAACGAAGAACAAATCACCTTACATAAGGGGCCGCGGTGGCTCAGTATCGTATTTGGCAAATGTTCTACGTACCTATGCCTCAAATGATAGGGAAACAAATACAAAGTTAATATTGTTGGGTTGTATTAAAACATCAGGTCTTTAGAGTGAAATATGAGGTAGTGTGTTGTTTACGTTTACAAGGTGGCCTCAGATTACTCAATGTACTGCACAAGGCAGTCAGTCTCTATGTTATTCGTTCGTTGACCTTGTATCGCGACACGGCTGTTAGTGTAACTCAATAACTGTTGCATTACATAATCGCACAGATAGATAAGAGTCTTCCTTTATCACCTTTTAATCTACCTCACAGTTGTAAGTATTTAGACACTATTATTTGCGATTATGTATATCTTGCTTAGCAATTTGATTTGCAAAGTTTAAGTAGTAAACACCTGTATGCTTTACAAATGAACAACTTGTATGTCATATTTAAAATTATGTTTGATGACTGCTCGTGTATTTGGCCCAATATCTGGGCAAATATCACTGACAAAACATTGTGTGTCACTAGTAAATCATTTTGGTATATACAATAAATCATTTTGGTTACGTACAATAAATGTTGATTTAAAACAAGAAGTGGTAGAGCGTTCACCTCTGGTGCTTGGGGTTCCTGGTTCGATCCCAGCTCGCTCCAAGTGAACTTTGTGGTGGACAAACACTATGTGCATGGGTTTCCTCGGATTCTCCCGTTTCCTCCCACTTTCTTCATTCCTCCATTTTACTCATTTCTCATCATCACCGTTTCATTTAGCCTAGCCGGCATAAGCGTGGGACGTAAAACTAAAAAAATTCATTTCATTTTTCAGACTTCACATAAATTGCTAAAAAATTAGATTAGCACCTTATATTGATTATAGAATTAAAAAACAGAGAAAAAGATAAAAATTAATAATGAAACTCAATTTTATTATGGCGGTTATTTCTCCAATAGAGTAGATTTATGCGCCTTTGGCGGGGAGAGCTGGGTTTGATTCCGGGCGGGAGCTCATGTGGTTCGGATTCCACGTTAATCAGTAGGTCCCGTCTCATAAGCATCGTTACTGAAAGGGACGTTAAACTCAGAATCAACTCAACTCCGATAAGGTAGAAACGTCTCATTTAAAGATGTACATAAATAAATGTTAAATAATTAACATTTAGGAGATGAATCACTAAAATTCTCATCTCTTCACGAATTTCCCAAAAGGGTGAAAACACATGCTCACATAATACATGGTATTTTATTTTAGCTGTACGGAACAATCGCTGACTACTACCTGACTTACCTTTCCGCTAAACGTAACGTAAAATATGACAAAATATACAATATAAAAAACTTCACTTCCCGAAGAGACGGCAAATTCGCAGGGTTGCAATTAGGGAGGAGTAAGCAGCGCTTATACCGGGCGCGTAAAAGAGCAATAAATATTCATATCTATGTATCTAGCTAGCTAGCTATCTACCTATTTATCTATCTGTAAATTGGGAGTGTTGAATTTCGTGCTTGCCCGGGTGACACAAACCTTATGTGTGAGTAGTCGTTCTTTCAGAAAAAAATGTTCCGAGGGGGGCACACTTACTGTTAGTATTTCGGAGCGGGGCACTGCTGGTACTACTCTATTTATTTTTATATTATAAACGTATTATTTTGGTCTCCTCCGGGGAACACTATTAGAGCTCCGGGGGACAGTGTCTCCCCAAAAACATGTCTGAAAGAAACACTGTTTGTGAGCCTGCGTAATCGTTCGAGAAAAACAGTGACAGAAACCAATCTAATGAATCAACAATAACATACAATGTGCAACAACTTATTCTCTATCTAGCGTAGCCGATGGCACCGTAAGAGCGAAAGTATTAAAATACAAGCCTTAATCATTCAACCACCGAAGACAGTAAATCGAATGCAACGTAACTAATTGTTTATTGGTGCAGATTGAGAAAACGAGGTCAATTTGAACATTCATTTACAGTGCTCTTCTTGCTTTAATGCATTTTAGTGTCCTTTCTTTGGTGCGTGTCGTAATGATATAGATCGATGTATGCGAACTGATATGCCGTAAACTGATTAATCATTTAAAAAACACGCACCAAACTGTGCTAGGTGGTTACTATGAGCAAAAAAATTATATCTATTCTGATAGTATATCTTTTACAAACATTACTCTTCCTTTGTGTACTAACAGATTTTACTTATTAAATTTCCAAAATTTAACTTTCCCAACTCTTATTCTCACTTCTTTTCTGAATAATACAGTCCATGGCTACACCCAAACATTAGCAATTCAGTATAAAGTATTTAGGAATCATATCTGACTCCAAGCTTAACTGAAAATCGCACTTTTCAAATACTAAAGAAATAACAACCAACAGATTAAAACTTTTGAAACTGTTTACCTACATCCTGTTGGGTATTACAATTTGGTAACTTCATTTACATCAAAGGGCAGTGTCTTAACACATGACATACCGATTGGGTCAATATAGACAGCAACTTTTATTATAGCATGCTCCAAATTTCGGAAAGTCATGTTTAAACCATCATCATCATCATCATCATAGATATAAGGATTTTATGTTTTAATTCCGTGCATCAACTGTAGACTCTCTAGAGGTTCACTACTCTAAATGATTGAATACCAAAGTCTGTCCTTTGGTATGGAGGATGTGCGATCTCCAACACACAGTTTGCCTTTCGATCACGCGAATCTTCTTTTTTGGATTGGAAAAAGACGGCCCTCGTATACGTTTTTTATGAATCCTCGATTTTTCATTATAACTCAAATTTCTTTAGGACTCTTATAAACTCCTATAATGCTAAGGTGATCGTAATTATTCTATTCTTCCTAAAATTCTTTTTTTATGTACGTGTGTGGGCTATGGACAGTGACTTACAGAGTCAGAAGATCCATAACCATCTCAGTAACCTGGTCTGTTTTAACTTTAAAAAGAACTGGATATATCTTAAATATTTATATCCACTAAAACTATTTTATAGGTAGTTTCTGCAACTGAAGTGCAGTTCGTATATAAAGGATACCGCCTTCTACATATGGTGGCTCATGCCATCTCATCGTCAGCGGAAAACTTGCGAAAAACTCCCTTAATAACTAAATGGTCAACCGGAATCCTCATTTCAAATAATTGACATCCGCTTTTCAAACCCACGGGTGTCTTAGTTGCCACAGTTGTAAGCGCTGTCCTTTTAGTTAGTAATTAGCAAAATGTGAAGGCCTAGGAGGCCATAGTATTGGGAATAGGAAGAAAGAACAAACACAGTGAGTGCTAAGATATACCAACCCCACAAATGTGGTCAAAAGACGGATGGGGGAAAGAAAGGATACGGTTGTAAAATTCAGTATGCAAACTTCAAAGACATTTGCCGAACCGCACTTCTATTGAGTGAACACACTATACGTATGACATGATCTTTTGACGTGATATCGTATTTGTTTTTCTTAAATTTAAAGCGTTATTTACAAAGCATTATACACGGAGCATTTTTTTTTAAAATTACAACAGCCCGATCGAGACAAACATTGATTTACATTCACGGCCTTGAAAATGAAACCAGTTCAATATTTTAAGCTGGTTGGTGAGAACTATTCTTGCTTCAACTAAAAGAGGTGTATCGGGAAAATTATGCAAGGCAATTGAATGAACTTATTCAATTGTTACAAAGCTACATCCAGTGTCGGATTTTGATTTGATGGCTCCCTAAGCTATTGAAAGGGGCCCCTTATACGTCAAGCTTTAGAGGCTCTTTATACGTCAAGTTTCCTTTTTCAGCGACAAAATGTAGCTGTTTTTTAGGTTTGGATATATGCTATATATAGGGGCACGAGTTTTTCGCACAAAGAGTTTGAAAATTTCGCGTTTTGTCGCATTTTCCAAATAAAGTTTCGCATTTCTTTTATCTCTTATGGAAAAGATATTCCCTAACAGTTTTATAACTGTTCCTTATATTCATAGATCACTACAAAAATAAAGTAGTAATTACCTAAAAACAAAATACACTGAATATTTCACTTGGCATTATAAATTTCACTTATAGAAAATTCCAACTAAAGGAAAATCAGTAACTAAACTTACTATGAGTAGGAAAGTTTTGTGATGCTGACGCGCAACATGTTCTCTATAGCTGTGTCCGAATACCCAAAATGCATCATTCATGCCACGTTCTACCGTTCCATTAGCAGAAAGCTGGCGTTTTTTTTTAAATTAATGAAAACATACTTTTAAAATTTCGCTTTATTTCGATTTATTTCGCGTTAGAAATTTCCCACAATACTAGCAGTTTCGCGTTTTATCGTGCAACGGAAATCAATGAAAATATACACAGAATATCATAAAACGTCAAGAAACTGAAAATTACTTAATTCTGACCCATTTCGTTTTATCGCCCATTGCGAAAAACTCGTACCTCTAGCTATATGCTAATTATTGACCTAATGAATATCTAAATGGGAACAAGGGTCCATTACAAGCAGGGCTGGGAAACGGGGGCTCTATTATAAGCGAGGCTGGATAACAGGGTCCTTATTATAAGTGGCGCTGAGAAATAAAGCCCAATTACTTGCTTCATAAAAGCCTAGTATAATAGATAACAATACAAAACACCATTGCTGTATGTGCGTTTTATCTTATTTACATTTTCTTGTTATTTGGAAATTACATTACAATCAGTTTTTTTAAAATTTATTTGGACTCCCAAGCGAGTGGGGCCCTAAGTTATAGTTCGTTTAGCTTATACGTAAATCCGGTACTGGCTGTATCATAGAAATTACCAATCGTACATATCTTGGAAATTACCAATTGGTTTTAAGGCGCCAAATTAGTGAACAGGGGTTTAGAAGAAGTGTTCTAATTGAACTATTTTTCCAAATGAGATTTGAACAAGTTATCTAAAAAAAATATAAACTAAAACACTTAAGACAATAAAATAAAAGAGGAATTAACAATGTATGAAAAAATTGAAAACCAAAATAAGCTGGAAACAATATTGTAGTAACCAAAAAGAAAAGAAAAGAAAAGAAAAGAAAGAAAAGAAAAGAAAGGAAGAAAAACGGCACAGGAGTAGTAGAATTTTTAAAAAAGAGATCATTTTGTAACGTATTAGGTTATACGTAGTACTACGTCATAAGGCACAGAGCCAAAAGAAGAACACATACAGACACTAGAGAAAGACAGACATTTCACAGACATTATATATACATACAAAGAATAGAGAAGTTATGGATTTGTTTGTTTGTGTGTGTGTGCGTGTGCCTGAAGAAGAGAGAGTAGTGAATCGAAAATTTCGCTGTGATTGAATTTCCTGGAGGCATTGATTTCTCATTTTCATGAATTCTGCTCTCGTTTTATTTCTTACAATCTTTTCTCTCTGTCTCCCTCTCTTTAATTCTTCCTCATTCACTCCCTTTTCGTTCGTTTCACCCTGTTTTCTCCTTCTTCAGTGCTGTCTCTGTGTGTGTGTGTGTGTGTGTCGCGCGGGGGATGACAAAAAAAATAATAATAAAAATGTACGATCCCTCCTTCTTTTTGACTCACTCAGTTCGTTGTGCTTTTGCTCTTAAGCTTGAGCTTGAAGTTGGGTTGGTTTGGTTGGAAAGCTTGGACCTTATCCAAAAAACTCTTCCAATATAAGCCATCCATTGCCTCCTCTGTGGACCCCACATAATACTTTGTCCCCCCAGTCTCCACAGACCAAGCCTCATCTGCTGCTTCGTTTTCTTCTTCCAAAATATATTGTGACACAATAATTTCTTCTTTCCGAAGATATATATATATATATATATATATATATATATATATATATATATATATATATATATATATATATATATAAAAGCGTTTTTTACATTCTTAATTCGAGCAAGTTGTTAATATCTTTTATAAATCTTTATATTCAGCTATTCTTAGCCTTTTTTTTTTTTTTTTGAGAATTGATTGTAGTTATTGTTTAAAATAAGTATGTTGCAAATATTGGGTGTTTCGTAAGCTCAGGAATTGATTTAACACAACCATATTAACCGTCTTCAAATTCTTCTTTAACTAGCTATATTTTTTGAATTTTGAAGTACAAAGTGACAATTAATTAATGATCACATTTACCTTGCCAATTTTGTGGTACTAATTGTTTTTTGTGTTTCTTTTTAGATTAAAGCGCAACCTTGCAAAATTTCATGGTGTAACGTGGAAAGGTGGAATCCAGAAGAGCGAGCAGCCATAATGGATTGTTATTTCGTTATCAATTACTTAGAGACTGCTCATAGGTTTGTTTGCAACTGTTCAAAAAAAGTTTTGCGCTGGGTTTGGTGTTTGTGTATGTAACTCCTTCTCGGAAATAAGTTCTGCGATATGTTGAGTCCCATAGAAACAGAAGCAGTGTAATGGATGCTAAACGTACTTGTAGGTGTAGATCTGTACGAAATGAAGAAACCGCAGAAAGGTGAGAGAAAATGATGTTACTGGAAATATTAACTTTAATCGTTGCAGACAAGTCCTTAGAGATTTTTTTTTATTTCTGAGTTACAACGTCGGAACCTCAATGTTATTAACATGTTCTTTAAGCATGACGATGCGAGTCGCACGGGTCTTGAAACATATCAATTACTGCAACAAGCATTTCCCAATTATGTGATTTCTCGCTTTGGTCATATTGAATGGCCTCCCGTTCCCCAGACTTAACTGCTCTAGATCATTTTCATGGGGATTTTTAAAATCTAATGTTTATGTGAATAAACAAAGCAACGTAGAGGATCTGAACGCTGTCATAAGAAATGAAATTCACTTGATAATCAATTAAAGACTTGCAAAAGTTAGGATGTCGTGGTAGTTCGTTGTCAGAAATGAATATATGGGAGGATACCTAAAATCTGTAATTTTCAAAACATAGGCAATGTATGTTAATGTCCTGTATTTCATATATATATATATATAGTGGCGGATCCAGGATATGATCAAGGGAGGGGCTAAACCATAATTTGCCGTTTTATCCAGTGTAAAGCTGAATTGAAGCCCATTTTATCCACAGTAAACCTGAGCGTCAAGGGGGGGACTATAGCCCCTTAGCCCCCCTTGGATCGCCCTTGTATATATATATATATATATATATATATAATACTATTTACTACCTCAATTTTGTAGCTGAAAGTTGCACACGAATTAAGTTGAGTTGAGTTGAGTTGATTTTAAGTTTAACGTCCCGTTCAGCAGCGAGGCTATATGAGACGTGGACCTACTGATTAACGTGGAATCCCAACCACATGAGCTCACGCCGGGAATCGAACCCGGGTCTCCCACGCTAAAGGCGCATACGCTAACCGCTTAGCCACGGAGGAGCTCAACACACTAATTAAATCATGCTAAATATAATGAAGTCATTAATTAATTGTCATCCTGTACTTGATAGAATTGAAGATTAAGGTTGTACGTTATATAATGGTTCATACAAGCACAAGCAGAAAAAAATAGCAACACCACTTCTGCTGTGGATTTTATTTGGAGTCAAGACGAGAATTATATTTTCAAATTCGGTCAGTGAAGAGAAAAAAAGACAATTTCTAGTAGTATATCCAACTCTTAGATCTTACACATTGTTTTTAGCGTTACATAATAAATAGTATAAAAGTTATGAATTGATGAAGAGTTGTACTAAGATAACGAAGAGTATTTATCAACATTTAGAGATCCACAGCCATAATTAATATTTATTTAAATTGTCGTTTTATCACACTATTCGTGGATCTCTCGTGATACGGAAGGGTTCTGGTAACTTTTAAATGAAGTTTTAACCCTTAACACACCAAGCGGAGTCCTCTAGGGACCCTAGAGGGTGATATTTGGTAATACTGCTGCAACTATAAGAACCAATTTATTCTTGACTTTTATATGTGCCCTGCATCCTTTTGCAATATCTGCTACATAATCAGATCAATGATACGTTCGTTAAAAAAAAGTGCACACAAAAAAGTTGAGAAATTAAAATAATACTTGGGGTCCCTAGAAGACCCCAGCTTGGTAAACAATGTTCACGATTTAGGCTTGGTGCGGTAAGGGTTAAAAGAGAATCAGGACGTAAATTTTACACATAAATTTACAATATGAGACGTTAAAAAATTGAGACGAGACGAGGAATCTTATTGGTCGTTTCCTGAGAAACACTAGCTCAGGTATTGTCATATTGATGTGAATCAATTTGCTCATCAATAAATCTTGTGGATCGATCAAAATACACGGGACGGTTTTTGCTGTTAGCAACCTGCTTCATATAGTTCAACAGACTTCTTTTTAGTTGAATAAAGGGTGGGTGAGAACTTCGCCACGAAAATGCCATTCATTTTTTATCTTCTAAACGAATTAGGGGAGAAGGACCAAATTTATACTATGCATAAAGTAGTCATTGTAGATTATGAGGAAAATAATATAAACACTGTGCTACTCATACTTATGCCGTAGTATTAAACATACGAATAAAGAAATGTGACGAACTTCCCATCACATGCTGGGAAATTCGCCATATAACCTATATTTCATGTTATCATCACTTTGAGTGTATGTAGATCTACATACAAAAGCAGAAGCCAAAAGGAAAGCGTAAAAGAGCCAGAATTACCATAGAAGATAAAAAGCTACTGAAAAATTCAGTACAAGCATATATAATTACCATGTTTCAAAGGATATAATTGAAACGTATTACAAAGGTAAGCGTACATCTACTAGTGTATACGACCTTAACAAATGCACTTTTAATCAGATTCTAAATCGAAACCATGTGCGTCAACATTATTGCACATTGTACATGTTTTATTCAACGTTTGTCGCAGTCCGCATGAAACCAACTTAGCCAGACCAAGCATTGGTACCAATCCGCATTTTTACGTTTGGGATTCAAGTAATCCTCTCCACGGCCACCACAAAATGTTGATTTGATCTAAACATCAGTACACGTTATAACTACATATTAGCACCGTATTTACTACATTCTTAAGGAAAGTCTTTGTTGCATTAAATACTATTTTAATGAATTAACTATCTTTAGAATATGGACTCCGTGAGCATCTCGTCCAAGCTCACGATATTATAATTGATTTGAAGGCGGATTATAATTATTTAACGATATAAAATCTTTATCCACAACAAAGCTACATTAAAAAAAAAAACTTGTTTAAATTTAAGGAAACGTTCCTTGTTTGTGAACAGAGAACATCTTTTCTAAGAAACAAGAGTTTGAAATTTTCATTCATTAGAAATGAAAGACAGTACAGGAGATTATGAGTAGTAGTGGCCCGCGTATATTGAGCCGAGTCGGCAAAAATTTCTCGATTCTGATTGGCTGAGAGAGGTCACGTGACGTTAGGCCCCGCCCACGCGGGAAATTCAAATTTTCAGGTCACGTGGTATGACGTCATGAGTCACCCTGCGGGGAAATCCCTCACTAATTTGTTCCCTTTTAAGGGTAAGATGTGTGATTCTGATTGGTTGACAAATGTCACATGATCTTAGACCCTGCGATATTTGAAAATTCGTCCCCTTTTACGGGTAAGATGAATCCTTTTGGTACCCCAATGCTGATTGGTTGATAGAGGTCACGTGATCTTAAGCCCTGGGATTTTTAAAATTCGATCCCTTTTTATGGGTAAGATGAGTCCTTTGGTACCTCGATGCTGATTGGCCGACAGAGGTCACATGCTCTTAGACCCGCCACACACCCCATGAGTGAAATATAGAGCGATATGTCGGTGATCACCCTAGACCTGTATTTTAGAATTTTGTTCCCTTTTATGGTTATGCGTAAAGTTCCCATGAAGGGTTCAACCTCCTCCTTAAATAACCCTTTTTGGGTATCATGATATTGTACTGAAGTTTACATTAAATATTATCGTTCTCTTTGACAGATAAGATGATTCTTACCTTGGTGGAGATCTTGTCCTTGAATTAGTAGTCTATGTCTCTGGAAGTAACAATGGTGAAAGAGGGGTGTCGCTTGTAGATTTCTTATAACACATTGTTGTGAGTTTAAGCGATTTTTTAAACGCTCAGTAAGCGCTTCATTAATGGAAACAGCGTTGCCAGATTTTTTCTACCTAAACTGCTCCGATTCTTTTCGAAACGGTTCCGCAGAGTACAAGAAATTTTAAACTAAAAAATTTTTCGAACTAAAAAAATTTCAAAACTAAAAAAATTTTAAACAAAAATTTTCAAACAAAAAATTTTGAAACAAAAAAGTTTCAAACAAAAAATTTTCGAACCCAAAAAATTTCGAACTAAAAAATTGAAACAAAAAAGTTTCAAACAAAAAATTTTCGAACCCAAAAAAATTTCGAACTAAAAAATTGAAACAAAATTTTGTCGAACTAAAACATTTTTAAAAACAAAAGTTTCGAACTAAAGATGTAAATCACATCTAAAAATTTTCAAATCAAACTTTTTATCGAACTAAACTTTTAAAATTTTCGAACTAGAAATTGAAACCAAGTTTAAGAAAAAATCCTAAGAAATGTTTTTTTCAGGAATCGAACTCAGGTCTTTCAAACCAAAGATGTGTATGCTAACCGCTTAAATGAATTCGGTTTTAATCGATCTTGGTGGGTTTCGAACCATGGTCCTTGAAAAGGATACACATATACTTTAAGAAAATAAATCTGACAGTGTAACGCTTCTCAAATCAAACTTTTTATCGAACTAAACTTTTAAAATTTTCGAACTAGAAATTGAAACCAAGTTTTAGAAAAATCCTAAGAAATGTTTCTCCAGGAATCGAACTCAGGTCTTTCAAACCAAAGATGTGTATGCTAACCGCTTAAATGAATTCGGTTTTAATCGATCTTGGTGGGTTTCGAACCATGGTCCTTGAAAAGGATACACATATACTTTAAGAAAATAAATCTGACAGTGTAACACTTCTCAAATCAAACTTTTTATCGAACTAAACTTTTAAAATTTTCGAACTAGAAATTGAAACCAAGTTTTAGAAAAATCCTAAGAAATGTTTCTCCAGGAATCGAACTCAGGTCTTTCAAACCAAAGATGTGTATCCTAACCGCTTAGCTATGAATGAATTCGGTTTTAATCGTGCTTGGTGGGTTTCGAACCATGGTTCTTGAAAAGGATACACATATACTTTAAGAAAATAAATCTGACAGTGTAACGTGGATTAAAATAAAATGCTGATAGACTTCTTTGTGTGACGACATAGAAGCACATATGATTGAAAAAATGCAAACGTCAGCGGATCGCATTACTTTAGTTTTACTACGAACGTGTCAGCATGCTTCATGAAAAAAGCAAACATTGACATTCTCGTATAGAATATGATGAAAATGAAATGTCGTCACAGTTACGACAAGTAGTGACATGTAGAAAGCATTTTGGGATCTGAATTGCGATACTATTGAGAAACGTGAATGACGTCACGATCGATTGTTACACATCGTTTTGGTTCGTGATTCATGACAAGAGCAGCGAGCGTTTTGATTGGTTCGTTGTGATGTCATTTTATAAATTTCCTCGTTTCTGATTGGCTGACGGTGACGTCGTTTTCACAACGACCTAAATAAAAATCTAAATTTCATTTTTCAAATCCTACATCGCTCTCAACTATCGTGTGAAGAAGATCTCCTTTTAAAAGTGTCTTTATTTAAGAAGCTTCATTGCACCGACTTTTTGTTCATTGAATTTGAGGTAAGTTCAGTGAGATTTTATTTGTCACCCAAGATTCCAAAATCATTTTTATTTCATATTTGTGGGCGGATCACGAATACACTGTTTTACTTTTAGTACGAAATATTTAGACTATGAAGAAATTAGTGGAATGGGAAAGTGGGAGTACGAATCAGGAACCCCCACACATTAAAACTAAGCACGATAAATGATATGGTTTAGCGTCCCTTCAGCGAGCACCCGTCGGGAATTGAACCATGGCCAGAAAAATGTGTGCGCTTAGTTTTGAAAAGAATACATTACAAAATTTCAGAAACTATGCCTGAGAATAATATGGTTCGATACCCTTTGAAACCATTGTTTTAGTTTAACGTCCCTTCAGTTTAACGTGATATTCGAGCAACCACCCGGGATTGAACCAGGGCCAGAGGCGTGTACGTCAACCATTTAGCTTAGTTTTGAAAAGAATGTATGATAATGCGTGAGAATATTAAATTTCAGAAAAGGCTTGACAGCGATCCGATGTGGGAAAGCAAACCCCACCGAGGATTGAACCAGGGCCTTCCACGTTAGAAGCATGTACGCTAACCGCTTAGTCACAATAATAATAATAAAAAAATACGCTATACAGATTTTGTTTCGACAATTACGCATGGGTATCGTTAATGTTTGATGAATCTCTTCAACTTGCAAACGCATCATTTAAAGGTCGTTGTGAGTGGGAAAAAAAAAATGCTTACGCGTGCTTTATCACATCTCAGTACTGTTGAAACATTCATTCATTCATGCATTCTTTTTATCACTATAGAATGGTAGGTCAGTTACATGCTGATGTAATGGTTTCGAGTTTGACAGCAATAAAACACTCATTTCAGTAACATAATTATTTAAAAAAAAACTTTGATTTCTAGTACATGTGTTTTCATAATGAGATTCTGAACGTCACCGCCAGGGGAATCAAACTCAGGACCTTTACATGAATTGCTTAGTTAAGAATTTATCATGAATGTTATGATTTCCTGGGCTAAGCGGTTAGCATACGCGCCTTTGGCGTGGGAGACCAGGGTTCGATTCCCGGCGGGGAGCTCATGTGGTTCGGATTCCACGTTAATCAGTAGGTCCACGTCTCATATAGCCTCGCTGCTGAAAGGGGCGCTAAACTAAAAAATCAAAAAATCAACTCAAATTCACGCTGCTCAATTCCTTTTTTCCCATTACATATTTGTTTTACCGTACCTGTTTGTTTGTTTTCATTTTTTAATCATGGCCGAATCGGGTTTTACTGTTCGCAATGAAATCACTCGTCATTATAGACGATTTATGTACGTTTATGTATTATGAAGGGTGCACGTCAACCATTTAGCTTAGTTTTGAAAAGAATGTATGATAACGTGTGAGAATATTAAATTACAGAAAAGGCTTGACATGCACCGACGTGGAAAAGCAAACCCACCGAGGCTTGAACCAGGGCCTTCCACGTCCGAAGCATGTACGCTAACCGCTTAGTCACAATAATAATAAAAAAAAATACGCTATACAGATTTTGTTTCGACAATTACGTATGTGTTACGCTAATGCTTGATGAATCTCTTCAACTTGCAAACGCATCATTTAAAGGTCGTTGTGAGTGGGAAAAAAAATGCTTACGCGTACTTTGTCACATCTCAGTACTGATGAAACATTTATTCATTTCATGCATTCTTTTTATCACTATAGAATGGTAGGTCAGTTACATGCTGATGTAATGGTCTCGAGTTTGACAGCAATAAAACACTCATTTCAGTAACATAATTATTTTTTAAAAAAACTTTGATTTCTAGTACATGTGCTTTCATAAT
Organism: Thermobia domestica; assembly: GCF_964235325.1. NCBI lineage: Eukaryota > Metazoa > Arthropoda > Insecta > Zygentoma > Lepismatidae > Thermobia > Thermobia domestica. The sequence continues at coordinate 57,910,515 of NC_137466.1, read as the reverse complement.
GAGATTCTAAACGCCACCGCCAGGAATCAAACTCAGGACCTTTACATGAATTGTTTAGTTAAGAATTTATCATGAATGTTATGATTTCCTGTTTATCAGGTGATTAAGATTTTTCTTTCTTCTTTTCTTTTGTAGTAAATTCACGCTGCTCAATTCCTTTTTTCCCCACATTACATATTTGTTTTACCGTACCTGTTTGTTTGTTTTCATTTTTAACCATGGCCGAATCGGGTTTTACTGTTCGCAATGAAATCACTCGCCATTATAGACGATTTAACATTGAGGGCCGAATGCTCGAAATTCAATTCAACGCACCACCCGTAGGAACCGATATCATACAGTATGTACACAACAGTTTCCAAGCAATGCTAGACCATTTGTTAGCTAATGTCGACGATGAGGCGATGGTTGGTTTATCCGTAATATCACCACGGAATACCAATAAACCATTTTGGGTGAGTTTTCGCCAAGCCCGAAACTTAACACTGGAAACGATGTGGGCCTCCTTTGAAAGAGTGTTACAAAGTAACAATGCATTTCTCCTGCACGAACCATTCACTGTTCATTTTCATCGTGTGGATATTCCACGTGGCTACGGCGGCGGTTTGCGGCAAGGAGTACTTCAAAATGAAGAATTGTTACGAATCAAGCGAGGGATTGTACGTGTAAAAAATCAAGATTCAAGGTGTTTGGCGTTCGCCCTTGTTATTGCTATTGGCCTGAAAAAATACAAGAATGTAGATGTGAAACGACATAGACAATATCAAGATCAATCAAAATGTGTTGTGGACGATGAAGTGAATGCATTATGTTCAAATGCAGGAGTGAATTTGGATCATGGTGCCAGTGTAAATGAAATTCGACAATTCCAGGCATACCTCAAAGAATATAAAATTACAGTGTATACCAGTTTCACAGGTCATGACATCATGTACGAGGGGCCCAACGACGAAAATCGCACTCCCATAAATTTGATTTGTTTGGCTGGCCATTTTGATATCATTCAATCTTTAACTGCTTGTTTTGCAACCAAGTTCTACTGTGAAGCGTGCCATAAAAAGTATGATCATCGTAACAGACATGTAAAAAATTGTCCTGTAACATGCTCCAAATGTTTACAGAGACCTCTATGCGACAAGAATCAAACGCTGATATTATGCAACGACTGCAATCGGCAATTTTACGGCGAAGAATGTTTTAACAATCATCGTAATATTGTATATCATCAAGGGGAACCTATATGCAAAATGGTGAAGCAATGTACTAGATGTTACAGAGTATATTCTTTTGTGCATACTGGACAACGACATCATGATTGCAATGAGATCTTTTGCAATGTTTGTAAGAAGATTGTTCCGGGATCGCATCAATGTTTTATGCTTCCTGATCGACAATGCTTGAAACCAGGTGTTCCTTCACTCATGCACGCAAAGAAAGCCTTATTGATATTCTATGATATAGAATCTATGCAGGACACGAATATTGGCGATAATACGTATGTACACATTCCAAATTTATTGGTTGCACAACAAGTATGTTATGCATGTGTTGAAAACAATAATATCCAGCAGTCTTGCAGTACGTGTGGTCAGCGCCAGCATATTTTCCAAGGAGAGGATCCAGTTTATGATTTTCTCCAGTACTTGCGGGAACGTCGTCCCAATATAAATAGGATTTTCTGTGTCGCGCACAACGCTAAGGGCTACGATGGACATTTCATTTTAAAGACCATGGTCGAACAATGCCAATGGAGACCCGACGTCATATTAAATGGGACCAAGATACTGAGTTTAACGTTGAATAATCTGACGTTCATTGACTCGTTGAACTTCCTACCTATGGCATTAAGTAAATTGTCAAAAGCGTTCAATTTACCCGCAACTAAAGGCTACTTCCCGCATTTCTTCAACACCAAGGAGAATCAATCGTATATTGGACCACTTCCAGAAACGAAGTATTATGGTGCAGATGAAATGGCCGTCGAAGACAGAAACAAGTTCATGCAGTGGTACAACGATCATCGTAATGACACGTTTGATTTTCAGAAAGAAATTCTCAAGTATTGTATTCAAGATGTCAATGTACTGCGACAAGCATGCGTTTCGTTTATGACGTCATTTGAAACAGAAACCAAAGTGAATCCCTTCTTGGAGACGATCACGATTGCCAGTGCTTCCAATTTAGTATTCCGCCGGAATTTCCTCAAACCCAACACCATAGGAATTCTACCGGCACATGGCTATCGATGGAGAAGTACCCAATCGATCGCTGCAATGCAATGGCTGGCCTACATTGAAAAAACCGAAGAAAAACAAATCTTACATGCGGCCCGACAAAAGGAAGTGTTTATTGCGGGATTCCATGTTGATGGCTACTACCAAGATCCTGAGACGTTAGAGGAGCACGTCTACGAGCATGCCGGCTGCTTTTATCACGGGTGTAAAGTATGTTTTACTACAGGCCGTAATCAGCCCATCTACAGCAATCCAGAAGACACTATGGAATTCCGTTATGAACGAACGCAAAGAAAAAATGCAAGACTGCGTGAATTGGGGTACATTGTACATGAAATGTGGGAGTGCGAATTTAATCAGTTCTTAAAACAAAATCCTGCAATGGCGACGTATCTGAAGAATCACCCGTACATGAACCGCAGACCATTAAATCCAAGAGATAGCTTTTTTGGAGGAAGGACCAATTGCGTGAAATTGTACCACCAAGTCGACGAAAAAGCAGGGGAAGTAATAAAATATTTCGATATTGTCTCGCTTTATCCTTACATCAATAAGTGTGCTAAATACCCTGTAGGCCATCCACGAATTTATCTACAGGGTGATGAAAATATACCACCAATAAATAAAGTCAATGGTCTAATCAAAATGTCGATATTACCAAGTCAACATCTTTATCATGGTCTCCTGCCTTACCGATGTAACAAGAAACTACTCTTTCCACTGTGTGCTGCGTGTGCCGAAGAAATGAACCCAGACCCTACAGCAACGTGTACACACAACGACCAGGAGCGGTGCCTCACTGGAACTTGGGTATCATATGAAATCCAGAAAGCAGTAGAATTAGGATATCAACCAGTGGAAATTTTTGAAATTTGGGATTATGACATTGAACAATATGATCCCATCACGAAAACAGGTGGCTTGTTCACGGAATATATCAATACATTTTTAAAATCAAAAATGGAAGCGTCTGGCTGGCCTAGTTCCTGTGTCAGCGAAGAAGACAAATCAAAATTCATACAAACCGTCCTGGAGCGTGAAGGTATTGCATTGGATCCGTCCAAAATTGAAAATAATCCTGCACGAAGAAGTTTATCTAAGCTTTGTGGGAACTCTCTTTGGGGAAAGCTTTGCCAGCGTACAAACTTTAGCCAGACCACAATTATTGATCGGCCGGAAGAATTTTATGAAAAACTCACTTCCCCCGACATTAAACTCCATCAAATTGTACCCATCAATGATACGATGTTGTATGCGTTCTGGGAGTACAATGAACATGTGCCTGTTCAAAACCGAAACACCAATGTCGTGTTAGGTGCATTTACAACATGTCAGGCACGTCTGGAACTGTACAAGTACCTGGAAATGTTGCAGGAACGTGTTTTATATTTCGACACGGATTCTGTAATATTTACGGAGAAGCCCGGGGAGCCAACCATTGAACCTTCAACGTACTTGGGATGCTTATCGAATGAGATGGAATCTTACGGACCACGAGCATACATCAAGACATTTGTCAGTGGAGGACCAAAAAATTACAGCCTAGAAATATACAATCCGGATACCAACGTCACCAGTTACATATGCAAAATTAGAGGATTTACATTAAATTACAATGCAGGACAACAATTAAATTTCAACACGCTAAAAGAAATGATTACAAATCAATGCCGTGGACAAGTCACCATCACTATCCCCCATAAGATATGCAGGACCAAAGACCATACCATCGTCACACGCAAAGAAGAAAAAATGTACAGTATCCAGTACACAAAACGTCGATTTAAAGAATTCAATTCTTATGATACGGTTCCGTACGGGTATGTTAAAAAACAGAAGATGGAACTGGAAAAAGAAGATGAAGAAGAAAAAACTGTAAATACCCAATAAGGCCGCCATTTCTTTTTTTCCTTTTCTTCTTTCCCTTCCTTAACCACAAAGCAGCAACACCAAGAAGAAAATGAAGTACCCACAAGAGTTCATAAACCATCAACAACACCATCAGTGGAAGAAAATGCAGTTATCTCGTACCCAAGGAGGAACCTTGACCATAAAGGAGCAACACCTAGAAAAATGCAGTACCCAGAAAAAGTTCGTAAACCACCATCAGTGGATGAAATGTACCCGAGGAGGGGGAAGATGAGCCTAAGCACATCCATCATTTACGAGTAAGTTTTATTTCTCTCTTATCAATATTGACTCATTTTTATTGTTTCAGAAAAAGAAATTCTTAAAGTAATCCGTCGTTTCTTCTTTTTCTTTACAGGATACGTCTACAACATTCGAAGATGATGATACGTCCAATATATTCATTAAACTAGATCCTGTATTTATTATGTTAATAAACATGTATAGGAAGAGCACATACTTTTCGTTAAAATACAACAAGTTGAAAAAAAATATGTTTTATTATTTCTTGAAACCCTGAACACTTGTTTTCAAATCATGGTAATCTTGAAAATTTAAGGTGGAAAATATATTCAAGATTTGGTTTACACGATTTTGTTCGAAAAAATAATTAAAGAATTTTTTTAGTGTCCAAAATTTGATTTTTAATTTAGTTCGAAAAATTTTTAATTTGAAAATTTTCAAATGTGGTTTACATCTTTAGTACGAAACTTATTTTTAAAAATTGGTTCGAAATTTTTTTAAAATTTTTAGTTCGAAAAATTTTGATTTGAAAATTTAGTTCGAAAGTTTTTAGTTTAAAATATTTTTTCGAAAAATTTTTAATTTTTTTTAGTTCGAATTTTTTTTTGGGTTCGAAAATTTTTTGTTCGAAAATTTTTTGATTTGAAAATTTAGTTCGAAAGTTTTTAGTTTAAATTTTTTAGTTGGAATTTTTTTGAAATTTTTGTTTCAAAATTTTTTAGTTCGAAAATTTTTTGTTTGAAAATTTTTGTTTAAAATTTTTTTAGTTCGAAAAATTTTTAGTTTAAAATTTCTTGCACTCTGCGGAACCGTTTCGAAAAGAATCGGAGCAGTTTAGGTTAAAAAAATCTGGCAACACTGTTTCCATTAATGAAGCGCTTACTGAGCGTTTAAAAAATCGCTTAAACTCACAACAATGTGTTATAAGAAATCTACAAGCAACACCCCTCTTTCACCATTGTTACTTCCAGAGACATAGGCTACTAATTCAAGGACAGGATCTCCATCAAGGTAAAAAAAGCTGGTAATCATCTTATCTGTCAAAGAGAGAACGATAATATTTAATGTAAACTTCAGTACAATATCATACCATAAAAGGGTTATTTAAGGATGGGTTGAACCCTCCACGGGAACTTTAAGGTACCAAAAAGGATAACCATTAAAAAAATCCAGGTCGAGGGTGATCACTGTCATACCACTCTGAATGTCTAGCATTGGGGTGAGGGTAAGATTATGTGACTTCTATCCTCCAATCAAAATTGAGGTACCAAAACATTCATCTTATCCATAAAATGAAACAAATGAGTGAGGGGTTTTCCCATGTAATCTGTTCACCGTGTGATGGGTCTAAAATCATGTGACCTCTATCAACCAATCAGAATCGAGATACCAAAGTATACATCAGAAAGGACACCCTAATTTCAAAAATCCTAGGACCTAAAATCACGTGATCTCTATCATCCAATCAGAATCAAGGTACCAAAGCACTCATCTTACCCGTAAAAGGAAACGAATTAGTAATGGATTTCCCCGCAAGGGTAAAACATGACGTCATACCATGTGACCTGTTCAGCGTGTAGCGGGTCTAAGATCATGTATCGTAGTACCAAAGTACTCATCAAAGAGGATACCCAAATTTCAAAACCCAGGGTCTAAGATCATGTGACCGCTATCAACCAATCAAATTCAAGGTACAGGATTCATCTTACCCGTAAAAGGGAACGAATTTCAAATATCGCAGGGTCTAAAATCACGTGACAGCTATCAACCAATCAGAAACACACATCTTACCCGTAAAAGGGAACAAATTTCAAAAACCCCTGGTGAGGGATTTCCCCGCAGGGTGACTCATGACGTCATACCACGTGACCTGAAAATTTGAATTTCCCGCGTGGGCGGGGCCTAACGTCACGTGACCTCTCTCAGCCAATCAGAATCGAGAAATTTTTGCTGACTCGGCTCAATATACGCGGGCTACTACTACTTTATGTAACCTTAAAACTCAAAAATATAACTGTTGTTTTCCTTTGAACGAATTTCTAAGACGTGTTCGGTACACACAAAACAAATGGTTTCTCAAGCTTAAGAAAGTATTTGTACCAATATAGTTCACTATTGAGTAGTTACAAAGTATAAATAATATATGCATGGATATTATAGGTTTTCTCTTTACTTTCCGCATTCTATTCTTTTATTTTTAAAGAGTTCCGTTTACCAAAATTCCTTTATAAATTTATCATGTCTGTCCGTGTGTCCGGCAGACAAACAATCTCAAGAAATACTTAATGGATCAACATCAATTTTGATCAGGATTTAAAGGGTCAAAAGTTCGGAGTCGAGTTTGTTGATGGAGGGAATCGAGTTCGTTGATGGAGGGAATCGAGTTTGTTGATGGAAGGAATCGAGTTTGTTGATGGAGGGAATCGACTTTGTTGATGGAGGGAATCGAGTTTGTTGATGGAAGGAATCGAGTTTGTTGATGGAAGGAATCGAGTTTGTTGATGGAGGGAATCGAGTTTGTTGATGGAGGGAATCGAGTTTGTTGATGGAGGGAATCGAGTTTGTTGATGGAAGGAATCGAGTTTGTTGATGGAAGGAATCGAGTTTGTTGATGGAGGGAATCGAGTTTGTTGATGGAAGGAGTCGAGTTTGTTGATGGAGGGAATCGAGTTTGTTGATGGAAGGAGTCGAGTTTGTTGATGGAGGGAAAATGAAATGAAATGAAATTTCTGAGTTTTACGTCCCACGGTTATGCCGGTTAGGCTAAAGGAGACGGTGATAATGAGTAATGAATGAAATGGTGGAATGAAGAAAGTGGGAGGAAACGGGAGAACCCCGAGAAAACCCACGCACACGGTGTTTGTCCACCACAAAGTTCACTTGGCGGGAGCAGGGTTTGAACCCGAGACCCCTAGCACCAGAGGTGAACGCTCTACCACTGAGCCACCGCGGCCCCTGTTGATGGAGGGAATCGAGTTTGTTGATGGAGGGAATCGAGTTTGTTGATGGAAGGAATCGAGTTTGTTGATGGAGGGAATCGAGTTTGTTGATGGAAGGAATCGAGTTTGTTGATGGACGGAATCGAGTTTGTTGATGGAGGGAATCGAGTTTGTTGATGGAGGGAATCGAGTTTGTTGATGGAGGGAATCGAGTTTGTTGTTGGAGGGAATCGAGTTTGTTGATGGAAGGAATCGAGTTTGTTGATGGAAGGAATCGAGTTTGTTGATGGAGGGAATCGAGTTTGTTGATGGAAGGAGTCGAGTTTGTTGATGGAGGGAATCGAGTTTGTTGATGGAAGGAGTCGAGTTTGTTGATGGAGGGAATCGAGTTTGTTGATGGAGGGAATCGAGTTTGTTGATGGAAGGAATCGAGTTTGTTGATGGAGGGAATCGAGTTTGTTGATGGAAGGAGTCGAGTTTGTTGATGGAGGGAATCGAGTTTGTTGATGGAAGGAGTCGAGTTTGTTGATGGAGGGAATCGAGTTTGTTGATGGAGGGAATCGAGTTTGTTGATGGAAGGAATCGAGTTTGTTGATGGAGGGAATCGAGTTTGTTGATGGAAGGAATCGAGTTTGTTGATGGAAGGAATCGAGTTTGTTGATGTACGAACAAACTGGAAGTGGAATAAATCAACCATAATCGGTTTTAGCGCTGGTCACTAAAGAGCAGAAAAACTAATAAATAGCGATAAATTGACTCCTGCAATTGAATAATAGTACCAAGGATAGATTTATCTCCATCTTTGACTCTCTAATAAATTCGGAAGTGGTAAAAATTCAACTACAACTTCCGGTTTCAATATTGATCTACATAGACCAAAAAAACGAGAAGTGTTTCTTAAAATTGACTTAGCGTTCGATAAGAATAGATTCTATCTTCTCTTTTAACCCTTTATTGAAACCAGAAGTGACAGAAATAAACCACTTCCGGTTTTAACGTTGATCGCTTTAGAGTGAAAACGGTAATAGATAGTGAGAAGTAGTTTTCTTCAATCAATTAAGTGTTTCAAGTGTATGTTATATCTCTACTCTAATATACCTACTAAAACCGGTGGCATCAATAGAAATTGAGGAAACAGCACCCGACACAAAACAAGCTTCTTTCCGCGGTGTACACGTGATACTGTCACTTGTTTGAAAAATATCCTAAAATGTGAGTTGGTTAGTAATGGATCTAGTCCGAGGCCGGGAGCTTAGGCTTCCCCAGTTTATGAATGAGAAAAATAATTTAAGATAATATTTATAGATTTTTGAGTAAACTCATGACATACATACTAGGTTATGGTTGTTCCGATTCAGTTTTTACCTTTTTTACTTTCTAGATCCTCCTCTGGTTGGACTGATGGAAAGGGCTAAAAATACAGTAATACTAACATCCCTTTTAAAATACTTTAACAACTTTGAAAAGAGTTCCACCTTTGAAAAAAGATGCATCTTATCGTAACACCAAACAGAGTAGTCTCACCTTACACTTTGATGAGGAAGCATAAATGTATGTATCTGAAAGATATCTAAATAACAGAGTACAGCTGGTGGGACTACATCATTTACAAATTTGCCAACCTTATCAACAGAATAAAATGAAAGTTATTGAAAGGAAGCTGGAGGCATGGCTGTATCCGGAAGAAAAGCATGCTCTTGAGGCAGGGTGGCAAATATATTTTGTGAATATGAATTCAGAAATGTTGTAAGTATGCGGACCATATGATGTCAGTTTCAGAAGAAGGGGACGCTTTTCTACCTTGACAGGTGGAACCATATTCCATGCAGTCTTGCTATAGTTCAAAAACTACTGTGAGTATATTCCTATAATTATAAGGTAGGTGCTGGTAAATACGCCATGTTAAGGGTGTAGGATTTTTTAAGGCCTTAATGTTCAAGAAACACGTAGATTAACACATGTGCGTTGCAGAATAGTCTTTTCCGCGTGTAGAAAAAACGTATCGATGATGCCACTCTCTTCTGTTTTGTGCCCAACGTAAAAGAAAAAAGTTAGAAACTGGCGTATTTACCAACACGTGCAGGCAATTACGCCAAGTCTAGCATGCCACTAGAAACCCTAATAAAACTTGCAACTGCTTATATGAACTCATATTACTAAAGAACATGACTAAAGCAAAAAAAAAAGAAAAAAAAGAATAACCAAAGTGTAAGATGAAGATAAAAAGATAACGTATAGAACGATAATCTCCAAAGTTGAAACGAAGTACCAAACTGAAAAGTTTTAGTCCATAAGAAGATGAACAAACAGTGTCACTGTACTGTGACTTTGAGAAACTACACCGATATTACACAGAAGATGTGGGACAAATGAAAACATCTTTGTCTTCTGCAGTCAGTCCTTCATAAGCCCTGGCGTATTTCTCTGCATTATGCTTGGTATTGATTTAGTAGCCATGGAATCACAAATACTGAAGTTACACTTACAAAACAAAGTGTTCCTAGATGGAAACGAAGTAAGACGTACATTGCTGTAAACAATCGGCAATGTTCTGAGTTTGTACGGTACTAATAAAGGAATCTTACCTCTATTGAAATAATAACGTCCTTCTACGGAACCTTCCCGAAGCAAACAACACTGCACGTCGTGGCTTTCTCAGCGCTGTCTTCCGGAGTATTCATCAAATCGGACTTGTCCAAACACGTCGCACATAGTGGACGGAAATACCAGCTGATTTCTTCGGAAAACTCCCAGCACTGAACACTTGGTGTATTTAGCTGCACTGGTGTATATACCTACAATTACCTTATATGAACTAACTTCAAGCTTTGAGGTTTAAGTGTGCAATATTTCAAGCTCCTAACTATGTTTGTTCTTAATAAATTAACCTGTGAAGAAAAGCGATTTCGTCGTTGAAATGACAGATTTCACCGTAGAAGTGCCTAATAAAAGTTTGGTCTACATGTAAGAGAGGTGTTGATATTCATCGCCAGTTAAAGGATGTTTGTGGACAGACTGCCCTTGTTGATCGTTCTATGCAAAAGTAAGTGCGTGAATTTACGGAGGACAGGGGTCAACTGAGGATCTGCCAAGGCCAAAAAGTCGAATTCATGTAATCACCCTTGAAAAGATTAATCCTGTTCAGACCCTGGTCCTGGAGGACAGAAAACTAACTGTTGAGGACATCAGGATTTTATCATTGCATCATGTAAAAACAAACAAACTTAAAAAGACCACTTGCATTTGTTCAAGGTCGCTTCATTCCTCGACAGTTGTATGAAAACAAGGTTTCCCGGATAAGAAGAAGACTTTTTAGAGAGCAAGAACACCAAAATAGTCCCTCGTCCATTTGATCACAAGTATTTCCCAATAACGTCTGACTGTTTACAAAATTTAAGGATGCGAAAGTTTTCAGTCCAGAAGTACCGTTTACCAGTATTTCAAACACATTAAAACAGTATTGGAGATGTTTTTGAAAGGTGAACACACAGGCTGCAACGGTGTGTGGAGGTGGACAGAGATAACGATGAAAAGTGCTCACCCAAATATTAAACATGATTGGAGCTACATGTAAACAGTACGTACTTTTGGGGCACACTTTGTCTTGTTGGCAGTGATGATTTCAGATTTCACTCCCGAATGTAATAAACTGGGAGTGAAAAGTAGCACTACTGTGATACTGGGAATGCACATTAAGGACGGTAGGAACTATGGCGCCACAGGTCGATTTCTTCCCGTTTTTGGTTACCTCTTGAAATCATAACTATTTGTCAGTAAAACGAATTTTGACCCACTCCTCAGGCAGTAGTGATTCGACTATTCACGTTCAGAGGTACAAAAATTCTTAACGATTAAGAATTTTCAGAAAGTTGCTCAATTTTGCGCGGTTCTACTGAACTCAAAGAATTGCTCGTTTTGGTCCCTCGTCATTTAAGTTTATAGATTTTCTTGGCGCTCTTTCCATTTCATTTCACCAACTCTTCTAGCATTATTCACTTGAAGGGAATTAAAATAATTCAGTGGTAGATCTCTTATCTTAGTACAAAATATTTTCTAGTTCGATATCAGCCCACGCCTTTCAATCACCATTCTATTGAAGAGGGTTACGCGATTTCACCAATAGGCCCTTCATCTGTGGTATGTAGGTTTCTTAGCGCAACAACAGTCAGTATGAATTTACAGTAGATAACAGGGTATCATGCCTTTTATTTTCTTGAGAATGTTCCCACCTCCTCATTTCACTTTTTTTTACCCCTAGTATACTTTCCTTGCATGAACATATATCTTGATACTTACAGAACTTCATTATATGACACCGAACTTCGATTTCATTTTCATTTTATGGTTCACTTATAAATTTCCATCTCCGCTAGCCTCAGAGCACGAACGTCAATGTCAAAGTTCAAGTGTTATTTTTCATCATTAACTCCAATTTTTCAGCAGCCTCCCTTAACATACAGGGCATAAATATGGACATATACCGGCATTTCCTTAAATGATGCATATTGTCCGTTATTATAGGGGTCGGACTTATGATGTACAAAATATTAAATATTTATTCTATATACGCAGCAATATAAAAGTTAATCAAATTATAATTCAAAAAGTGGGAGCGAGAAGCAATGAGAAACAAATTGTATGCTATAGTAAATGTCTAAACTCTTGAGCCTAGGCGGGCTTGGCTCAAGTGAACTCGAGCTTAACAAATAAACGGCTCCATGTGAGACCAAGTCCTAGAAGTAAATCACGAGTCAGGTCCAAGTCCAAAGTGATCCCAAGCCCACAGTTGGAGCAAATCTAATGGTGTCAATGAACGCAATATGGGGCTAGTAGGAGTCTGAGCTAGCATCAGCCTCATTGATATTAATAATTGATCGCGAGCTTCGTTCAGGATTGTGAGTCTCAGCTCTGGCGACTTCAAGTGAGCCCCAATTACAAAATAAACTCTGCTAAAGACAGAAAAAAAGATTGCATCTAGAAGTTTCAATTTCGTCCGGTAAATGTCAGAGCTGTTGGAGAATGTTTCCTGTCATCTAACGTCTTGCCGCGTAACTTCTAGCATTCTACAATTTTATATGTATATTTCGATAGAGTTAAATGAATGTCTACCTCACTCTTCTGATCACTATCGATAGCAACCTTCGTTATAGATCAACCTTATACTTTTGACCGGTCCGTTATTGATGCACCGAACTAGCAAGTAAATATAACATTGCCAGAGCCCTTGCAAATACTCCTACTCTTGCGAACTAATTCGCCTCCCTAGCGAGTGGGAGCCTACAATCATAAACAGTCATGGTACTCAAAGGTTATAAAGCAAGAACATAGCCCAAGTTACCGAATACCGAACTACAGCCCGACAGAGTTCAATCTAAACCAGAAATCTGGGTTGACTCCTGGTCCTGCTTTCTACTTCTCGTTTAAAAGTACCAAGAGATACAATGCAAGTGCCCAAATCTTCATTTCCCGGACCAAAGGGTATCTTTTATTCGCCCATTTTGGAAGTATCCCGAAGGCTTCCGTTACCTGATAGGGACAATATATCAACCGCACTTTACTGAAAAGGTATCACTGTACATTACCGGTACTGATGGGTGATGTAATCTATCTGCACCAAGCAGATATTTCCATTTGGGAGGCATCATTTTCATATTTCCCAGGTAAGAGTGGCAACAATAGCTTGCTTCACGACAATCAACCTTCGTTTGAATACTAGGTAGAAAAGTGCGATATGGTTATCCACTGTTTAATTCACCGTTATTCGTGAAGATGTTGACGGATTGACTCTACCGTTATTCGTGAAGATGTTGACGGATTGACTCCACTGTAATTCGTGAAGATGTTGACGGATTGACTCCACCGTTATTCGTGAAGATGTTGACGGATTGACTCCCCCGTTATTCGTGAAGATTTTGACAGATTGACTCCACTGTTATTCGTGAAGATGTTGACGGATTTACTCCACCGTTATTCGTGAAATTGTGACGGATTGACTCCACCGTTATTCATGAAATTGTGACGGATTGACTCCACAATTATTCGTGAAGATGTTGACGGATTGACTCCACCATTATTCGTGAAGATGTTGACGGATTGACTCCACCGTTATTCGTGAAGATGTTGACGGATTGACTCCATCGTTATTCGTGAAGATGTTGACGGATTGACTCCACCGTTATTCGTGAAGATGTTGACGGATTGACTCCATCGTTATTCGTGAAGATGTTGACGGATTGACTCCACCGTTATTCGTAACCAGATTGACTCCATTAACGAATTTGGTCGAGATAATCGTCCGAACTATTCATTGCAAAAATAAATAAATAAAGTAAAAAAAAAAAAATGCTTTCGTTCAAAAGTTATCACGTGAAGTAACGGATGTGCTAATATTCAAATCTTATAAGCGCGATCCTAATAACCATTACTTAATATAAGTAAGATAAGTCATATCCCGAAAATTGAAGTTCTGGAAGCAGATAAGCGTTCGTGATGTTGTTTAGGAATTCTGTTAACACTATAAGCCAACACGTACATGTGTATTTTTAAGTTTGCCAATTCATTTTGTATACACATATACGCATATACATACACGTGTTCTCATGCGTTACAATAATAATAATAAAAAGACCAATGAGATTGGCTGCCAATATTTAACTGATGAAATACTACGTTTTATTTCTGCTCACTTGATTTTTGTGTCTAAAAAAAGAAAAATATACAATCCCTTACTTGTCATATACATATACTCCTCTCTCGCTTCTTGGGCCCATCATCATCATTCTCACTACATTTTTTTGCAAGTTATCCTTTTGCATAGCGACATTAGCTTTATATACATAGCTCAGTGAAAGCCAGAAAGTAATTCAATCTGTTATGACCGGCTCTAACACTCATTATTCGCTGCAAGCTGCCGGAATATTGATTTGCGGCTCTGAGATTTTAATTAACACTGCTATACTGCTTCTCCCTCATCCTTTCTACCCTACTCCCCCATATCTCTCGTCGCTTCACAAAAAAAAAAAAAAAAAAAATGCTGTCGATACACATTCCCATTTACGAACATATTCTCTCTTTTTCTTTCTCTCATTTCACATCACATACGTACTCATGTAAATGTCTATACATAACACAAAGATACAAACTGTCCTCTCTCTTTTTAGTACAAGTTATCCCCCTCAGAACAATTCTTTTTCACCCATTTTCCTTGTCTATTATTATTTTTCATTCCTTTCTTTCATTTTTTTTATTTTTTGAAAAAAGATCGCCTGACTCCATTCTTTTGTGTTTTGTCTTAAAAAAACTATTTTATTTTGTTTTATAATATTATACTAGTCTAAAAGATTTCATTTTTTTTTAAAAAAAGCATGTAACTCTTACATAATACTCACCCACGGATCAATAGTAGTCACTTATATAAGATGGCCAACTAATTCTTAAGCTGGCCATTTGTATAACATTACTAACTTATTATTCCGTAAATTTGTCACTTGTTTAAAGTGTCGAATTGATTATTCTCCAACTTAATCACTTCTTTAAAATTGTCTACTTGTCATTCTGTAACCTAGTCATTTGCATAATGTGGCCAGATTATTACTCTGTAAGTTAATAACTTGCACAACGTGGTCAACTCAATATTATGTAACTTAGTTTCTTGTATAATGTAGTCACCATTTCATTCTGCAACTTAGTCGCTTACATAATACGACCAACTTATTGTTCTATAAGTTCGCAGTTGTATATAGTAACCTTGGTTATGATGGCGAACTCATTATTCTGTAATTTGACAATTTATTTTATTAGAAATTAGTTAATTCAAGAAATTGGTTACATCGAAATTAGTGATCAAGGTATTAAAGTTATCCTCTTGTATACAATGACCACCTTATTATTCTGTTTGTTATCCTCTAGTATAATGCGACTACATATTATTCGGTAGGTTAGTTACATGTATAATATAACTTATTATTATTGTAAAAATTTATTATTATTTAAGTTAATCAATTTTATATAGTAACTTTGTTTAAAAAAAACAACTTATTATTTCTGTAAGAGTCCAACTAATTGTAACAGTTACTTGCATAAAGTGGTGAATATTGCTATAAGTCGACTATTTCTAAAACGTTATAGATCAATCCTAATGTAATGACAGTGGCCTATTTAAGTGGTGGGCTATCGGGCTAAAGCCGTCCCGAAATAAATTTGTCACTTTTTCGCATTCCGCGTACAACAGTAATTCTTCTTACTATTTTTAAGAACTTTATTGACTTTCCATTTTCTTATGCTCTTTGTTCAGAAATAATAATATATTTGTCAAATTTCATTCCATATAAGAACTGCGTTCTTTTTTTCTTTCTTTCGTTCATTCTACTTTTCTGTTTCTTTTTCTTAGTTGATTACTTTCTTTCGTTTCTCTTATCATACTTTCGACCGTTGTCAGTTGTGATTCAAGTCGACCGTCTTCAATAACACCAAAACTAAGAGGAGCTGATACGCGAAAGTGGTATTCTACACAAACTTACATGAATATTAACATAACGGGACTTTAGTTATTGTAGCAAAGGAATATTTACATCGTTTAGTTATAAAGAAAGGTAAATGTTTGAATTAAAGAAAATCAAGAGGGGGGAATAAGTAGCCTGGGTAATTACGTAGGCCAAGAAGATGCTTCCATTTTCTTTTATGAATAAAATAAAAGGTTAGATTCACTGCTAAATTTTTGTGCGTATCATATCACATAACATTTGCCGGTTTGCAATTCTTGCATTAAAACTATAATCAATAGACCCTATGTTTCGAATTCAACTTGTCTCAACATTTTATTTCAGGTAAAAACGTTCACAGATAAAACTGAATATTTCCAGGCAAATCAGATAAGTTGAAATGAGATTACAAACATTCAACGTGTGTTTGCAGGAGCGTCATTTCAAATTTGCCTAGGGATGTAAAATCTAGTGGTGGGCACAAAAACCGGTTTTTCGGTTTTTTCCACCGAAACCGGTTTTCTCCAAAAACGGTTCGGTTTTTCACCGAAACCGGTTATAGGTTTTCTCCAAAACCGGTTCGGTTTTTTGCCTGGTCCGGTTTCGGTTTTCTTCAAAACCGATTCCGGTTTTCTTTTTTCAAAATTTGTTCTATTTCTAACCAGAATGGTGTTTCGTTGTTCTCCGGAAACCGAATCCATTTCCACAGAAATAGTTTTGTGTGTTTTCGAAAAGTTTTCACCGAAACCAGTTTCGGTGAAAACCGAACCGGTTCTGGAGAAAACCGAAACCGGTTTCGGTGAAAACCGAACCGGTTTTGGAGAAAACCGAAATGTCGGTTTTTCGGGTTTTGGCTTTTATAAAAACCGGTTTTCGGTTTTTATAAAAAACCGGTTTTGCCCATCCCTAGTAAGATCCTCCATCGACATACGTGTTTCATGTTTTCTCCTAGTATATTAGTAGACAATCGATTTAAATATATTTAATTTTCAAACTTAGATGAGTAATTGCTCCCTACTTCCCCGTGTTGTGCATAACCCCCCGAAACAAAATCCTAAATACACCACTGTGTAATGGTATTAGATCTCGAAAAACGACTATGGTTTCGTATTCTTAGACTATCTTTTTTTTTGATTTGGTGTTAATTTCACTCACTAGATCAATATTACTGAATCGTTAAGTGAAGTATATTCGCTGTTCCTACATAGAAAGTGTAACACACATACAGGAACACAGACTGGCTTTTAGTGATAAGACCAAGCCTAGCTAGTTCTTCTTTTGCCGAGTGCTTTTGCCATTACCTATATATATATATAGAGAGAGAGATAACAGTCTCTGTTGTTGTTAGCGTGGTATTCTTACGCGCACGCGCCTTTCACTTCTATTTGCTCGTTTTCCCTTTTGCTCTTGCGTTATCTTTTTGAACGTTTTGCATCCCAACGCCCTCTTTGCTTTTCTGTCATTATAAGATGGCAGTTTGAAAGAAAAGAAAGAAAGAAAAAAAAGATAACAGGATCTTTCAGAGGATATCAAAACCATAACCATCAAATACGGTTAAGAGTTATTTATGTAAAGGTAAAACTCTGTAATAGAATTTTAATAAGAGTTCCTTATTTTATTAATATTCTTACTTTCTCTTTTTCTTTAGGAACACCACTTTTGAAGTTTTCTTTTCTTTTTTTTAACACACCGTTTGCAATTTTCTTACAGTTCTTTTCTCGCTTGTTGTCGCACCCTTTACCTTATGAACAAAACAGATTATGAAGAGGGTTATAAAGCATTGTTAAATGTTCTTCTACTTACATGAAATAGTTTTATACTCTTTGCTTTCTATCGCTCGGTATCCAATGTGTTGCAGGGTGTAGCTTCTGTAATTGTGTCTCCCAAAGTCATTATGGCTCTCTAACTTTTGGTATCTATCTAGCAAAAGCTTTTCCTTCCTTGGTTTTATTCAATCGCATAAACATTACTTTGGTATCGCTGCAATATAAACCCTTCTCAAGTTCATTTTAGTCCTTACGCCGAACAAGGGCGGTTTATGATCAGCATACACATACACACACACACACACAGATATACTGCAAGAGCCAGGTCTTACAAACAGACAAGGTGTTATAGCAGAGTTTTGGTTGGAGTAGGGTTCTGAAAACATGTGTTCTCCCAATATCATCCCTCCCCACTCTCCTCTATCACTTATTTTCTCTCAGTGACTTTTTTGTCCCTTTTTTTCTTGTTGCGACGAGGTCCTTCTTCTTGAAAGATATTGGGCTTTGTTTCCGTAAGATATCGCCAGCCACCGCTTTTGACTCTTATCTGCGTCATTATCTGCCCAACATTATCCTATAGCAAGGAGCCAAGAGGGCGGTGGAATAATTTCTTCCATAATGGAATTTCAGCATCTCTTTGGCTATAGTCGTTTGGGCCAGGTTTCTGAAAAAGAAAGTTAGAAAATTGTCAAGGAGCTTAAATTATTGGTGTTATGGCTTGTACTAAGAAGGAAAAAGAAACTTAGTCCAATATTAATGTAAGATACAGTTCTTACATTTTAACATAGATTGGATACTACCTCAATAATACAAATGTATGAGCATCTTTAATGTTCTGGATTATACAATGCAATAAACTTTGGAGAACCGTTCCAATTTAACTTATCCTCACCTTTTTAGAATACAGCAATCTATTCTGTCGATTCTAATTTCTAACTTAGAAGCTAAAGTCTTTTGTATTAATTTAAATCTAATTATCTCCATAATGCAGTTTCAATTTTATAGCTTTTGAACCGTAGAACAAATCAACATGCCACCATACCTCTGATTTATGCACTTTTAAAAATAACTTTCTTAAGAATGAGGTTTAAAACGTTGTGAACAATACCTGTCCTTCAATTGATTTCTTAAAAAATAATTTTCAAAAAAATACAATGGATAATGGACCTTTATATCATACATGGTTGATTATATTTAACAGATCTAGATCAAAAATCGGCATATGGTAGATCTTGACAAGCTCTAGACAAAAAATTGAAATAGTTGTAGACCTTGACAAGTTCTAGATAAAAAATCGGCATAGTGGTAGACCTTAAGACCTAGACCAAAAATCGGCATAGTGGTAGACCTTAAGATCTAGACCAAAAATCGGCCTAATGGTAGACCTTAAGATCTAGACCAAAAATCGGCCTAGTGGTAGACCTTAAGATCTAGACCAAAAATCGGCATAGTGGTAGATCTTGACAAGTTCTAGACCAAAATTGGCATAGTGATAGACCTTGGTAAGATTTAGATATAAAAAATCGGCTACGTGGTAAATCTTGACAAGTTTACCAACTATGTGAAATATTATGATGTACATGCCTTGAGTTCTACAGTTAAGGGCTCTCAAAATTGGGGTTTTGACAGTCAAAATTTTCAAAAAAAAATCTCTAGTTGTTTTTAAAACAAATATTCATGGAACAAACCTGTTATTAAACGATAATTTCAAGCATAGGAAATTAAATGATGGGGTCTTTGATTTGCTATATCGTAAAAGCAATTTGTACTTATATTAAAGATTACTTTAAAAATATATTATTGTAGGATGAAAATTTTTCGGAATAATGAAACTTACTCCTAAAGGAAATTATTAATTAAGAACCTTTTTCTAATGAAAGAAAATTTGAAAATCTTTCTAGCAGTCAATTAGAATCTACCTCTTTGGCCGAACTCTAAGATGAGGTAATAAATGTAACAGGTTAATGGAATCAAGCATTGACTTCGATTAATTATCGTACACTTACTACACCCATAATTAATGGCATTCGTTATTTGTGTGTCTTCATGAGATACTTAAGAAATCGGTATATTGCAGGCAATTAAGGAAAGCCTTACTACTTCAAAGAACGATGAAAAATTCTGTCACCAACTTCAGTTCCGGATTTGTAATTAACGTAAACTTCTATTTGAAGAGTAACTTGTAGGCGATTATGATAAAACAAAAAGTTGCTTCAATTGGATTTCACCATGCAACACTCATTTTGTCCTTGTCTTATAATAGTGATTTCCTGTATTGTTACCTTGAAAGTAACTAGAGAAGGTGTATTTTTTCCATGAAACTTCGCTTATGTAAGTACTAGCATCGAAAATATGGAATCTGTCCTATATTAATAAACTTATATGCGCGTCTTAAAACGTTTGATTCGTCAAGTTGCATTTAAATTTGATTGAAGAACCAGTCAACACTGAGAGATTCGCAAAAGAATCAACATGCATCGGGCAAATGTTTTAAGGCTATTTGTAGGGATTTAAAGGTATGTGTATATACAGGATGGTCCAAAAGTAGGTATACACTCCTGCCTTGATCAAGTATAACATTCTAGTTTATGGGTGTATTTGCTACGGTTCTTCCGAGCTTAAGATGTAAGTAAAAAGATATTAAGAACAAATCATATACGTAGAATCTAAGTCTACCTGATGAATAACAATACGATATGATATAAAATACAATGAGCTGATCAGTACGATACTATATACTTACTGTTGAGCCACTCTGTATATTTATAACCATAGAATATCCTGTTATACTGCAATTGTGTCACAGCATGCCTTTCTTATTAAACATTGCAGATATCAACTACTAATAGACAACCGTACTCTCCTAACCAAACAGATTTGAATGATCTTATTCGGGATCTAAGTCTGAGTAAAAATGGTGGGTAAAATAGCGGAACGTAGTTGATAAATCAGTAAAAGCAACAGCTCAAATGAGACGGCACGAAGAGTTTTCCAAAACAATCAATACACATTATACTTGGCATTATCAAGCACTTTGTGAAAGCTTTGCATAGAGATTCTGACACATTCAAGTTTTTACAAGGCATGTTTTCGGAGCTATCTCGTGCTAAGATGGAGGCTGGAGTGTTTATAAGACCGCAAGTGATGATAAAGATCCAGTCTACTGAGTTCTTCACGCTTCTAACTGAGATTGAAAAAGAAGCCTGGAGCAGCTGTGTGGCAGTCGTTGTGTTTTTTAGGATATTACAGAGCTGAAAATTATGTGGAACTTATGAATATGGTGACAAACTATGGTGAAACGGGTTGTAGGAGGTCACTTAAATTACATGTTCTTGTCTCTCATCTGGACAGTTTTAAAGAGAATATGGGTACAGAGGATCATGGAGAGCGCTTTCACCAAGACATTATGACTTTAAAACGTGGTTATCAAAGACAATATAACGAGAACATGATGAGGAACTACATCTGGGGGCTAATTCATGAAAATAATGTTACGCATCAACGAAAATGTAGGAAAAGGACACATTTCTAAGGTATGCCCAAGTACACATGAATATCTATCATGGTCGCACGAAGGGACAGAGAGGGGCCTCGGCCCAGTAGCTCACGATAATGTGTGCAATATAGCAAACCATGCATATTAAATACCAGAAACATCACACTTAATATAGCAACCATGGAGATGCCTCCTAAGAAATTCTTCGGGCGCCCTTGATTTCTACGTATCTAAGTTATGTATTTAAGTAGCCTACTCTTTTGATGTTATACTATGAGTGTTGAGGAACTTACTACCGAACTCCTTTAATTAATTTAAATGCAATGTCTAATAAATGTCATAGCGTTTTCTGTTTTTGGAAACAAATCGATGTTAAACTTACAAAAGCGAAGTTTCATGAAAATTATGCACATTTTCGTAAATGTTCAATGAATATGACTAAGGAATCAACAATAGCAACCGAAGGACATTTAAAGAAAAAAAGTGTTGCATAGTGTTATTAGGATCATGAAAACGGAACATATAATGTTGTAATGTTAGTATCACGTCCATTACTCCTTACTGTAACTCTTGAACTGAAGCGAATTTCCGAATTCTTTTTTTTTTTTCGGCAATAGATAGTTATTTCTGCATTCTTTTCTTAGCTATAGATAGTTACTTCTAAATTCTTTTTTGACAATTGATAATTGTTTTCATTTTTTTTGGTAATAGATAGTTATTTCTAAATTTTTTTGTAATACATAATTATTTCTGATTTTTTGGCAATAGATAGTTATTTCTGAATTCTTTTTTGGAAATAGATAGTTATCTCTGAATGATTTTTTTGGCAATAGATAGTTATTTCTGAATTCTTTTTGACAACAGATAGTTAGTTATGATTTCGGCAATAGATAGTTGTTTCTTAATTATTCTTGGCAATAGATAGTTACTTCTGAATTCTTTTTGACAACAGAAAGTTATTTCTGAATTCTTTTTTGGCAATAGATAGATATTCCTGAATTTTCTGACAATAGATAGATAGAGCGATTGTCTCAGCCGACTTTGTTAATAGAACCAATTCATTAACATCTTAACAAGTAACAGAAACTTACGTCGGTCCATTACTTCACACTGTAACTCTTGAACAAAAGCAAATTTTTGAATGCTGTTTTGTATCGGTAGTAGAAGTTACACATTTCGCCGTTGGATAGCAGCAAATGTCGTCGAGCAGTTAATATCTACCGGATGAAGTTGATACTACCAGTGCATAATCCGTTTTACTGTCTAGCAGAGTCTATTCTATCTATTCTATACTGTCTATTCTATCCGAAGACCGTCGATTGTCAATCTGAAACCACCATTGAAGTTTTCGTCAGATTGTTGATATAATCAGGAGCAAAGCGGATTCTTTTTTTTAATCTCTTGTACAACCGGAAAAATGATTAGAACATAATGATTAGCCACCGACGTTATATAAGTGTTGAGTATTACAAATAACAAGTGCGTCGCTATTAGGAGTATGTTTGCCACCGTTAGAATGAGACAAAGCAGCAATAGGTGCTTAATAGAGCTTCTCTGTGGCTAAGCAGTTAGCGTACGTGCCTTTGGCGTAGGGGACCCAGGTTCGATTCCCGGTGAGAGCTTATGTGGTTCTGATTCCACGTTAATCAGTAGATCCCGTCTCACATAGCCTCGCTGCTGAAAAGGACATTAAACTCAAACTCAACTCAACTCAAGGTGCTTAATACTTAACATCGTATTTATATGCACATATAGCACATATATAAGTAAGTAGACTGTTCTAGAAGTATAAAGATATCAGTTATTATTGGGAAACTATCATATGGGTTTATTGGTGTCATATAAAATTAGTTTTTCTATTTTTCAAGAACTGCGCATTGGAATTTACCATCAATCACATCATTATTTTCAGCTCGATATCATCTATCCATTAATATATGCATCCTCTTTGCATAACATCATAGTTTAAAAAGACTAAGGGAGGTCCCGGCGGTTCAGTGATAGAGCGCTTACCTCTGGTGCATGGGGTTCTTGGTTCGATTCCTTTCCAAGGAAGTTTGTGGTGGACAACATCGTGTCCGTCGATTTTCTTGGAGTACTCCCGTTTGCGCCTGCATCATCATTCCACTAATATTTCCATCATTATTTACTTACCTTAATCATCCGTCACCCTTAACCTAAAGGATATAATCGTGGAACGTTAAACGGAAAGATTTCATTTCATTTCAACAAAAGTTAAAATTTAAGCGTAATCACGATTTTGTTCTATATTGTGTATGCCATCTTGCTATAGTCTCATAATAAACAAATCTAATGAGCAGCATCGGTTTCATCTTTATACGTGGCGTGTTTATCGTACAACACCAATTACAAGGTTGATAAAAAAAAAAAAAAAAAATAGCTTTCCTTGATTCCCTCAAAAACTTTCCCTAAACTATGAGGAAGCGCACTCATCCAATAGTATATATCTTTCTACGTATTTTCTCGTTATATGATAATAGTTCAGACTTTTTTTTGACTCTGACGAAATCGATACTAGTTCTGAAGAAATCATTAAAAAGAACTTAAGACAGAACTTAACACTATCTTTCAGATATGATAAATACGAGTACGTATAACATCATTAGTTCATAGTAAATCTGTAGATACTCAATTTTGTGGTTAATGGTATGATAATTGGATTAGTAGTATTATGCTGGAGGATACCTGACGTTACAATGTTCAAATTCCACGTGTAATGATAGCAAAGCGTGTCACAATTCCTAGAACACACATTCCATCCAGTTGATATATTATAGTAACTGGAAACATGGGAAATAGTGAAGTAGAGAAGTATTACCTGAATCACTATTATTATGCAATACATTACACAGCATCTTTTACTAAGTCCATCCTGGCCGTTGTTTCCCTGTTTTAATATTATTTCACCCTTCATTGTGTAATTTTTATTTTTCTTGTCGATTGAGAATACAGTTTATAACTGTT
Source organism: Thermobia domestica (assembly GCF_964235325.1). Lineage (NCBI taxonomy): Eukaryota > Metazoa > Arthropoda > Insecta > Zygentoma > Lepismatidae > Thermobia > Thermobia domestica. The sequence goes on along the minus strand of NC_137466.1, from coordinate 57,886,464 downwards.
TCGTGTTGACGTGTTTTCTTTTTATTATTCTAATTGAAAGTGAATGGTGGATTTTGATTTCTAAATTGTTTCTTTCTTTTCTTGTTGCATGTAACTAACGGTGAGTAATTTACGGATGGTTTCTTTCTTTTCTTGTTGCAGGTAAATAACGGTGAGTAATGTATGGATCGTTTCTTTCTTTTCTTGTTGCAGGTAAATAACGGTGAGTAATTTATGGATAATTTCATTCTTTTCTTGTTGTAGGTAAATAACTGTGAGTAATTTACGGATAGTTTCTTTCTTTTCTTTGAGTTGAGTTTGAGTTTAACGTCCCGTTCAGCAGCAAGGCTATATGAGACGTGGACCTACTGATTAACGTAGAATCCGAACCACATGAGCTCCCACTGGGAATTGAACCCGGGTCTCCCGCGCCAAAGGCGCGTATGCTAACCGCTTAGCCACGAAGGAACTCTCTCTTTCTTTTCTTGTTGCAGGTAAATAACGGTGAGTAATTTACGAATAGTTTCTTTCTTTTCTTGTTGCAGGTAAATAACGGTGAGTAATTTACGGATAGTTTCTTTCTTTTCTTGTTGTAGGTAAATAACTGTGAGTAATTTACAGATGGTTTCTTTCTTTTCTTGTTGCAGGTGAATAATAGTGACTAATTTAAAATGTTGACTTCCATGAGCGCACTCTTACTTTCTGTGCACTTGTAGTATACATTAAGTAACATGAGCCTACAACTTTCTTTACAACGTTGCCACTTCGGAATAAACTAATTTATATTTTCAAACTTTTTTTTTTACAAACCTTTCTTCACAGTAAATTCTAAACATAATGTTTATCGTTACGTTACATACTATAAACAATTACAATTTGTTTCCGCAAAAGTGAAATCCAAACGTTCTTAGATAATGAAACAGATCATTTGAATTCTTTGTTGGCTTCTTATAATTATTTCAGTGTTCCTTCATAGTACATTTCTACTGCTGCTTTGTTGCTGGTTTGATCTAATCCAGTTGATTCTTTTCGTTTTCATGAATTCTATCTTGGTCCGAGTCTCTGTCTGAATTTCTTTCAGGATCATCAGTGTATAGTTGATATTGCGATGTGCGCTGCAAAGTTAAGCGTTATAAGGACAGTGAAAGGATTCTGCTTCATTGGTTATGCGATTTTGCTGTCCCTCAGTTTCTTCTATTCACAATTGCAGAGGCAATCTGTAAAGATATTATATATATTGGTTAAGAGGTTATTTGAGAAAAAATGTTTTATTAGAGACTGATTAATGGTATTGTGGTTCTATTATACCAATTATTTAAATTTTATTTTCATTTTATTCCCAATTTTCATTTTGCCTATTATTTTTCTTCTCTCTGGCTTCTATGATTTAGAAAAAGCAGAAAACATATTGTCTACTGTATAAGCAGATTGCCTAAGAATGTAACTTACATTGAGTTATGTGAAATCACATGTGTATTAAATTCTGATTTTGTGATATCTTTTATGATACTTAAGAACGACCTGCTTTGCGTATGTGCAAATGGACAGATTCTCCCAAAAGTCAAGAAATTTCCGTAAACTGTGATTAGACCCTATCTGAATTGAGGTCATTATTTTTTATACATTGTTAACATATCAATAAATTGTCATTGTGTAAGCTATAATGTTTTTTTTTTTTTCAAATGTCAGTCAGTTGGTAATTGATAGCCAGATACTCTGCCAGTCAGAAGTCGATTTCCGTTCAGAACCGAAGTAGTGAGTATCTGAGCTCAGAACTTTGAGTCAACATCAAATTTACTGCCATCAAATAGATCATTTGGATGGACTATTGAAATTTTCCAAAATCGAAATTTTCCAGAAGAGAACTTAGAACTTCAACATCTCATGTGAATTGCATCAAGAAAATGTTATTCACTATCAGTATTAGAAAATAAACTTCATAATTATATATATTTTTTGCAGCCATAAACGAAATATGGATTTTCCATGAGATATTAATCTTTAATATTCTTCCCTGAAAAATATCAATTTTGGAGCCACTCCACTTGCCATCCAAGGACTCCAAATGACAATACTTTCAATGACAAGTCAAATATAGGAATAAAATGCTATCTGGAAAATGATGTGCAGTAAACAAGTATTTCATATAATTAGCATACAGACGGCGCAAATATGAAATTTGAAATACTTCTCAAAAAGTATACCTGTTATGCTATTAGACTTCCAAACCATGCTATTGTAACGATGCTTCTTATTGAGGTCTCTTGGTTCGATTCCAACAGATGAACCTTTGGATTTTCATCATCTACAACTACAATTTATATTTATCTTTTAATTATAGAAGATATTTAATAGTTCTTGTAGTTTAAAGTTTCCTGGAAGCATTTAAGTATTTTTTTTAAATATTAAATTATTGTAATAGCAGATTCCTTTTAACCACAACAATGTTTCGTCAACATTACTTGTATTTTTTCTCTTTTGCAATCTGTTATTTTTCTGCTTGTGTCAGACATTTCGTGGCTTCGTCATGTCATTAAACTGGACTTGAGGACATTATCTTGTATATTAATCTATTTTATGAAACTATCAGCGGCCACCTAGCACTCTTCAAGCTTGGAACAGCGATTTCATCGATGACAAGTATTTGTTAAGCTACTACGTTTGCGATTAATTCGAAGTTGGTTGTTTTCGTTCATGTATTTCTATTTGCTGAGGTTTGGCTTTCCAACTTCGATTTCCTCACTAACAAGAAAGTTAAGTTACCACGTATGGAACTTGAGCTTGTCTCCTTAGCTTTGAGGTCTATGACTTGTGAGATAACCTGTCATTCACTGACATCACGAACACGTTGTTGACAGGAGATCCGAGAATTAAGGTTTTACCATACGTGAAAATGAGGAAAACACGAGGTGGTTCGTGTATCCGTCCGGGAGACAAAACCTTTTGGTTCGGAAGTCTCGGGGCACTACGTTTTGCATTCTTTCAGGAGTGACAAGACGAGAAGGAAGGATAAACTCACATCAACTGAAGAAGGTACAGTAATATCTTCGAAACAGTTTATTAACTGCTTCCCGGTCTACATTTTTCCAGAAAAACGTCTCAAAAAAGTAATATTTTTCCTTTCATATTTTAAATCTATCATAAATGCAACCTCTCATAATCTATGTTAATTGTCATTCAGAACTAAATTTTGAAAGTTATAGCCCCTCAAAAATTCATTCTGGATTATCCCGAGTTTCCGATTATCTGGATTATTACGAGCACAGTTCAAAATACAACAACTGTAAGAATAGAATGGATTTGCTATCTAAAACAAAATATGCTCTGTTTAGATACATCTTTATCTATTTGTTACTGAACAGAAACAAAACAAAAGTTCCATGTAATAATAATATAGATTTTTTTTTTAAGTAACGACATCCCTTCTGGATTATCCCGAATTATTTCGGATACTGAAAAATAGAAAGAAACTGTAAGATTGAAATAAAATATACGCTGAAGATATGCTATATTGAGTTATATACTTTTCCATATGCCATAATATAATGGCAATGTTGTCATAATATATGTATTTTCATTGAATAGAAGTAAATCCAATGTAAATGTTAATAATAATAAGAATGCAAATAAAGAAGAAAAGATAATTTAAGATTACGCTGTAACCAGACTAGAAAACTGTTAACACTTCCTCATGTTGACTTTTATTGTGCCAGTTCCTGTGCGTTTCGTCCTCAGCGTAATTTATAAACTGCGTTTATATTTCTATTTACCCTCGTACAAATTGGAAATGTTAAAATTTAAAAAAAATAGATGTCTCTAGCAAATTCACTGTCATTACTACTACTACTTGTATCTACATTAACACCACTGAAATTTTCTTCGTCACTGTTCATTGTTTGTAAAATGCACGCAACAATGCAGTCGTTAACACAAAACTTCTTCAAAAGGGGGGGAAAAAAACTAACGAACGGTGCCCTCATAGCGTTAATACTGAAAAATGCATGGGACTACTATGGGAGTAATACACTGCCTCCTGGTGTTAAATCAAGAAACCGAAGACGGTTGAATCGCTTGCAAATATTTGCTCCGTGCACTTTTCTTTATCACGACGCAATATTTCTTGTTAGTCCAGATAAGAACGTAAAAAAATATGATGACCATAATAACAAGGGTTAATCCAGTTTTACATATTATCCCTAAACGTAAATATTCGGGTTAATCCGAGAAGCCGTTAACAATGTCAGATTAAGAATATCATTCAATACTTTAACACCTTTCTTAATCTGCTGCACTTTAGTAAAAAATAAAAAAAATGTAGTTGTACATAATGAAAATCCAGAACTTTGTCCGTTGGAATCGAACCAAGAGATCTCAATATGAAGAGTATCGTTATTACATTATGCATAAGTATGGGAGAGTCTTAAAGAATAACTATGTCCGTCCTTGTGTGGACAAGTATCAGATCAGATACTTTTAGCGGTGATGAGGAACGGTTTCCTGACGTTGATTCAGTGTCTCAAGAATGCAATCCATTTCTTCATTTAACCTTCCGTTCAAAATGAAAATAATAGAAATCAACTACTTACGTTTTCCGGAATCGATTCAGCGTCGAAAGAATTAGTTTCACTTGCACCCATATTTCTCAATTCAAACCAAAAGTAGGAGAAATGTACGACTTCCGGTTTCAACATTTATCGCACATAGAAAATGGTAATAATCTCTGCTAAAGAAAGTAAAAAGGATCACACAATTCCATATAGGCACTATGGATAATCACTTTTGAGCATATCCTTTCTTTATAGGCAACCAGCATTTCATTGTCGCTGTGCAGCTTGCATAGAAAATAGGGATAATTATAGATTTTAAATGGGAAATAAATCCGTAAAGATTTTAACGGGTATGTGCTCTATTAACATCGGTCGAAATAATCGTTCTAAGTGTCTGGAACAAGGAACAAAATTCAAAAATTCGCATTGGTTAAAGAGTTATCGTGTGGAATAACGGACATACGTACTAATAAACATTTCATAAGTCTCACCAGGTAATCCAAATAAATAGTGAAAAGTTGAGTTGATTTTGAGTTTAACGTCCCTTTCAGCAGCGAGGCTATATGAGACGGGACCTACTGATTAACTTGGAATCCGAATCACATAAGCTCCCGCCGGGAATAGAACCCGGGTCTCCCACACCAAAGGCGTGTACGCTAACTGCTTAGCCACGAAGGAGCTCAATAGTCAAAAGCGTTGGTTTATTCCCATGCATTTAATGTTGTAAGAATATATTATATTTCTTGTCCTTATCGTTCTAGAAAAGATCAGAACTGTAAAAAATTGCACTAATTTCAGTTCAAATTCTGATCCCCGCACAACAGAAAACAATAATAGGTAGCGAGATTTTTAAAAACTGTTTCTCCAGTGTCCGAAGAACAGGTTCAATCTCCGAACTTATTTGTCCATTGTAGCCACAATTTATATATTTTACCACTTTTAGCTTCAATGTTAAATTCTCTTAATTTGGAAGTCTATCGTAGTTTCACAAAACGTAACGCAACTACATTTTGTAATATGTTTTTACGAGGCGTGTGCGGAAGGTAAGTAATGTTTTTTTTTTAAATACTAAAGCAGTTTCGTTCAAGCAAAAGTTATCTTTACATGAAAGAGCAAGCCTTAAACTATTTTTCGACATAGTTTCGACCAATGTTCAAACACTTATCAGAACGGATGATCAACTTGTCTGAACCTTCTTCAACGAAACATGTCGCCAGTGTCTGGCAAGTACGCACTGTTTCGTTTGAACCATCAATGCAGAACGATACTGTGAGACTCTGAGAATACTTCGGTTGCAACCCAAAACAAAAGGAGAGGAATGCTCACTGTGTTGCTCCATAACAATGCTCGACCCCAAACTGGTGCTATCCAAACGTTAATCCTACTCTTCTGTTGGGAGCAGTTTGACCACCCGCTGTACAGATCCGACTTGGTGACGACTGATTACCACTTGTCCCTGCTCCTGAAGCGTGAGTTCGGCAGTAAGGACTTTGAAAGTGACTACGACGCAAAAAAACACCATGGAGTTATGTTTGTCTTTACTGGTGAGATGTTTTGTTGAGAATGAAGATCTATCGAACGAGGTATCACTTGACTCATATTTTCTTTTACAATTTCTAAGTTTGCCTCAGCCTCCATGAAAGATAGCCCTGGGGAACACCGCGACAACATCATTCGATTTGCCCCATGGCTTTTCTATTTGAGTTTTTGTTTGGTTCATTTATGTTCAACCGTTTTCAGATTAGTGCTACTGGACTTTTATCTGATACAGGTAACATATCTTGGCGGACATTTTGAATACGGTGACCGATATGAAAAATCTTTTGCTATATCGCTTTTTAGTTTTTAAAGATCTATCGAACGAGGTGTTACTCGCCCCATCTTTCCATTTAAAATTTTAAAGTTGTACCCGGCCCCCCTTGAAGAGCGGCCCTGGGGTAACCGTGACATCACCATTTCGTTTGCCCCATGGTGTTTTCTATTTGAGTTTTTGTTCAGTTCATTTATGTTCAACCATTTTCGAAATATTTTCGTGAGAAGATTAAAATGGGCCATATATAATATGAAGACCTGAAGTAAATTAAGATCTAAGTGCCATTTGAACAGTTTTGAGATAATGATTTTTTGCCTCGAGAATTTGTACCGTGCGCATACACCGTATGCATTCTATTGGCAATGATCTGGACTACTAGGCACAGCTTTGGCGCTTAGATCCGAACATACTTCAACTGCCTTGGCCCATAGACCATCATTCCGGTTATAACTCGAAACTTCAGAAAATGGCACTTAGAGCGAAATTTACTTCAGGTTTTCATATATATATATATATATATATATATATATATATATATTTCCCTTTATTTTGCGTTCTAGAATAGTGCTCCGTAGTGTATAACGACTCACCAAGGGTAGTCGTCAACCTGGTTCGATCGATGATATCAAGAACTTGAGTGGTAGTAACTATTTTCATGTAGAAATATCTTTAATAATTATATATTATATTATTCTCACCTTCTCTATCAGAATTATAAAGTTGATGAACGGTTTTAAATGGTTTATTAGTTGATACACTTTTAATGTATTTTTCATTCACACTGTCGTGCACACATACATGACGATTAGGTATCCATAAACAATTACATAGCAACGAACTATATAATAATCTCTATATCTTACAGATATTAAAAAACCTTCTTCTTTTGTCATTATTAAATTAACATGTTATAAGGTATAGTGTTTATGTATGAGCACTTTCTACCCAAGGTACAGGTAATTATTAACCTATCCAGTATTTCGTTATATAAAATGTCGCTCGACAATAGGACTGAATATAAAAGTCATAAACGAGCTTGGCTTTTATCTTCAAGAATCACTGGTCCGTTTACAATAGTGATCTTACATTACATATGTCCTTTACATTTTGATTGCCCCTCGTATATCTTCATTACATTTCATATATAGATACATTTATGACAAATCTTTCATTTCATTAATACTTATTTTTAACAATAAAGTTTCAACACAAAATTAATATAATGTTAACAATTTTTGTGTTTAATCAATTATGAATTAAATTATAATCCTTCACATTAATAAGAAAGAATTAAAATCATTAGAAACTTATCGTTGGTTAATGAAAATCAAAGAAAATGAAATTGAATAAAAATCAAAAATTAAACATAACCTATGTTTGAATGAACAAAAGGAAGAAAATAAATCTATTTTTACACAAACAGAGGACACTCTTTTATATATATATATTTTTTAGTCTTCTTCATTCCTATTTATTTGAGCAAGAATGTCAGGCGCGACTAACTCTTTCACTAGATGCATCCATTTTTCTTTTGTATACGGAGTAGGTTTCCAAACCTTTAACTCATCTATATTACGAAGTCCAATTGACGTACCCGTTTTAGCGTTCAACAATTCAAAAACTTTAGGGTTTATTTCCTTAAAACATAAATAAGGACCTGAGAAAATGTCACAAAATTTATAAATCTTCTTTAACAACATATTACTTTGTGGATGTTGTTTAACAAAAACTAAGTCATTGACCTTGATCCGATATTTTCCTTCTTGCAAAGACTCTACTTGAGAATTACGTTTCAAAAATTTGTTATGTCTTCGGATTTTTACCATATTCACTAAGTTGCAAGAATCAATGATTGTTGAATCTTCTAACTTGACATCAAAATGTTGTTCCACAGGGAAAATCAAATCAGAACCATTATGTACATTTGCAGGAGACACGCCTAACGTATCTGATATAGAATGGTTCAAAAGGTACGTGATTTGATTGACATGCTTGATCCATTCGGCATGTTTATCTTTACAAAAGTGTCGAAACAACATACCAAAATTGCGATGTACATTTTCTACCACAGAGCTACTAGGATGGTACGGAGTTACGAAATGAATTTTAATGTTAGCCTTGTTCATTGCTTTAATAAACACATCACTTTTGAACTGCGAACCATTATCACATAATATGTGTTCGATAGGGCCACAATGTGGAATATATACATTCAAGATTTTATTTATGATCGCAGCAGAAGTGGCTCTACGCAGAGGATAAGCTACTACATAACGTGAGAAGATATCCATGGTTGTTAGTAAATAAATTTCTCCAGTAGCTGCTCTTGGTAAAGGTCCATATAGATCGATTGACAGAAATGAATGTGGTCTCTCAGGCGTTATTGAGAGCATTGGTTTTTGTACAGCCTGGTAATTATGTTTAATTCGCATGCACTCAATACAGTCTTTGATATAATTTTTTATTTGAGCTCTCATTCCCTTCCAATAAAAGGATTTATTAATCAAGGCACATACCTTTACATAACCAAAATGACCGAAATCGTCATGATAGGCCTTTAATATGCGTGCTGTTAGCGTAGGTGGAATGCAAATTTTATTTCTAGATTTGAATTTAAAATCTTTAATAAGTAGAATTCCGTTAGATAATTTAAAGCTGGAATTCCAATGCCTGGGACAATTACACCCCTCACTGCATGAAGACAAATGTTCCATGATTTGTTTATATTCATGATACTTCATTTGATGTTCTCGTAGATCTTCTATTGAAATGGTAGGTATTTCATCCTGTAAGATCTTAAATTCGTTGATGGACAAGATATGTTGTTCTTCTCCGGGAAACAGACGTGATAATGTATCTACGGGTCCATTATCTACCCCTTTAATATGTCGTACTTCGAAATCATAAGCTTGAAGATCTAACGACCAGCGAAGTAGTCTGTTATTATATCCCTGTACGCTGTTAAGGTATCGCAACGAATTATGATCGGTAAGTACTATAAAATGACATCCGCTAAGGTATGGAGCAAATTTTTGTATCGCAAAACGTACAGCCAAAAGTTCGATTTCTGTCGTGGTGTATCCTTTTTCAGCTTTCTTTAAAGTACGGCTAGCGCAATGAATAACAGCCGGTTCCTGAATAGTTGGATTAGGTTGCCAGAGTACTGCGGAGATTCCAAGTTGAGAACCGTCACACTGTACATAAAAAGGAACGTCATATCGGGGTGATTCAAATGAATGTTTCGTTTTACGCACTCCTTCAACTTATTAAAACTGTGTTCTTGAATCGGACCCCATTGCCATGGTACTCCTTTCTTTATAATCATAAATAAAGGTTGGGCTATCTCAGCAAATCGTGGGATGGCTTTGCGAAACCAATTGAAAAGTCCTAATATTTGCCGTGTCTGTTTCACATTTAACGGGGCAGGCAGATCTTCTATGGCTTGTACTTTAGATTGACTGAATTGTAAACCAGAGGCATCAATTTGGTATCCAAGAAATTCTATGGAATTCTGCAGAAATTTTGATTTCTGTAGGTTGATAGTAAGACCTGAACTTTCCAATCTGTCTAAAACTATATCTAAGTACTTCAAATATTCATGTGGATTTTTCCCCATGATTAAGATGTCATCAGCATACGTTATCACGTTGCTACGTAAGTCTTGATCCAAGACTTTGTTCAAGCAGGATGCTAACGCCGCACTACCATTAATAAGCCCAAAAACTACACGGTTGTATTCGTATAAGTGACCTTCAAAACTAAATGCTGTGTACGGTTTTGAATCTTCATGTAATTCGACCTGATTGTATGCCATTACTAGATCTAAATTTCCGAAGACTGCATTCCCTTGTAAAGAGGCTAGTATTTCTTCCACTGGGGGATACCTCACTTGTTCCAGATCAATGTGACAATTCGTGCGTCTCAAATCTAAAACCACACGTAGAGAACCATTTTTCTTTGGAACAACATGTAATGGATTAAGGTGAATGCTTCGTGAAGGCCTAATGATCCCATCTCTTAACATATCCGTAATTTGCTGGCGTACATTTTCCCTGTATCTATATGGAATTATATAAGGCTTGGTCACTGTGGGTTTGTCTGTTTTAACTTTAAAAGAATAAATAAAATCCTTACAAAGCCCAGGACGTTCTGAAAATACATTTCTATGTTTGTATAGGATATCCTTAAAGTCAGCTTTTACTGTATTATCTGTAAAATCAAGACTGCTTTCGAGTGACTTAACACGCTCAGAAAATAATACATCGTCTTTTAAATCCACCAAATTTTGTGTGTCTTCCATTCGTTGATCATTTAATTGACCACTTTCTGAACGAACAGAAACATTATTCACTACATGAGAAATATTATTATATTGACAAGCAATATTATCTAATTTTGGAAGCAGTTTCTGAACGATTTCCTGAGGTAAACCAGGTATAGTCAACGTTTGGTTTCGAAAATCGAGCATGACACGCAATTGAGATAATAAATCTAAACCCATAATCACCTTTTCATTCAGTTCCTTTATTACTAAAATAGGGATTGATATTTCAAAATCTTGAATAGTTATTGTCACACGAGTAATTCCAGCTACTCTCTTTTTATGTTTACCGGTAAAATCAACTATAATAAGATTCTCAGCCTTTTGTAACTTAGGATTCGAATAATTACTAGTAATTGTTTTCCACAGCGAATACGATAATAGGGAGGCATTTGCTCCAGTATCAAGTAAAGCTTAAAACGAAATATATATAAATACTTCGCTTTAGCCCTGATTCGTTTTACGTATCTTTAAATTATCATGTTATTATAATAAACATATCAGCTACTAATTACTAACCATAAACATGAATTGCGTCCAGATATCGTCGATTTATTCTTCTGTTTTATACGTACATTAAATATCAACAGCAACCATATCTTTCGTATACGTATCCTCTAATTTCGTGTGTATATCTCCGTAAAGAGCTTTCCCATAGCAACTAATAATCTTGTCACTAACAACATGTTCTATCAATAACAAACTAATAATCTTACTCATGACAACATGTCCTGTCAATAACAGCGTTCTTTCTTTTAATTATATCTAAGCTATATGCTTAATTATTGCGCCTCTGATCAATGTTGATAATATAGGTACAGATTAATTATAATAGGGATATATAGGGATATATCGCTGTAAATGTCGCCCAGAACGGGAATTCCGTAACAGTATTACAGTGAAGGAAAGAACCCTGGATATTTTCAAAACACTCACTTTTTGAATAGCCCTCGTACTAATTATTATTACATCAATCCTCGTATTAATTATTATTATTACATCAATATAAATATTTTTCTTTTCTCTTCTTTCTCCATATATATATATCAATTCATTTATAACAACATTTTTCTTTTATTACTAATTACGTATCATAAAACGTCGATTCATTACAAATATCATTTATGGGTCTATTCAAAATTATAACTAATTGATGACTTACGCAGAGTTACTAGTTAGTTGTTCCTCTTTTACATTGAACGATAACATCCATATACAAACAACATTATTTATAATTAAGATCGTCATCTTATCAAAACAACAACAAGATCAGAAGGCAATAATTACATTTAAAGGCTTCAATTTAAAATCAATGTCATAGATTTCAAGTTAACATAATCAAATCTCTTTTGAACATGTAAAGTAAAATAAAGGTAAACATAACACTCAAAGTTAATACAAAGATAAAATAAATTAATCACATCATAACATGTTGCAGAAATATAAAGTCCAAATGAAGTATTCACAACACAACTCGTAACATCTGAGAGAATAAATTAAGAATTGTTATCCAAATTTAATTTAGTTAACATATCAGGGTTGAAATTTTAACCAGCTTTAGCCGTTTACCTGCTCCAGCTTTTCATATCTAAATTATATTTATCATCAATATTATTCACAAATAAATTAATAGACGAATTTTGCGTCGAATAACCGTGGGAACCTTCGGCTGGTATGGGATTAACCCCAACCATATCAGCGGGTTTTAGTTTAAATTATGATTAACAAATGGGTCAATTAAAGTACATTGAACACCACAATCTTGGTTATTCTCTCTTGATCCATTTCCCGTTTCATTTATTACTTCGGTCCTATTCCGACAGTTCCTGCCATCTCGAGATCTCCAATTGAATCTGTTTTGGGTCACACTGGTATGCATGACATTGTTACTGTAATTACGTCTTCCACGAAAGTTTCTTCCGTTCGTCCAACTGTTCCTCGGATTATTATAATTCGTTCCATTTCTACCGCTAGAATTGAATCTTCCATTAGCTCCAGTTCCAGTACGTATAACAGATCTTTCACTAATTCCAATGCCAGTATTGTCACGTGACCTCTCATCGCTGCGAAGATTTTCGGTATTTTCATTGGTTATATTCAGGTTTCTGACAGGAATTGGATTGGGTGGATTACGATTACTTCCGCTAGGGTTCGGGAATTGATTCTCGAAGTTTTGAACTAAAATTATCAGATGATTGAAGTTTACGCATTGAGCAGACAACAGAATCTGTTGTAATTTATACGGCAATAAAATGCGTACGGAAGCGATTATTCTGGATTCTGGCTGAAACGGATTGACGAGTTTAAGTTCATTATATGCATTGATTGTAAAATCCGTAAGAGATTTATCGACCCGAGGTGAATAGTGTCGAGTTCGCACCATCGCATCACGGTTAGCTAACAAGAAATCATTTTCGTAATTAGCCAACAGGGCCCGTTTAAATTCTTCGTAGGATTTTATATGGTCGCGAATAGCCTTAAACCACAAGGAACAAGGAGGAAGTAACAGATGTGGTAACAACTTCATAAATTTAGATTGATCTACACCCATAATTTCACACTCTGCTTCAAATTTTTCTAAGAACGAGCTTGCGGTTTCGTCACACTTACCGCTGAATTTAGTCATGGCCTTAATTTCACTGACCTTAACGTTTATTTTGCTATAGTTATGTTTTTGTTGGCGTTGATAATGGTCTGGAACCCTTTTGTACTTATTTATCTCCTTTCTTCTTTTGCGATCTGGACTTTGGAATCGCCTTCTGTGGTTTTCCACAACTAAACCATCATCAGTAGAACTCTTAGAAGAAGATATCCCGTCAGTTTCTATTAATGGAGTTCTCGGGCAGTGATGCAATGCTTCCTGTTGAAGATGCAATGTTCCCTGTTGATGATGCAATGTTTCCTGTTGATTGGGAGTACCCAAAGCCTCCTTATACATAGGATTATTGTAGTCACATTCCCTCTCTTGTAACGATCTGATTTCCTCTTGTATGTTGGATATCAGTATGCTATGTGAATTGACCTGGGCAGTAATATTCACTATCTGATTTTTTTGTTGGGCTGTCGTCGATTCCACGGCTTCAACGGCTTTCTTTATCGACTCTGTTTCTAGAGCTAGTTGATCCTGTCTATCTTGCCATTTGTTACTAAATTGTTGAAACCTAGTATCAACTTCTCGCGTCATATCATTTGTAATTTTGTTGGTAACTTCATCAGCTAATACTTGCAAATTTTCTTTCAAATTGTATTGCAAGCGATCAAAATTTTCTTGCACACCTTGTACTTTATCTGAAAGAGATTTATGCTGCGCTAGTATCTGTTCTAGCTTTTCATCGTTTGATTTCAGCTTTTGATCGTTCAATTTCTGCATCTGTTCTAACTTTTCATCATTCAATTTTTGTTGTTGATCCAATTTAGTTTGTTGTTGATCAAATTTAGTATCAAGTAGTTGACTAAACATATCAATAAGGTTAGAATAGGAATGTTCAGACAGAGTTACGGCATTTCCAGGTATGGTTTCATTTGAAATGCTGGGTACTTCTTCAATCTCGGAATTCTGCATATTAGCAATTCTTTGTATTCTCTTCCCACTTCTCAAAGTAGTGAAACTCATAAAAAGGCATATATACGTATGCACATAAACTCAGTTCTTACTATTCTTCGGAACTAAATAGTATAGTATAGTCCCGTGTCTTCGGCACCAGATAAAACGAAATATATATAAATACTTCGCTTTAGCCCTGATTCGTTTTACGTATCTTTAAATTATCATGTTATTATAATAAACATATCAGCTACTAATTACTAACCATAAACATGAATTGCGTCCAGATATCGTCGATTTATTCTTCTGTTTTATACGTACATTAAATATCAACAGCAACCATATCTTTCGTATACGTATCCTCTAATTTCGTGTGTATATCTCCGTAAAGAGCTTTCCCATAGCAACTAATAATCTTGTCACTAACAACATGTTCTATCAATAACAAACTAATAATCTTACTCATGACAACATGTCCTGTCAATAACAGCGTTCTTTCTTTTAATTATATCTAAGCTATATGCTTAATTATTGCGCCTCTGATCAATGTTGATAATATAGGTACAGATTAATTATAATAGGGATATATAGGGATATATCGCTGTAAGCTTCAGTGCTTAACCCATTGATTTTGATAGGTATTTTAGCTGTACTATATGATTTTAAAAATACAAATTTTTTTTCAATATCAAAACCATCATTGACAATATCATCTTTGAACCAACAACGATTTACTACAGGCATAAATTGGTACTGACATCTATTAACTGCTATTTCCGAATAATTATTTACAGAGACGTCATGTAAAAGTTCATTTTTATCATTAACATGAATATGTAAGTTGGAAGCTAAATGTTCATAAGAATCAGTATCTGACGTGCATTTGACATTATCACTTAACTTTGTAGCTAAATGTTTATGAGAATCTACAGCTGATATGGGTTTAACCCCTACTACATCAGCCGCAATTAGTTTAAATTCATACTCGTGTATGGTTCCAATAAAGTACATTGTACAGCACAATCATGATTATGCCCCGTATTACTGTTCTGCACAGTACTTACTTCAATACCTGGATCTTGATGCAAAGTGTCATCTCTTGAACAACGATTATGTCTATACATAGGATTTACTGCATTCCTGGAATTTCGCCATGTATTTCGTCGATTTTTAAATTTATTTTGACTATATGGTCTAACATAAGGATTGCCACGATTAATTAGGTTAGGTGTATTCCCCACATAGCTTTGCCTATTTTGCTCGTTTGGATTACTAGAATTTACTCGGATTCGGTTGTATTCCGTATCGTTCATACTACGGATATCTAGATTCCTAACAGGTACAAAATGATCTGAATTATTCTTATTTTTACTCACACCTGCTTGTTGATTCAAAGCATGGTATTGAGTTTCATAACATTGAACGAGCATTAACAAATGATTGAAACTCATACACTGTGTAGAAAACAAGATCTGTTGTAACTTAAATGGGAGCAAATTTCGAATGGATGCTATTATTCTAGATTCCGACTGCAATGGATTAACAACTTTTAATTCGTTGTAGGTATTTACAACAAACTCGACAACAGATTTGTGTAAACGAGGATTGAAATGTTGATTTCTAATCGTGGCATCTCTATTTGCAAGCAAAAAATCATTTTCATAATTCGCGATCAGTGCTGCCTTGAATTCCTCATATGTATTGATGTGATCACGTATTGCCTTAAACCATAAGGAACATGGTGGGAGTAATAAATGAGGGATTAGCTTCATATATTGTGATCTATCTATACACATTATGGCATATATTCCGAAGTTGGGCGTCCGCTTTCGCCACGTTTTTTCGCTGTTATCTCCTTTCCACACTTTCTGCAATTTGTTATTAGGTTCATTAATCCGTGCTCTTCACAAACTTTTAAAAGATTTTGCTCGTTATCAACGTATTGCTTCACAAATGTTAAAACTGTTAGTTAATTCCCCTTGTACATTCGCCATGTTGATAACATACATGCTCGTTTCTTTCCCACAATGCAACTGTTCGGTTACCTTGCGCCAAGTAGTTCCCTCCGCTCACCGTATAGTCCCGTGTTTATAACCGCTTATATATAAGAAATAAACAGATTTTTCGATACTCTTATATATTATCAAGCACACAAATGATCAAAGTATCCATATCTTTCCTGTAAATTTTAAAAATTTTGCTGGAAACGGACGCCCAACTTTGGAATTTAACCCCACATTATATTACATTCGTCTTGAAATTTTTCCAGGAAAGAAGTAGCATTCTCATTACATTTACCACTGAATTTACTCATGGCCCGTATTTCACTCATCTTAACACTTAATTTTACCTTCCTTTTATCATTCCGTGTACTTCTTGGGTGACAATTCCTATCCATAACGTGATGTGTTGTTGCATCGTCTCTTATCCGCCCATCAATACTCTTCGAATGAATTTCTTCCAAAATAATGTCTTCATCAGATGTGGGTGGAGGCGAGGTCATCTCTTGTGAATGGGGAAACTCTAAACGATCACTAACCGTATTATTGTGGTGTGCGTTGTCCTTGACCTGTAGCTTCCTCATTTCCTCCTGTAGAGTAGCTATCAGTTGCGTATTTGCACGTATGTTGTTAGAATTATTGTTGACCTGAACCTTTTGCTGACGAACAGAAGATTCCATTACTTCTAAATCATTTTTTACACCACTGATTTCTTGGATAATGTGGTCGTGATTATCCTGACAATCCTCAGATATTCTTTTTAACTTTTCCTCGAACTGCGAGGTTATGTCGTCCATCGCCTGGATAATTGATTGTTTCGTTTCATCTGACTTCTGTTCTATTCGTTTACTTAATTCCTCATATCGCTTGTTGGATTCTTCGGACTTCTGTTCTATCGTCTGTTTCAATTCATCGTATTGCTTGTTGGATTCTTCGGACTTCTGTTCTATCGTCTGTTTCAATTCATCGTATTGCTTGTTGGATTCTTCGGACTTCTGTTCTATCGTCTGTTTCAATTCGTGGGACATATGAACCAAATTTTGTTCCAATCGCTTCATGGCTTCCGAATCGTCTTTACGACATTGTTCTTGCCGCTGTAAGGCTAACAAGATTCGGTCTTCCAGTGTCATTCCTGGTGCTACACTATGTTCACCGTTGTCACTATCATTGGGTTCATTCTCCATAGCGTTACCGTTCATTTTTCTTATTATTATTCTACCACTTCTCAGTCTTGTGAAATTTGTATTCATTAACTTTATTACAAAAGTAAATTCACCCTTACTTTGCTTCGGGTAGTGAATTTACAAGAATTCCCGGGTGAGGTAAACCAAAATTTTTATAACGACTCACCAAGGGTAGTCGTCAACCTGGTTCGATCGATGATATCAAGAACTTGAGTGGTAGTAACTATTTTCATGTAGAAATATCTTTAATAATTATATATTATATTATTCTCACCTTCTCTATCAGAATTATAAAGTTGATGAACGGTTTTAAATGGTTTATTAGTTGATACACTTTTAATGTATTTTTCATTCACACTGTCGTGCACACATACATGACGATTAGGTATACATAAACAATTACATAGCAACGAACTATATAATAATCTCTATATCTTACAGATATTAAAAAACCTTCTTCTTTTGTCATTATTAAATTAACATGTTATAAGGTATAGTGTTTATGTATGAGCACTTTCTACCCAAGGTACAGGTAATTATTAACCTATCCAGTATTTCGTTATAAGTGTGTGGGGAACATTTTTAGAACACCATAAAGGAAAATTTGAAAATGGTTGTGATCTGAAACAAGTTCCTGAAAAAGTAACACTCACTGTTTGAAACATATTTTCTCTAAACAGTAACTACGTTCAATTAACATAAATACCGTTAAGCATAGTTAAATATAAAGATTTATAAGATATTAACAACTTGCTCTAATTAAGAATGTACAAAAACAATTATATATGCGTGTGTATGTACATTCTGCTACCTATCGATCCATATAGATAGGTAGATAGATAGTACTAAGCAGCAGATTGTATCTATTTATGGTTGGATGCTTCTCAACAGTGATGCAAACACTACTTGTAAATTGTTAAATTAATTCCCAGAATTTAGTGGCCGTTATTGCTTTAGTTTCACATTAGTGCCATCTACGTTATAATTCTATAATCTATTTGAAATTCGGACATGCATAGCCGTTGATCATTTGTAATGGGAGCTGCTGACTTTTTGTCAGGTGTCTATACGGGCTATAGTAAAACACTTATTGATAGCATTTATGAAGACTTTTCACAAACAAAACCTAAAGTTTTGTTGGTTGTAAGCCTGTAAACTGTCAGGTAAAATAACTACACGTAGGATAATGTGTAGTTATGATTTCATTTGCTTTAATTATCATCAGCGGTGATGAACTGTAGTAAAAAAAACAGTATCAAAAACTTTATTTACATAAAGATTGCAATTATGATATCGAGGCTACTATACTATATGAATTACCTTGACAAACAATAGCAAGAACCACTTCCAGGACGGGAAATTAAGAAGATATATACTATTAAAAACATCAACAACAATGTTACCTGTAATGTATTCAATTCGGAAAATACCTCATTTCAGAATTAACAACGCAATTACTCATTCAATTTCCATACCAGAAATTTCAGTGTTAATTGAATGAAAGCTATTTTAGAGGGCAAGCTGCCTCAAATACCACGTGAGAGAATTGTCTAGAGCGAAAAACAAGCTAATATTGGGGAACTGTATTATCTCCAATGAACTGACATTATATATATATATATATATATATATATATATATATATATATATATATATATATATATATATGCTATATGTACGTACATATGTATCACATACATATATAAATACATATATGATACATATATGTGGACACATAATACGTACTACTTGTAAATTGAACATAAATAATTAACCGATAATATTACTCCCGAAGCTAAAATCAGTCATCATAAATAGTGAATTATACCAATAATGTGATCAAAAATGATAAAAATGACATCGAACAATGACCTCGATCTCATACGTATACATACGTAATAATAATTCTACATTTTATTGTTTCGCTTGTTTATTTGCAATGAAACATTTCTCTTCAGTACCGAAACTATTACTTAAAGTGAGATTCGAAACATATAGGGTTCTTTCGGAAATCGAACCCAGATATGTTGTTTCAAAAGTAGGAGCGTTAATTAGGAAGTGAACCAATTATCAATTGTATTACCCGTTATTAATATTTATGAGAGTACGGTAGCTCAATGTTAGGATTCTCATTTCTGATTGAAAGGAACCGACTCCAGGACACGTGTAAGTTTGTGCTGAAACATCACCGTCTCAATTTGTTTTTCTGGGTATTAAAGTTCTTTCTCCCTTTTTCGCTCCACCAAATCATATGGTTTCTTTAGCCTACATGATAATCATAAGACGTAAAACTAAATAGTTCATTTCTAACATTGCATTCCAACTTGCGCCGGGAATAAATTCGGGGAGAATTTCTTTTTGATTCAAGAAACTGGCAAGAACATAGTATTCACAAATGACTAATCTTGTATTATTTTCTTGTTTACACTTTATCTACGTCATAATTAGCTAATAATAAGAACCATCTCAATAATGTACGAGTAGTCCAGTCAATAAAGGTAAAAAAAAAAAAAAATCTTTTGCGGGACTAATTAGTAACAAGCTGAAACTTTGCCAGTTATTACAACATCATAAGGGGAGTATTTTTTCAAAAGTCCCCAGCCCTCCCCCTTTTGCTTTCCCCCCATGGCCCTAAACATGTAAACTTGCATACCTACATTAAAATGTCAATAACTCGAATACGCCAGCTCGTATCAATATGATTTTTTGAAGTTAGCTTCCTCACATTACGTTGTTTAAATTATGTCATTATATGTTTATAACTAAAGTGTATATATAGCGCTATTAGAATAAATTGCTGAAAAAGTAGATTTTTCAATATAATGTTCAACATTTTTGTTATTATGACTAAAACCCTGATAACGCTGCAACAAAATGTTTCATATAAAACTTTTAGTTTGTTTTATTAGCTTTAAAATGATATACGTATTAATAGGTTTATAGGAATGGGAACAACGTCCAGAGAGTTTTTACCAAATGACTGCAGGTGCGGGAAAGTCGTCCTGCCGAGCCGGCTAGGCGCACACAGTACTCCATCTTTGACATTGTCTACCTTCATGTGTCAGTTTCAGTGTGAGATTTATAAAATTTGTGTGTGCTAAGTGATTTTGTTCAGTGGAAGTGATAAGTACGTAATGAATATCTAATAATTTTTTATTTTTTCTGTAAGGTTTTCGGTTTATAATTTGAAATGTAGGCATAGATTAGTATGCCTTTAGTATGCAGCTTTGTCAGGGCTGGATTAAGGGAGACTTTTAGGTGGGCTGTACCCCCTGGGCATCCAGGTAGACGGGAGCCTCCACTCTGATCAAAGTCTCAGCTGTCTGTCTGAAAAGAATCATACAAGATACAGTCATCATCATAAAATAAAATATACCAAAAGTATTAAACACAGTCCCTTAACTTTCCTACTGTACTTGCACAGAAGTGTATTAAGAGTCTTCATCCTGGCGAAATTAAAATACCGCTAATTTTACAGTAATTATGTGATATCTTCAAAGAAATAAAAGATAATTGAAATATGGAACAAGAGCGCCCTAGACAATATTATTTTGCGTGAGGAACCGTTATCAGAAGTCACCTAGTGGCTTTCCGTTTTCAGGTGTTTAGAAACGCGAAAATAAATGCCGATTTTCAAAATGGCTCGAAATCGAAAGCAGATAAGTGAGTCGTGATAACGGTATCTCATGTTTAGGGCGCTCTTGTTTCACATTTCGATTATCTTTTATCTATTTGAAGATATCACATAATTACTGTAAAATTAGCGGTATTTTAATTTCGCCGGGATGAAGACTTAAGCGAAGTCAGCAGGGACACATATTTTTTCTAGCCCCGGGCCTCGAGATGGGTTGATCCGGCCCTGAACTTTATCTTTGACTAGAAAGTAAAATCCTGATTTTTGTTTACATGATCATAATAACTTTATATTTTATGTTTTAAAAAAAAAATCTACAGACAAATTTACGTTATGTTTAACTGCAAAATAGCAGTTTTCAAGTTCAAGGCAAACATTCAAAGATTTAATCCCTACATGATCATTCACAATTTAAAAAAATACGAGTAGTATAAAATATGTAATATGCGTGGATAAAAACCCAGTACATAACTCTTTATAACGTTTTGTGATTATACAATATTTAATCATTTTTGAGATGGCAATATTACTATTTCTTTTTGTCAATATCACTTACTGGAATTAATAACAGGAAGTAGAAAGTATTGTTCCTAATTTTAAAATTGAATTTCCATGTCATATTGATTAATGAAACTTAATTCAGTCATTGGCAAGAGTGTAGTAATAATTTCATATTGTTCCAGGCTACCTGAACAACATTCATATATATATATATATATATATATATAACAAAGAATAATTTTGATTTCATTTGTGTAATTTGTGGAAATAAAGTTAACGTAGACACTGTAGTTTTAAAAATTGTGTCCATTCTATTCGTGATGCTAATATACAAAGAAAAGGCAATGTGCATTAAAAGTTACTGAGAAGGAGTATTAAGAAAGTGCAAGTTTTAAGAATACAATTAATTCAGGGGACAGAAACCTTATTCCAGAAGGTCTTGATATTTTTACATCACAAGTTACAAAAAAAAACAAAAAAAAAAAAAACGAAACTTCAAGTGAATTCCAAAAGAATTGAAAGTAAGTGCGCTGTTATAAATCACGCTCTCGCATTTGCTGTAAG
Organism: Thermobia domestica; assembly: GCF_964235325.1. Lineage (NCBI taxonomy): Eukaryota > Metazoa > Arthropoda > Insecta > Zygentoma > Lepismatidae > Thermobia > Thermobia domestica. The sequence continues at coordinate 57,864,377 of NC_137466.1, read as the reverse complement.
ATCTAGGTCGTTTCTGTCACCCATATAAAATAGACAAGCCTTGCTCTAAACCTACATTGATTATACAGTTCAAGACACTTCATAAACATATTTCATTGATGGGAATGTAAGTATTTTACCATCAAGGATCAAGCCACAATCTTCCAAACATCGATCATTAATGCTGGCTCTCCAGCTATTCGTTCCGATGGATTTCTCCAGCATGTTTTTGATATTGTTGACGTAAATGTGTGAAGTCTTGATAGCAAAGGCATTTTCTGTACTATGAGGGAAATTCATTATGTTACGGCAAGTACTTCTGTCGAAACTTAGATAACAGTTAAGAGAGTTCCAATTGTGTCTTTAACACCGCAACTATCCGAGAGTACTTATATCCAATGGAAAAGAGGAATACAGGCCTTTCTTCAATGGTTATTGAAGACTTCAGTGAACTTCAGCAAGTAAGATCTCTTACGGCTCAATCTTTACAATATGAATATCTGTTTCCCCTTAACCTTATATGACTTGTTGAATTACAGTCGCAGCCGAGACGGAGGAGATTTATGACTACCACCATGAAAAATTCGAGAAAAGTGTTGAACCATATACTGTATATTATGGTTGTACTGCAGTTGATCAAAGCAGAAAATTAAACCAGTTCTAGTGATTGATGGAGAATTTCTTATTTATTATGTTCTTTGTACTTAGGAAAAAGTTATTCAAAACTGTAGCAACTACACTAAGTGTTTACTGAATTGCGAGCACCTACCTAATAATTTTTTTGTCCACATTTGCTCAGAGACGGCCTGAACACGGCATGGCATGGATTCTGGTAGTTGCTGATATGCTTCCATGGGGATCTAACACCATATATTCCTGATGGCATCATACAATGAGCCCACAGATGTTAGTGCAGGAGTCTTGGTGCAAAGAGAACGTTCCGCAACATCCCAATATTGTTCTATAGGATTAAGATCCGGTGAGTTAGGGGGCCAATTCGTATACCACAGCTCCTGAAATGTTCCTTAAGCGAAAAAGTGTAGTCCTGGCTTGGTAGCACCGTGCATTGTTGTCCTAAAAAATACTTTTTTCGTTGGGTAGAAGTCTTGCATTATAGGGTGTACGTGATTCTCTAACACCTGCAGGTACAGAACGGATGTCTTGCTGTGGTTCATACACACCAACGCTCCCAGACCATGCCAACAGAAGCATCCCCAAACCATACAACGCCCCAACCTGTCAACGCGGTACACACCATGCACGAGGGATCCATAGCTTTGTACTTTTGGCGCCACACGTGCACACACCCATCCTAGAGGAGTAGCTCAAACTGTGATTTATCGAACCAACACACTCTTTTCCAATCATCCATGGTCCAACTAGTGTGTTTCTGTGCCCGAGTGCGACGAAGTCGGTGGTGACGTGTCTGAAGGAGTAGGTGACGAGTGTGTAGCCTGCTGTGGAACTGCATGCGTCCCAGCGTACGCCGTATAGTTGCGTGGAATATGGGTGTTGTGCATCTACCAATGTATTCGTTACGTAATTCCCAGACTCGATAGTTCGTTTGGCTGTCACAAGCTGTTTGACGTGACTCTCGCCCCCACGTTTTGATTTTCCGTACGCCCCCGTAGTTCCGTCTCTTGGAGACTGTTACTCCATTTTCTTTCCACTCCTTGTAAACCTTCACTACACAGGAACAAGCGCATCTGACAAGTATTGTTGTCTGAGTTATCGGCGCAGCTGTTGCTTAGTACCCACAATCATCCCCTATTAAAATGCGAATAAATCCTGCCCACTTCCCATTATAAGTGCTGTCTGCCAACATGTAGCCTCGACTGTGTTCTTTCTCTGCAGTACTACCAGTCGAGGTGGTCATATAGTCAGCTCGGCTGCTCGCCACACTTTCTTGTGTGGCGCGGTGGTCGCAATTCAGTGAGCACTCAGTGTATTGTAAATACATACGGAAGAAATGTCACTGTCGTTTTTTTACGGTTATCGTGAAGATAGAACATAAGGATAAGGAAAGCTTTGATACCAGTACCAACCTCTAAGCCTTTTGCACCTGGTGATCTTCATCTTGTTACACACAGCTGTGAATAATCTTGCGCCAAATATATGTAGAAATCTAGGGTTAGACTTTTCCACCATGTGTGAACACTGTAATGGACTTTTCTGCGACAATTCTCCTACATATGACGATGTTATCGACTTTCATGATGACGAGTGTGAACAGTGTAGCATTTTGTTTTAACCAGATTAGACTGAGAGTTGAATTGATATTTATCAGTCAACAAGTCAACAGAACAGACTTTTATCAGTCGATTGTACAAACTGTGTAGTAATATTGAAGAAAGTAGAATATTGTATTCTACTTGCTACATTCAGTGTGTTTAGGGTGGGTGATCCGTGGTTATGGTATTGCAGTATAAAGTGCATTATTTTGCACTGTTAAGCACCTACCAATTGTTGCCAGTCCAGGACATGGCGGGTTCATAAGTGGTGGATAATGGAACAGGATAATTTAATCCCTGATCTAAATTAGGTATAATCCCAGAACCAAAATTGACCATATTAAATTGCAATAATACAAGTAATTAACAAATTCATAAAATATAGTAACCAAAATTTGTAATAACTATTATAAATAAAATATTAACATATACCTAGGTATGTCATCATGTATATATATTTTAAAGCTAAGAGTTATATTTCGTTCCGTTTGTCATATTTTCCTAGTATATCAGAGGGGTAAGAGTGCTGTTACTAAATTCGATTCGTCGAAAATATCTCATTTATATTGTCAAACAGGATTAAGGAATATTTTTCTCCTCGTAATTCTACTAGATATTGCAACAAAACTTAGCAATACATTATGTATAGACAATGGTAATTCTCAAGGTAGATTATATTCAGACATCTGTACCCAGTTCCGTTTCAGGGGTCCCGGAATTTCAAAAAAGGTATTTTTGGGTGAAAGTTTTATATTTATCCCAAAATCCTTTTCTTTTCTACATTATGAACACATAGTCATGGTACCATTTAAAATCTTGTTTCATTCTCAAAAGAATAACGTATTAACCATGATGCTTGGATATATAGTACTGTGTTTGGAAACATGTCCCATTTTTCCGTATTTATATATGAAATTCGGTATTGTCAAGCAGAATTGAGAAATACTTTTTCCTTCTAGCTATTCTAGATATTGCAATAAAACTTGGAACATACATTACATATAGACCATAGTATTTTGTAAGGTAGATTATATTCAGGTACCTGTAATCAGGGTTGCTCTAAAGGGTAGAGATGGGCACGAGTCGAGTTAAAACTCGACTCGATTCGAAGCTCGAAGCGAATTCGAGTCGAGTTTCGAGTCGAGTCAAATGTAATTTTCTCGAGTCGAGTTCCGAGTCGAGTCACTGTTTTGAGGTCGAGTTTCGAGTCGAGTCGAGTTTGAAAAATAGCTCGCTCGTTTAGCTCTTTTTATCTTGTTTTGAAATCATTGCCTGATTATGCTGGAAAGCAAAGCTATGAGAAATGTAAGCAGTAATGTGGAATATTTTTAGTGTTGCTGACAAGGTGAGACACTGCTCGCATTTCTCCTCATCTCGATTAACAAGACGACAATGGATTTTTATAACAAGACAGCCTAAATATCGTGAGCACTAACATAAGTACATACTGTAGTTCTCACCACCAAAGCTGAGACCTGCACTGTCAAAGTTTTGAGCCAAAGCAGAAGTCCAACCCGTGTAGGGATGATAACTGGTTCAGCTCAGTTCAACTGAGCGAACAACTGAGCCAGTTTGGTTGAGATGACCCACCGACTCGGCTCAGGTGAGCCATCGTCTCGAGCTGGCTCGGTTGGGGTGAGCCATCTGCTCGGTTTGTTTCGGCTCGTGTCGGTTTGGGTGGGTGAGCTGTTGGTTCGGATCGATAGGGAATGAGCTGTGAGCCGAGCCGCTTGAGCCGTTGAGAACCCTAAACTCGGACCAAGCAGTTTTGAACATGTGTGGCCGGCGCCCTCTAACTTTTAACGATTTTTGATTCGAGCCCGGATACTTGCTGCTACGGAAGTCAAACCCATAACCTCATGAACGATGTCCTTGCCTCCTAGACTTCAAGACTACCGAGGTCAGCAGTCAACTAGTTTTTAGTATTCTATCTTTCATGTTTATACATAATGTTGTTATTATAATAATAATAATAATAATAATAATAATAATAATAATAATAATAATAATAATAATAATAATAATAATAATAATAATAATAATAATAATGTTATAGTAGTAGTAGTATCATTAATAATAATTGTATTGTCTATGTAGGATACCTGAAGAAAGTACTTGAAACTACACACAGCATTTGGCTCGATTTGCCTTGACTCGATTCGAAACTCGAGTCAAATTTGAGTCGAGTTCTCGAGTCGAGCTCAAAGATGTCTGTTTCGAGTCGAGTCGAGTTTCAATGAAAACTCGCTCGAACTCGCTCGTGCCCATCCCTACTAAAGGGCACTAAATTTTAAAAAATAATTTTTTTGGGGGAAATATTCTCTATTTTACCCCGAATTTCCCTTCCCGCATATATGATGCAAACATGCGTATATACCATTTGAAAGCATATTTTACTCTGAAAAGAATGATGTATAATCCATGATTCTCGGACGAAAAGTACTAAAGTAGTTGCTCCTTAACTGGAAGTCAACATTTTCCGCATAAAAGCAAGAGTCTTGGGGTCGAGAGGAAAGCAAGAGGGGGAGGGACTTCTCAGAAAATACCCCTTATATTGTGGTCTTACGTTCATGAAAAATTCAGCTTGTTACTAATTAGTCCTGTCACAAAACCTTTATTGACAGCACTGAAGTGGTTGTTGATGGTAATTCATCGACCCTGAAGGTTAATGTAACAGGTTACGAATCTGTGAGTAACTTGGAAATACTATCGTAAAATAAATAAATAAATAAATAAAATAAAAAATAAAAAAACATTAAATTTTCTTATGCCAAATGTTACCGACAATGCCTCTCTTAAATTGTATAAAAGTGTAGAACTACTGATAGAGTCATGAACATATCTCCGAAACTAATATATACGTAACCTTGATTTTTTAAAATAAATGTTCTCCTCATAGCTTTAGCTGCAGATAAGACAGGATTTTTGCAGAATACTATAACTTAAGAGGGAAAGACGTTTTGAAAGTATTTTTTTTTTTCGGCTCTTCAGATCTCCGAACTTATTATCTTAAAAAATATTGTTTAAATATTCTCCTTGCACCCTACACTGACTATAAAATGAAGTTTTATGAAATTATGACTCGGAGGAGATGAAACAGGGCTGAGCGTTTAAGTATCCAAATTAAGATAGAAAGTTGAAATAACGAGTATTTTGGAACCAATAAAAATTTGGAACTATTTAACCTTTAAATATATAATCTACTAAATATCTAAATAAATAAAAAAAAATAATGAGAAGCTGTTTGGTGGCCAACTTCTGCTAAATGGCACATGAGTTCACAGTAGCCTAACAGATTTTATTACAAGTTTATCCGAGAGAGTTTCCTAGACGAAGAAAGCGTCTATTCCATTGCTTTATAGTTTACCAGGAGCATGGTTTTCAACGTTTAACTGTAGTTAAAATAGACGAATAAGGTGTTAGGTATATCAAACAAATCTACATTACTTGAAGCGCCTAGTATGAAAAGTCGCCAAATTCATTTTCTTTTTTTACCGAAATTGAGTTATATATCGCTTGTTATATGTTTGATCTAAAGGAGTTCCATGGAAACAGAATTTTGTTTAAGAGCTTAATATTTCATACTAAAAAATTAGTTCAAATATGGGACTTTTCACGCGTGTATATGGAGCTTCACTGCACGTTTTGCGGAGGGCCGCGGTGGCTCAATGGTAGAGAGTTCACCTCTGGTGCGTGGGGTCCTGGGCTCGATCCCAGCCCCCGCAAAGTGAACCTTGTGATGGACAAACACCTTGTGCGTGGGTTTCCTCCGGGTTCTCCTGTTTCCTCCCACTTTATTCATTCCACCATTTCATACATTACACATCATCACCGTCTCCTTTAGCTTAACCGGCATGCCCACGGTTATGCCGGTTAGGCTAAAGAAGACGGTGATTATGAGAAATGAATAAAATGGTGGAATGAAGAAAGTGGGAGGAAACGGGAAAGCTCCGAGAAAACCCATGAGCACGGTGTTTGTTCACCACAAAGTCCACACGGCGCGAGCTGGGGTCGAACCAGGGAGCCCAAGCACCGGAGGTGAACCACTGAGCCACCGCGCGCCCAATGTGTACTTTGGTGAAAAGCCAAAATTACATGTTCGTGACTAGCACAGAATCAACATTTCTATCTTTTTTTTTTATTTTTTATTTTTCAAGTTTCCTGCGTTATGAAACCTTGAATGCTCAAATAGAAGATATGTTTTTTCTCTTGGATATTTTTCCTTGCCATCGGTTATTTACTTTCATTAATAAAATTACAAATTAATGACTATTAATTCTGCTCGAGGGCTTCAATTGATACTTTTAGCACTTGGATTTTCATTTTTATTCCCTCGTAGCTATCAATATCCTAGGGGCAAAATTATCCTGTTACACCGGCTCAACAATAATACATAACTTCAATCATAAATTCAAATCGGTTTCACAGTGTTTATTTATTAATTTTTAGAATGTAAGCTATGTTTAAGTGTAGTTTCAAACTTCCTGCACAAAACATTATTTGAAGATAAAAGTTAGAAGTTTTAAGAGACTATGTCAATTTCGTTTTGAAATCCGTAATTCGGAAACAGAAAAGTAACTCTTTCAAGTTTCTTTGGTGGAATACCGTACGTCTGCATAGCTCTTGAGTTTCCTTTTTATTTTTCCTCTGTTATGATAACTATTGGCTTGGCTAAATATTTTAAGAGAAGTCATGTAATAACTCTAAAAATTTGCCTATTTTTTTAAAAAAAATATTGGTTGAGAAGAGACAAATTTGATAAATATTTGTCGTTTTGAATCCACGTACCATTTTTCCCTCAAAAATTGTTTCCATTATTACTAATGAATTAGTTTGTTATGAAAATATATATGTTTGTGGTAAGATAATGAAAATGATGAAAACACGTACTATTAATGTAAAACATTTTCCACTATAGAAGAAAAATAATACCTTTAAAATATCGGTAAGCAGTTTTTCTGCTTATTCAAAGGTTAAAATCTCCACAGTTCTAAGTTACAAACCAAGAACTGCAAAGTGCATAGTATTCTAGGAAGCAGACTAAGTATGTTTACATAGCATGAACAAGTTATGATCATTGAAAGTAGGTGGTAACCTCAAGTGCAGTACCAGTTAATTGGCAAATATTTTCTTTTAAAGTTTACACATTTTCAGTCAGCTGAATATTTGATTTGGTTTTGAAATCGTGTTACAATAACTTTCTTGACCAATATGAAATTTTTTACCAATTCAGTAACCTCCAAGATGCTTCAAGTGTAATTAATATAATATTGAAATTTACGGAAGTAATCTTCTTTCAGTATAATTTACTAACTAACTGTATGGCCTATGGAACCTGGAGGTTCAATGCTGCGTTCACAAAAGCTCTCCATTGACTTCTGTCCTTAGCTAACTAAGTCGAGTTTCTATTTTCTATTCCTACTTCCGCAAGATTCATCTTAATATTGTTCTCCTATCTGCGTCTGCGTCTATTATTATAACAATACAAACTCACTAGATCAATATAAGATTTTAAATACATCTATTTGTACTGGCGGTCAGACCTATATTTTCGCGCTTGGTATTCAACTAGTCTAAAACCTAAATGTAGTGAATGGACTTCTAAAGTGAACATTTAGTCACAGTTATTCAAGTAGAAGTAAGGTAAGTTCTGCAAAAATAAAAGTAATTGCAATATTAAGTGCTTTTGTGTAGCGAATAAGTTAGCTTATCGTGTAGTTCAGAGTTCGTCTACGGCACAGAAAAATTCCTGTTATTCTTCGTCTTATAAGACAGATGGGAAGTTATTTGAACGGAAAGATTAAAAAAAAAAAAAGAAATGAAAAGTGGCCTAGAAAGCCAGAAATAACGTCGATGGAACTTGATAGCCTGATAACCCATTACTAACTTCAAAGCCGATAACTCTTTGTGGAATGAGGGGCCGCGGTGGCTCAGTGGTAGAGCGTTTACCTCTGGTGCTTGGGGTCCCGGGTTCGATCCCAGACCCCGCCAAGTGAACTTTGTGGTGGACAAACACCGCGTGCGTGAGTTTTCTCGGGGTTCTCCCGTTTCCTCCCACTTTCTGCATTCCACCATTTCATTCATTACTCATCATCACCGTCTCCTTTAGTCTAACCGGCATAACCGTGGGACGTAAAACTCAAAGATTTCATTTCATTTTTCTTTGTGGAATGTGACATCAAGAGAACTGAAAACAAATATGCTCCGTTTCACAACGCGAAACTACAATAAACTTCAAAACTATGAGGTTCCAATGTTCAAACTGGAATTGGTAGATCTTCCGGAATCAACGAAAAGGCACTTCCAGTTTCAAGAGAATTATAATAGCATTTCTGGTTTCAAAAGAGAGTTAATATTACTTCCGGTTTCAGGTTAGTGATGGAAGCAATCCTTGCAGCGCTGAATCAATTTATAAGAGAATCATTTTTTTTCTTTGTTAATTATTGCCGATTTTACTCTGATATTTGTTGACAGAAATGAAACTAAGTTTGTACTTTTATATTACACGACTACCTTTCTCGTAGTTGATGGCTCCGCCCCCAGACCCTCGTACCACTTAAACCCGCAATTCTGCCGAATTTCGAGTTTCTTTTCCTATTTCAACTATCTAAAAGATAAGATTTTGTATTCCAAGAAAAAGCCCATTTAAATAGCAAGGGAATTCCTCCTCTCTTAGACCCCTTAAAAACTAAAAATATTTACTTTTGGGGAATTTTCCTGTGAATTAGTCCCGGAAGGCTACAAGCATGCCAAATTTCATCATTCTAATCCCGCCCGAAGTGCCTAAACATTTTGGAGTGTAAATGATGTCCCATATATAGTAAATAACATAGGAAAGATTTTTCAGTTCTCCATATAACCACTTTAAAGTTGGAAATTTTTATTTTGGTGAGCTACTTTAATAACGCTAAAGAAAACGTATAAGCATACCGAATTTGAAGTTTTTATTTCAACTCGAAGTACTTAAAATATGAGATTATAGGTAAAAAAAAGTCCATATAAACAACATGGGTGACTCCCTTAAAAATATAAATATTCACTTTTGTCAATTTTCCTGTGGGCTAGTCCTCAAAAGCTACAACCACGCCAAATTTCAATTTTCCACGTCAACAGGAAGTACTCACTTATTTTATGTCACTCAGTTCATGTAGCCTTATGTATAGTAGGATTATATCATTTAGGCTAAAGGAGACAAGATGGTTAATGGAAAGTGAATAATTATGAAAGAAGTGATAAAATGAGAATGTGGAAGGAAACCGGAGAACCCCACGAAGGAAACTGCATGGCCTTGGAATCCGTCACCCATCAGAAGCGAAAGCTTTACCACTGAGCTACCGTCCTCCTGTTGATATATGAACAAAGATAGTCATTCTACAATATCTTCATTCTCCTACATAGCATAAAATTTGGGAATATATAGAAATATGAATGCAGTATAGAAAATATAACTGGAACAATTCCCGTATCATATATTGTACAAATCATACAATAATAATAGCTATGTATTCCATATTGACATACATTGACAAAGTTATGTGAACGATAAAATAATAAACACTATACAATTACTATGTAACGTTTTAAGTAATCTCATTTAAAGTAACGTGGAATACCCATATTAGCTACTCTACACAGGGATCCTGCACCGTAAAAGCATTGTGGATATGGAGTTAAAAGATAACACCCCGCCAATTAATTAATAATCTTCATCTTTCTAACCGTTACGTGGAATATTAGCCGGGTGAAATAACCCTTGCAAACAAAGCTGTGAGTAATTATTAACGCTAATTCTCCTGTAAACTCCACAACACGCACATCAATAATATTCATTGAATCCAACTCTCTGAATACGGGATGCAAAATTTAGTCAACAGTTTAAACTAACATTTACTTGAGTGACACAGCTCTAATTATGAACACAATAAATCGAAACCAAATTTCATTTTAGCTTTGTTTAAAGTTATTTGAACGCGAAGAATAAGGTATAGGAAAAAATATTTGAACATTCTTTCCCTTGTGCTATTTATACTGTATGTTAATAATTCACCTCTCTCTCTCTTGTTCCAAAACAACACTTACAATGTTTGAGAGGTGATTCTTGACACCAAGATAAGAAAAAATGTATAGACTAACCTGGGCACACAAATGCTTCCTTTCGGAGTTACAAGCTGCCGAAAACATAAAAAAGAATGAACTTTAAATACCAATACCTACAATACTATGGAACTACCGTAGTCAGGTCAAGACTTCACTTAGGAAATAATATGTGCGCTATCCAATAATAGTCTATATGTTTCACAATCCTACGGTACTCACACAACAATTTTTTATAGAAGGAGTTTGGCTGCAGGCATATAATTTGAAGTACTCACCAACTACCTCTATAAAAATTGTTGCGAAACCTAATGTGGTATGAGAATAATTTTTCATACAAAACATACCACATGTGCTGAGACTTCAGTGGGAGGAGTGGGCTTGTTTTTGGCGCTTGCACAGTTCTTTAATATCAGGTATTATGGCGGAAAGCTGCAGTCTCATATCCAGTTCTGAATTCAGTCTGTTTCTGTATTTGCTTTTGGTGAACGCACAAGCCCGTATCCAGAGGGGTTCTAGGGGGGCGGCTCCCCTAAAATTTTCACGATAGACTGGCAAATGAATTATAATATGGTGATGAGCTACAATATGGTTGCATCGGGCCCCCCTATATTTTGGGGCTGGCTACAGGCCTGTGAACCCATACACAGAAAATCCAGTTTCACATAGATAGGTACTTACAAAAGTAAGTAGGACCTCAATAGCTTTCTTTAATAACCCCGAGTATTCTTTTCTCAACTGGCACCAGAAATCTATAAACGGTAGCTTCTTGAACTGAGTTGAAGGGATGAATCGGACTTCAAGCTTTTCGTATTTGTCAACGGTGAGGCGAGGAGGCTTTCCTTGAATGTCGTATGGATTTTTAACCCTCTGATGTTGATGATATTTACTTTCTTTTTCTGGAAAATACTGATTTACAGTGTACTAAAAATTCTTCAAATGTTCAATAAATTCTTTATTAATATCATCGAATTCTCCGAGATTCCCTTCGTTCTCCTCTTGGAAATCTTTCAATGCAGGAAACACATCATATTCACACTGAATGATACTTCTACTCCAGAATTGTAAGCCGCGGTTTTGTCCTCCTCTATAAATACATTTGCGTTCTTTCCTTGAAGGGACAGATTGATCTAATTTATTTTCATGAATATGTCAGCTAGATAGGCAAGCCTAAATAGCCACTTAAAAAACAAATTCCGAAGGACCAAAAATTCAAACCAACTTTTAGATGAGATAGAGACTTGCAAATTTTTTAATTCGCTTCCTCGAGGTTGGTTTATATGGAATCCCTAGGTACTCTTTGCGGAACACCTGAGTTCCACGAAACACACTTTGAGAAACATTGCTCTAAACCATACAGTCCAACGCTCCATATATAGCACTCGACCAACTTTTTACTGAATCGAATATTAAGCCTGTTAGTGAAGAGTGATCTTTACTTGCTCAATGCTTCTTTGGGTACGGCAATTCTTGACCTGATATTTATTTCTAACTGAATCATTACTATTGTTGGAATTATTTCTTTACGTAGGTTCTAGTTTCTTTCTATAAACTGGTAATCTGTCTTAAAATGTCCCAATAATCTCTATCGTGCTACTACAGCAATGCTACTACAAAATCACTACTTCACAAATCTTCTCAAGTTGTTTTATTCTCAATCAGAACCTATCTGATTATTTTCTTTACAACTCATTACCATCATACACTCTTCTACTCATATTTATCATCCATTTAAGCTCTAACACAAATATCTGCAACGGCCTCTTCCAAATATCTTCATTAAACTCTTCCATGAATCTAATCTCTATAATCTCTACATCATCTCTATATTTCCACATACTCATACTATCTTAGCAACGGCTAGTGTCACATTTTAAAACCCTTTTTACCTACCTACTCTTATATTCCAACATTCTCCCCTCTTTACAAAAACGAAATTATACATCTTTCAACAAAATCTAATCACTTGTAACCTAATCAAATAACTGGTAACCCAACCTAACATTACACATCTAATCTACCAACATACAACAGAACCTAATCATCAAAAAACATTAATCCTCTTTAAGAACTCTCCGACTCAATCGAATTAACTTCCTTTTCTTTCCATCTTCTGTTCTTCCCTCTTCTTGGTTGAGCATACCACCTGTCCAGCAGGAAATCAATCTGTGCTTGCATGCACTGTTGTTTCTCGATCAACTTAATAATAAGTGTATACCGTTCTTGTTCTTGCAGTCCGCATATTCCCGACGTATTCTTCTTCTCTTCCATAGAATCATACTTCTTATTTCTACCATTTAGCCAATTTGACCAGACCTGTTTGAAACGTTTACTAGACTTGGTTGACTTCTCTTCCATTATACCCAATGCCAGGTAGTTAGGTAACTCTGCCTCCTTTGAATCCGACCTATACACTTTGGGTACTTATTCCATTACTAATTTCCTGTCTCTCATTTCATCCTTACCCTTGGTTAACTCTTTGCTCTTCTGATCAAACCATAAGACATCCGATAAACCTAGGTGTGAATCTTCATGTGATGACAAGGGTTCCTCTACACTGTCACAAAATATGTGATCCATGTTCAACTGGCTAACCATCTCTACCAATTCTTCCTGTTGTGATTTGGGACTGTGAACAATGGTATTCTCCTGGGTTAGAAATGTGCTATACTGGCAGACTAAAGCAAAATGATTCTGGCGACCACATTTGAAACATTGTTGTCCCCACGCAGGACATTCTCCTTTCCTATGACGTAATCTACAAAAACGACATCTAGTTGCTGATTGGGGAGACGATTGCGTCGAAGAAGACGATTTTGGCGATGATACACTGCTACTAGTCACCTGTCTGTCCTTCCATTTTGAGAAACGCTTCTTCGTATGGTTCACCATATTAATCCCACTTTCTGTCTTCGGTTTATATAAACGTAACTGTTGTTCCGTACACTCCATATTGAGGGCGATTTCCGTAGCTAACTGAAATGTCAAATCCTTGGTGTTCAATAGTTTACATCTGATCGACTCATCACCAACTCCGAATACAAACTGATCTCGTATGTTTTCTTCTAAACAACAAGTGTAGCCACAATATGACGATTGCTTCTTAAGGTCCAATACGAAACTGGTAATGGATTGGTACAGCTTCTGTTTCATTGAATGAAATTGATATCTTTCCGAGATAAGATTAACTTTGGCAGCATAAAATGTTTTCATCACTGTTTTAATTTCGTCATAAGATTTATCTGAAGGGGAAGCAGGTCAACAAATATTGCATATTTGCTCATAGGTTTCTGATCCAATCACTGCAAACAAGGTTGCTACTTTCCGTTCTTCTGGAACTTGTGTGGCAATGCACAAATGCTCAAATCGATCTAAATATGCCTGTAAACGATCAGTCTCACTGTTGAATGGCGGAAAACTCGGTAATGAAGACATACTGATTTATTCGTTCTCCTTCTACTCAAATATGTATCTATATGTATCTATATATATCTATATGTATATATATCCTACCGACTGCGCCAAATCTGTTGGAATTATTTCTTTACGTAGGTTCTAGTTTCTTTCTATAAACTGGTAATCTGTCTTAAAATGTCCCAATAATCTCTATCGTGCTACTACAGCCATGCTACTACAAAATCACTACTTCCCAAATCTTCTCAAGTTGTTTTATTCTCAATCAGAACCTATCTGATTATTTTCTTTACAACTCATTACCATCATACACTCTTCTACTCATATTTGTCATCCATTTAAGCTCTAACACAAATATCTGCAACGGCCTCTTCCAAATATCTTCATTAAACTCTTCCATGAATCTAATCTCTATAATCTCTACATCATCTCTATATTTGCACATACTCATACTATCTTAGCAACGGCTAGTGTCACATTTTAAAACCCTTTTTACCCACCTACTCTTATATTCCAACAACTATTTACGTCCGTGAAGTACGAGAGAAGTGATTTGGAGCCTACACTATCCTATAGCTTCACATCCCATATAGTTAGATGCTAACGTTAAACTACGTACACAAACAAAGAAAATTGAATATTCCTAATTACGACATACAATAATTTCCCATGTGGTTCTTGATGATCTGATTAATAAATGATATAGTACAAACTATGATCATGTTATCATTATTCTAGTAATCTTCTCCAATATTGTTTATTCATAAACGAAAGTTGGGCAGCTTCATGAGATATGGAATATTTGTAGCTAGCCTATGGAGAAACTTAGTTCAATGTTCTGATTCACTGCTCCGATTGCAAATGATTTAATACGTGAATTATAATATGAACTAACTTTCCTCAAACTTTTCTCAACTGGAGGTTACTTTCATTCTACGAACTATTCTACTCTTCTTCTCTTTGAAAGCAAACGTGTCATTCTTAAGGAGATTGGTTAACTAAAAACACCTTTATATATTTACCCCGGCCGGGAGATTAAAAAAAATCCAGAAATACTTGATGGATAACCATCAATTTTGAGCAGGATGTAGAAATTTGTTGTTTCGTTCTTAGGTTTCAGTTGCTCCGATACACTGTTCTGATTAACTGTGACTTGTTTACGTAAATTATTCACAAGGTAAGGTCGTCGGGCATCTAGTGGTCCTCATAGTTTGCAAATAGTGACCCTGTTAGAATGAACACTAATCAAGATAATAAATAAAATTCAAGTACAGTAAACTAACGACTAACTGACTATATATATATATACGAGGCTCATTTCAAAAGAAAGGACCGATATTTTATTATAACAGACTGGCAATAGTGATCGGATCACGCTTGCGCAGTAACATCACTTGGTCCATTGGCTATGAAACAACCATAGTTTCGCCAGTCATCTGTTTGTTTTCGTGTGTGTTGGAGCGTGTTTAAATGGCTGCGCGCATACACAATCCCGCCAGGTGCAAGGTCCGTTCTGTAATTAGATTTCTTCATGCCAAAGGGCAAAGTGATGCTGAGATTCACCAACAACATTGTTTCGAATTGTTACAGAAACATTATGATATCAGAAATTGTGTGTCAGATGGGTCCCCAAAATGTTGACAGACGTCCACAAACAGAACCGACTGACTGCAGCACGTGCATTTCTGGATCGCTCCGACAGAGAGGGTGATGGATTTTTTTTACCCACATTATTACAGGTGACGAAACATGGATTTCTTACATCAATGTCGAGTCGAAACAACAATCCATGCAGTGACGTCATTCAAATTTCCCAAAGGGATGATGAATTGAAAACGGCAGTGTTGAAGTGGCTGAACCCTCAGGTGGCGAACTTCTATGCAGAGGGTATAAAAAAAATATTGTACCACGGTCAGAAAATGGATATGTACTTGTTTTTACCCAATAAAACAATAAGTTGCTAAAGTTACTTACCTGTTTCCAATTAAATATCGGCCCTTTCTTTTGAAATGCGTTTCGTATATATATATATATATATATATATATATATATATATATATATATATATATACGAGATCAATTCAAGCCATAGTACTATCTACGCTAGAAGAACGTATATGAAAGACTCATATATAATTAACAATGATTTCACTTTTATATATTTTGAACTTTATGATCAGTTTTGCTTCTACGGAATCAAAAATGAGTTTAGAAAAACGAACAAAACTAAAGGTCTAGAAAAAAATCTTACTTCACTTCTACTCGCGTTTCTACAGATAATCTGTTTGCTATCGGTAATGCATTATTTGTGCCTCTAAACGGAAACTCTGTAAACTAAAGGACATTAAAAGCTGAAGGTAAGAGATAACAGCAATCAAA
The DNA here is from genome assembly GCF_964235325.1 of Thermobia domestica. Lineage (NCBI taxonomy): Eukaryota > Metazoa > Arthropoda > Insecta > Zygentoma > Lepismatidae > Thermobia > Thermobia domestica. The sequence goes on along the minus strand of NC_137466.1, from coordinate 57,848,280 downwards.
GCAGGAATATGGAGATAAATGCTATGTACTTTCCCAGCCCGTCAACACTTGCACTGATTCAAATAAGCAAAAGGAAAATAAACATCTGAACTGACTCGAACTAATAGTACTTATTTTTATGACAAGTTGTTCGCAGGACAAAAGTTGCTAGATTTGTATGTGCCAAATCGTAACTCCACAATCACTAAAAAAAAAGTTGCTAATCGGAAAAATTGTTTTTTGTCTCTATCCTCTAAGGCGAATCCCCTAGATTTAGTGACTTTTCCCCCAAATTGGCAACACTGAAAATATCATATAATGTAAAATGTAGTTAGCATGTTTTTTGGTACATGAGATGGCGTTAGTGTCTCAAACCAGAAACTAAATCAGTCATAGCAGGTTCAGCTTAATGTCATTCGACAGTTGAGTCTAGTAGATAGCTTTAGCCAATTCATTGTTTTTGCGACATAACATACCCCTTCATTCAGAGAGAAATTCGCCTGGACTCATTTACTTACAGTACAGACTACTGAGAGAAATGAATGTTCTCAAATGGTTAATTTCCTTTCTTCCCCAGTAACTACATGCATATGTTCATATAACAGTTGTTGAGTACTGTTGTTGTATCTTTTTTGACTATTTTATAACCTTATTTTGTTTAACTAAATTTTGTGTCTATGTTTCCTGTTCGAAGTGCCCAAATATCCACAGTCTACTAACAACAAACTTATGGAGAGTCACATTGATCTGATACCAAGAGTCAGAGATTCAATCTCGGGCCATGTGAGTTTATGGCGGATCCCATTGAGAAAGAGAGAGGGAAGGGAGACAGATTCAAATATGGGAGAGAAAGGGGTACATTCACAGGGTTAGAACTGGAGAAGCAAATTTTATCTATATGAGAAAAATTGTGATTTTGTGAAGTGTGAGGGCGGATTTTCATGCAAGCGTTCGTTGCTCGCAATATCTATGTGTAGCAATAGAAAATTATGTTATACGTAGAACTGTACTTAAACAACTTTCTCAATTGGCTATTCAGCCACATCGCAAGCAAATAAGGCAAAGAACGCTTGCATGAAAATTCGCCTTTAGAATGAAACTTTCTCCGTCAGACAGAGTTAAAATTTAAAACAAGAAAGTTTCTTAGTTTTGCTTCCTATGGCTATCCTTTATATGTGCACTATCCAAAAAATACATGTTTCAAAATCCTAAGGTACTCACGCAGCAATTCTTATAAAGGGGGTGCGGCTACGGGCATATAATTTGAAGTACTCTCCAACTACCTTTATAAAAATTGTTGCTGGGAGAAATACCGCAGGATTGTGAAACTTGGATATATGGATAGGACACATACTAGTTCCCAAATAAAGTATTGACCTGACTATGGTAGGTCCCATAGTTTCGGAGCTATGGACTTTTAAAAGTTAATTTTGGATGTTTTCTGCAGCCTATAACTCTGGAAGGAAGCATTGTGCACCCAGGTTGATCTATACTTCTTGTTTTATCTTTACATATATCAGATTGGTGAAACCTTGGAACATGTTATAAGAGATACCGACAATCATCTTCCTGTCAACAAGAGGGACATACGTTGTGTGAAATACATACTATTGGAGAGGGTCGTACTATCCGACGAGAAGATCATGGACGACTATGTCATCCGATGCAAGGATGTTATAAAATAAAGGATCTGCCTATACAACAAAATCGTGAAGCCATACGTCACAGTTTCGTCACCCTCACTCCGCCCAATAATATCGCAATGTTTTCAGCCAACATTCATGGCGGAAGCGAGAGTAGCCAATCAGATGTGCCGATGCTCGATTGGTTTTTGAGTTCATTGAATTAATAGGATGAAGATACATATTGGCAGATTCTTGATTCAATGCGTATATATTGCCTTATGATAGGAGCAGTGTTTCTTCCAGACATGTTTTTTTTTTTGGGAGGGACAATGCCCCCCAAAGCTATGAGAGTTCCCTCCTGGAGTAGACCAAAATAATACGTCTATAATATAATAATAAATAGGATAGTACCTGCAGTGCCGCCCGGAACATTGTTTCTGAAAGAAACACTGGATAGGAGTATGTATATATTTCCAAATTTGCATCCAGTGAGAGGGGCGAATTAGTCTTTCTACGCCGGAAACTGTGAGAACATCACAACGTAATCGTATTGTTTACATCTTTTTTAGCAAGCTCTCAAGAAGAAAGGGTCGGATCTCGTTGTAAATAACACTGGACAACAAATTTTAACCTTTTTCATGCTTTGGAAAAGAAAAGTACATTTTCTTATGCAAATGAGGATGCTGAATACGTAAATAAAAATAAAAGTGGTGAATTGGTTCGAGTTCAAGTGTAATCGATAGAAATGTGTGTTATGTAGTGTTGACACTTATATTCTTGAATTTTCGATTTGGTCTTTCACTTAAGTAGCTATTGCTTCAATTCTGTTCATCCGATTATCTTGGTTCATATGTCATTCACTTTAGAATAAACCAAGCTTGCAAGTGGTACTATGCGCATGTGTACATGATGTATAAGAAGAGGGAAATTTAAGGTAAAATTGGGAATTTCCCGTCCAAAAATCCTTTTTTTCAAATGTAGCACCTCCTGGCACGGCCCCGACTAAAGACATCCAAATATAATATACCTTTAAAACTACTGTATAGTTTATAAGTAATACATGTGCTAAGTTTGATTGTAATACCTACAATAGTTGTGACGGAAAAAAATATTTCTCAGTTCTGCTAGAAAATACCAAATTTCATATAGGAAAAAGTGAAATAACTGTAAAATCAAATGAATCAGAACAGTATTATTTATTTGAGCATCATGACTTATACGCCATTTTCTTCAGAATGAAACAGGCTTTCAAATGGTATCATGATAATATGTTTTTGTGTGTGTGTTGTACGAGAAAAGGTGAAATTGGGATACAATTGGAAATTTTCCGTCCAACAACAATCAGCAAGAGTTGAGTTGCTCCAATAGCCCTGATATCGTTTCTCCATCATAGATATAACTTGGTAGAAATATTTCCCATGTTCATCAATGACTGCTCCGCAATTTTCTGGGAAGAAATCTATGTGGGAGTGCAACATATGTATTTTTAGTGATACATTACACCCTATTCCTTGGTACAAGATACATTACACCTCTACATCCTTATAGTGCTGAGACCGCTCGTTTCCCAAAACATTCGTCACCTTTTCGGAAAGAATCCCATGCAATCCTCTCCTCATTTTGTAACACTGCATCAAATTCAGGATCATTGAGAGTTAGCGAATTTGAATCCCAATAAGGGTTCTTACCTGATTTTAGTTTCAGCAATTTGTGGAAGTTCACGCAGAATATATTTGAAGAATGTTTTGATGCGTGTATGAATAGCCGCCATTCATCGAAATTATCGTCTATGTTAAGTTTACACATAAGACCAGTTAGACCTACATTGTTACAACGTAATATGTCACTTTCAACTGAAAATATTGTTTAGGGATTCTGACGTGTTCAAAACACGAACACTTTTAGATCTTCAGAATAAGCTCCCCACTTCTTGAGTTTGGATGCCAGCAGCTCTGCGCCACTTTTTGACAACCCCAAGTAATTTAATTCAGGTTGAGTATCATATGGTGAATATATAATTATATTTTGGTTTTGTGAAGTTAGGATTGGTGGAATACCATGAATCTGCAGCAGAATTTGACAATGTGGGTCGACATTGTTCGCCTTTTGCTCTTCATCGGGTGAAACACTGGAGTAAGGTACGGGAAGTTGTGGAATATTTAGTTATTCAGAGTGTGGCACAGTGACGAACATTTCAAGGAATATTTGAATAAGTAGCAGTCCACTTTTTTTCTTTTTTGAATAGACCTTTAATTGGAAGAACTATGCAAAAATAGCAGTTTGAAGTATGATGTGTCGGTTCTTTCCATATCATTGGAACTGCAAATGGCACGCATGGCCTTTTACCGTGTAGCCAGTCCCGCAAATTTGTAGAACAAGTATTACAACATATATGTGGTGTTCACTTCTTGTCCATATCTTCCACTTTACAGCCAAAGTACAAGTGATAGGCTTTCTTTATGATACGAGCGGAATTCCACTTTTTCGCTTCACTTCGTTAAAAACAACAATTTTCTCTGCACTGCAAACACATTTACGTGACATGTTTCTGCTTAGTAGTCATAGAACGATAAATAATAATAATAATAATAATAATAATAATAATAATAATAATAATAATAATAATAATAATAACAGCACCCACCTACCCACCCAATATCTCACTACCACTACGTGATAGAGAGCAAATTGTAACTACAAAAGAACGTTACACAACATGTTTTCTCTGGCAAACTCTTCAATACAAACTTAACCGTGAAGTGGTTGATATTTCTTTGTTAGCGATGAAGTGCGAGCAATATGGATAGCCAGAGACTACGCAGGAATTTATTTCGGGAGGGGCCCTAAGCTTTTAGGGGGTCCAAATACAATTTGAAGCTAAATTATATTAAAATTTGTAAAATTGCAGCTGAAATTAGACTAAATTTACAAACAAGTCGGGGTGTCAAGACCCGCAGGACTCACCCCTGCGTATGTCCCTGAGGATAGCAATGAAACTAACCGTCAAACAATGGAAGTTTATTGAAATAAGTAGACAGCTCCTGTTGCTACGAACCCTTAATTTGCCCAGCAGAGCGCATCGGGTGATAACGTATTTCTTTGAAACCCGAACCAATTAGGGATGCGCTCGAGTCGAGACATGTCTCGAATCTCGACTCGACTCGAATGTCTCGAAAATCTCGAGTCGAGACACACTTTGTAAAATTCGAGACGAGTCGAGACAAACGTATTTCTCGACTCGAATTTTCGAGTCGAGACACGAGTCGAGACGAGACGGCTCTTAAAGATCTCGACTCGACTCGAATGTCTCGAAAATCTTTCTATAATTTTTTAATATTATTTTGAAGAAACTATTCACTCAGAAACAGCCTTGAAACCAATTCCAGCTTTTATTCCTTTAGAAAGGTACAGAACGCATAAAATTAATAGTTAATCTTTAAAGATCAAGATTTAATTTTCAGCTCAATTCAGTTAATTAGAACTAATAGTTAATGTCGTTGTATTTGGTTGTACTGTAAATATAATGATAATAATAATAATAATTGATTATCTAGTTTGTATAAAACTATTATCCGTAGTCTAAATCTAGTTTGTATAAAACTATTGCGATAGAGTGAACTTCATAAATTCTCTGAATGAGCAGTTGGTAGTCTATAGTAATTTAGCATAGTTATAATTATTGTGTTTTCGTTACCATGAACGCAATAGGGTTACGTAACTTCTGGATTATTCGCTTGCCCAACTATTCTCAGGCTTTAATATGTTGCAGCATATCACGAGCTACGGATAATATATAATGTAACATTTGTTGTAAATCACATATTATGATACGAGACTATTTTACATAGTATATCTTATCTAATATAAATAAAATAAAGAGTTTGTTTGTGTGTTTGTCTGTCTGTCTGTGCGACCTGGGGACCAGACGAGTGGACCGAGAGTTCCCAAAATTTGGTCACGGGTACCTTAGTCCAGGCCCCAGATCAAGACGAAGCGTTTTTTTTAAATTTCGAACCAGGGGAGTCTCGGGGGGGACGTTTACTGGGACCGACCTGGGGACCAGACAAGTTGACCGAGAGTTACCAAATTTTGGTCACGGATACCTTGGTCCAGGTCCCAGTCTAAGGCGAAGCGTTTTTGTCAAAATTGGAACCAGGGGGTCTCAGGAGGGCGTTTAGCGAGACATGTAGTAAAAGTAATCCAAATTGATCGACATTAGTGTCAAATCCATAGTTTTCACGGTCGCTGAGATCAATGGTGACACTTCCATCAGCGATGACTTGCAAATTCAGCTACTACTGTATGCGGGCCGGGTGTCAGCGGGTGAGGAATACCGAGACATGTATAAATAGCCCATATTGATTGATACTAGTGTCAAATCCTTAGTTTTCGCGGTCACTGAAATGAATGGTGATACTTCCACAGGTGTTGACTTCCAAATACAGCCCCCATGCGAAGAATGGGTATATTAAGCTAGTATTACAATAAATGGACTGCTTGGATGCCAAGAACTAGTACAGATAAGTACCATCCACTTCTATGAATAGGTATTTTTTAAAAGGATTTTTGTAAACACTAAGTTATAAAACAATGAACTACATACAGTAGTTATGGTTTTGGTTCCCAACATAAAAGAAATATGGATTGTTCATGAGATATTGAACTTCAACTTTCACTCCTGGAAAATTTCAATTTTGGAGTTAGGCCACTTGGCATCAAAGCAGTTCACTGTAAGATAAATACATTCCGCACATTAGTAACATAGTTGTTCAGGGGCCTTCGATTTCCATCCTCTCAGATGAAAGCTGAATGATTGATTGATACATGCTGACTATATAGGAGAAATAGTGTATTAAGTTTTCGAGCTTTGGTGCGTATCCGTATTTACACTCTGATATAACTTTAAGTTCACACTCAAATCGAGCCAATTGTTTAATGCATTTCGAAAGCTTTTGTTTTTATGCAGCTCATTATGGAAAATCTATTTCATAATCGTAACATTTATGTACTAAGAAACTATGAACGTAAAGTGGACTCGACCTAGCCCCGTGGCCGCTGTGACTCAATGGCACAGCTCTCACCCTTGGTGTGTGAGGACTCTGATTCTGTGTGTGTGTGTGTGAACTCCGCGGCTAGTGTGTGCGTACAGAGTCGGAAGCGGTATGTATTGTTTATACTACTTACAACGTTACCCCCCACATAAAATATAAATTCACCCTTTCTCCCTTCTCTTTTTCGAATACAATGAACCGACTCTTTTGCTGAAGAACGATGCTAAAAGAAAATTGAAACATCTGTGTCTAAACTTTCTTTGAAGCGCAGTCTTTTGTATTTGTAAGGTTTTGCGAGTGTTTTCGAGATAGCCAAATTTTTACCATGGACTCCTGCTGCGAACTGACCGTGAGTAAACACCCGATCTCGCTGTGCTCAATTTCTCTCGCACACGTGAAATGGGTTTGTTGTTTCCAAAACAAATAGGAAGTTACCTTGTGCTTTTGCATTTCTGCACGCACACAGGTACCATTGTTGTTTTAATGATCAGAAGAAATATCAAAACCATCCGATATATATGATACAAAACAGCTAACAGAGGGAGGCAAAGATAAAAGTAGGCCTATACCAAGTTTTCCGCGTGGTACCATTATGGAGAATAAATATTTGATAAAGTCACGTAGATGCGCTTAAACCTATTCCATCTGTCCTTATAATTTTTCTGGTCTCATCAATTTCTCAGGAGAATACGTACAACATATGTCCAAATTCCATATATACTCTTTCTAAACTAATGAGTAAACTCATTAAGAACACCAACTGATATCAATAAACAGGAAAGAAAACAATACTTTATACTTCTATCATTTGGTACACATCTCTATGAAGCACACAGCTTGTTTCTTTTTGAAATAGCTCCTTCGTGTCACAGCTGTGGTTAGTTTTGTTTTGTGTTAGGATGAAAGAGAGAAATGCAACATTTGCTTCGAGGTGAAATTATATATATTATTAAGATGAGCGGTGATAAGCGAGGTTTAACAAAGAGTGCCTTTCGGATGCACAATTTAACGGGTAGTTGCAGTCCGTGTTGAGAATCGAACCAAAGCTATGTAAGACATGTTAATATTGAGCTCTTTTGTGGTAAAAGTGAACTTCAGAACTGCCGTGTCGTGACAAAACGCTGTAACTTTGGCGAAGAAGTTTTGCGAAAATGAGCCTTAAAGTTTTCATCCGAAAATGTGATCTGTTTCGTGTAGAACCAGTGTAACTAGGCAATAATGGTCAACCAATCAATTTTCACCAAATTTAATCACACAACATGCATTTACGTAACATTACATGTAACCACGTGTTTCCAAAGTCAAGATACACTGGTTCTACACGATACAGATTACATTTTCGGATGAAAACTTTAAGGCTCATTTTCGCAAAACTAATTCGCCAAAGTTACAGCGTTTTGTCACGACACGGCAGAGAAACACACAAAAGACTTGAAACATCAAGCTAATGTAAAGCAATTGAAAAATAGCCTACCTATCGCTGGATCTTTTCTGTGGCTAGAAACATGCAGTGTGTAGCAACAAGAATCGTGTTAAGGACTTTTTTTTTTCGAACATAACATTCCCTTCCACACCATAAAAGACAATATAATGTTTGTTAAAAGAAAGTGCACATAATATTTTTAAATTTTGTTTGTGATCCTATCATGCATAATTATAAATAATGCCTTTCATACTACGAGAATGAGTTCAACTATACGTCATGGCTCCTCTAAAGCGGGGCCGCGGTGGCTCAGTGGTAGATCGTTCACCTCTGGTGCTTGGGGAACCTGGTTCGATCCCAGCTCGTACCAAGTGAACTTTGTGGTGGACAAACACCGTGTGCGTGGGTTTCCTCGGGGTTCTTCCGTTCCTCCCACTTTCTTCATTCCACGATTTCACTAATTTCTCATAATCACCCCTCTCCTTTAGCCTAACCGGCATAACCGTGGGACGTAAAACTCAAAGATTTCACTTCATTTTTTCCCTCGAAAGCGATATCTTTCAAAATTATTTATTGTTAGATATTGTAAATTTACGGTATCTATTTTAGTGGACGGGAAATTTTGCATCTAATCGGATAATTTCATGGCTTCTAACAGGAATTCGCAGTTACGAAATTTGCATCACTGTCTTTTGAAAGGATGCCTAGAAAAAATACTACTAGAAAATAACTGAAAACACAAAATGGATTTGATAGCCAAATTCACGTCATCTTGGTGCGTCATCATTTTTCTTTAAATATTTGTATTTAGTATTAGATTAGAGTTTAGTGTCCCTTTCAGCATCAAGGCTATATGAAACGTGAACTTACAAATTAACGTGGGTTCAGAACCACAGGAGTTCCCATCGGAAATCGAACCTAGGTCTCCCGCACCAAAGACGCATACGCTAATCATATGGACAAGGGTGTTCGATATTTATTAATGTGTACATAAAGTTGTGAAATTGCGCTTGTATAATGGAATGCAATTCCTTCTACTGACATAAACCTTCACAATACTTAGCTGGACAAAGTATCTTTAAAAAGAAAATGTCACTCTTTATGTTTCAGTTCCTGGTTCTACTGAAGGATGGAACAAATTGCAATGAGCGTTTTTGGATCCTACTTTGTGTAGTTGATTCATCATAAACTTGGTATTTGATACGGATATGAACTATTACACTTATTTGGTGTTTATTTCTAAATAATAAGTCCTAATACAATTTCATAAAGTTGTAATTCTTCTTTAGTTTGTATCACTTTACACAATGACAAATCCAAAAGGTGTGTTGTATCGGTGCAGTACCAGTTTTTCACGTTTTTCAAAATGTTCCAAACCCAAAGAATAATCTTTAATTTCTGATATTTGAGTCGTCACAAATTACAATTTTATAATGTAGTCAATGTTTATAATTACTGGGCAGTTGGGCGTTTAAACTAATGACATCATAATAAAGTCAAAACCCTAATTTTGAGTTGAATTGATTCTGATTTTAACGTCCCGTTCAGCAGCGAGGCTATGTGAGACGTGGATCTACTGATTAACGTGGAATCCGAACCTCATGAACTTGTAATGCGCCACTAAAATATACCTGTGCCTAGCGCATTACTAGATGTTCGTGAACTACAATTTGGATTTTAATCCGTATCCCAGAATTTTAAATTAGGATTACAATTGGTTTTTGATCTGCATCTCAAGATGTTAAAATTGAAATTACAGAAAATTAATAAATTGTTTTCGAAACGAAAAAGATATATACGTGTATTAACATAGTGATTTAGAAGTTGGTGTTTATTTTGGAAAATATCGTATTAACCTTCGAAAGCCGAGTTTGAAAGATTAAAATAACATACCAGGTAAAACAGAGTAAATAATTATAAAATTTTATTGAGAAGGAAGGAATAATTAATAAAATGAATTGCTAAAGTTTAAACTATTCGGGAGAGATTCTTCTCTCTCCCCTAACATCTTTTGCCACCATATTATCTTCCAAATGATTTATTTCGGAATATAAAAAAAATAACCAAGTAATTCCAAATTTCATGTGTAATGTTAAATTCTACGACTATTCGAAATGTCAACTTAGAAGTTTTCTAATAAATAATGCAATAGCATTGATTTACTAGTATATAACTGTCTATCTGAGCATACAGAAACAGAATTGGAATATCTTTAAACTTAATAATTACTGTACAATTTACGGACCAATTGACTCAGAGTAGATAATGTTTGCTTAAAGTGGTAGATATGGAAGTTTCGTAGTATATGTACGTCGGTATATGTTATTTAAAAATAAAATATGATTTGGTATTTATTAACGTATAAAGGAAAACTAAGTATTTGCTGGATGAGTTATTATGAATGTATTAATAAAATAGTAATTGTGTTATTAAGTAAAGAAGAATAAGAAATAAAGAAAATATATAAAGGATCGGTCGAATGAAGAATAGTGAATAATAGTAATAACCGTGTACTTCGTTTGCTTCCGAAACATACCTGCGTTTAAAGCATTAAAAGGTTTTCTTCCAAATCGAAGAAATATAAATTTGAATATTTAACATTTTTAATCTGTATCTTACTGAGTCTGTAAAAGTCCGTTCTCCTTACTGTTCAGAAGAAGGATGCATGATAATAAATACCGAGAAGAATCCAATTAAATTCTTAATTTTGTCGATAGAATTTGTATCTGTATCATTGATGATAAACAGATTTAACCGAAATTATGTTATTTGAGTTTTAATTACAGCCTATTATAATTATATATTGTATATTAATGTAACTCATTAATACATTCTTTTATACTTTGGTACTACACTATTCATACTTTCACAAACGTTAACTCTCATGTCCCCTAGAATCTGTTCATCTTCTAAGTTTCATTTTCCCTAAGCCATTTGAGCGAGGGTGGCGACTCCGTTGCATCGGGCCAAAGCTTAGCTCAGTTTTCACGAAGGAATCTCGGAGGTTTCATCGTAGGACTGCGCTAACTAAAAAGGAAGCTGTTTCAATCGAAGAGAACCTAGGAACTGTTTCGAAGTCATTGAATTGTAAGGAAGTTGGGACCCAAACTAACACCTTATAGACGTCTACTTGCAGAACACGACAGCGTTTAACAGTTAATACAGAGGTTTGTATCCAGCTAAAATCAATATTTAACATCTTGTAAAAACAGTACATTATAATATTACCGTGTAACTTGGCAACTTCCAACCAGGGATTGAAAGTTGATGTGGTGCATTACAGTGTCAATTTGGCGTACCCAGTCAACAGGATTTTGTTGTGATTATAACGTGAGAGAAAGGGATGATGTGAGAGTAACGTGATAAATTTCTGTGTATAATAGAAGAAAGAAAAGGTGGTAAATAGAAGAAAAGGGAAGAAGAGGAGGCTCTCCTGAGTTATAATGAAATAAGAGAATTATGTCTAAGTGTAGCAGTGATAGCGAAGATGTTTCTTGTGTTTGCTGTGAGACAGAGGACATTATGAAAGCAGCAGACAAAAGGAAAGTGATACAATGTAGTCAGTGTAAAGATTGGTATCATTTTTTATGTGTAGGACTTGATGAGGAAATGTTTGAGGAAATGAGTTGTCCATCGGTCGTATGGATGTGTAATTCGTGTAATCAGAAGGAAAAAGAACTAGAGAAAACGAAACATGCAATATCAATGGATATAGAATTAGTGCAAGAGAAAATTCCTGAAACCATTGCTGAAAACAGTATCGACGAAGAAAATAGAAAAGATGAGATGAAAGAAGGATCGAGGAAAAAGAATAAAAATCACCATGAAGAACGAAAGCGAAAATCTAGAAAAAGTGACAAGAGTGAAAGCGAAAAGGAAGAAAGAAGAAGACGAGAGGTTAAAGCATTACCTGAAGAAGAGACCAGTAAAAAGAAACTTAAGAGAACTCGTAGACATACGAAAGATGGAAAAAGAAAGAAGGAACGAAGCGCACAGAGTAATAGCGATTCAGACAAAGATAAAAGCCAAGCTGCCGGAAGTGAAGAAGTAATTAAGATAATTGAAAGAAAGAAAAATGCCGAGAAGGAAAAAGCAGAGAGAACCGAATTTGAACCAAATGGAAGGAAATTTCAAATGGAAGATGATGAGACTGTGTCACCGAAAGAATTGATGGAAAATATGAAGAAACATTGTTCCCAACTGCAAGAAAATTTGAAAAACAACGTACAGTCAAGTATTGAGTCTACTTTCACGAAATTTTCTGCTTTTATGGATTCCAAGATGGAGGAATTTAAAAAAGAGATAATTGGTTTTAAGGAAGATTTGCGCAAAGAGATAGATAAATGCCGAATGGAAGTCGAAATACAAGAGGTGAAAAAGAGAGAAGTTGAAAAAGAAGTAAGGATAGAAGAAATAGAAGCTAGAATAGAGGTTATAACACAAAACCAAGAGGAATTGGTGCAAAAATCTTCAATAATAGAGTCTGAACAGAATCAACAGAGAGATCAGCTTGATCGGACTAGTTTAAAGCTATTAAAATGGGAAGGAGAAATCGACAGACGAGTAAAAACCTTGGAAGAAAATTTTCTGGGATTAACTCTGATGGAGAATAAAGATGAAACTCGAAGAAAAGGAACAATTTTAAGTACTCCTATTACTACTAGTACGGTAACAGGATACACTACGTCAGTGGTAACGACCATCAGTCAGTCTAATTCTACACAGAGACTTCAACCGGTTAATATGACTTCACAAAATGATATAAGATTGCCTTGGCCTATTGGATTAACGTCGAAGGAAACTGTTACCAATGAAGAAAATCTCGGAACTTCTCATACAGTGGATGGTCCGATTTCTAGTGCAATAGAAGAAAAACAAAACCAAGAGAAATCGGAAGGAGTACTGAAGTTAACTGGATTAGTAAATGAATCACTAAACCAGATCCGATATAGTGATTTACGAGACTTGCCAAAATTTGATGGTCAATAAAATGGAGCGGCTAAAGCTTTCTTACATGAATTTATCCAGACTATCAGCTTATTTAAATTAACGGATGCTGAGAAGCTGATATTAGCCTCTAGATGTTTAATTAAAACTGCAGGGACGTGGTTTAGGAGTATCCAGCATCACGTGAAGACTTTCGATGACTTTGTTAATTATTTCCAAAAACAATATCTCTCAGAGCGACTAGAGCGAGCCCAGAAACGTCAACTACAGCTCATGCGCTACGACAGAAATAAACACCAAACTTTGTCGGATTTTGCTTGGAATCTCGTTGAAAGATACCAAAGGATATGTAGTAAAACCGATGAAAGAGAGCTAATAGATCTTTTGTTAAATAGTTTACCAAATCACGAAGCTCAAATCTTGAGGAGTACTCCAAACAAAAATGTGGATGATCTTATGTTAAAAATAATGGAGATACAAGAATATAATGAGTCAAATATGGGGACTAGTACAATGGATTCTAGGATCAACTATCGGAGGCAGTTCCCTAGACCTCAAGTAAATTTTGTAAGAAAATCAAAAGCGGATTTTGGGGTCCAGACTAAATTATCCAATTCCGAATCGATGGTAAATTTATTGAATGATAATCCTATGTCACCTGGTAATGAAACTGTTAAAAACCGAGGGAACTTTAGAAATGGATATAGGCGAAGATCTTGGAGATTTCCTGGATATTGTCCACCGCCTACATGGTATCAAAATAACCCTTACTATTGGAAGGACTGTAATTGTCGGCCATCAGGAGTATCCAGTCGTTCAAATATGATGAATCGGAATAATGTGTCTGTTGGAACTACTGTAACATCTGAAGCAGTAACTCCGAACACCGCTTCTATGCAGTCGATACCGGGAAACTAGTACCGCGGTCTGTTGATATGGGGGTCAAGGACTGCGAAGTTAGCAATTCCCCTACTAATACAAAAGATAGGTGTTCATCTTATGATATTTTCCAAATTTATGGTTATTTTATTTTCAAAGATGATCCAAATCTCTTTAAATGTGAGGAAATAAAGAAAGCTCAAGATAGTGATTCATATTGCCAAAAGTTAAAAAGAAAGTTAGAACAAGATGAAAATTATTCATATATAAAAATGCATAATTCAGTGATATTTGTTAAAAATGTTAAAAAGGGAAGCTGGTTGTTGGTAATACCCAAAACTATGGCCACAAAACTAGTGCAGAGAATACATGAAAAGGGACATTTTGGGCAGAAGAAATGTCTGGCATTTTGTAGAGCTTTATTTCATTGGCGTACTCTTAAGAAGGATATGATAACATGTATAAGAAATTGTTTACAATGTGCGACCACTAAACACTCAAACAGGAAAATATCTTTGGAAAAATTTCATATAACAGCAAATTATATACATGAAAAGTTATGTTTAGATTTCGAGGGAAAGTTACCAAACAGTTATGGTTATCATTTCATTCTCTCGGTGGTGGATGTATATTCTAGATTTGTTACTTTTTACCCCTTACGTAATGCTAGTGTTAAGGAAATAATACGAATATTAGAGAAACAGTACTTTCATATTTTGCCATTACCTAATATTATCGTTAGTGATCAAGGTCCACAGTTTCTGTTCGCTAAGTGGAAAAATTTCTGTAAGGAGCACAAAATAAGGCATAATCCAACTTCACCATATAATCCTCGAGGAAATGGAATTGTTGAAAGGAAACATAGAGACCTTAACACATTAATTCGGGCTTATTGTGCTGAACAACAATATCAGTGGAGTAGAAAATTAAAATGGATCCAAGACTTACTAAATTACTCAATGGATACTACTACAAATCAAATACCGGCTGAATTATTTTTGTCATATTCGTCAATAGATTCGTTTAAAACATCTTACAATTGGCCTACGGAATTATATCCCATGGATTCCATTGATAGGATATTAATGATTCATAACCCAGTATTACCGAAACCAACGTCATCACTTTGTAATAAGAATTCTCGAGCTATTATTTTGAAAGAAGGAGATTTAGTCATGAAACGGACTCATTATTTGTCTTCAGCAATAAAGAGTGAAGCTGCTAAATATTTACCCTCATATGTTGGACCTTATCGGATTACTAAAGTATTACGAAACTGTGCAGTATGAGAAACGTTAAATCATTCTAATATCGGAACGCAGAGTTTTAGAAATCTAAAATTATACAATTGTACGGAGGAAGAGAGGCAGAGACTTCTAAGTAAATATGATTCAGAGATAGAAAACTAAAAGACAGAAAATTATTAAAGAAAATGTAAGGTGAAACCAATGACAAATGGATTAGTTGTAGAAGATTACAAACATCTAACCGTATTCAGGAAAAGAAAACTTGGAAATTGAATTACAGAAAAATTTTCTCTAACGACAAAATTTTATTTGGACAAGCGGGAGTCTGTAATGCGCCACTAAAATATACCTGTGCCTAGCGCATTACTAGATGTTCGTGAACTACAATTTGGATTTTAATCCGTATCCCAGAATTTTAAATTAGGATTACAATTGGTTTTTAATCTGCATCTCAAGATGTTAAAATTGAAATTACAGAAAATTAATAAATTGTTTTCGAAACGAAAAAGATATATACGTGTATTAACATAGTGATTTAGAAGTTGGTGTTTATTTTGGAAAATATCGTATTAACCTTCGAAAGCCGAGTTTGAAAGATTAAAATAACATATCAGGTAAAACAGAGTAAATAATTATAAAATTTTATTGAGAAGGAAGGAATAATTAATAAAATGAATTGCTAAAGTTTAAACTATTCGGGAGAGATTCTTCTCTCTCCCCTAACATCTTTTGCCACCATATTATCTTCCAAATGATTTATTTCGGAATATAAAAAAAGTAACCAAGTAATTCCAAATTTCATGTGTAATGTTAAATTCTACGACTATTCGAAATGTCAACTTAGAAGTTTTCTAATAAATAATGCAATAGCATTGATTTACTAGTATATAACTGTCTATCTGAGCATACAGAAACAGAATTGGAATATCTTTAAACTTAATAATTACTGTACAATTTACGGACCAATTGACTCAGAGTAGATAATGTTTGCTTAAAGTGGTAGATATGGAAGTTTCGTAGTATATGTACGTCGGTATATGTTATTTAAAAATAAAATATGATTTGGTATTTATTAACGTATAAAGGAAAACTAAGTATTTGCTGGATGAGTTATTATGAATGTATTAATAAAATAGTAATTGTGTTATTAAGTAAAGAAGAATAAGAAATAAAGAAAATATATAAAGGATCGGTCGAATGAAGAATAGTGAATAATAGTAATAACCGTGTACTTCGTTTGCTTCCGAAACATACCTGCGTTTAAAGCATTAAAAGGTTTTCTTCCAAATCGAAGAAATATAAATTTGAATATTTAACATTTTTAATCTGTATCTTACTGAGTCTGTAAAAGTCCGTTCTCCTTACTGTTCAGAAGAAGGATGCATGATAATAAATACCGAGAAGAATCCAATTAAATTCTTAATTTTGTCGATAGAATTTGTATCTGTATCATTGATGATAAACAGATTTAACCGAAATTATGTTATTTGAGTTTTAATTACAGCCTATTATAATTATATATTGTATATTAATGTAACTCATTAATACATTCTTTTATACTTTGGTACTACACTATTCATACTTTCACAAACGTTAACTCTCATGTCCCCTAGAATCTGTTCATCTTCTAAGTTTCATTTTCCCTAAGCCATTTGAGCGAGGGTGGCGACTCCGTTGCATCGGGCCAAAGCTTAGCTCAGTTTTCACGAAGGAATCTCGGAGGTTTCATCGTAGGACTGCGCTAACTAAAAAGGAAGCTGTTTCAATCGAAGAAAACCTAGGAACTGTTTCGAAGTCATTGAATTGTAAGGAAGTTGGGACCCAAACTAACACCTTATAGACGTCTACTTGCAGAACACGACAGCGTTTAACAGTTAATACAGAGGTTTGTATCCAGCTAAAATCAATATTTAACATCTTGTAAAAACAGTACATTATAATATTACCGTGTAACTTGGCAACTTCCAACCAGGAATTGAAAGTTGATGTGGTGCATAACAAACTCCCACCGGGAATCAAGCCCAGGTTTCCCACGCCAAAGGCAAGTATGCTAACCGTTAGCCACGAAGGAGCTCCACCATAATTTTAGTGGGCGATAAGAAATATCTCGCCAGTGCTTTTACAATAAATAAAATTTTATAAGTATTAAAGAATAGTGGTAAGAGATTTTATAATAGCTCTTTTATTTATGAGATATGAGTATTTTGAAAAAAAAAAACAACAACTAAAGAATAGGTTGGCGGAACCACAAAAGACTCGTAAAATAAACTTTCTTATAAATACATACGCACCTTACTCACCTTTTATAATTGCTATGCTTACGTTCTCCATAAAAACAGAAATTCTCTTTTAGTGATACTTTACACAAGATCATGAAGTGGGTTCAAATTTAATTAAAGGCAAAATACAATACAATAATCCACAAATATTGCCTCAAGTGAGTTTAAAGATTTCTAAACACTAGTGCGAAACCGGGCTCTGCCGTTGCGATCGATTTACAGGTCTTGAGACGAAAGTAAGAATAGTCTTACGCACACAGTAAGTAAAAACAATTAATATGCCGGTAACTTTCCCCCAAATGGGTGTATCTTAAAACTAATCTCACCACTATTTTTCTAATTAAATTCTAGCCCGAAATTATGTATCATATTACTCTATTCCCATTTTGAAAACTTGACCTTAATTCAAAATGGCGGATTTCAAGATGGCTGCCATCAAGGTCATATCTACCATACGACTTCCCCCCAGGACTTATATGTATCCACATGGTTTTTCTTCACTTTTCTTCATTAACGCTCCGTTTACAAAGGGTAGTAAGGGACTTCTGTGGTAATCTCTAATAACCACATCACAACTCTTAAAAGTTATTTTAAAAAAAATAGAAAACATGCACCATGGCAAAAATTTGTCATCACAAGTAATGATGCATACATGCCTTCTATCAGCAAAAAAAGTTTCATTGAAATTGGAGCCGGACATTTGAGTGATGTCCCTTGTGGGATGTGATTGAACGTGACGTCAGAACACATCGCCCCCCTTCCCGGAATTTACGGGAATTAGGTGACTGAGTGAGCACATGTGGTGCCAGCTCTCTCCAGCGACCTATCAAGGATCATTGCGTGTATGCCAAGACGTGTCGCCGTTTTTATCCATGCCAAAAGTCGACATACTGACAATTAGGTAGGTAGTCATGATGGTCTGGCTGATGTGTGCGTATATTTTAACTCGTACATTTTGTCTCGACTCGAATTTCGAGACGTCTCGACTCGAATTCGAGTCGAGTCGAGACAGAGACTGTCGAGTCGAGACACGAGTCGAGACAGAAACATATTTTCGAGTCGAGACACGAGTCGAGACAACATTTTCTCGAGACGAGTCGAGACAGGCTTAAATCTCGACTCGACTCGACTCGAATGCATCCCTAGAACCAATCTTCAAAAACTAATTTCATATTTGTTATCAGCACCCTAAAATTAGTAAGAATTGGTTAGTTTTATCTCCGAAGCACTTTCACTGTTGACCATTGTAACTGGCTTTCAATAGGATTTATTTTAAATAATTGGTAGATGGGAGTAGTTTACCTAAATTTAACGGGGCAAGTTTTCGAACTCTTTAAGATAAGAATAAGGCCCACTTTTTGATGAAGGAAAATGCATTTGATACGGTTTACTATACTGTTTTATGATTTATCAAATTGAAACTTCCACACTGTTTTCTTTTACACAATATTGAATAAGTCACATGAAACAGTTATCCATTCTAGACATACCAAAGACATAAAGATTGAATTTGATATTATTCTGGCCAAAGAGAAGGCGTCACCTTCTATGGCCCGCCCATCGCATGATGGGAATGAAAGAGAGAGGAAAAAAATAAATTTGATGACTATCTTTCGGATGAAAAGACAAGATTTCTTCAGGTTTATCACTAGGTGTTCTCGGTGTTATGCTATAGCACGGCCAACAAGAGATGGTCTCTGACGTTTCTTACCAAATGCGGTGGGACATTGCAGCCCCTACTTTGATACCAGTGTTACCAACCACGATCACTCTGTCTTATACCATTAATTAAATTGCCACTACAGTTGCACCGAAAAAAAACCTTGACACGCGAGTAGTGGCAATGTCACTGCGAGCTGTCAGAGACGTTCTCTTACTGGACGCACTATAAACACTGCTTGAATTGTGCGGCGCTGCCAGGTAGTGTGGAGTATTTATTGGTAGCAGATAATAAATTAAGTAATCATGGAATTCTGCTTGGATACTTACTAGAGAAATTAGTTTTCGACACTTACCACAATTCACAGCTAAGTTCCACTTCTCGAACTGTAACGCTAGAATCCATGAATTAAACGTACAAATTTGGCAACAACGCATTATGGTGTTCTACGCAAGTTTCTTCTCAAAATCTATTTCCTTAAATGTACATTAATATTTAAATAAAATATGAAATATGACACGAAACACGGTCAAACAATATATCTATTTTGTAATAAGATAGTTACTTTAAAATACTTTACACATACAAATAAAACATTTCATAAAACTGAACACTTCTAGTAAGATCTAATAGCAAGTGCCATCTTGTATGCTCTTTGTAATACGAACCAAATATTTTCTTTTATTTGTTACCTTTTTCGATATCAGAAGACACAACCAAATGAATAGTAGTGTCTTGTGTTGTAGCTGAAACATGACTTTATCTTATAGTACAATATTTATAATACGTAACATTTCATTACGCAGTAGTTAAGAGAATGAGCTAAAATATGTACTGACTTCCGGGTGGTGATCCACCTTAAACATACCGTAATTTTAAATAAATATAGATTTCTATGATAAATCCAGATCTGTTGTTGCAAATTGAACGGACGGAAACGAGTATCTGAAAAGTATAGAAAAAAAGAATTGAGTAAACATTTATCAGGCAGAGTATGCCTAAGATAGAGACTTGTGGCTTAACGGATATAGTATCGGCTGATAAGTCGGGGTTGTGGCACCAAACTAAAAATGTACATTTATACAGATTTAGACTAGCTTGAACTGGTGTTCCAAAATGAGCCGTGACTTGCATAACTTGTTGATAAGGCTCTCTTGAATGGATAATTACGGTTATGTCACCTGCACAAGATCACAGTGTAAGTTTAGTTTCATGTACAGGAACTCCAGTAAACTTACAATCGAACTCAGTAATAAGAGGAGGTACATATATATATATTGAAGAACATTGACGACAAGGGGTCTCCTTGGCATATGAATTTACTAATTGGAAATGCTGGAGTAAAAAAAAAAAAAAAAAAAAAAAAAAAACTAACTTGGATTCTGGAAGCTGCATATCAAAATAATTTTTTGCACTAGTTAAATGAATTTATGAGGTAAGCCTATATGTTGCATAACATGAAATAAATAGGAAAGCCTGATAGAGGTCTAAACGCAATAAATTACCTGTAGTACCAGTAGTATCAAACCAAGCAATTATATCACGGAAGAGCTCCTCCGTGGCTAAGCGGTTAGCGTACGCGCCTTTGGCGTGGGAGGCCCGGGTTCGATTCCCGGCGGGAGCTCATGTGGTTCGGATTCCATGTTAATCAGTAGGTCCACGTCTCATATAGCCTCGCTGCTGAACGGGTCGTTAAACTCAAAATCAACTATATCACGGAAATCCATTAGGACATCTAAATTTTGTTACCAATACAAATCTACTTTGGATGACATGTTCTAGATCAGGCATGATTGGCTGCCATTTGCAAGCAAGGCATTTCGCAATAATTTTGGAAATCACAATTGATTGTAGTAATAGGGTGGATTTTATTCTTTTTCGATAATAAAACAGTGACCCTTGTAGCAAACGTGGTGGACACCTGACCCATCTCAAGTATATAATGAGTTACTACAAGAAATTCCGATGCAATGATATCCCAATAACATTGATATAACATGTAACGAAATCCATCAAGTCCTGGACTACTCAACGTACTAGGAGATTTTGTTACTTGATGGATTTCGTTCATTGTATATGATTCGGTCAAGAAGTGCATTGCATGCCTACAAAAAATAACTTACGGCAGAGGATATGTAAGAGCTGGCTGTGTTGGGCCATGTGTGTTGTTAAATTTAATTTGATATTCAGATATCACTATATCACTAAGTCACTATATCAGGTTGCTTCGGAAAGACATTCTTATTCGCTATATGGAGAGAAGGAATACTGAGACATTCTTGTCGGCAAGTTTCTTTAATACAATGGTACATGAAAAATATTTCTTTTGTAAGAGAATTACCTCCTTCGTGCCCTAACACCTTCTAAGCTTTTGCGATGTAAATTTAAAAATTTTTGCCTTAAAAATTGCAATATTTGATATTGATCTAGAAGATCATTCCTATGACACAATTCGTGGAGACATTTGTGATAAAACTACAATGTGTGTTTAGTCTTTATTGCCTGAACTTACAGAATCTGCATAAAAAGTTTCTTTTTTTCTTTAGCCATCTTCTGCCATCAATTGAGAATAGAATTGCAGTAGCGTTTACGTAGGCAACACTAGAGCAATGCTTTAATTTCCTATAAGATTTACCCAGTAACATTCGTGGCATATCATAAGGTATCCGTACTTGTACTGCAAAATAAGCGGAGAGTGAAATACTAGGAATATTATACATAACTTGTGGTGTACACTACACAACCTATTACTAATAGAAAATCGATCTACTCTGCTCTTCGTATTGCTATGGACATACGTAAACAAATCTTCTTTTTGCAATACCTCATAAGTCAAAAACATAAATGTCTTTCTTTTAATGAGCAATTTCATTCCCGCCCGAAGATAAAAGGGCCGCAGAAGGTAACACCTTCTCTGGGGTCACCAGCATTTTTTATCGATAATTGGGAGATGGATAGAAGGATTTATTTATTTATTGATATGTTTAAGCATACATAAGAAAGCGACCTTAGCATAGTATATAATTTTTAGTTGCGACGACGGTTGTTAATTTTCTGCCCTGGGGCTACTCGGAGCGGCTTTATATATTCTTTCCCGATGGTATAATACTATCTCTAACAACACAATTACATAGCAGGCATATGCCTATCATGTTCCCTAAGGTTCAGGTACATGGGTTCAGTATTTGTCTTATATACTTCTGAGAATGAAATCAGATGGATGGCAAGTGATAGTCAGAGCCCCTGTCCGCCCCTAGGCAGAGGCCGTCTGACATGTACCTGGGGAACGTGCCTAGCATGTTCTAGGTATATTCCCCATGCCGTAGGCTTCAATGAACCACAAAATTACTCCCCCAAAGTATGTTAAATCACCTATATGCGTAATGTGCTTACATTAAGGTGAGTCTAAACAACACTTTAAACAAGTAAAAAAAAATTGTAGGGCTATTCTAGGATGGGCGCGAACCACCAACCTTTGGATTACTAGCCGCGTGTTATTACGACTTGGCCACAGAAGCAATAAAGAGAACGGCGCTTGTAGAGGGATAAATTATTTAGGTCTTTTGCATTCGGCTAATCAGAGCACTCCTTTAACCACATATATTCGACTATAACCGTTTGACACCAGATAAAATCTGCTCGCCATTTAATTTTATAACAAATTGATGAGTGTCTATTTACTTTATTTCATGGTTCTTCCATACTCATTTTTAACTGATCGGCAACAGTTGCCATCTAATAACGTTGATGCGTTTATTGCTTCTAGTACACAATCGCTTAGAAAAAGATGCAACAAATGCATCAAATGTGGGACATGAATTTAGAACAACTAAATGGCGAATGCCTAGTCCATCTTGTGCTGTTAGGGTATTTGAAACAATATGTACCTAAAGGACGTACCTAGAACATGACAGATATATGTCCCAAGGGATGACATAAAAACAAATGACTGTTAGAGTGCGAAACTGAGCCAGGTATATAAATGCTATATTTGCGGAACATAGTTGGCACATATGATATTGATGTGCTAAGATGGTACTTCAGCTACCTACAGTTTTAGGTACTTGTTACACCTAATTGATATTTGCAAGTGTCGGGTACATAGAAAGTAGCTGGGACACCTAAATGACACATGCCTAACAAATCTTGTGCTGTTAGGCTTAATGTGTTCTTGGGTTCTGATCAGTTCTTGGGAGATCATTGAACGCAGTACGGTGGTTCGGATTCCACCTTTATCCATAGGTTCATGTCTTCAATAGCCTTAGTTTTAAAAGAGATAAAAATGAATAAAAATCTGGGAAAATATTTAGATACAAAATGATAAGCTATATGAAACCATTTATTACATGTAACATTTCTCAGAGTTTAATTTCTTTTCTTTCGGATTTTTTCAAATTCTTCAATTTATCAAAATTTTTAAATAATAGCCAATAGCCCAGTCAAAATAGGTTTTGTGTCGGAACAAATTCCCGGAGAGCTGATTTTTTCCTGTTGATAGACTATGATGAGACGTGAATTTTCCCAAAATTTCCCGGTTCTCCTCTTGTGTTTTCCCCCAGCCCCCCTTAAAGGTGAATTTGCCGTCTTTCAAAAAATTAGCTATAACTCCGAAACCAGTGGATCAAATGCTTCGCAATTTTTTCATTTTCTTTGTCTAATGTTAGGCTACAAAAAAGGTGTCTTTTATTTTTCCCGAGAAATGTATAGTTTCGTGGCAATTTTGTCTTAAAGAGAAAACAACAGTTTTTTGGCAGGAAAAATTCCCTTTAATTTTTTTCCACGAGGTAAAGTAAAATAATGTTTCAAATGAAAGTTTTAGATCGAAGTCTAAGCTTTGAAACGAGGTATATATTGTCACGGTATGTAAAGCCAGAGCTGAGTAATGTAGCTTTGAACGTCATAAGAATATGCTTCAAGCCTCATAGGAATAAGATCAGAAAATGCGTTTTGGTTCTGGGGGACTATTTCCTATCCTCATATTGGGCTTTTCATTATCCACCACCTATGGACCCGCCGTGTCCCGGACTGACAACAACCGGCAGCTTTCTTATATTATGAGTTTATTTTAATTTCTATACTTTTAAATAAATTCATAACAAGAACAGCATCACGGCCCACCCACCCACCACTATAACCTAAGAATACTGTGTGCAATGTTTTCTAATATTCATTTTAAAATGAAGCCAGATTATTAGTGTAATTGATCTTCAAAATCTTCATTGTATTGAGGTACATTGTTGCATGATAACCCATTACAGTGCTTACACATAGCTAAACAAGTAAAGTCAGATATTCTGCAGCGACAATAATCTCCACACGCTGCCTTGCAAGAGCATGAAATTATTGCTAGGAGATCATCAGGAGCAAAAGGTTTCATACTTAGTATCGGTCTTAAGACTCTTCTTTTTCCATCACTTTCTTTGATATATTCATGTTCCCAACCCCAATCAGTAGGATTAAGTTTGTTCCCTAATCACAATTGCACCTGTAAGTACACTCTGAAGAGTTGCTGACGACACGCCACTGAGGTCGGTGGTAATTTAGCTAAATCAAAGTTTGACTTCAAAGAAGCCTTTGCAGTTAGTCTTGTAAATCTGAAAAAACGAGCTTCGGTTAAAGTTGAATATTTACTTAGCCCGTACTTTTCTCCATTCTCGACAAGAGTACCTTTTGATGCATCTTGTTGCAGGAAACATTCTGCCTCACATTTTGCTTCTGTTTTTTTTAATTAATTCAACTGTTTTTGTTTTCCCAATTCCAAAAAATGACGAAGTTGTATCACAGCCAGAAATAGCATGGACAAAAAGGAGAAGTTTGTCTATATTTTTGTTGGATCTTTTCAATTTATCGATATCAAAACAAGTGCTTGACGGGTTCTTTCCTCCAATATCTTTTCGAAAGAAAATGGGTCTCTTCTCTGGTGCTAATGCAACTAGCAATATTAAAATGTCATTTTAAAGTGTCATTTCTAACAACAATCACTCTGGAAAAGGTATCAAGTTTGTCAATTCCAGTCCTTACAATTTCAGTATCAGCATCTTCTTCAGCTATAACTCCTGATAATCCAACCTTTTCCAACTCTTTACATGTTCATTCAATCAATTTCTTTTTGTTCTTTCTGTTAGAAAGAAAAGGTTCTATTTAACGACACATTTAGTATTTTCGTCGAACTGTATTTCGCATGAGGAATATTTCAGTGTACTTTGGTGTTCATCTTTCGTAGTCGCCTCTTCTGGATAACCATCAAACACCACCGTTCAATTGTTTCCATACTTGGACAGTACAAATGAGCAATAGTTCCTAACAATATGTCCATATGTAGTATCCTTAGGCCATGAAACATAATGAAGAAGGAAACCTCCATCGATAACTATCCCAGCATCTTCTAAGCATGGTTGCTCAATGATTCCTTCTGAAAATGCTTTAACTATAGATGATTTAGTTCCTTTCCGAAGATAAGTATAATCAAAAATCGATGGAAGTACAGAAGACTATTCATATTCCAAATACATTTTCAGTTTATTGGGGCTGTCACATACACATAAAATTCTATTAAAAAGCTATTGTGGGTTTATGTTCACTTTTAATGATCGAACCAATACAGACTTATGAGTGGCTTGAGTAATTACCATGTCTTTTCTTTTCAATTTTAGCTCTCCAAAACTCTTACCTTTCATGTTTTCAATAGCTGCCAAACCCACTTCATAAGCTTTATCGCTGTTAACACTTATCATTTGACACAGCCGGAATGTAAAGACACGAGATCCTCTGAAAGCTTGGTAAAAGGGTTGTGCTGTCTCAGCCAAAATGTAAATTTCTCAATATCCTTGTTATCTCTTTCTTTCCTTGATTCCCGCAGTTCAACATGCTGTTCAGTACAATTTAAGGCTGTTCCTGCAAATTTATCTAAAGCTTCTTGTATCTTTAAACAGTACGGTGTTCCATGAATCCATTTTGACAAAGTACTATATGTTATTCCTCTTCCATGCGTCAGACCTCCCACCGCTTTCATTGGACGCATTAGGCATTGTTCTATTATCATGTCTGTCCAAGTTCCTGACCAATATTTCCCATTCCTGCGAACGGTAAAATAACCTTGTTTAGTAAATAATTCGTATTTTTCTTTTGATAGTTTAGATTCGAGTTTCAACATTTGCTGAGCATATAAATGCACGGATTTAGCATAGGGTGAGTAGCCTGCAGCATGGAAGTATGGAAGCATATCTACTACTGTATTCAAGTGCATGTTCCAGTTGCCAGTTCTTTCTGCAAATATAAATTTCAACATAAGATCTATGCGCTTAATTAGATTTAGCTAAAGCTTTGCTGTCCTGCTAGATTTTTTTATCTCTTCAAAATTTGTTTCAATGTTTAAAACAGTTTCTGTAACTTCATCATCCAGGTTAATTGGCTCGAAATCCAGTTCCTTGTCAATAAACTGCTGACATATGTCTTCTAATTTCTTGCAGTCCTCTTCAATCTTTGGATATTTTTCTCTCATTACCGTAATGAGAGACGCTGCAGTTAAACAATAAGCTCTTATTCCTCTAGAATATGCATGCCCACTTAACATGTGATTAAAAGTTGCCGAACCCTAAACAGTTTTTCATAGCTTTTGTAAGCCACTTCCTTCCATTATGCGGCCCACTGATCCCATATAAAAGGTGAAATCCACCTTTTATAACCTTTCATAAATCACTATTAGGATCTGACCTTTCTACGATTTCTGTTGCTTTCAGATACAAAGGTTGGTCAAAAGTAGCAATGCAAGATTGATTTCTTTTTCTACATTGATCTGCAGCAAAAGATAAAGCAGAATAGATGGTAGACATATTATTTGGGTCTAAGTTTATAAATGGTACTGCCATAACACATGTAGATTCAGAAGAATGCTTGGTGCTGCAAATAATGTTCATAAGCCCATTCCAGCCAGGTTGCTTCTTTATATCTCCCATCCAAATTAAGTTTATCGAGTAAAAAAATGTACATGACTCTTCTGTGCTCTTACTAAGATTTTTGAGCTCACTGTAATCTTCTACAAAAATACTAGATAAGGGTTTTGTTTTATTAGGATAAGCCATGATACGTATTCCAGTAGCGTTTTGATTGAATGATCCTGATAGAACTCTTTTAACTCTTATTTTGTATCAACACATGTCTCAGGAGTTATACATTGAACACCACCCATAGCATGGAAGGTATTCAAACCACCCAAAGTCCTTACGTTTACATCTGCGTTGTCAAAAGCAAACTGGATGAACCCCTCAGTCCCGATATTACGTGTTCCAGCACTAATCAGAGAAGATAAATACAGAGTTGTTTCGTAATAAGGGGCACATAACCCTAGTGATGACAACAAATTGATAAGATATTTAGAGCCGAAAAGGCGATGAAGAGTTGGAGCAAATCCTGTTTGAATCGGAGAAATAAAAGATCTTGGCCGGACGCTTGCGATTATGACATGGTTGATAACAGTTGCTTTCCTCTTCACTTTTTCCGATTCTGACACATTCTTTTTACTCGTAACTCTGTCCATAAATAATTTAAGGGACTGTGGTACGACGATTTCTTCATTAGTGAGGTCTTTAATATCGGGATATGTATTTGAATCATAAGCCATTTTTTGAATATCCTCTTTTATAATATCGGCAGCTGCCTGTACAATTCTTATTCTTTCAGCGTTTTGATCGGAGTCTCGATCCTTATACCACTTGTCAATTATTTTGTGAACTGTCTCGGATATGCAAAAGACATTCTTTCTACCGGAAATATTTGAAATAAGAATTTGAAACCGGAATTTGAATAAATTACAACTGACGCAATACATAAGCAAAATAATTTCAGGCAGTAGCACAGCCATCTGTTGTAGTGAAGATGTACTATTTCGTCGGATTACACCAGCACTGAGGCTAGCTGACCCGGTGGAGCACATTTTTTTGTTTTTGTTATGTGTCAGATAAATACTATCATAATATACCTCATTTTAAAGCTTTCAAAGCATTAGACTTCGATCTAAAACTTTCACTTGAAATATTTCTTTACTTTACCTTGTGGAAAAAAAAAATTAAAGGGAATTTTTCCCGCCAAAAAAAACTGTTGTTTTCTCTTTAAGACAAAATTGCCACGAAACTATACATTTCTCGAGAAAAATGAAAGACATCTTTTTTGTAGCTCAACATTAGACAAAGAAAATAAGAAAATTGCGAAGCATTTGCTCCACTGGTTTCGGAGTTATGGCTAATTTTCTGAGGGTCGGCAAATTCACCTTTAAGGGGGGCTGGGGGGGGAAAGCACAAGGGGGAAAATCGGGGACTTTTGGGAAATTACATGTCTCACAGGGTTGCCACACTCGAAATTCGCGATGATGTCAAACACGGGTCTGAATTATGCTAGATTTTTGTAAATTATGCCAGATTTTCAAATTATCTTTCCTAATTAATTTTAAAGACACGCCCCTACTTATATTCATTATTTTAATGAAGTCTATTAACTGTATTCATGTACAAATTTAATATGACGCCGTTAGGAATGATGATAAATGGCACGTTATAGGGGAGGATGGTCGAATTTATATTTTATGAATGGATAACATTTTAAGAAATATATATACAACATGCCGCTTCCGACACAGCCCTGAAGCATTTCTTGTAGTGTATTACTAGTTGTCCCCTGACGCTCAAATCCCTCCCCTCTCAAGTTGTAAATTGAAAGGAACAGAAACATCCCAGATAATCACACATTCAGATGTCAGTTGGCAGTAATAAAACTATGGATAAGTAAATATGTTTTGCAGTCATGTTTGCTATTTTTGAACATTTGCGTTTGCTCTGAATTCAACAAAAAATTACAACCGCAGAAATACTGACTGGTTTCATTGCTCCAACCATCGCTTCAAATAAAAAGAATAATTCCCGACGGACTTTAAACCATCTAAATTTTCGTTCTTTTTCTTTTTAACAAAGGGTAAAATGAAATTATGCTAGATTCGGCCAGGATGCTAAAGTCAAGATGCCAGATGCTAAATGCTTGTGGATTATGCTAGATCTAGCACCAAGATGCTAGATATGGCTTCACTGTGTCTCATCATAGTTTATCAACAGGAAAAAATTTAACTCTCTGGGAATTACTTCCGACATCTAGCTTATTTTAACCTTCATTGCCTGGGCAGTAACCTTTCCAGATCTTTCCTTCATATCACATTATTGTCGTAATTCAGGATAACTAGTGTCGTCTGTGTCATTTTTTCTAGGACACATAGTACAATTATAATCTTTACCAAACATCATGTGGTCGTATGGCGTATTGAACAAATACACTGATGTGTCATTAAAACACAGACAATCGTTTATTTTTGTATGCCCACTTGTATATCATATTTTAAGAAATAAGATTTTACAATGAATATCAATTTCAATGCCATCTGATGTCATGAAAAAATGCTAAATCTCAAATTCGAAATTGATCAAAATTGTAGTACCTTTCAGGTCCACTTCCAAATTAACATAAGATCTATAATCGGGGAGACAAGCAAAATTGTCTTCAATCACCTATTGCAAGAAAATAATTCCTAGATCGTGTTCAGTTTAAAAAGTGGACGTTTCGTTTCAAAACTCAAACCATTGACACTAGTAGTAACACAACTCAATAAGGACATAAGTAAACACAGAGCGACACACAAAACAACTTTAACAGTCATTTTGCTTTAAACGTAAACAGCTAAACCAAACGAAGTATCAGGTATTTACGTATGTCGTAGCAAGGTCCATACTTTTTGCCGGACTGTCATTAATATGAGGCACAACCCTAAACGTCCGAGAATGTTATTTATGTCTCAAGATATATGTATTAGCTACTGCACTACAAAGTTGCAACATCAGGACTAATATGTAAAGAAGATTTTCGATAGATTACAATGTTAGTTTTAGACTTTTCTCATTCCTATATCCTTTGATCAGGTTTCGTATTTTTACTAATCTCGGATTAGCACGTTACCACGATTGTTGGGTGAGAATGTTTACTTGTGAGATCTTGAGTACTCCAGGTGTTGAACTTTCTCGCCTACCATGTACTTTAAACATTGTTTCCTCGGGTTTGGGTACAAAACCTCGCGGCCAGAACCTCGCGGCGACAACCTCGCGGACCAAAACCTCGCCTGGCCAAAACCTCGCCTCCCAAAACCTCGCGGCCCAAAATCTCGCCGGGCCGAAACCTCGCCTGGCCAAAACCTCGTCGCCCAAAACCTCGCGGGACAAAATCTCGCCGGGCCAAAACCCCGCCTGGCCAAAACCTCCCCGCCCAAAACCTCGCGGGCCAAAATCTCGCGGGGCCAAAACCTCGCGGGCCAAAATCTCGCCGGGCCAAAACCTCGCCTGGCCAAAACCTCGCGGGCCAAAATCTCGCCGGGCCAAAACCTCGCCTTGCCAAAACCTCGCGCCCCAAAATATCGCCATACCCAAAATCTCGCCTGACCAAAATGTAAATGTTCCAACAGATGATAAGGATGGCGGTATAAAAGACGCTGTTTCAGAAAAAGTATCACGGGTATTTGACCAAGTCTCGCGATACCATATGAAAATTCTATTTCTGTATTAGAGGATTTCAATGTGAAGATAGGGTGACAGGATGTTTTTAAACTGCTTATAGGGAAAGAAAGTCTGCATAAGGAAAGCAATGACAACTAACGAGGTTAGTTTCGTGAACTTTGGAGCATCCAAAAACTTAAAATTTTAACAAAAATCTAATAATATTTATGAAAGTATGAAATAATATATGAGTTTTTACGACGTCCCTTGATTATGCCCTGTAGGTTAAAGGAGACGTAGATGATCAGGATGAAGGAAATGATCGAATAAAGAAAGTTGGAGGAAACGAGAATAGCCCGAGAAAGCCCATGCACACGATGTTTTTGTATCTTCTTCTTCTTCTTCTTCTTCTTCTTATTATTATTATTATTATTATTATTATTATTATTATTATTATTATTATTATTATTAATATTAATATTATTATTATTATTATTATTATTATTATTATTTGTAATGTGGAATTGCATATTAAGAAACTCATTGGATAAATTTTAAAGAAAAGTTTCATTCGCGGCGAGGTTTTGGCCACGCGAGGTTTTGGGTGGCGAGGTTTTGGCCCGGCGAGATTTTGGGCGGCGAGGTTTTGGCAACGCGAGGTTTTGGCCCGGCGAGATTTTGTCCCGCGAGGTTTTGGGCGGCGAGGTTTTGGCCACGCGAGGTTTTGGCCCGGCGAGATTTTGTCCCGCGAGGTTTTGGGCGGCGAGGTTTTGGCCACGCGAGGTTTTGGCCCGGCGAGATTTTGTCCCGCGAGGTTTTGGCCGGCGAGATTTTGGGCGGCGATGTTTCGGCCGCGAGATTTTGTCCGTATCCCGTTTCCTCGATATATTGCAACGCCTGTTTCAATATTTATGTTAAATACCTAGGTATTATTCCTAATATAAATAAGAGTATCTTTTCAATTTACATGTTTCGGAAGTGTTGTCTTCTTGAAGTATGGTAAAAGGAAAATGGTTCGTCAAGTATGAATGCTGCTCTAAGAATATGAATGCTGTCCAACCATTTGTTTCTCCAATTGTAATCTTACATATGTAAATGTACCCCTTTCTATCCCGTGTTTGAATTTCTTTACCTCCTCTTTCTCCCTCAATGTCGCCCGTTATGAACTCACATGGCCTGGAATCAAACCTCGGATTTTTGGTACCGGATATAAGCACTCTACCAAGGGACCATCGTGACTCCCTATAGATTTGTTGTTAGTAGACTGCGGATATTTAAGCAGTTCAAATAGAAAATATAGACACACAAAAAATCAACAATAATATAAATGGTAACAGATATTGAGATGCGTTTTTTTCTTACATTCGATTCAGCGTCCCAGGGCTGGATTCTATCTGTTCCGTTAACTATATTCAAGTCGGAAATCGATCAAATTAGTCATTTCCGGCTTCAACGTTTATCGGCATACAACACAAATGATAATAGATAGTGCGCAGCGGTTTTTATCGAAAACCATCCAATGTTTGAAAATAGCACATAATTACTATCCGCAACACTCTACCAAAATCGGAAGTGGTCAAAATTTAATATTATTTCTGCTTTCAGTCATTATTACTCAAATTAGTCATTAGTCATTTCCGGTTTCAACATTTATCGCCATAGAACGAAAATAGAAAAGACAGCAAGAAGCAGTTTTTCACAAATGGTTTAGCGTCTAAAGACAAATTATCATGTCAATATTATACTGAAACCGGAAGTGATTCAAAGGAAGGATTACTTGTAGTTTCAATACTGATTTCCGTAGAGTGAAAACGGTAAATACTATCAAAATGCGTATTACTGCAATCAATTCAGCGTCCCAAAAATATTTTACATCTGCTCTGCTAACCCTCTATTCAAATCGGAAGTGGTTAAAATGAACCATTTCCAGTTTTAACATTTATCACTTTAGAACGAAAAAAGCAACAAATAGCAAGAAGCAGTTTTTTGCAAACATTTTAGTGTCTCAAGACAACACATCGTAAGTATCCACAACGCACAGTCAAAATCGGAACTGGATCACATTTACTATTATTTACAGTTTCAATACTGATTTCCGTAGAGCAGAAATGGTAAAATAAATCAAAATATATGGCTTTTTTGCAATCAATTTAGCGTCCCCAGGGCCGGATTTCCCAATAGGCCCGGGCCTATGGGCGCAAGCTCCCAGGGGGCGCACGGCTGAGAGAAAAAATAAAAAATAACTAGAAATAAAAATAAATAGCCATAACTTAACATATTTTTTGAATTGATTAAAAAAAATCAGGCTAATAAAGCATTCTGATTTTGAAGTTCATTGGAACAAATAATTGTTGGTAAAGTTCACCAATCTTTTGTTAATACATTAACATTATTTTGTTAAGCCCAGAACCAATTAAATTCCTCAAAAAACTTGCAATGATAAAATTGCATCGTGGAGTGGTGTTTAAGCAATTAACATATAGGCCTGATATAATTTTTTAATAAAGGTTTTTAGGAAAGTAACTTTAACCAGACTAGGGGCGGAAAAATTATTGGGCCTAGGGGCGCCAAAATGCTAAATCCGGCCCTGAGCGTCCCAAGAATACATTCTATCTCCTCCTTTAGCCTTCTATTCCAACGGGAAGTAGTAGTTGAAATAACAAGTTTTGGTTTCAACCCAGTAAGCAAGCTCATCTACAGTAAGTATAAGTTTGCTCTAAATTTCCCATGATAGACTTAACCTTAGAAATCCGATCTGTATATGGCTTGGCGAAGTGATAATTTCAAGTCATGTTTGGAGTCAAGATAGCTTTGACGTATGAACACGTGTATGATTAGACCAGATGTAAGAATGAACACGTGTATGCTTAGACCAGATGTAAGAATGAAAGTGTGTTAGGCTTAGCCCTAGAGGTTCTCTGTGTGCATAACTTGCCAAGTATAAATTTTAAGTCATGCTTAACAGGTATGTCAATTTAAAGACATTTTAAGGCTAGACCTATATTATCTATTATTGCCGAATCTGAAACAAGCTTGCAATCGAGGAACTAGCAAGTTTCCTATAGTTTTGGTTAGGTCTGCAGCCATGTAAATGCAAACTTGCGAAAGACTTCAGACTTAGCCTTCAAAGTTTGAGTAAGGATATTAAAAGTCTAGAATGACATTAGAGAACCCTTATCCCCATAGAACAAAAATAGTAAAAGATAGCGAAACTTTTTGATATAGATCCGAGAAACAGGTTCTATCTTTGATCTTATTACTCTATTGCGGCCAGTATTTACACATGAACGCCTTCAACTTGGAGTATTGAGTTCTCATAGTTTGAAAGTGTTAGTTCACAGTGAGTAACGATAATGACTTGCTTAATTAATTATTTTTTAAAAATATGTTACACTTGAGAATTGCTTATTGAATTGTGAAAACAGCACCTTAATATGACCAACAGTTCTCGATATAATCTTATACAGACCCACATACATACGAGGTGTTTTCAGAAAGTATTGAACACTTTTTCCGTAAACCATAGTAAACCAACGAAGCGCAAAAGGCCTTCTGCAGTGCAGATGTAGAGGGGACACTCATGTGCTTCGTGAATTTTTTCCCGCCCGGAGAAAAGGTCAGTCGCTGGCAGTCGGTCAACGAGTAAAGATTTGTAGTCAGCGGTCGTCGAATTTCAGTTTCTTGTAAAATGGCAGAAAGACTTGAGCGTCGATATTGCATTAAATTTTGCCAAAAGCCTGGCGATGCACAATCGGTAACCATTCAACCAGATCGGTACATTCAATGTTGAATGAGAATTTGGGCGTGAGGAGAGTGTTCGCGAAATTTGATTCATTCTTTCATCCCCAAACACACGTATATCTTCCGCCCCGCTGCAGCGGCGTTTGACCCCAGTTTGAACTCGTAGAGCATACACGCCGTTATGACGCTCTATAGAGGTCCCATATTCACTCTGTCCTTACACAAGTTCACGGTGTAACTGAACTGCCACAACC
This sequence comes from Thermobia domestica, assembly GCF_964235325.1. Lineage (NCBI taxonomy): Eukaryota > Metazoa > Arthropoda > Insecta > Zygentoma > Lepismatidae > Thermobia > Thermobia domestica. The sequence goes on along the minus strand of NC_137466.1, from coordinate 57,813,673 downwards.
AAGTGGTATGTTGGAAATAGCCACAACAACAACTGACCTTCGCATTATCTCTATTTGCATTCAAGTCATGGTGTGAGGTTCAATTGAACATAGACCTCCACAAAAAGCGACAGAACTTTCTTGGTTACCTTTATATATTCTATCGTAACTCCGGAACATCTGGAGCAATTTTAACCGAACTTGGTAGCCGTATGACGTACAATCTGACAAAAATAGTATGGGAGTAAGTATCCTAAAGGGTGGAAGTTATAAGGGGTGAAATGTAAAAATAATGCAAAATGACTGTTATTAGTGTGAATAGTTTTCCATAGTTTTCTGGTTGCTGAAATGAATACAGACGCTCTCAATACCGTTTAAGTCCAAATGGAGCACCATTGACAGAGGAAGGATGGGAGTGGTGAATAATAACATGTCAAAATGACTGAGATTTGTGTCGAATTCATACTTTTTGGAGATAGTGAAAACAGGTGACTTGTTTAAATGACTTTTTGAAGATAGTTAATACCTACTTCAAGCTGTGGTTTTATATAATATCAATTTGGTTAAAGATGTATTCTGTGGAGGCTGGGGGTTTCAATATTTATGCAAAAGTAGAGTACGGTATCTTCTGTATTTTTCTTATTACACTTTAATTGAAATAAGTATCCTTAGGGTAAAGGGGATTCAAGTAGTTCCTACAAACCTATTCTGAATGTGCGAAGAGCGGGCATTTCAACTAGTACACACACACACACTGTCATATATATAGGGACGGCGATTATGGGGCAGTTGCCCCCCCCCACTTTTTGAAGTGATTCCTTAATATATATAGTTTCTTCTGGAAATGTATTTTTTATAAGTATTATTGGTTCATAAAAAAAAATGTAGTCATATAATATTTGCCGTTGTGTGAGTACGTATTGGTTATTTGTCTTCCCATGGAGTTAAGAATGCGCTTTAATTGATACGGAAAAATGACTAAAAAAATTGTCTGTAGATCTTTTTCTTCCTCAAAAGTCGCGACATTTTGCTCTTTTTTAAGTGTAAAACATTTTTAGTACTTTTCATAACGAAAATATAATACTGAGGATTTTTCGGAAATCTACGTCAAGGTTTCCAAAATAGCTCGAGAATATGACTATTCCAGGCCCGTAGCCAGCCCAAAAATGTAGGGGGGGCTGAAGTTAGGGGGACCCGATCCAACCATATGATAGTTCATCACCATATTATAGTTTATTAGCAAGCCTACTCACGGTAGGGGGGCAGCAAAAATTTAGGGGGACCGGACCCGCTAAACCCCCCTGGATACGGGCCTGGACTATTGAATAGTGTAGTATATGAGTGAAGTGGTATGTTTAGGGGTGTACGAGTGTATATACAACTAAATTTAGTGAATTCAATATAATTCTAGGCTTTAGGATTATTTTTTATAACTTGAGTGTGAAATGATTTTAACTATTGTTGTGTTTTGAAGTGTTCCAAGAAAGTGAAAACTGTACTTAACAGCAAAGAACGTTTCAGGAAGCTGCAAAAGTAAGCATTTCTTAAAATGTCCTAGCATATGTTTGCAGCATTTATTGTCTTTTATTTCGTAAGAGTAATAACATACAGTACATTTAATGTGGAATTAAAAATATAAGTTGTTCATTAATCCCAAGTTTCTATATAACTTCTACAAAACAAGCCTTATTATTCATTACTATATTTAATATTATAATTTTTATTTATTTGTTTTGCAAATTTGTTATTAAAATAATCTGATCACACAATTTTCCAGACAGAATTTTAAGATGTTCATGAGCAAGGAATCAAATATTTTCTTATACTTTCGTTGTATAAAGAGCTAGTACCTACTTGCGTTGCTCTTGTCAATTTACTTTATAAAATATGAAATATGATATATCATATTTTACTGAAAAATTATATCCTATTAGCAGTGGCGTATTTAGGGGGTGGCTTCCGGGCTTAAGCCCCCCCGAAATCTTACTTAGAATAGTAAAGTAAATGAAATATATTGCAGAATTTTCACATTTCCAGGCAAGCCCCCCCCGAAAGTTAGCAAAGCCCCTCCCGAAACAAAATCGTAAATACGCCACTGCCTATTAGTTATATAATCTTTCGTCAAACAGTGTTAGAAACAACCAGGAAAACTAACATTGATATTCAAATATTTAGATCATGTTTTGTCCCCCCCCCCGACTTTTAACGCCCAATCACCGCCACTATATATTTTTTTACAAGTCTTAATTATTTAGCTACAAGTAATGGTTAATGATTGTCAATTCATACGTTTATATCATGCTTTACATATAGATAAGTAAATCAGTATAAAATTTAAATGTACAATAAACGATTTTAAAATAAATTTAATTAATAATAGTTTATTTCATAAATTAACGTTTAAAGATTCCAATTTAAAAAAAAATGAAAAGTTAATTTATTCTTATCCGGACCAAAAGTCCTCAATAACATAGACAGAAGCAGAAATCAATTGTATGTTTTCCCCAACCCAATTTCTAAAGAACGATAGATGGCAATGGAAACAGGAAATGTATTAATCATATTAAAAACGAATAAAGTACTGTGAAATAAATACCAAGCTTGCTGTAAATTATAAAGAAGTTAAATATTTGAACAACCAACTACTGTTTAACAAATGTTAGAGGAAACAATGTCGTAAAATGAACCCCCAAATGGATTTTGACCCAAACGAAATTATTGCTATGACTTATATTCTCTTTACTAAAGTAGAATAAGGAAAATTTATTTATATCCTAATTTTATTTTCCGCAGGTAGATGAAATTAAATGTATTTAATAGTATATTTATGAGTCTTTAAGGGGCGGTATACATAAAACGTAACGCTATTTTTGACCAATTTTTACCCCCTCCCTCCACCTTGTTACACTTCGTAACGCAAGGCCGAACCCCTCCCCTCTGTTACGTAACACTTTTCACTTTTTGTTTATTTCACCAATTTGGCTTATTTTGAGAATTATTACAATAAAAAAAACTTTTTAATGGTAATACTTTTTATTAGAAAATGCTTGTATTCTGAATATGTTTGTAGTGTTTTCCCAACAAATCAAGGTATTAGAAAATGGTTATACCTTAATAATATTTAATGCGAATAAACTCGATTCTCCAGAAATATTAAAATACAAAATTGAAAAAAGAAAAAATCAGTACGTGATGAATATCCGATGATTTAGGTTTTTAACATCTTAAGTTTGCTCTGCAAATTATGGATCGTTCCGTCGCAGAAAATATTTTACAAAAAAGAGACTCTTAGTTCACATAAGAAACCCCTTAGAAGAATAGAATGGCTAATGATTCAAATCAAAATATTTGAATAATATTCTCAGAAATAGCGATACGAGTGGGAACACCAGTGCATTTTTAAGCGGTGGTTGCGATTACCAACAACTGAGTGTATTACTTGCAATACGTGGTGGCGAATAAGCTGGATATCCTGGAAAAGTCAGGGAATTTGAAATTCTCGGAATTTTTGCTACTTGTCAGGGAAATGTCAAGCTTTCGAAAGCATAGTGCCGTTCTGTAACTGTGTGGATATTTTTTATCATAATTTTTCGTCATCGCTTCTCTACAGTATCAAACATGTTATTTCAGAAACAGTTTTGTACTACTCCTTTAACTTCTTATTTGGATAGACAGTAGTTGATGGAATAATGAAAACAAAAAGTTATGTGAAAAGAAAGTTCTGTTGACATTTGGTTCGACAGAGAAAAGAACGCAAGTACTGTAAAATATTTTACACGACATTATTGAGTATTTACTTTTTATAATAGTGGATATGTATTTTTCACAATAGTGAATATATATTATTTATAATTGTTGAGACCATAATGAAAGGAAAATTGTTATATTTGAATGAACAAAGGAAGGAACGTAAATATTGTAAAATCTTTTTAAATACTTTTCTTTATTCTTTTACTCGAGATTTCTTCATAGTTTGTTGTACTAGCATACCCTCATTTTATTTTACTAACATACCTATATATGTTGCCAGTAAAGTAGTTTAGATTGATCGAGCTCCTGGGCCTTCAGTATTTCATGTCACGCCCCCCCCCCCCGCTCCCGCATTACGAAATCCTGACTAAACGAACCAATATATGTTCCAGTAAAATAGTTACAATGATCGGACCCCTGGTGTGATGACCACAGTATTTCATGTCCGGACCCCCTTCCTTTACGAAATTCTGGCTACGTGCCTGCAACAACTAACTCCAGAAAAGCTTTGTGTGCCCTAAATGCAATGATTCAATAGCCACAAAACGGAGTTTTATTGTTTTGAAATACACGCAGGTTCGTCATCTGTGATGCTAATGTCTAATAGTGTCTTCGAATCCCTTCCACATGATTCAATTTATATATAGGCTTTTGCAATTTCCTAAAACAACAGAAATATTTATTTATTTATAAAAATGAAAAGAATTGAATAAAATTGTTTGTTTAAAAGACTGCATATAAAGCCGAGAATAAAAAATAAAAATTACAGAAAAAAAACATGCGTTTCGTAACGAAAACCAAACCTCCTCCACCCTTGTCACACTTCGTAACGCAAGATCGAACCCCCTCCCCATTTAGTGCGTTACGTAATATGTGGACGACCCCTACAACCTTCGATATTATTATTTCCAATGCAAAGTAACTGCGATACTTGGACCTATATATTTGTTAATAAATAGAAAAAAAAATTCTAAGATATAGAAGAAATCGTTTCAAAGAAGAATAAAAAGAAATCGGTTAAAACGTTCGTTACAAAGAGATCCTTACATTATCACTCAGAAAACTTAGCTTCTCTTAGAGCAATTACTGTACAATGGGTGACGAAGTATAGCATATGTAGTTCTGAGAACGGTGCAAGTGCACTCTTTAGAAGTTTGAGAAAAGAATTCTGGCTTTTAGAGTTTTTTTCTTGCATATTCGTCTGACCCCTATTGCACTAATTTTGACCCGATAAACAAAGCTCCAATTACTGCAATCTTCGGGTCATAAAACCCCTCCTCCATCTAAACGCACGCTGCTGCTTTCAGTAGTGATCTGTGGTGTCGATCACGTGATCACAGAGCAAGAAGTTCTGGAGGAACTTAAGACGTCCATACTTCTCTTGCTATTCGCATTAAAAATACCACATGACCAAAATACATTATTCGCTAACTTACTGACGACAAAATTCTCATCGATGACCTACTTCAAAATGAAGTTTTCATATATCGTTATCAAATGGGACAATATGCAATGCAACCGTTAACACTGCGTTGGTCGCGCCCTCCACCTTTACGTGAGTGGTCGCGCGTTCTACTATTGTAGAATATCAGTATTTTTCTATAGCGATATGATTTTTAGCGATATTCGGTCTTGGGTATGTTAGTTATAGTATTATACACGTTTTAAAATATTTTAAAATTATTTTGTTTGATTAATACAAGAATACTGACAGAAATAAGCATTTGGTATATCGTATTTAATATATGACAATGTTGAACTGAAAATCGAGCGTGTTTTGGTATAAGTGTTCATATAGCAGCATAAATCTTTTTTATTATACATCGTACAGGAAGAATGATTTGATGTACTCTTTTTGAATGACTGTCTACTCCAAGCAATCGCCACACACGCTTTTCTGCTGGTCTGGGCACACAAATCTCTGGCATTTTCCAAAAGTTTTTACTTGTTGACTTGTTGCGAGAATGGCAACAAAGGGAACATTTTCCAAACCCAGAATCTCCGTCTTCTGGTAATTGAACACCTTCATTGAAGCCAACCAGAATTCTTCTCTACGTCGAAGCTCGTTTCGCAAGAATTCCACGGCTAAACGTTGGCTTATTGCTGGTTTTATAAACATAGATCATGGGGGAAATTCTTTCGTATGACATTCTCATTATTCTTATTTGCTCCAAATATATTAAGAGCATTAACACCAGCTACGATTTTTTTACGAATTCATCATCATTTAGGCATTAAAAATGGCCCTAGTGGGCCAAGCCTATGAAAAGCTGGTATTATATTGAAATTGCGAGTTCGGGGATTTCTTGGCATTATGTGATCTACATACCAGCGAGAAGGTTCTACGTTCTTCTCTCCACCGATATAAAACGCACGAGTATAGAGATAAGGTGGTGCAGCAAGATCCATGACTTCAATACTGGCTTGTACTAGTATGTATTCTTCTTCTTCGTCTTCCGGTATATTGCTCGTACATCTTCGGTATCACTGCACTCAACTTTTTCTCCATCAAAATCTTCCTCGAGCTCCTACATGTCTTCAATCCCAAATGCACTTTCACAGTCACTTTCTGCCTCTACTAATCAAAGACGCACTTGTTCTCTTTCATACACTGACATTTCATATATTACAAACACGTATTCCACAAAAATAACGTGAAAATGTAAAACGAAATAAATCACTAATACGAAAAAAACTTGTACGCCAGTAGTCGCGCGATCTACAATAGTAGAACACTGATGGAATCATGTTAACAAATCGGAGCAGGTGCAAGAACAAGCGCTGAAAATTGACTCGAATGTACAGAAGGTTTTCGGAGAAAGGTACATAACCGCTTAAGGTCGAGCGTGTTGCCAATTGCTCAGGATTCTAAAAATAAAACACCTGTTCTACAATAGTAGAACGCGCGACCACTGCAGTGTTAATTGATTATGTATCACCGACAAAGGCACATTCGAAAAGTACTTTAGTTAAATTAACACCATCGCTGACGCTAAGGATAATTAAGATAGTGACAGCATCGGAGTTGCCACCGACACATTGTGATATAGCCATCTGGTTTCGTGTCTCAACAAATCATTCATAAAATCAACTTTCAAGGTTATCCATAAGCCTAACGTTCTCTTGCTGAAAGCTAGGCATATGCAATGTAAAACCAACTATCTCTACTAGCACCCCCTGGCGAGAGATTGATAGAAGTTTGTATACTTACCGTAGACGAGGCGTGGATATATCTGACCTGACTTAAAGTGGTTCGAGTAATTAGTGCAGAGGTGTAGATGAAAAAGGAAGATTGTTTTCGTTAGTAACCGAATGTTATCGATGCGGTTTCATGGATATAAGAAACTCTAAGTTACGCAAAAATTATCAACAATGTGAAAAATAACGTTGCTTTTCTCAGAAACATATTTCGACAGACATTTACAACTACAAAATCCCCATACTGCGTAATGTAGAAGAGTTGATGATTGGTTAATACATACTGACTTTGTGTCTAGTACCCTGTATCCTGATATGATGGAAAAAGAAAAGTACTGCTTCTTTGTTCTGTTTATGGATTTGAACTTTGTATTGGAAATAACGATTCTTTGGGAGATATCAAGATAAGAATAATGCATACAGTGTAAGACCGTAAGGATGAATATCGGAACTACGTATTATTTTATGATAAAGTAAAATGAGGTTAACGAGAAGTATGGATGAAATTATGCCAATAGCGAAAATATGCTTGTGGTGATAATATAAAATAATAGTCGGATTAGCCAGAGTAACGATATGTAGTAACCCGTTAAGAGTGCTTCCTTTACATTTATTACATATAGAACGAACACGAGCCAGGTGGAACTGCATAAGGACAAAGAGTCAAATCATCAGTGACTTTCTACAGACGAACGGAGGTTAGAAGCGAGATTCCTACTATTGTTTCCACCGATATTCAAGTGAAGAGTCCTAACATCATTCCAATGAACTACTATGTTCTTTAGAATTCTTGAAAACGAAACATTAGTTCTCGTAAGGCTAACAGTTTCAGGTGTCTACAGAGAGTGAAATTATACCCTTTGTGCAAATGGAAAGAAGTTTTTTTTTTTTCAGTGGGAAGTGCGGTGTCCGGCAATCGCACTTGAAACAGACATTTTCAAAATCTAATTTAATATGAAAAAAAATAGTATAAGCAGACAGGGATGTATGCAGGGGATGGTATTGGCGATCCAAACTCCCGAAATAACAACTTTTGCGTAATTCTAGGAGTCATTTTACAAATTGTAATGTAATTTACCCTCATATAGAATTTGTAATCTCCCAGGAAAGTTTTGGACTCCTCCCCCCGAAATAAATTCTTATGTATGTATGTGCCTGTAAGCAGGAATTAAAAGATAAAATATGAAGGTTAAAAAATGCAATAAGCTATATTATTAATAAGCTGAAAAATATATGAAAAGTGAAAATAAACCAAACATAAAACAATGTGAATATTATAAACAAACGAATGCCCAAAATCAATCATGCTTATCGCAGCAACAGGATTATATTAAAACGGAAAGAGTGCATGGCTTAATATTTGTGCTTACGTATGTACTGTAGGTATGTAGAGGACGCACCTCGGGTGAATGAAAATTTCATTAGCGATATTTATGCAACCAACAATTCAGTTTTGTGTAACGGGTTGCCTACTGGTCAGTTACAAAACATAAAAATGTGAAATGAAATCTTGAGTTTTACTAATACAGACCCTGTCCATAAGACCCGTAGGAATTTTGAGGTGGACTAAGTTTCTCTTCAGATCCAAGTAAGACACGTCTCAGTGATGGAAAAAATCTTGGGTGATCATCTGGCAACCCGGGCATAAGTTGGCAAATTGGAAATTCAATATGGCGGCCATGTGAAAATGCCATATTTACCTAAAACACGAATATCTCATCATTAAATGAAGCTAGAAACTTCATTCTTGTACCGAATTCAAGATAATGAACACTGTAATCAAGAAACATTCGTAACGTCGAAACATAGTGCCGCCATTTTTAAATATGGCGGCAGGTTTTTCGAAATTTCGATTTTCTTCGTACAATATTATCATTTATTCGAAGATAACTACGAAACTATAAGAGATACCATAAACATACCTGAAATAAACGGGATAGAACATAACGAGAGCTTTCCAACGGTACCAATATCTTTTCTCTATCTTTAAATTTGACGGAGATATATTTAAATTTTAGTAGCTCAAGGTGTTTGGCTTCAGATTAAGTTAAGAAAGGTTAAGCGCTAAAGCAAAACTATCCATGATTTTTCTGCACAAGTTTTAATGCTGATAAATTACTCTAAGATCTTACAGTGAGATTTCTAGGTAAAAGTGGAAATGGTTAATAATAATAATAATAATAATAATAATAATAATAATAATAATAATAATAATAATAATAATAATAATAATAATAATAATAATAATAATAATAATAAATCGTGGTTGCTAAAATAATAATTCAACAATTTCAGTAGAAAAAAGCAATATAATTAAAAGTGATATAAAGTTACTACACTAATACAAATAATAATAAAAGCACCATATTTATAATATAACAAAGCTTTATGAAATTACTTGGTTTTGGTTTTTTTACAATCCTGTGATGAAATATTTTGATCGGTCTTGTTGAGGGCAACTAATTAAATGTTATTAATAAGTTCGTTGCATATTTTGTCTACATGGATTGAGTTACAGTTCGTAACTTTACCGATTATTACAAATCATTTTGCACTTACAGAAGGTCGTATAACTAACAATTTTTTAAAGGTATTTGCATCGTCTTGTAGAACAGCTGTTGCAAGTACATGTTCGAATAACATCTTCTGGTAGCTCATTAATGCTAGTATCCGGTGTGAGCGATGAATCATCTGCATTGTATGTCCATCCAAAATCCGTTGGATCTAATGGTTCTTCTGCGCCTAACACTGTAGAATACGAATATACCATGTAAAAGGATCTTTTCAGGTGACCCTGTAATGACGAACTGGTGCAAGGTAATTCCTGTAAGCTATGAAGACTACTTTGATTCATAATTTCAAATCGGAGAGTGTCAAATGTCTTAGATCTTGAGCCTGATTTTACAACCCTGACCAAATATTCTTCAGCAAGTTCCAAGCACTCAGCACTTGGAGGAAGACTTCGTCCAAATTTGCACATATACTTTTCCGGTTCTGCCTTAAGAATATATACCAAAAAACAAAAAGTCAATTAATGGAGGATAGTCGACTACTTTTTCAGAACATTCTAAATAATGGCTATGGCCTAACCCTTTCTGAGATTCCTGATTATGTTAACAAGCAGGCTGGAGAGAATTTAATTACTAACAAAGAGGTCAAACTATACATGAAAAATATAGTTGGTGATTCTATTCAATTTTGCCAACCACTACAAAGAAAGCAGTCCTAACTTGTTTATTCATCAAACCTCACTATTGATGAAATAGCTGAAAAACTACGTTCTGTTTCTTCTGTCGGAGAGGCTGGAAAGCTAATAAGAAAATCACTTCTGGAAACAGACTTCAACCTAGACAATGAATTTGAAGATGCGAATCAACTAGAAAAATCATGGAAGACAACACCTATTCCCCAACCGCTAATTGGCTTTTCCTCTCATGTATTAACGTGGATAAATTGACACTGTTTTCTCACATCAATGATAACAGTCAAGCATTTATGAGCTCAGACGAAGAAGAAGCAGAATGCAGTGAGATTGAAGACAACAACGATAGAAGAGAAACTCCTATAACAAATCGAGTTAAAGTCCTTTTCCAGATAATGTTTTATAATGTTCATAAGGGAAAAAGGAAAACCCCTTTGCATTTAGTGACTGGCCATTCAATTCATGAAAAATGTAAGAGCAAACAGCTGATAACATTATTCAATAAAGCTGGGTTATCAGTCAGCTATAATGAAGTTATGAAATCTCGTCATAATCTTGCACGATACACTATGATGGCATGCTCATAGAACCTTGCACTTCCAAGTCATTTTGTCAGTTGTAACTTTACTGTAGGTGCTATGGATAACTTTGACCACGAAGAGGCAAGCCTTTCCGGTCTACAGGGTACGCATTATACTGTTATGGTATTATTCCAGAAAACTCCAAGTGTAAATCCTAGTAAGCCACCACTATCTGAAGTAGCTCTTAACAAACTCAGAAAACGAACTGGTGTCCTTCTACCATGTCAACAAATTAGAGATTACCAGAAACCATCAACACCGCTGAACATTCCACAGGATCTTAAAATCATTGAAGATGCTTACACTTTGCCGTGTGATGAGATCAAGAAAGAAGAGGTAGTGATAAGTATGTTGCAAGCTGTTGAAGGATTGACAAACAAAAAAACATTGACATGGTCTGGAATTCGTGCTGTTATTTCAGAAGTTGATGTTCCACTACAACAAGTTGGTTTTCTCCCTATTTTGCCTTATCCAGTAACATCTTATGATACTGTATATTCATGTATGAAAAACTTTCAACGCTTGCTTTCAGTTCTCGATCAACCAGCTTTGCCAATTTCATGTGATGAAGGCGTTTTTCATATTGCAGCAGAAATTCAGTTAGTTTCAAATGAATTTCCAAACCTAGTGCTGCTCTTGGGATCTTTTCATATAACCAAAATTTTACTTTCTTGTATCGGTAAGTACATAAATGGGAGTGGATTAGAAAATGTTCTAATCGAAAATCACGTGTTTGGTGTTAAAGTTGCTGAAAGTGTCCTTCAAGGGAGTAATTATGTAAGGTCACTCAAAGGAATGTTAATGTTAGCAGAAGTTGTGGATAGATTAAAGTGGAAAGCATTTTTGCCTACTTCTGACGATGATTATCAGTTATCTACAAGAGTTGCAGAAGTTCTTACTGCTATGAATCACTCAACAACAGAAGATGCGCAAGCAAAGTTTAAAGAGCTGATTGCAGCATCACAGGAAGTTTTGGAAGCCTCAAATGTTTTCACTGAAGAGCAGATGAGGATGTCTGAGCAGTGTCAATTCCTTGAGGGGTTCTTACATCTAATAAGTGTTTTAAAGAACCTCATAAGAGCTGACAGAGAAGGTAATTGGAGTCTCTATTTTCAAACACTAAAAGATATCCTTCCAGTTTTTCAGGTATTTGACAGAATAAACTATTTGAGATGGGGTTCACTATTCTTTGAGAAAATGCTGAATCTTGAAATACGCCATCCTGAAATATATAACAAGTTCAAACAAGGACATTTTTTTTGTACGAAGAACAAGTGGAAAATTTAACGCTGTGGGTATTGACATGGCTCTCGAACAGACAATAAATCGTTCTTAAAAATCAGCTGGAGGGATTATTGGCCAAACCAAAAGGAAGGAATATATTGCAGAATGGGAGCTTGCTTACCATGAAGTACTGCTCATACGAAAAACATTTCAGTCTGTTCTTAATGTTATACCGTGTGATTATGAGTTAAAAATGCATCATGAATTAATGGGAAGGCTCAGAAATAAAATGGAAGAAAGCATCCAAAACATGTTCCAGTACATTGAGAGCAGAAAAAAATCATATATTGTGAATGGCGAACTGAAGCTTCACAAACTTCTAACCAATGAGTGTGTCCGGGAATAGAGTGCTAAGAAACTTTTACAATTTTTGATGACTGCCGAAGAAGCTTTTGCCACATTCCGACAGGAAAGGTTTATATCTCGCTCGAAATCACTGATGGCACCCATTCACAGACAAAATCATCCTACATTTCGAAATATAACACAACCTAGCATGCAGATGAAAAAGAAAACTGTGAGAAGCGTTATTAAGAATCAATTACTGGTTCAAAGAAAAGTAGAAATTGCCAAGGAGAGAGGATTGTCGATGGCAGAAATTCTTAGTTATGATATTTCACCTTCACCCTTACTAGATGAGAACGGCGCCACTACGAAACCCTCAAAGTCTCAGCTTATGAATATTTTGATAAAAAGATTAGATACCACGGCCATAAATTTCCAGAAAAATGATCCTCTCGAAACCTGTGTTGTAGTTATGTAATGAACCAGTTTCGAAGACTGAAAGTTAAAGGAAATGTTACATTTAAAGACTTGTTCACATCACTTGACACCATTGTAAATAATGCCTGCAAATTCAGCCGTGTCGACTATGTGTTTGATAGCTATCTTCCAACATCAATCAAAAGTGCTGAGAGGGAAAGAAGATCTTCTGTACAGCCACTACCATTGACATCAATAAGCACTACCACAACACTTCCTGTACAGATGGACAGATTTTGGGCATCATCTGAGAACAAAGTTTTGATTCAGGCTGCTCTGTCTGAATTTTTGAAGACAGTTACAATAAATCGAGATTGGGAAACTATTCTCAGTGGCGTCTTGCTTGACGGTGGTCCTACTCCAGCTGTATCAATGAAAGATAAGAGATTCACGGAAATATCAGGAACTCTCAAAGTAGCTGTTGAGGAGGCTGGCATACGCATTATCCCTCACGTTTTCCATGCGGTTAAGCATGGGATGCAACGCGTTGCAGTGCTCTCAAATGGCACAGATGTGTTTGTTTTACTGATTCATTTTTACAAGATCCTACATGAAAATGGACTTTCAGAATTATGGATGCGAAAATCGAGATCCGATATTATACCAATTCACAGACTTGTCAACGAAATATTTGCAGCAACAGATGCCCTTCTTGCAGCACACTTTCTTACAGGGTCTGATGTTACCAGTAAGATAGGTAACAAAATATCCGCTCTTAAGGCAGAACCGGAAAAGTATATGTGCAAATTTGGACGAAGTCTTCCTCCAAGTGCTGAGTGCTTGGAACTTGCTGAAGAATATTTGGTCAGGGTTGTAAAATCAGGCTCAAGATCTAAGACATTTGACACTCTCCGATTTGAAATTATGAATCAAAGTAGTCTTCATAGCTTACAGGAATTACCTTGCACCAGTTCGTCATTACAGGGTCACCTGAAAAGATCCTTTTACATGGTATATTCGTATTCTACAGTGTTAGGCGTAGAAGAACCATTAGATCCAACGGATTTTGGATGGACATACAATGCAGATGATTCATCGCTCACACCGGATACTAGCATTAATGAGCTACCAGAAGATGTTATTCGAACATGTACTTGCAACAGCTGTTCTACAAGACGATGCAAATACCTTTAAAAAATTGTTAGTTGTACGACCTTCTGTAAGTGCAAAATGATTTGTAATAATCGGTAACGTTACGAACTGTAACTCAATCCATGTAGACAAAATATGCAACGAACTTATTAATAACATTTAATTAGTTGCCCTCAACAAGACCGATCAAAATATTTCATCACAGGATTGTAAAAAAACCAAAACCAAGTAATTTCATAAAGCTTTGTTATATTATAAATATGGTGCTTTTATTATTATTTGTATTAGTGTAGTAACTTTATATCACTTTTAATTATATTGCTTTTTTCTACTGAAATTGTTGAATTATTATTTTAGCAACCACGATTTATTATTATTATTATTATTATTATTATTATTATTATTATTATTATTATTATTATTATTATTATTATTATTATTATTATTATTATTATTAACCATTTCCACTTTTACCTAGAAATCTCACTGTAAGATCTTAGAGTAATTTATCAGCATTAAAACTTGTGCAGAAAAATCATGGATAGTTTTGCTTTAGCGCTTAACCTTTCTTAACTTAATCTGAAGCCAAACACCTTGAGCTACTAAAATTTAAATATATCTCCGTCAAATTTAAAGATAGAGAAAAGATATTGGTACCGTTGGAAAGCTCTCGTTATGTTCTATCCCGTTTATTTCAGGTATGTTTATGGTATCTCTTATAGTTTCGTAGTTATCTTCGAATAAATGATAATATTGTACGAAGAAAATCGAAATTTCGAAAAACCTGCCGCCATATTTAAAAATGGCGGCACTATGTTTCGACGTTACGAATGTTTCTTGATTACAGTGTTCATTATCTTGAATTCGGTACAAGAATGAAGTTTCTAGCTTCATTTAATGATGAGATATTCGTGTTTTAGGTAAATATGGCATTTTCACATGGCCGCCATATTGAATTTCCAATTTGCCAACTTATGCCCGGGTTGCCAGATGATCACCCAAGATTTTTTCCATCACTGAGACGTGTCTTACTTGGATCTGAAGAGAAACTTAGTCCACCTCAAAATTCCTACGGGTCTTATGGACAGGGACTGGACTATACGTCCGACGGTTATGTCGGTTAGGCTAAAAGAGATTATGAGAAATGAATGAAATGAAGAAAGTGGGAGGAAACGGGAGAACCCCGAGAAAACCCACGCACACAGTGTTAGTCCACCACAAAGTTCACTTGGCGGGAGCAGGGTTTGAAGCCGGGACCCCAAGCACCAGAGGTGAACGCTCTACCACTGAGCCACCGTGGCCCCCTACAAAACATAAATAAATAGACCTATGGACATTTGATAATGCATTACAAGTAATATATGTTCACTGTTCGGAGAAATTAAACAATAGTAGATATCATTATTAACATAGATATTCTATCATTATTGGTAGGTCACTTGCCGCAACTGAGAAGCTTCCATGTTCCACGGTCTTTCGCTAACCTCTTCGTTTTCACGTACGATTTCTCTGTTTTGATATGTCCATTAATTTTAGTCTTCTTCGCTCCTCCCGCTCTTTCCTGCCACCGTACCCTCTAGCACGTCCCTCATAATACAGTTTCTTCTTAGCCAATGCCCCAACCAGTTTCTCTTTCTCCTCTTATTAATATCTAAAATTTTTCTTTTCTACTCAATTTCTAACACCCTCTCATTCATTTTCCGCTCGACAAAACTAATTTCTTTCAGTTCTTCTCCACACCCACATTTCGAAAGCTTTCAGTCGTTTTCCATCGTCAATGAACGAAATATTCTTTAACGCAGTAAAAAATTTGTTTTTCTAGTTTACCTCAGAAATTATGCATTTATACTTACCCGTATCATTTCGTCCGAGATACAGAACTTATGTACTAGTAGTAATATATCCATTAGGTATTCTTCGGTTCCACAAAACAGCACACAACGGACGTAGGTATTTACCATTAATACCATGTTAGTTTCAATGTTTTCTTTTTTTTTTTTTTTTTTTTTTTTTTTTGTATTTTTGTTTGTAGACCATCCAGTTTCAGAATATTTAGGTTACAATTACGTTTAAAATAAAGTGTAATTCAGAGCGAAAATTTTTGCTTTACTCTTTTATTTAAATGAATTTAAGTCGAAGCCTTAACAATTTCTGAGCAACTATTTTCTTTCAAGTTAGGTTGAGTAGTTTTAGATGTTCTGGTAAAAATAAGAAACTACCCACATAGGACGTTATATCTAATGGATTCTCTTTGGAGCTTCTACAGTTGATTCATGAGGAGACGCAGTACAGACCTGTCCTGAGACACTCGAACTAATACTGCGACTTTCAAATAAAGGGCGACTTATCATGAACGAATGTATGATTCTAATGGATTCGATCTATGGAATCAAACTTGGTGTATCACACGTTTGTACATGATGTACAGGTTAAGAATAAGACAAAAATCCATAGAATTTCCCTCGATTTCAATAGGAAGTACCTGTCACTGGACAATACACAAAGAACCACAAATAATCCACAGAAATCCTGCAAGACAGATTACCGAGACTTAAGCGAACATTTGGATTTCCGCAAGATGTTCATAGGACATCCACTAACAAAAATAAATAAATAAATAAATAAATAAATAATAAAAAATAAAAAATGAAAAGTTCCATGGAAATCTCCAAAACTAGACTGATTTCCGTTGAACGTCCAAGGAATGTTTCAGTGCTACGTGGCTACGTATTGCTTCCAAAGAGATTTTCATTTACTTACAGTAAGAACTAATTTCTATAACTAGCTAAATTCTTATTAGTTGATACTTTTTTAGATCCCAAAACTATGCTATGTATAAGTGAAAACCATTCATTTTAATGTGCTATGAGAATGCCTGTTAGGCTAAGGGAAACGAATGATTAAGTCAAGTGAATGATGAAGGAACAATTGGCGGAATGAAAATGTGGAAGGAAACGGGAGTACTAGAGAAAATCCACGCACACGATTTTGTCCAACACAAACGTACTTGACCCGGGGTCGAACCAGGGACCTCACGCACTAGAAGTAAGCATTCCACAACGGAGCCATCGTGTCCCCTCCTGCTATGCATAAGTATTGGGAAGTCTTATAAAACGAATATGTCTGTCTTTCGACAAGTATCAGAGCAAAAGTAGTAAGAGATATCGAGAATCGATTTTTGCAATTGATACAGCATCTCAAAAATAGATTCCATCTCATTTAACTCTTTATTGAAACTGGAAATACTAGAAATCAACCATTTCCTGTTTTAAATTTGTTCACCATAAATGAAAATATGTAACATATAACGACAAGTGGATTTTCGCATTAGATTCAGCTTCTCAAGAAAACATATCGTCACTAACAACAACACTCTACCGGGACTGAAGGTGGTTGAAATTTACTAATACTTCCGATTTGAATACCTATTTCCATAAAATGAGAAAAATCCGCTATCTGGGCAGCGGTATATTGTACAAATATACGGAATCCTTATATTTACAACGGAAATCTGTATACACCATATGTTATCCATATACTACATACCTTCTGCCCTTTACCCGCTTAGATGTTACATCATGCAGGTGCAGGATGCCTGACATTTAACAGTCTTCCATATATTGCATACTTAAACTATATTTATATACGTCCTTCGGTATATGAGATCGTTACCGTCTATATACAGTCATATGAAAAGTACGTATAGATGGAACACTTATACGGAAACTATTATAAAACACAGGTTTTCAGTTATACGTTTGCTGCAGGATGTTTCGTATAGTCTTATGTTAAGTCCAAAAATTACTGGATTTACGCTTGTAACCTATGTTTTTACGTACGCCACGTAGTTTTCTTTCTCCATGCAGTCTGTGTAGAAGAAAAACAGTAAGAAATGTCGAGAAGCGATTTTCAATACAAATTCTTCGACTTAAAAATTAGTTGTGTCTTTATTATCCACCTGTTGAAATTGTAAGTGGGGAAAATTTTCGATTTTTCGGTTATAACACTGATCACATAATGACTAAAACGAAAATAGATACGATAAGCAGCTATTAAATATGGATTTAGTCAGCAAAAATATGTTTCACCTCAAGTTTTATTCCTTTATTGCAAGCTGAAGTGGTAGAAAACGTTTAGCACTTCAGGTTTCAATATTAATGTTTATATACCAAAATCATTAAGAGATATCGAGTAATGGCTTTTTGATATGGATTCAATGTCCAAAGAACAGATTCTATCTTTGATCGTATTACTCTATTGTAACCAGTAGTAATAAATGTAGTACTTAGAATCTATGTAATTGAATTCGCATAGTTCGGAAGTCTATCTTAGTTTTACTCTGTAAAACGAAACTCACCTGTATTTTGTTTAATAGATTATTTATTTATTTATACGTACTCGACACGTAAAATATGCATTATCAATTGTTGTTTCATTCCTCCTAACAGTGGCACATATAGTTCTAACTGTGACACATGTAGTCCTAACAATGACATATACTCTTAACAGTGACATATATATATATACTCTTAACAGTGACACATAGAGCCCTTCCAGTGACACATATTCTCTTAAATGTGACACATAAAGTCCTAACAGTGACACATATACTTCTAACAGTGACATGTAGAATCCTAACAGTGACACATATACTCTTAATACTGACACATAGTCCTATCAGTGACACACAGAGTCCTGACAGTAACACATAGAGTCCTATCAGTGACACATAAGCTCCTAACAGTGACACATGGAGTCCTAACATTGATACATGTACTCCAAACAGTGACACATAGAGTCCCATGAGTGGCACATATACTTCTGACAGTGATATGTAGAATCCTAACAGTGACACATATGCTTCTAACAGTGGCACATAAAATCCTAACAGTGACACATAGTACTCTTAATACCGACACATAGAGTCCTAGCAGTGACACATGGACTCCTATCAGTGATACATAAGCTCCTAACAGTGACACAGAGTCCTAACAGTGATTCATATATTCCTAACAGTGACACATATGCTCCTAACAGTAACACAAGATTCCTAACAAATGACACATAAGAGTCCTAACAGTGACACATAAGAGTAATAACAGTCACACATATACTCCTAATAGTGACAGATATACTCCTAACAGTTAGTAACATCTACTACTGGTAAAGCGTTACAATAATATGTGATAGATTATATTACTTTCTTTTGGTGACAATTTCATTTGAGGAAATTCAAAAATTGTTCTAGAAAAAGGTATTTTCTGTTTAGATACCGAGCGTATAAAAATGTTTGTATTATGCAGCAGCTTATGTATTTGTAGGAATTTTTTTTTTTTTCAAAATGTCTGTCAGAGACCCCTAAAAGAGGAAGAAGTTCAAAGTTAAAAGAAAACTTTTGTAACAGAGAGAGAGAGAAAAAAAAAGATAGAGAAAGAGATCTTGAGTCGTAGAATACAACGATAGCAAAGCAAATATCCGCAGAGCAGAACAAGGGACTCCAGAAAACCAAGACGAACATTGCACACACAGAAGATGAACATGAGTCACATACACACATACTGACATAGTATGTATTCTCTCTCGCACACACACACACACATATACACACACATTGCTTCAAGAAAGAGAGAAACAAGGATTTGGTCTGATGAGGGTGTGAGGAAGTACCATGAGAAGAACAAGAGGAAAAGAGTCTTATATGCGATGTGAAACCTTCTGAAAACAGTTTCTGCGATGAACACGCTGGTACCGGAGGGAAGAACTGGATACCAAGTGTATAACAGTAGACTTTAAGATACACCAGAAACTGTCCTCAAAGTTAAAAAGGGAATAAGCGTTATATATATATATATATATATATATATATATATATATATATATATATATATAATATGTGCAAAAGAGAAGGACAGAAGTAAGAGGCAGAGTGAGATGAATTTGCCTGCATACGAACAAGGCAAAGAGAGAGGGGAGACTCTCAGAGAGCAAGTGGGTTTGAAGAAGTGTCTTCTGTTCCTAAAGCCTGGTTACACTTAATAAAACTGTCAGTCTGGCGAACCGCTAATTAATTTCAAACCCTTCATTAAGAAAAGAGGAAGAGAACAAGGCGTGCTACTGCTCGTAGTACAGGGAGAAAGTCGCCCACATATTAACTGCGGAAAGTAAATGGGCTACAGCGTGTAGCGGGAAACATTCAGTAAGAAACGCAAATATATATGTATATATGTTCAGTGTGTATAGTGAGAGTAAAAAAAAAAAAAAAAAAAAAAGGGGGGGGCATGTATGCATTTTTGTGTCAAGAATTTTCGAATGAAAGGCGTGATCAACGAAGTTTTTCTCTGCTCTTTGTTTAGTAATATTCTCCTTTTGACCTTCTGATTGAACTTCGAAAGTGTACAGGTTTGATAAGAGTCTCCATAATCTTTAATTTATGATTTTACATATGAAATTACAAACGAACACTGACAAACATGACAAACATTTGTTGGTTCGATGGTGTGGAGTTGAACGTCTCTGTTGACCAGCCCCCAAGGCTTTAAGAGACATTGACCTACAGCTTAACTTGACATGGGCCTACCACGACTCTACAAGGACTCGTATGTAAATACTACACTTCCGAAACACTACGGTATATTTTTTCTTTCATCCTTTCTTACTTCTAACGATATAAGCAGTTAAGAGGCCTAATCACTGCGAAATTAAAATGCCGCTAATTTTACAGTAATTATGTGATATCTTCAAATAGATAAAATGTAATCGACATGGGGAACAAGTGCGCCCTAGACAATATTATTTTGCATGAAGTACCTTTATCAAGAATCACCTAGTAGCTTTCCGTTTGGAACCATTTAGAATCGCGAAAATAAATGCCGATTTGCTAAATGGCTCAAAGTCGAAAGCAGATAACTGAATCGTGATAACGGTACCTCATGCAAAATAATATTGTCTAGGGTGCTCTTGTTCCATTTTTTGATTATCTTTTATCTGTTTGAAAATATCACATAATTACTGTAAAATTAGCGGCATTTTAATTTCGTCGTGATGGAGCCTCTTAAGATTCTTCGTTCTACAAGATATATGCTACTCTGCTACCTCAACAATCTGAGAAGTGGAATAACAAATTGGCGATTCTTTTTATTATTATTATTATTATTATTAATAATAATAATAATAATAATAATAATAATAATAATAATAATAATAATAATAATAATAATAATAATAATAAACACGCTACGTTCTCGTGTGAATTGGTGTTGATCAGTAAGCAGCGAGATGAGTCAAAATCTTGAGAAATTATCTTTCTTTTCCCTCTTTACGCCTTGCAACATGAATACGGTTGTTATTTATTATTGAGAACGTCCTGTACATGCTCTATAGAAGGAAATACTTTCAATACATGAAGAGAACCATAGCTCAACAAATCCATGTGGATTGAGATCTACTAAGTATTTTAAAATTGTGGAACATGAGTGACATAGATCTGTTCATAAGCTTTCCGCCGAGAGGAACGGAAAGCAATAAATATTATGAGTACTTCCTGTATTTCGGGACAATGACTCTTAACTGGACAAATTTATCCATTTTTCCCCTTGGATTCATTGACTTTCCAAGAAATATCACATAAACTGTTGAATGTACAGCTTGGCATGTTTTAGATGTTGAACATCCAGAGTGAATTTTACATTAGCAACGTAGAAGTAAAATTACTTCAGTGCGACAAAATTATTAGGTAGATAGGGAACCAACTTACAGACTAACAACTAACGCTTTTCCTATGAGAAAATGCAAATTATTCAGAAAAACAGGGCCAAATTAACAGACTGCTAACTTAGAGAGGCGGCCAAGTTAAAAGATCTTTGGTGGATATTAACTAGTCTCGATTTCTGGTATGCAGTATGAAGTTCAACGAACTACGATAGACTATACACATCTTGTGATAATTTTAATTTTGATTTGGTTTGATTTTAGCATCCCGTTCAGCAGAGAGGCTTATATGAGACGTGGACCTACAGCTTAACGTGGGATCCAAAACGCATATGCTCCCGCCTGGAATCAAACCCGGGATCCCACCCCAAGGACGTGTACACTTACCGTTTAGCTATGAGATGCGAGACGTAATGTCTGTATAGCTTGCATCTATAAAATGATGCCTTTCCTTTTTTTGCTTTCCCAAACTACGCTATGGTAAGTGGGATAAGTCTTATAGAACAGTTACATCCACCCGTCTGTCTGACTGTCGATAGGCATCAGAGCAAAAGTAGCAATAAGAGATAGCTAGAAGGTAAGAGAAACAGGTAAGTTAACAGATAGATAAGAGGAAAAGGTAAGTTAAGACATAGGTAAGAGAAACAGGTAAGATAAGAGATAGGCAAAAGAAATAGGTGAGGTAGGAGATAGCGAAAAGATGAGGAGGCACATTGGCACGGTGCACCATCCAAGTCTTGTTTCCCCTCAATTCAGACTTCTTCCTGTGCACAACGTCCCCCAACCGCGCTAAAATGTCCTGGTACAATTATTCGTTTATCATCTTATCAAGTGATACAAATTCGTGATGGGCAATGCCTTTCAAAAAAAAAAAAAAAAATCACCTTGATCTTTGACCGACTCATTCGTGCTTTTTTTGTTTGTTTTTAATGAAGAGACCCTGAATGAATTGAAATGTCTCTATAAATGTTTTACCAAGTTTGTAGCAAAATTTCACACACATATGTTGTCTTTCAAGTTCTTTCATTGTCACTCTATCATTAATCAGATGAACAGCTTGTGCACGTGCTCACTTCATCGGCTGTAGCTCGGTGACTAACGGTCATAGCGAAACGAGGAAAATAGCAATTTGTTGTCTATATGCACTCAGTAGCTGCAGCGCGATCCCTCTGCCGGTTTGCTTGCTATTTCAAACGTTCGGTGTCTTTTTCAACACACCTCACATTTCCTCTATGAAGATTAATAGTTCCGTAACTGTGTTTTCTCTATGGTGATTAATACTTCCCTAACTGTATTTCCTCTATAGCGATTAATACTTCCGTAACTGTAGTTCATCTATGGTAATTAATACTTCTGTAACTGTAGTTCCTCTATCTCGATTAATACTTCCGTAACTCTAGTTCCTCTGTGGCAATTAATACTTCCGTAATTATGTTTCCTCTATGGTCTTTAATACTTCCGTAACTGTAGTTCCTCTATGTTGATTAATACTTCCGTAACTCTAGTTTCTCTATGGCGATTAATACTTCCGTAATTGTATTTCCTCTAGTGGATTAATACTTCCGTAACTGTGTTTCTTCTATGGTCGTTAATACTTCCGTAACTCTGTTTCCTCTATGGTGATTAATACTTCCGTATGTGTAGTTTCGCTAGGGGATTAATACTTCCGAAACTGTATACCTTCATTGGTGATTAATATTTCTTTAACTGTATTTCTTCTATGGTGATTAATATTTCCGTAACTGTATTTCCTCTATAGTGATTAATACTTTTGTAACTGTATTTCCTCTAGCGGATTAATACTTCCGTAACTATATTTTCTCTAGTGGATTAATACTTCCGGAACTGTATGCCTTCTTCGGTAATTAATATTTCGTAACTGTATTTCCTCTATGGTGACTAATACTTCCGTAACTATATTTCCTCTATAGTAATTAATACCTTTGTAACTGTATTTCCTCTATGGAGATTAATACT
This sequence comes from Thermobia domestica, assembly GCF_964235325.1. Taxonomy (NCBI): domain Eukaryota; kingdom Metazoa; phylum Arthropoda; class Insecta; order Zygentoma; family Lepismatidae; genus Thermobia; species Thermobia domestica. The sequence goes on along the minus strand of NC_137466.1, from coordinate 57,790,141 downwards.
TCCATAGTAGATTTCTAAACAGTTTAAAAAATCTATTTAAAAGAACAATATTTCGTGCAGTCACATTAATCTTAACACCGACAGTTTATGAACTTTCGTTATCGATAAAGAATATTTTATTTTTACCTTGTTTTAAGATACGAAAACGTTGATCGAAAAGTGATTTCTAAGATATCTCTGTGGTAATGGCTTTTGTGCGTAAGATAACTGAATGCTGTTGTCAGAAAACGAAAAGAGGAAAAAAAGGAACAGGAAGAACGTACGACTTTTAACGACTAGAAAAGTGAGAAATAAATGTCTACCAAGAAAGTATACTTCAAGATTTATACTCACTTTTTTTTAAAACGCGGCGAAAAATGAAAATACAAGATTCGATGGATTTGCCTGTAGATCATGTCCTTATATATATACGTATATATGAGCATTGAGAGAATCATAAAAATACAAGAAAGTCGTAACAAAAATGTGGGTTTTCAACGTTTAGAACATATGTGAGCTGATTAATTGAAAATTTTGCAAAATTGCAGAGCAGTTTGAAATATTTATAGAAACTGTTTACATATAAATACGTACGTTTTTTGTTCATTCTTTATACAAATTCATACTGTTGGCTTGGCACTAACTCCGGACCCTCCCGCCAGGGGCCGGACTCTCCCCTCAGAACAATTCGTAGCTTTAGTAACATTTGTGAACTTCCGTGTTTAACAGAGAAATGATTGATTCTCCCTAAAGATTTGATTTTATGCCTCATCTATACTGTTTCTTTTCTTTTAAAAATAATTTAGTTCTATCGTTTTTTCTAAAACAAGTATAGGTGGCAGTAATTAACAATTACTTATTGTCTTTTCAGGTACAGAATATGACAGGTTCAATATTGACATATTGGACTCCCTTCCAATATATATATATATATGTACTATGAACCTCTCTTTCAGCAAACATTTGTATGTGCGCGCATGTTGGCGTGTATTATTTCTAGCTTGCCATACTTGGAGCAGCTTTTTACAACGTTTAAAACACGCAATGGTTTTGCCAGTAGGCTGTTCTAGAGGGAGCTTTGACTTCTTCGGTATTGACTACATACTGACTAAAAACACATCAAAAGTATTAAATCAGAATTTGAAATCATTAGTAATTCGTTATGTAATACTTACATACATAAATGTGTAGGGGAGGAGAGGGAACAGTGAGCCATGGGAAATAGTGAACCATCGAGGGAATTTATTTCCGTTAGCAGGGAAATTATTGCTTAGTGGCATTTTTATATAAGCAACACTGTAAGGCTCAGTTAATGGCTAGATGTTACGGCGTCTGGTTGTGTTTGTCAGTTTTTGGGGTGGAATTTGTGTTTTTGAGGTAAGAAAAATATTTTTTCACTTCACTGTTATACATCATAAGTCTTAGTTGAACTTGACATATGCAGGATTTTATTCTACTAATTCAACATCATACTTGTCTGTGTTTTTTGAGCAGAGATGTAAATGTTTTGCACCTTCGCGTAGACCACTGATTTTCATTTGTTTCTAAACGGCGTCATGGGGAACAGTGAACCAAATCACCCTGAGGAAGAGTGAGCCAGTGGTTCACTATTTCCCAGTGCCTATTTCATTAATGAAACTATTAAATATATTAAACTAATCTGAAATAAATTAAAATGAATTTGAGAAAGAAATACAGAAACTAACGTATAATATAATATTAATATCTTTTTAATATTTTATTACATTCTAGGCATTTCGGATTGAAATTAGTTCAAATATTGACTTTAATGTCCTTAATTTTTAATTCCTTATTACATCTTTTGAATTTGGTTATACTAGAGCACATGGTATAATATTTGTTTCCTTTTTCCTTCTGACGGATACACCGGTCAAGAACGAACTTGAAGCCAGAAAACTTCCAGAAGCTAGAAAAGAACAGAAAAAAATCATATATTTAATAAGGATTCAGATGACAATGATGTAGACGATTTGCCGTTTACGAAGATGACTCGTCAATATATCAAATAAGCCCCTTAGGATGTAAACGTCGACAAAATCCTCATGGAGCTAGATTTAACATCAATAAAAAAAATGATTACGTCTTAGTAGAGCTAACAGATGAGAATTATCCCAAGAAGCATGTCTATTACGTTGCAAAAATAACCAAGGAACGGGACTTGAAAGGAGATTTTGAAATACAGTTCTTAAAGAAGAGTGTCAAAATAAGTGGGGATTTCGTTGCACTTGAAGTTGATGAACTGACATTTATTATCAATCAAATACTAGAGTTCACAGAATTTCTATGGAACAACAAAAGGCCAGCAATCATATGAGGGTTTTGGTGTAAAATTTAATAATATGGACGTTCGTTGAGACTGTCATTGTTTCGGCCTAATTTCTTTGCGACCTGAGTACACTACAAAAATAATGTTGACTAAATTTTAGTATTGAAGTGAAATGAAATCGTTAAGTTTTACGTCACACGTTTATGCCAGTTAGGCTAAAGGAGACGGTGATGATGAGAGATGAGTGAAATGGTGGAATGAAGAAAGTGGGAGGAAACGGGAGAACCCCGAGAAAACCGACGAGCACGGTGTTTGACCACCACAAAGTCCACACGGCGCGAGCTGGGATCGAACCAGGAACCCCAAGCACCGGAGGTGATCACTGAGCCACCGCGTCCCCTATATTTTAGTACTGTAACAATTTGTACATTTTTAGTACTTCTTTGACTTGTGTCTAGAGCTTCTCTGTCAATAAAATGTGTGGTTCACTGTACCCAAGTCTACTGGTTCGTTCTTCCCCTATTATCGGGGAACTGTGAACCAAACAAGATAAAATAAATAAATAACAACCTCATCACAAAAATAAACCTGAATGGATTAGTGGCACTTTATTGCGCCATATTAAAGTTAATATACTAAAGTATTTGATCATTTTACATTGAAGTAAATTTGCCCAAACAGGGCTACATTGGAGACAAAACAAAAAGTGGTTCACTGTTCTCCATCTTCCCCTACTATTATTATGTTTGCAGTACGCTACTTTATGGAAGTCTTGACAATGCGTGAAGTTAGCTTCACAGGCTGTACGAGATATATCAATAAACCACTCCTAAGACAAGAAAAAATGTTCATAAAAACATGTTTGATTTTGTATCTATAAATATTTTTTTTTCCAAAAGCAGAAGAAATAAATTTAAATTCAGACATTGTTATGCAATTGTATAAACTCGTGGTCAACACAAGCTTTCAGTGACGTAATTTCAATAGCTACAACTCTCTAACCATAATTAATTCCAAGTAGTGTCGGAACTGCACTATTATGAAAGAATTTCCTAGTACAGAACTTGAGTTTTTAGATTTACCTGCATATAGTTAAAATTATTAGTACTTTGAAGTAACAAATAATTAATATATATATAATGCATGCTCGAAAATACTCAATGATTTTAGGTTATGGAAACGAACACAGGGCTGCAACATTTTCTGTAACAAGCAATACGGTTTGTCTTTGCGCGCAAACAAGTAATCCCACATTTTAAACAAGATTACCCTTTATGTACAACAAATTTTACAGTTATAATTTGATAAAAGCACTACAATATAGCTGTGAAGTACATAATTAATATATATATATATATATATATATATATATATATATATATATATATATATATATATATATATATATATATATATATATATATATATATATAATAGCTTGTTTTGTCGTCAACGAATAATAAACATTTACATCAGAGCGAGAGTTGTTTTCTGCTATAGATGTGCAATATAGAGTCCTGTGCAAGGGAAATTCAAAGTGTCGGTTAACCTGCCTGTTATTTTGGATTACTCAGAGGTGGCAATCCATTGAATAGCCAAGCAATGCAAATTGAGGCGGTATATGGAAAAAGGGCATATATTGCTATATGCCCTTTTTCCGGAGATCATTTTATCAAATTCTCCAGTCTTTCAAGAATATGTGGTGAAATTTTCATCAAGATATTTAAAATAATGAGGTTGGTACTCCTGTTTTTGTGTCGTGTGCAGAGCTGTATTTTGACGGTAACAGATTCGTACTTCAGTCCATTGTATTTCATGGTAAATATATCTTAAACTAAACATGAACGCCAGTAACTGCAATGATTATAGTATTGCGGAAAGCAAAAAGAGGGGTAAGAAAATATATATTCAGCGAAGAAACAAGAAGAAAGAAGATATTAAGCGTAAGCATCTTCGAGGCGAAGATTATGTCAATGCTGGAGGGAAACGTATCAGCAGCAAAAATTTCAGGTACTGTTCTAACTGTTGTCTTAAATCATGTTGGGAAAAGTTTTCTGTGGATACACAAAACGAAATATTTGCAGGATTTTACAATCAACAGGAGAAATCATGCCAGGACTCATTTTTAGCTAACTGTATGAAACGAAGCAAAACGTCGTCTGGAAAAAGGACTGTGAATCCCAAGAAGGAACGTTTGCACACTTGGTCGTATTCGTTGTGTGTTAACGGAAGAAAAATGCCGGTATGCCAGCAGTTCATACTAAAATTGTTACTAGAGTCCGTGAAGCGGCTGCGTGTTATTCAAAGTAAACTACTGGCAAATGCAGACTTCAGGGAAGTAAGGGGGTCTCACGCGAATAGGCCTCACAAACTGCAAAACAATGTGTTGGAGCTGATGGCAGAACATTTAAATACTATACCCAGTGACTGCAGTCATTATTGCTCGCATAAGACTGATCTGAAATACTTTGAGAATCCTAATCTATCGATAAAGAAACTTTATGAGCTTTTCCGCTAGTATTACAAAGAGAAATCTGGCACTAATCTGCATATGAATTACAAAACATATTTCCGCTACTTTTCCACTGAATTTTCATATGCCTTTGTTAGACCCAAAACCGACACTTGTGATTACTGTGCTGCATGTGAACTGACGTTGAAAGACAATCCCGGTGCTGAGTGTGCATTATCATATGCACTTCATATACGCAAGGCAGCAAGACGAAAAGAAATAAGGGGTCATTATGTGCAGAAGATAAAACAGGATTTGTCTTATTTAGTGATGGAATTTGATTATGCTCAAAATTTTCCTGTTCCACGCCTAAACGTAAACATACAGTTTTACAAGGGACTACTGTGGCTCTATTGTTTCAATGTGCATGTTTTCAATGATGATACATCGTACTGTTATTGTTTCATGGAAACTGATGGTAAGAAGAATGCTAATTCAGTGGCTTCTTTTTTGTATGACTGTTTAGTGAAGAAACTTCAAGAATACTCCAATGTCAAGACGATTGTATTGTTTTGTGATGCAGCTGGAGGTCAAAAGCGGGACCCCACCATTCTCAAATTCTTAGCGTGGTTTGCCAAGACCGATGATCTTGAAATAATGCAAGTATTTCCAGTACCTGGACACTGATTTTCACAATGCGATCGCAATTTTGGACTTATTAGGAAGCACATCAGCAAAAAGGAAGTCATAGGAACAGCGAAACCATATCTTACTGAGATGGTCTGCTGCAGACGCAACCCCAGTCCGTTTCAAGTTCTAATGAATAGAGATCTATCGAAAGAATAGGAGAACAGATTAAGCCATTTGTTCCTATCCAAACCTGTCTCCAACTGCCACACATTTACGATTATGAAATATGTCATGATAAAGGTGAACCAATCTGGCTCTCTGCTTTGTTCCGAAAATTACCTCCCTGTGTATAAGCCATTCATTTTTTGGAATCAGAGGGCACCACGAGACCGTATACATCTTGACCTTGAAAGCATGCCGTATCCAGAGCTCAACCGCCTAAAAACTAAAGATGTAAGAGCTCTATACAGATTTCTGAAGGACGAAGACAAAGAGTGGCTGGAAAAATTATTTGATCGTTAAACCTCCATCGTTAAACCTCACCTTCTGGAAGCATTTGCAATTTGATGTCATGTTTATTATATGCAAATTTGGTAATAAACATTGTATAATGTAAGTAATTTGGTTATTACATTTGTATCTATGGAAAAAGGGCATATAAGGTATTTTTTAGATTACATCATTCTGAAATATTTTTTCAACACAGCAAGTATAAATGTCTATAATTCCATACATTAAATTCCAAAGTTTATTTTTATCATAGGTACCCAGTGAAATAAGCACAATGCATTTACGTATTCAACAATGAAAACTTTGATAGCGATTTTCTCGAAATGGTATTTTTGCGTATATGCCCTTTTTCCATATACCGCCTCAATTGTTTCAAACTTGTATTCGTATTTACGCCGTGCGGGATCCCTGTAAGAGTGTGAGTGATGTTGTTAACCTTACTGCTGATGTGACAAATGTCAGTGAACGTATGATCTTTTCGTAGAAAAAGGAATTCTTTGAAGAGGGGAAAGTGTCAACACCCACAAAGACAAGAGACAGGGCGAAAAGTAAAGGTACACAATTTGAAAAAATGGGCGATTTTACAAAGCATGTCATCCGTCAGAAAGTGCATAAATTTTGGTGCAATGGAAGGAACAAGGCTTTCGCAGTGAAAGAAATTTCGATAGAAATCAACAGTGATCCTGATTTACCGTCAATGAGCGTTCGAACAGTGAATTGTATGTGGTATGATCTGGGATTTCAATACAGAAAACGGATTCGTCATCTCCACTACTGGAAAGGGAAGATATTGCTGTGTGGCGGAGTCAATATCTTCGCAAAATTAAGCAATAGCGCAGCGAAAATAAGGACATTTATTACTTAGATGAAACGTGGGTGAATGTTGGGCATTCAGTAAGTAAAGGTTGGGAGGATACTCCCATACAAAATAACAGACAGGCATTCTTAACGGATCTTACTGCGGGAACCCAAAAAGCTACTGGTAAGGGAGGGAGATTGATCATAGCTCATATAGGCAGCGAAGAAGGTTTCGTAGATGGTGCTTGCATATTATTCCGAGCTTAAAATGGAATGGGTGATTACCATCAAGAAATGAATGGTCAATGTTTCGAATCGTGGTTTGTGGACATTTTGATAGAATTACAACCGAACAAAGTTATCGTGATGGATAACGCTCCATTCACATAGTTCGCGTGGAAAATGATCCGAATAGTTCTTAGAGAAAAGATGACATTCAAAGGTTTTTTCCAGAAAAGGCAAAGGAACAAACATCGGAACACATTAAGCAAAGTTTTCGTGGTCACCTACAATGCCAAAGTGTGAGCTAATTGGCATTGTAAAAAATGTTAAAGAAATGTACCACGAATTTCGGGTGGACTGACTTGCAAGACAAGAGGGTCATATTGTTCGCTTCCCTCCTTACCACTTTGAACTCAACCCAATTCAATTAGTGTGGAGTGAGGTAAAACGGTATATTGCGTCCAGAAATGAAAATCACACTATGAAAGAAGTAGAGTGTTTAGTGTGAGAAAGGTTAAACAAAGTTACAACTGAAAAATGAAAAAAACTACATTGCTCACGTAATGAAGGAGGAAGAAAAAATGTGGAAGTTCGTGGCTGAAACAGTAAATTCTTTGGTGATCGAAGTTGAGTCGGACGGCGAATCAGATGACGAGTCATCAATGAGTGGAATCGAAGAACTGCACTGAACTTCGAGGTAAGACGAATTTGCCAATTAAGACTATTTACCAATTTACAATGTAGGTGTGTATCTGTGTTCTAAAATATTTTCCCTTCTGTTTGCTGTTGTTTAGTTCTGCTGTTTTGTTAACTGATTCTCGAACGTGACTGACTGCTACTTGATCGTCAATCGGAAACTGTGCGTTGATTCCTACGCATCACCTCGCTCTCTGTCAGCTGTACGCAGGCATGAATACAATACTTTCCCTCTGATTGTGAATGGGCCAGTGCTTACGTCACTACAAACTTACAAGGAACGGATGTCATCCGGACATCCGAATCAAAACTAATCCATTCGATAAACATAACAAAGATATGTTTATGTACAAAAAATTAGGTGCCATGGACAACGGAATAAGTCCTCGAGGCCCATTAACCCTGTTAGTATAAAGAAAATCGCAGACTTGCAGTGAAATAGCTATTACATCAACACTGTTCATTGGAAAGTAGTGGTTTATAATTCATCCTCTTCAGCATGAAACAAATTTTCCAGATGTGCTATGTATTGGGGCCCATAATGTAACTGAACAGGTGGTAGAATTTCGGGAAAATTCCCTCCAGAAATCCCTACATCAACTTTGGATCCTTCTGGATTGGCCCTGCGTAAAAGCACGCAATCCAAATGTACCTCTGAAAACACTATGTGGGTTAGGAAATGAGTGTACCAAGTTTTGTATTGATAGACGGAATACATATGAGGGGAAAATATGTATTGTTATAAAAGTTATTGTGGATGTTATACATCGTCCATATTTTTCATTTGCTGTATTTTTTTAAGGGAGTGAACTCACTGACTACCATTGTCTCTGTGGTTATAATCTTAAAATACGTATCCTAAGGGGAGTTCAATATTTACAGTTCTTTCAAAAGTCCATAAATTAGACAATTCGAATAACTTTTCTGTGTTCCAGGTTGCATAGTGTTCGGGAATAATAGGAAGCACTGCTAATTTCTGTCAGGTGAGTAAAACCTAATATATTATAAGAAAGGGATATTTTTACATTTATATAAAAAAAGGGGGAAAATCTTGAGATTTTCATTTAAACAGAAACAACGAAGGAAGAAAAAGAAAAAGAAAGAATGCACCTTGTGTGTATCTATCACAGCATCTCTCGACTGATCTCGAGACCACGAAGGCAAGGAACTTTCGTTTGAAGATGCACAGAGATCGATTTGGAGGGAAACAGAAATTCTCCTTCTCTTCGTCTCTCTTTCTCAGTGACGTTCCCTCTCATTTGCTCTCTCTCTTTCTCTCTCTTCGTCTTTTTTTATGTCTCCATGGCAACCAACACTATCGTTGGGAGCAAGATCGCTCAGAATATTGTATATGCTGGGCATCAAGCCTTACTCACACTCAAATAGTGTGTATGTGCGTAATTTCGTATTGTTCGAAGATATGAAATGACTTTGTGTGTCACTACATATTGTCAGATGTATACATACACAAAAAATGTATTATATTTTCTCTCTTTGGCAAACGTTTGGCTACTGAAGTCGAGAAAGTTAAGTTCGTTTCCCAAATACATTTTTGTGACAATTCTAGACGTTCAGAAACTTGACTTAACGGCTAGAAGCAAATAAACCAATAGTATAAAACAAAAAGAACAGCTACAAAAAACTCACCAATGGATCATCTCTTTTTTTATGGTTTCTCAATCGTGGTACACGTACTACCAGTTGTACGCGAGTCACTGCTGGGTGGTAAACTCAACTTCTGGAAGGTTGTGTAAAAATATGCTTTGCTTGAGACAAAAAAACTGGAATGTGGCCGAGTCGAAGACCCAGCCAAGGGAGTTTATCGACATCCTCTTCATCTGGTAAAGCCAGGTCTGGATTATTCCACCAGCAGGCCCGGGGCTAGGAAATATATGTGGCGCCTGTTGACTTTGATACATTTCTGTGAAAGTACACTAGGAAAATTAAGGGAAGACATGTAGCTGTACGACATCAACCATGCCATACATTAGATGATATTATAATGGAACTTTGTATCTTGTATGATTCTTTTTTGTAACAACCAGTTGCTTCGAATTTTGATAAGAGTGGAGGCCCCCGTTAATCTAGAGGCCTGGGTCTACAGCCCCTAATCCCTTTAATTCGGCTCTATTTAAAGCTGTCAAATTTCTATTGGCGTTTCTTACTACTTACCTTCTTGAATGTGGATTTTCTTCTATCTTCTGTGTGTCGAAAAAACAAGCACAGAAAAAGTTTAATATTAAACCCAACTTAAGACTAAAATTAAGTCAATTGAAACAAGACATTAAGAAAATATATTTAGCTAAATAATCACAATCTTTTACAGTAAAGAAACGATGTGAATTCTGTAATATTTCTTGTTCATAAACATTACTTCTTCTGACTATAAGTTAATCCCTCAACTGAATCAGAAATGTGTTCACTTAACTTAAAGGTATATTTTAATAAACAATCTATTGAATAGATTCAAAGAATCGTTGATTTTCAATATACAGGGTGCACCATTTATAATGTCCAACCGTGAAAACTGAGGAAACCAAAAGAGGAAGAAAAGCAAAACTTTGCATGAAGCAACTATAAGAAGGGAGACATCATTGCACATATTAAACAGAAACTTCCAACAAGAAGTCTTGCCAACCCAATATAAAGTTATGTTTTTTTAATTGGCAGTTAGATTATTACGTATTTCAAATCAACATGTCAAATGAAAACTTAAAATACCACATTTATTATGCAGTGTTGCAAACTAAGGATGTTGTAGTATCACAAACACCCAAAGTTTGGAAACCTCTCTCACATTTACAGCGGAAACATAGTAACAATTGCGTTGTTAGCAATGAGGTGACTATATATCACTTAACTATATGCGTCTGGTAGACCCAAAAATGGCGATAGCGATGTGCCGACAACATAACACTCAACTAAAAGCTGTCTGTTATACATAGAAATCCCGGTAACAATTGCACTTGGGCTGCACACATTCAACTGAAGGTCAACCGGCAGACTTAGAAAGCTGAGTATTAAACGTGTTTGGGTTAATATGCTAAGCACACATCACTCAAATAAAAACCATTCTGTTAGGCTTAGAAATCAAGTAAAAATAGCTTTGTAGTTGAGGTACTAACCACATATACTCAGCTAAAGGCCGTTTGCTAGGTCATAGTTCGTGGCTGTAATGCAAGAAAATTTGATTACTGTTATTATTATTATTATTATTATTATTATTATTATTATTATTATTATTAATAATAATAATAATAATAATAATAATAATAATAATAATAATAATAATAATAATAATAATAATAATAGCATAATAGTTTTATGATTTGAATGCTGAAAAACTTCACATCCACAAACCTACCAATGACCTCCCAAAGAGAGTAGAATCTGGAAGCATGCACAAAGAAAGCATAGGTTATACATATCCTCAAAGAAACATCCATTTGTCATGTTTCATCAGAAACAGGAGCGGATTAAGGGCGAAGCCAATGGAGCCCAGGCTTCGGGGCTCCTAGCCTCATGGGGCCCCCAAGAATCCCTTAAAAAATAGCAGTCAACTTATTATCTTATAGGTTTTAGACACATGCTAATTTTTTTTATCGCTCTCTACGCTCGCGGTATCGCTAGAGTTAAGTCTTCTTGCACTAGCGTCTTCACGACACGTATTTTGTGACGGTGTGAGCTATTTTCAGCCTCTATAACAAACCAAATTATTAGCTTGTAGTGACAATTCCTTTGAAATGTCTCTGTAATTTCAATGTCGTTTAATGACATAATAGAATCCTTTGCAGAGCAAAAATGTAGAAAGAAAACTTTTCTAACAATCTAGCCTTTTACAGCTTTACCTATTTCTATATGATTTTTCTCCTTTTACTTTATTATGTTTTCACAGGGACTGTTGACCATTTGGCTTGTATTTGGCATTTGTGTGTTAAGCTGCAGTGTATGAGCATTTAACTGATAATAATGAATGCAATTAAACTAATTATTGTAAACTTAGAGCACATCAAAATATTACAGCATAGTTCTCGGTGTTTTGATAAGCCTATGAGGCTGTGGAAGGCAGCAAAGAAAATTTAGGCCCTGGAATTATTGGTAACATATGACCCCCTCGGCTCCAGGGCCCCAAAAGCCTTAATCCGCCCCTGGTTAGAAATATTAGTTTGCTGACAGTACGAATGTGTGAAATCTTGAAAATACCACAAGATTAGACGAATCACTTACTTTATAAGGACAAAAGTATGAAAACACCTGGTATACAAGAGATAGCCATTTCAAACACGATTTGGAATTTGAATTATAGGTGTCGCTGTGGTCACCGGCTCATCCTGTGAAGTATACAACTTGGCTAATCGAACAGATGGACCAGTTATAATTCAGTGACCGTCCGCGCAAAAGTTTCCTCCTCTTAGGGTACTGATGGGGACGAATCTGGACTTAAACGGCATTTCCACTGTCACTATACATCTCACGGATTGGGCACTAATATCGAACTTTCTCTATTATTTTTACGTATCACTCTCTTTCCACCTCAAGCCATACCGATGGGACTGAACTTCAATTTCAATTTCAATGACGTCAGAACTGTTACTAATAATCTCAGCAACCTCAAAACCCATGGATTGGACATTAATATCATTCGTTTTCGTTTATTTTTACATGTCACCCAAGGGCGCCGATCCTGGAGGGCCGGGGGGCACGTTCCCTTAATGTTCACGTGGGTTCCCCATATATTTTATGAATATGTATTTTTACATGTATTTTTTATTGTTATGTCTATTTTTATATGTATTTTTTTATGAATATATATAACACTTGGCATAATTTGAATTCAATTTGTCTGAAAAATTCTCATATAGGCCTATGCCTTCTTGGAGCCTTGTCTGCAACACACATCTGAATGGACCCCCCTAAAGTTACAGAGAAATCGGTGCCCTTGATGTCATTCCCAGTGGCGTATTTACGATTTTGTTTCGGAGGGGGGCTTTGCTAACTTTATTCCTGAAAATGTGAAAATTCTGCAAGATACTTTATTTACTTTAATTTAGTAAATAAAATTTTGGGTAGGGGGTTAAGGGTGCCACTCGTCATCCCCCTCACGCCTTCTCCTCCTCCTGTTGAAAATGTAGAATCATGTCCAAAATTATTGTCGCATGTCTATAAATATGTTGTTGTAGGAATATAATTTGATAACGAATTCGTCAGGTACTTCTTATAATGTTAGTACGTGTATAAATGGCCAAGCTATGTATGTGGCAAATTTCAAGTCAAAAGAGCAGTAAATAAGAACAATAAAACGAAAATAAAACTTTCTTGTCCATTTAGCAACATTTTGTTTTACTCATTCTAATTTTCGTATTTATAATTCTTTTCCTATGAATTTACCACAAATATACATTTCCCAATTATACACTTAGTATCATTATTAAAAGTATCCTGCAAAATCATTATCAAATTATATTTTTACAAGAAGACAGTTATATATATATATATGCGACAATCATTTTGGACATGAGTGTAGAAGAAGATAATTTAGGCCAGGGTCCATTCATGTATCAAAAATAATCAAAATCGGTCCTGCAGTTTTGGAAAAGTCAGCCGCCAAAAATATTTCTACGTGTTATATCACCAATTCTTAATCCCTCTTGTTAAGAAAATGAAAAATGAAATGAAATCTTTGAGTTTTACGTCCCACGGTCATGCCGGTTAGGCTAAAGGAGACGGTGATGGTAAGTAATGAATGGTTCATGCCACCCCCCCCCCTCTATTGTGAAATCATGGCTAAACGAACCAATAGCGTAAGAACCAATAGGGTAAGTATGAGGATAGGTACCTAAATTGAGACCCCTACCCATCTTGTGAAGCGGTGGCTCAGTGGTAGAGCGTTCACCTCTGGTGCTTGGGGTCCCGGGTTCGATCCCAGCCCCCGCCAAGTGAACTTTGTGGTGGACAAACACCGTGTGCGTGGGTTTTCTCGGGGTTCTCCCGTTTCCTCCCACTTTCTTCATTCCACCATTTCATTCATCACTCATCATCACCGTCTCCTTTAGCCTAACCGGCATAACCGTGGGACGTAAAACTTAAAGATTTCATTTCATTTCCATCTTGTGAAGCATGAGCTGCAATCTAGTGGAAGCGAGCTAAAACAAAAGGAAATAACCCACTACACAGGGGCGTCATTTAGGAGGGGCAGGGAGGGGCATTTGCCCCCCCTGAGTTTGGGATGTATATAGATTTTATCAATAGAATAGTAGTAAATCAGTGGAAAACGCGAAATTTTGCTTATATCAAGGGGTCTTGCCTCCCCAAGCAAAATCTGAAATGACGCTCCTGCCACTACAGCACCGGAAGTCACGTGATCTCGTTATGTGGAGAGTTGTTAGTATACTGGAGGCTGTAAGAAATTGTGCCCCTACAAAGTTATCTTAACGTGTACACATCAGGCGCTGAAAATGGAGAATGTAAATTGATATTCATTCTATCTTTACTTTCTTTTATACCAGTGAATATGCGTATTGGAACATGTAATGAGTTACCGATTTTCTTCCACTTATATTTGAGATGCCGTTAGTCATCTGTTTATCGATCGAATGTCTTATTATGAGACCCTTAACGGGTTCAGTATATAAGACCGGTCTCATAATGTGACCCGTATAGTAATATTGGGTCTTATATTAGGATCTCATTTGTATCGACATTTCTGTATTTACAACGCAGTCTCTTAGACTTAGCCCTGTATAGAGCCAGTGATTTTGTTGGCATTGTACTGTCATTTTGGACAAATTTCTTCTCATTTGGTACATATTTGCACATTAAAAGAAGTGATCAAAAAGCGTTGCAGTTTATGCGCTCAAAAAGTGTAAAATTTTACAGTGAGTATATTCTAAAATTGAAGAAATAACTTACATCGAAAGTGTAACGTTTTATCTTTTTATGCCATCACAGAATTTGGCTAAAAGACAGTATTGAATGGTGAAATAACAAAAGAACACTTTTAAGAGTACACAAAAAGCCGGGGTCTCTTATTAGGTACTCCTCATAAAAATGGCAGTGTAGCAACTTTGGTCACATTTTTCAATTTAATTTTTTATTGTTATATTTTTATGTATTCCAATAGTTTGTATCGTAAATTAGACATTCCACAGAACATATCAAAGTAACAATAGTGTTTGTTTATGCTATAATTAACCAGTATATAGCATCGTAACTTTTAGGGTTTCATATTTGGGGTTCTTACCCTATATGTTCCAGTAAAATAGTTTAGAATGATCGAACCCCTGGAGTAATGATCACAATATTTATGCCACGGATCCGCCCCTTTTTACGAAATTCTGGCTACGTGCCTGATACAAGGAAAACACGCATCAATTTTTACTAAATGATTACTACACTGTACCACCTAATTATTGTACATTTCTTATACCGATTATATATAAGCATCTTATTTTTGTACGACTACCATAAGGCCTATGCTTGTGGCAACCACCAGAAAACGTTGAGTGTAGTTTTTCAATTAGTATATGAATGTTATAATTAACAATTAATATGTCTATCGTCTTTGATCTTCGGAAATCCCTCAGATAATGAACGGTATCCTTTCAACTACCAAAATGAAGAAATTTTATTTTACTATCATTGCCTCGTTCAGATATACACTTTCTCTAGAACCATCATTATGGAAGAATTTCGTGTATGAGATGCAACGGTGCTACCAACCGTTGAAAGTTTCATCAAGTAATTTCCTACTTTGCTCTTTTTATTTCCTTTCAAAAAAGAGATGGAGAGTCAAGAGTCATAACTGGACAAGCAAGCTTAAGAGGCTTCATCCCGGCGAAATTAATATACCGCTAATTTTACAGTAATTAAGTGATATCTCCCAATAGATAAAAGATAATCGAAATGTGGAACAAGAGCGCCCAAGACAATATCATTTTACATGAGATACCGATATCACGACTCACTTATCTGCTTTCGATTTCGAGCCATTTTGAAAATCGGCATTTATTTTCGCGTTTCTAAACGGCTGAAAACAGAAAGCCACCAGGTGACTTCTGATAACGGTATCTCATGTAAAATGATATTGTGTAGGGCGCTCTTGTTCCACATTTCGATTATCTTTTATGTATTGGGAGATATCACTTAGTTACTGTAAAATTAGCGGTATTTTAATTTCGCCGGGAGGAGGCCTCTTAACTGATGATTTCAGGGTGGTGACCGGAGAAATTTTCTTCAAAGCAATGTAATTCCGAACGTTCTCCTTTTCATTCCTTACTTTACTCGATGGCAATCCGCAGGGTTTGGGGGTAACGAAAGCAATAACATCCCTCTAGATGTTTAAAGGGGATTATGTTCTTCGAACTACAAATGAGGTATGCTTACCAACACAACGCCCGCAGTGGGGAGCGAGAGGGAGAGATTGCTCTCTGGACATTTGAAAGGGACCCGATGCTTCGAAATACATGTCAAAACTTATTGGATTTACTTCTTTACCCACTACAGTATGTTGAGTGTGGTAACTTTACCACTCTATATTAAAAAAAAGAAAAAAAGAAAAAGAAAAAAAGAAAAAAGAAAGAAAGAAAGAAAATAAGATCTTAGAAAGTGTAACCTTGAGCTATGCAAACCACCAGGAACTACTTGTTAGTTTAGCGCCTCTAGTGAAAAATTTTGAATTTTGTATCTTAAAATGCACGTCTCAATGACGGTGAAGCCATTCGAAGAAAACTGTACAAATAGGCAGCATACCTGGATATGTCTGGCTGTTTTACGTTCTTGCTGTTCTATCCAATTGCGAAGTATATAATGTTCTCTAGCGAACCAAGGTTTCTAAATTTCAAGAAGTGTTGTTATTCCAATTTTTTTTTTTTTTTTTAACATTATCCAATTGAAAGTGTTTATTGCAAAGTAGTACGTTGTAAAATTCCATAAGAGAGGTAAATGAGGTCTGGTACAATTACTGTACTATATTTTAGGTGAGTGTTTAATTTTGTATTGTATGAGTGTTATATCACCCTTTCGTATACTTTATATAAAGTTAATTATTGGATTTACGCATTATTAAAATTCAATTCAGACGAAAATGTTATTTGGATTAATAATTGGAAAATTATGCATTGAATTGTTTTAACTGTTGGAATTTGTCCATTTAACGCTTTTTGATAACGACTTTTCACTGCTGAATTGGTTAATTGAAGCTACCAACTTTATAATTTGTTATTTTTGTTCAGATAAATTTCTCATATATCTGATTTTTCATATTTATTGTTACAAAATATTCCAATTATATACAGACGCTTTCATTTATAAGAGTGCGAGAATACCTGATAAAATATATTAGTAAAAATATTTCTCTTTCGGCCTCGAGAAGTAAGATAATGGAACAAAGGCAGTTTCTTAATAAGTTATTATTAAAATTTTGCTATTTTTATACTAACGTTAATTTCCCGCATTTTCTTCTGAAAGGTAATTTTAATGTCTAGTCTCATAATATACCTTTCTTGTTCTGGTTTAAACAACCAGTGCCCCATAACGGAGCTTTCAAACAGCACGTTACAAGTATTGGAAAGTTAATAAAATTATGTAATGTGAGTCAATACTCGTTTTACCTTTAATATTACCTGCATCAAGGTATTCGCAACTTCACTTGCCTGTAAACTGTAGTGTGGTAAGGTGCGGTAAGATATAAACTATATCAATCTATCATTAGTTCTGGCTTTCTAGATTGAAGTTCGCTGTCTCTTAATTTATGCACCCTTCCAATTGCTTCATAATATTATGCCAACAAAATGTTAGTGCTCCTACCAGAATCAGTAACAATAAAAAAAAAATCTTGAACATTCACTATATCTTTTAATCATCTCTATTCGCACCCACAGGTGATGAATTTTAATGCATTGTTAACGATAAAGAGAAAAAAGATTAAAAATAAAAGTATTTAACTAATTTGTCGAAATCGCATGAAGGGTATAAAATAAACTTCTGTTAGAGTTAGATTTTCTGCACATGACTGATAACAGGTCTTCTGATAAGTGGAACATACTGTATGAAAGCAGAGTCTGTTATCGATATCACTGTGCTAAGGGGTTGGGATTTCAGCCGAGTTAGCCTACTTTCCTGCTCACATCACTGTCTCGTAAGGAAAATGATTATGCTAAGAATTGCTGTACTTCAGATCTCGTTTACCATTTCCGGCACATAATAAAATGGAAATTGCATGAGAAGAGGAGTTTCAAAAACGAAAATGAGAATCTTCGTCGGAATGAGAAAAGAGTGAATTCTTAATTTTCATTATCTCTACGTTATTAAAAAAATGTATATGTATTGTTTTAAAATATAAACTAAACACAGAAAAAGTCCGAAATATATGTATTTTAAAATGTATTTTTTAACTCATTATTATACATCAAAATATTTCAAATGAGCACATACCTTTAATACCGTACTGTACATTATATTTAAAATTACTTAAGGCCAAATGGCACTGTAAAAAATAATGTGAAAAAAATGGCTCCCATCATAAGCATTGAGATTTGTACTCTGTAGAGGCTAGACTTACTTTTATACCCCCATGAAAACATCCTCCACCAAATTAGCACTGATCATCATACAACAAAGAAAATAGTGCTGACGTTGTCACATAGGATCAAAATCAGTTAATTCTCTTACCAGAAAGCCAGTATCCCACATTCTTTCAGAATAGGGCTGTCTTCACGTGAAAACAGCTCCACCCACTATAATAAGAAGCACTAATTGTAAACTATGTAAAAAAAAAAAATAGTACAATATTACTGTTGACGATACCACATTGAAAGAAAATTAATTACGTTTGTCTCGTCATAAAATGAGAGATCAATTACTTTCATTGGTGGCGGTACCGTTAAGGAGTTTTAAATTTTCTGACGTTCTGCTGAAATCACTTATTTTCTTTCTAAATAATAGGTCTATTGTCAGCCAAAAGCGTTCATGTTGTTGTTTCCATTGGGGGCAAGTATAAGCGCCATTGCAAATGTAGTCTCAAATTTTGCGGTAACTATTCTAAAAAATCTAGTGTTTTCGATCTTCCGAGGTACGATTTACTCTAGAGGGGGAGGAGCATCCCACCTTGGCCCCCCTGATGAGCGCCCTTGTCGTCAGCACTAATATTTATCATATTTTTTTCAAAATCAGCGATATATTATTAAAAGATAGTGACACTATCTTCACTTGAAGCCATCTCATCCACAAAGAATGTGGAATACTGGCTTTCTAACTATCAATTGAATTAAAGCTAATATTGACAGCACGCTAGCGACATCTCTTGGAGTCAGTAGGAGGTAGCGCCACCCCAGCTATTAGCCTGGTTGTTAACTAATAGAAGCGTGACTGACCCGTCTTGCTTTTATAGTAATAAGGATATGGGAACAAGAAACTGTAACCATTGTAGCCAGTGGCGTATCTAGGATTTTGTTTTGAGGGGGCTATACACAACACGGGGAAGCAAAGGGTCAATTGCCCACCTGAGTGTGAGAATAAAATATATTATAATTTATGCATAAATTGAAGTTTTAATTTTAAGAATTGCAGACCGGGGAATTGTTTGTTTTTGTTTGTTTGTTTGTTTGTTTTAAGGCCTCCACATTCCCCTGCCGTTGCCAATTACTTTTGGACTTATTATAGGGCAGTCGCAACTTTGCCTCTGCCTTTATTTTCTCTCTTTACTTTTATTTTCGTGTATCTATCTCTTTTTTTCGGCTATTATTCCTCAGCAGGTTGAGGTGAGGCATATTTTACTAGCATGGCATCTAATACTTTAAACCATGCCCTTTAATGTACCTTTTTTTTATTTTTTTATTTCATTTTTATTATTATTATTTTCCCTTTTTACAATAAAACGGACAAACCTGTAAAAGAATATTACAAATATATAAAAGATAAATTTTCTTTTTTTTTTATCATTTGTCATTCATTAAAAACAATTTTTTTGCACTATTTTGGGCTGCTTCCTCTACCGCCACCTGAAAGTAAATTAAAAATATACATTAATAACAATATAACAACAAGAGACACAGTGCGAAACAAATATTGGTTTGTACAAATTTCTTCAGAGATTTTCCTGTCTTTTATTACTTCTTTTTATGTTATTATTTGTTTATTTCTTGAGATCGCACCAAACATTCACATATAGGACTAACAATTAACAATATGACACTAGCACTGACACTAAACACTAAACACAAAACAAGAGTAGCGTCTTCCTATTCCAGTTTTCATTCCAGGAATTTTATAAAATGCATTTATTATTTGTAAGCAGAATTCTGTATGTTATATTTTCTCTAAAACTAGTTTGTGTTCCGTTCTCTCCTTCTTCTGTTTTCAATTCTTCTGTTCCACATGTTTCCCACTACGTGTTTTGTCAATTCTTGGAACTTCTGTAGCTTTATTTTATCCTGTCTGATGTTTTCCCATGTTTCATTTTTGAGTTCGTCTCTAATATTTATTATATCCTCTCTAGTTATAAAGTGTGCACAAGTCCATGTTACATGTTCGGGTGTCTGGGCCATTCCGCAGATACATGTCTGATTTTCTTCTATTGTGATCCTGTATAAATGTGACTTAAATGGTCCATGGCCAGAAAGTGTCTCCATGGTCTCCTTATTTAGGTTTGGCATCTCTTTCCTTATTTGTATCGTCGGTATGTATTCTTTTAGTTTCTGTCCTTTACTTGAGTTTTCCCATTCCCGTTGCCATTTCCTTTCAATAATTTTATCTAACTCTGCTTCGTTATTTGGAATTTGTCCTAGTATTTCTAAAATTTTTGCATTTTCATTATTTTTCGTCCACATTTTATAGGCCTGTCTTAGTACCTGGAAATGTATTGGTTCTTCCTGAGCCAGTACCTGTAGAGCCTCCGTTGACATGGTTTTTATTACATTTAGGGTTCTTATAAGTACCCCTCTTTGTGCCCGATTTATTGTTTGTCTTAGTTTTAGGTTCATAAAAAGTCTGTGGCACCACACACTGGCACAATAGCTAAGTACTGGCATGATCACTGTTTTGTTGTAAGTTTGCAATATCCTCTTAGGGATTTGGTAGTCTCTTCTTGCTATTGTTAGTAATTTGTGTGCTACTTTTTTGCTCTTATTCGTAATCTCCTCCATATGTTTTCCGTAATTTAATTTTTCATCTATCCATACTCCCAGGTACTTAAACTCTTTAACTCTGTCTATCTTTTTGTTGGATATCTTTAGAATAGGACCTCTTTGAATTTTCTGTCCAAAAATTGTATACTTTGTTTTTGTTCCGGAAAGTGTTAAATTATTTGTTGAACACCATTTTTGTAGCTTTTCTAGTATTATGTTTCCCTTTCTTTCTACTTCGTGTCTTGAAGATGCCGACAACACTATCGCTATGTCATCAGCATAACCAACTACTCCTTCTGTTTCTTCAAGTCGATTAAGACATTTCAAACATGGATCTATTACAATATCCCACAATGTAGGGCCAGATATGGATCCTTGTGGGCATCCTTTTGTACTATATGTAGTTATATTTTTATTTGGTGCTATGTATGTTGTGTTCCTATCGGTACAGTAATCTATCATCAATTCATACAGAGACTTTGGTACCCCCATTTCTTTAAATTGCTTAAATAGTGATGGCCACCATAGGTTATCAAAGGCCCCACTTATATCTACGTATATTACTATGGGGAGACCGGGGAATTATGTGATATGATCCAAACAAAAATTTAGCAGTAAATCTAACCTCATTCTAGTCATAGAAGAAAAAAAAAATATGTATCGTCTTGGCCCACCTAATTTTCCAGGCTACTTATTCCCCCTCTTGATTTTCTTTAATTCAAACATTTACCTTTATAATTAAACGATGTAAATATTCCTTTGATATATACTAATAACTAAAGTCCCGTTATGTTGATATCCGTTCTAGTTGGTGTGGAACACCAGTTTCGCTTATCAGTTCCTCTTAGTTTTGGTGTTACTGACGACGGCCGACTTGAATCTTAACTAACAACGGTCGAAAGTATAATAGGAAAAAAATGTAATGAAATCTTTCAGTGTTACGTCCCACTGTTATGCCGACTAGGCTAAAGGAGACGATGAGATGATGATGAGAAATGAATAAAATGCTGGAATGCAGAAAGTGGGAGGAAACGGGAGAATCCCCAGAGAAGTCACGCACAAGATGTTTGTTCACCAGAAAGCTTACTTGGCGCGAGCTGAGATTGTACCAAGGACTCCATGTCCCAGAGGTGAACGTTCTACCGCTGAGGAAAGTATGATAGGAGAAACAAAGAAAGTAGCAACTAAGAAACAGAAGAGAAGAATAGACGAAAGAAAGAAGAAAGGACGCAGTTCTTGCATGGAATGAAATCTGACAAATATACTATTATTTTTGAACAAAGAGCATAAGAAAATGGAATATCAATGAAATGCTTAGAAATTGTAAGAATAATAATTATTGAATGTGAAATGTGTCAACTAACAAATTTATTTCGGGAGGAGTGGGGGCTTGAGTCCGATAGCCTCCCTCCTTAAATACGCCACTGAGAGTAGTAGTCTTAAAATATGCCATAGAACTTATACCAAACTTTCTGAAGGCAAATTTGAGCAAATTAAACATTGAACATACTCTTACTGCCTAAACTGCTGAAGCCGGACAACAAATCTCCCGAATTACCAGAACAGACAGTAGAAAAGAAACAGTCTTGGACCACAACAACAATACAAACACCAGAGAGATAGTATAGTAATAATAAAAATAATAACTAAAAACCTCCAATTATATAAGTTATTGATGCTCCCTCAGTTATAAGTTTTCAGTTATTGAAATATTTATTGCCTTACTTTAATCTTCTTATTTTATTCTTCTATTTGCTTCTTTCTTTCCTTCTTATAATGTTTTAACCTCCTCTTTTATCATTTCTCTCTATCTTACGGAATATCTGATGCATTCGCACTTTGCTTCGAATCGAACCTTCAAGTTCTGGAATGTGATATTACCCTCTTACTTACGCCCCTTCCCCTTCGCCCCTCGCAGCCCCAAACAGTCAAGGATATATATTTTTTTCTTCTTTCTTTTGAACACCATAGTACGTCCCACACTATTTCTGAAGTCCCAAGAAATTGGAATTCCATCGCTAGAAAAGAGAGAGAGAGAGAGAGAGAATCTTCTGGTGGTGATGGTAAAGATGAAAGGGTGGGGGGAGAGATATAAGGGGAAAGAAAGATGGGAGAAGAGAGTGAAAGAAGAGAAGAGAAGAGGCCAAATGGTTTGTTGGAAGGCAAAAGATTATGAAGGCGACTCGCAGTCCGACAGTCGAGTTCTTGCCCACCCTCCTCCCCCGCCGCAAAATTTGGAATGACGTTACTGGTTAGTGAACTACTCTCACTTAACAATGCTGTTAGTACAAATCAAAGAATATTTTGTTCTTAATATTTTAGTATACATACAGGACTATTCTAAATGATCTCCCCGATTTCATATTTTAATAACTCACTTTTTTAATTCACGATGAGACGCATTTCATGATAAATAAGAAGGAAAAAACACACAAAACGTTTTAGCAGCTGACAAAGGTTATCTTTAGTTATGTAGTTTGCCGTAGGACGATAGTAAATCAAAATAGCAGGAAACGAAGATAGGAAAGCATTCTATGTTCTCAAATTTCATGTAAAACAGTCTGTAATTAGTAGACATCGGATTTTTATGCACTTAAAATTCATGAAATGTGTATTCAACTATGCTGTTAAACGTGTTAAAATATGCACTTAATATGTACTAACAATGCAATGAAAAGACAATAATTTTGAGCAAAATTGTGACAGAGTTTTGTTAGTGAAATATAACATCGAAAGTGTACTTTACCTCTCAGGGACTTCTCTTCTGAATTTATTTTTATGACAATTACTGTTTATATTCTCCTAACTTTTTAAAACAAAATTATGGGATTAACATAAACAGATCTCACTGGATATGAGAATAAGATTTCTGGTTTTTCTTCACATTTGTATTTTAGAGTGCAGTTACTTTACAGGAATTAATACAAACCTCACTTTTCTGCATGTTTCCACTGTTTAAAAATACCGTTTTTAAGGATTTTCTCCTTCCCATAATTAGCCTTAAACAGTAATGTCACAAGATGTTTGTCTTAATTTTTTGATGTCAGTTTGTGACATTGGTAGCCAGAGAATGATCTGTTAACAGCAATATATGTTACTGGACAATATTTCTAGAGAGGAAGAAGTTTAGTATCTATATTTTCTGACAAGTTAAAATTTGACCCTTCAATGTATTTTCCCATGGTTTCAATTCTTTTGTAGTCGGTGTTTCTAGTAATAGCATCCTTCAATTTCTTTCTCATAGAGCACCTGAATTTACCAGAAACTTACTGGATCTCGTTTTGAACTTCTTCACCTAGAGCTAAGCATTCCTTTCTCTTGTATCTGAATTGATGTTGACACGACATTACAATGTCTTTATCATTATCAGATTTCTCTTAACGTCTTGGCAATTGTAAGCATCTTTACTCTGCCGATTGATTGCTAACATTAGTAGTCATCCATAAACTAAGTATTTTTCCATCCTCTCATGAAAACAGCTGTTTTATCATAGACATGTAAGTGCATTGAAAATACAAATTAAACTGTATTTTTTCATGCTATTAGCATACGTCCGAAGTAAAATCTTATAGAATATGCTGAATATGTTTCTAAGTGCTAATATATGCTCTAACCGTTGAAATATGTATTTACATGCACTATAAAACTTCAAATTTGAGCTGTATTATTGTTGTTAGAAACACCTATGAACAGAGGTACATATAAGCAAACAAAATATGCATTTGCATAAAAATCCGATGTCTAGTAATAAGTGTTAGTACGTGCGACTTTTGCCAAAACCCCACAAAAACAAACGGTTAATATTACCCATGCTAAGGATGTTATAAAATAGAGAATCGAACTATACAACAAAATCGTGAAGCCCTACTCCGCTCGCTCCGCCCAATAAGATTGCAATGTTTCGAGCCAACATTCATGCTGGAAACTAGAGTAGCCAATCAGACTGTTTGTTAGTGACGATGCTCGATTATTATTTTTTGGCTTCATTTAGTTACTAGGACTAAGGTACATACGCGCAGATCCTCTATTTTATAACATCCTTGGTTCATGCTTTTGTTTTTCTCTATTGTTGAAATTCTTGTACCACACTTTTATTAAAATTTGTATTTTTTTATTCAATTGTATAAAGGTAACCAAGAAAATTATGTTGCTTTTTCACCCAAAACCTTCGAACATCGATATGTCACCTAATACGTACCTGGAAGATCAAAAATAGGCCCCATCACTACCACGACTTTCTGTCAATGTTCTGGAAGGCCGTGGATTCCATCGCAGTAGAACTTGGCGGAAGCTGTGAAGCGAAAAAGGTATCAAGTGCATTTTGCACCTCTACTAGGAATTTGAACTGGCGTCCTCTAAGATGATTGTCCAAGGAATAGAACAGATGATAATCGGACGGTGAAATGTCCGGGGAATATGTGGATGCAATAGTGTTTCCTATCCAAGGCGTAGAATGGTGTCCCGGGTCATCCTAGCCAGGTGGAGCTTAGCGTTGTTCTGTAACAGAAGAACCCCGTTGCGATTCAGAAGTGCTAGCTCCAGAGTTTTGAATTTTTCTTGAACACGGCTCAACTGCTGACAGTACACAGATACATTGATACTCAGACCAGCTGGCAGTAATTCCTGATGCACAATGCTGCGAACAGTCCACCAAGAACCAACCACTCCTTCTTCTGGTGCAGTGGTGGCTTCAGCTGTTTTGGAATCGGTTCATGGGATCCTAACCAATGATGAGGGCTCCGTGGAACTTTGTACAGGACCCACTTCTCATCACATGTCAGCACCCTGCCCAGAAATGTTTCCTTCCTCAGACGAGACAGAAAGAAACGCAGGTGTCTGCTCGCGTTGCCTTCTGGCCTGGAGTCAAATCATGTGCGACCCATCGACCCAGCTTGTAATGCTTCCCAAGTTCTCTGAATGGTTTCTTCATTCATACTGAATTGTAGTCCCAGTTCCTCACATATCTGGCCACTATTCGCCTCAATTGCTGCCTGAAGATCTTCATTTTGTACATGTATTGGTCTTCCGGCACGTGGTGCGTCTTCGAGCGTTTCTTCATCGTCCTTAAACTTGTTTAACCACCGCTGCACTCTCCTTGTAGTCACAAAACCTCACCAAGGGCCTGTTAAACCTTCCGCCTAGCGGAAGCGGCGTTTGATCCCGGTTTGAAATCGTACAGCATGCACGCCCTTCTGACGCTCTGTGGAAGTCCCATGTTTATTCTGTCCTTTCCTTACGCAAGTTCACGGTGTAACTGAACTGCCACAACCAGGTAGTATGTTGGATATACCCACATCAACAACTGACCTTCGCCTTATCTCCATTCGCATTCAACTGACGGTGTGAGAGCCAAGTGAACACAGACCTCCACAAAAAGCGACATAACTTTCTTGGTTACTTTTGTACTATTGAAAATGCGTATTATTTTACACTGTAGAGTAGTGGCCTAGGAAAGAGACTGACGCGTTTAAGCTTGCCCCTTCTTTATGTAGTGTTGATTCTGCTAATATGAAGTATTTTCTATTTGTGGTTCCCGATAATGAAACTTTTCTTATAGTTTAACACAAGTTTTGTAGAGTCATGTTAGAAACAAAACTTACTTCCCACAAGTTCTTTTTATCCTACGTAAGATGATTTCAACAAATCGGTTATGCACAGAATTCTTCTTCTTCCTGGGTGAGGGGTTCTTTCTTGCCAGTATAAGCATGCTTTTGCGAGTGCGAATAACAATACAAAGAAAAGAAAAGAAAGAAAAAGTTGCTATTTTTTTCATGTATTGATTTACTAAGCCGAATTGTTAGTGCAGGCGACTTCGTAGTCCCTAGTTCTACTCCCAATTGGACCACAAACAATTTCTGGTATTGACCCATTATCTTGAAGGGCTCTCATAATTTTTAAGTTCTTTATTACGCTCTTGGCTCTTGGTAATAAGCTTTCAATTAGTCATCTTCTTGTTATAGTTTTTTTTTTTAAATAAATGAAATCTTTAAGTTTTACGTCCCACGGTTATGCCGGTTAGGCTAAAGGAGACAGTGATGATGAGAGATGAGTGAAATGGTGGAATGAAGAAAGTGGAAGGAAAGGGAGAACCCCGAGAAAACCTACGAGCACGGTGTTTGTCCACCACAAAGTCCACACGACGCGAGCTGGGATCCAACCAGGGACCCCAAGCACCGGAGGTGAACGCTCTACCACTGAGCCACCGCGCCCCCACATTATAGTTTTTGAGTTATATGGACAACTTCAATTTTTTCATTGATTTTTCATTGGCATTAATGTTAATGTATCGCGTTTGTGACTAGGCTATGTTTCATTCGTTTTAGGACAATTTGCTTTTGGAATATATAATCTAAATAGTTTTTTCCTACATTTGACCTGAAATTCAGCCATCTCCCTGTTTCGGTTTGTGAGATAAGTTTAGAAATTATTTGTTTTTCATTAATTTACTATTGACATTCATGTTAATGTTTCATGCTATTTTTGACTATGTTCCATCTATTTTAAAACAAATTTGTTTTTGGAATATATAATCTACATAGTCTCTTCTACAATTGGTCTGAATTTTAGCCGTCTCCTCCAAAAGTCTATTTACATCATTGCAACCGGATGGATCCTTAATGTTTTCAGTTAAAAGTTAAAAAGAAAAAAAAATGGAATCTTTCAGTTTTACGTTCCGTGATTATGCCAGTAGGCTAAAGGAGACGGTGATAATGAGATATGAATGAAATGGTAGAATGAAGAAAGTGGAAGGAAACAGGAGATTCCCAAGAAATCTCAGGCAAATAGTCGAAACAGAAAGAGACGAAGATTCCCTAACAGTGGCATCAGCAAATAAAGCTGAATTTCCTTTTTAATTCTTGTTTTTTAAAATATAGTATTCAATTTCTATATTATGTCATATGTAAGTGAAGATGTCAATTTGTTCTCTTATTTTCTTAACATTGTCATTATCTATTTCTGGTTTGTCTTTTGGTAGCAAATTATCCATCGAATATGATATCTTATTTTGCAGTCAGTTGTGTAAGTTCCATTATTCTTTAATAGTGTTGATAATGTATTTGGTCTTATCTTTTTCTGCGTTAGAAGTTTACGAATATTTCCGGTTTCAATACTGATATTCACAGAGCAAAATCGATAAGAGGTATCGAGATGCAGTTTTCTGAAATTGGTTCAGTTTCAAAAAACTAGGTTCTGTCTTCTCCATTAACTGTCTACCATACGTCCCATAAAAAATTGGATAGTTCCGATTTTTGGACCCGAGGGTCCACGTCCCCATCAATTTAGTCGGGACAAGCAAATGTCCCGTATTTTAGTCCGCCCTCTTAATATCAGCTTATCGATATCTATATCAGCAAGATATAATGTTCAGTGTTTAAGAAAAGAATATGATATTTCGTACAATATATGAGTAAAATTTCATGTACTAATTTTCTTTGTGTGAACATTCCATTATTATCATTATCAGTTTTTGTAAGAACAACACTTAATTTTCTTGAGTCTTTCTAGAATGCGCACTATTGGGTCTATGTAGGACGTTGTAGTTTCGTGGTATTCTTTCATCTGCTAGATTATTAAATAACAGATTATTTGAGTAACGTTTTCGTGTAAATATCTCATGTAAATGCAAAACACTCATAAGAGTTGTCCAGGAGCATAAATTTTCCTGAGAACAGATTGACTACCGGTTGTTCGTTATTTCTCTCTATCCATTTTAAAAAATGTATTGTGTTGTAAATTTGAGAGGGGGAAGAATCGAAGCTGTCCCATGAAAAAATATGGCAGGCTTACCATAAACCCTCTATTGAATACGGAAGTGGTTCAAATTAACAATTTCCGATTCCAGCATTTTTCGCCAGATGTTAATAGATAGCGAGAAGTGATTTTCTGTAATCGATTTAGGATCTCTAGAGTATGTACTATCACAACCTACAACACGACCAAAACCGGAAGCGCCTGAAATTTACTACTATTTCCTGTTTCAATACTGATTCTCATAGAGAAAAAGAGAGATCGAGAGAGAGAGAGATCGAGATGTAGTTTCTTGTGATTGACTCAGTTTTTCAAGAATAGGTTCCACTTCCCCATTAACCCTGTATTGAATTCGGAAGTGGTTGATTTATACCACTTCCGGTTTCAATATTTGTCACCATAGAAAAGAATATTAATAGTTAGCGACAACCAATTATTTACAGTCGATTCAGAGTCTCAAGAGTAGAATACTACTACATGCCATCACAACCTACAACACTCTATCGAAACGAGAAGTGATTAAAATTTACTCTTGCTTCCGATTTCAATATTGATTTCCGTAGAGTTTAAACGGTAAGAGATATCGAGATGTAGTTTTCTTTTGCAATCGATTCAGCTTCTCAAGAGTAGGTTCTACCTTCTCCCTTAACCATCTATTCAATCCGGAAGTAATTCAAATTAACGATTTCTACTTTCAACCTTTATCGTTATAGAAGAAGTACGGTAAAGTATAGCAATACTCAAATGACTTTTTGATTTGGATTCCGCATCTGAGGGTAGGGCCGGCCTTAAGCCGATTGGACCGATTGCTCCAAATCGGGCCCCGCGCCTAAGGAGGCCCCGCGCTAGTGCCGTCTACTCTACTGTCCAGTCTAATCTACTGTACTCTCCACCATAGGCGCCGACTTGAAGAAAATATTGGGGGGCCCAAACAACGAATAAATATATAATCATATTCAGCCGTTTTCTACCAACTGCTGGATAAAGGCCCCCTTCCCTCCACATCTCGGTCTGCTGTATCCGCTCCGCTGCTAAATTCATGACCTATGTCAAATTTGTGTAAACGCATTGAAACAAATTCAAGTTCAAATTCTGGGAACTTCACTGCACCACGTTCATATTCACTTCTCATATCAGTGTTACCATAGTGTTGGTTGAAGCTTCAGTGCTCTATTAACACTTTTAGGACTTTTGGTAACTTTTGTTACCATGGCGCACTGTTGTTTTTGACCTCTTGTTTAGGTTCTATAACAGGTACTTAAGACGTTCTTTTATTAGTCAAGTCAAGGATGGACCAAAGAACACCCCAGATGCGTTTTGGGACTGGATGGTCAACTTGGCTGCGCCAAGTGGGGGCGAAAGGGCGTGACTTTTTACTTTTTCTTAAGGCAAATTTCAAAATTTTTCACGCCTTTAGTTTTCACGATATCAGATTGGAATTGTATGTACCTTTGGATATTTCTCAAATTTTTTTGAGATCTCTACGTGAAGCCGAGTCCGGGCACGAGGGGCACAAATGTTCCGAGGGGCTGATTTTTTCAGTAAAATTTCAGTTTTCCCGATTTTTCCGGTTCAGGAATACGATACTTACATGTGGGTGGCACCGTTGGAAAGGGCTTGCTATACTAAAGAAAATAACGTTTAAGCCATGACTCTATTCTAAATAGTAATGACGCAGAACATTTTTATAATAAGTATATACGTATGTGTGTGTATAAAGAGAGTGCCTAAATTCAAACTTTCAACAGTTTTTCTGTCCTTTGTTTTTAAGATACAAGATCGGAATTTTGCACACGTATTATGTACATAAAATGTATTATTAGAAAAAAAATTCAGATCCCTACGTCAACCCAGATCTAGGCCAGAGGGGCATTTTTTTTTTATTTGCAAAAATACTTCCGGGTTTTTCCCTAATTATCTGGTTCGAGTGTATGATACGGGCATGTGATTGATAACGTTGAAAAGGGCTTATTATACTGAAGAAAATGGCGTTTGAACCATGACTCTAGGCTAAATAGGAGTGACGCAGTATATTTTTAAAATATTTTATACCTAGGTATATATATTTATATACATATATGAAAAGATGGGTCACCTTCAGACTTTCAAAAATTTCTCCCGACCTCAGTTTTCAAGATACAATAACGAAATTTAACGCACGTATTATGTACATAACAAGATATTTTTTAAAAAAGATTCAGATCCCTACGTGAACCCAGGCCCGGGCCAGAGGGATACCAAAATTTCGAATTAAAAAAAAAACTCATGATTTTTTTTTCAGTTTTCTTGTTTCTGGTGTATAATACGGATAAGAGAGTGGTACCGTTGAAAAGTATGATCTATCCTGAGAAAAACGAGGCAAGAACCACGATCCTACGATAAATAGTAAGGAAGCAGTGGCTGTTTGAGTAAAAGTCTAAAATTTACCTCAAAAATGGAATCCTTTAAGGGTTAAACGCCAATTTGAAAACGGTGCTTTTTATCGAATAAGAAGGCTGTTCCTAATATTGAATTAAAGGCACGACGAAATTTATGACAGAAATTCTTTCTCCTTTTTGGTAATTCTTCCTCAACTGGATTATATTGGGGGGGGAGGCGAGGACCCCACCTTTAAATATTGGGGGGACCAAAAGTGCCCTGCCCCCCCAAAGTCGGCGCCTATGCTCTCCACTGCCGTTTTAACAACATATTAGGCCTCAGAGCAAAAAAGTGTGTTTGATCCCTATGACTAAATATTGCTCCTTAATACATGCAATTAATACATGTCATACTGCTCGCGGGGCCCCAATGCTTGTGCCCCCCTTCCCCCAATTAAATGGCTATGGTACCGTTAGGATGGCTCTGCTACTCTCGGATGTCAAGTACTCATAGCAGCATATTGCAATACATGTACATCCATGGACTCCATAAAGGAGGATATGACCTATCCCTAACAAGGAAATGAATAGTTTGTATTAAGTATCCGGGTATAAGTACATATTTTCTGAATTTAATGCAGCAGTAGTTTGTTTTTATAAGTTTAAAACTTCTGTTGTAAAAGTAGATATGTCCAGGGAGTTTTCTGCATCCGCAATACTTCTAATACTCCTCAAATTTCCTTATACACACCCTTTGGCATAAAAAATTGTTTTCTTTAAGTTTGTGTAAAGATGTATCATTATTCTGGGTGCACACTCTCTTTTATTTTGAACACTCCACTAAGCAAAAGTTCCTGGCGTTCTCACTGATTATGTCATGTGATACTAACGTGAATACAGATATGATATCAAATAAATCAGACTCACAAGGGAAGGTCACAAACTGGCTCCTCTGAGATCTGAACGAGACGTGCCACCGGTAGGGATATCGTGAGTTAGAACATATTTTGTAATGTAAAAGCTATTAGCTGGCAAAATAATTTGAACCGGGTCATTTGTTCGAAAACGGTTGGGTAGTTGAAAAACTCGGCGAACACGTATAACATCATTTTCAAGGGTACACTTTTTGGGATAAAAAGTTTGCCCCAGGGTCCCAGACAGGGTCCAGCTCAAAAGTTTCAAAGGGACCCCACCTGGGACCTTGCAGGGGCCCTGGGACAAAACGTTTTTACTTTAAAGCGTGTATTTTGAAAATAATGTCACATGTGATTTCCTGGTTTCACATTTGTCTCACCGTCTCCAATTTATAGGGATGGCCATGGACTTTTCAATTAAGTTTTTGTTTACATTTTGACCCGATGCCATTTTGCATAGGATTGTTGTAGAGAGTCGAAACTTACTCCATCTTCTTTCATTTCGCAACAGCTTTCAAATTATGTGCTATTTAAGACCCCTTGCCATTTAAAACTTTTAAATTGGACCCGTTTGGGATCCTGTGGTGGACCCTGGACAAACTTTTTTTTTTTTTTTTTTTTTTTTTTACCCCAGAAAGTATGCCCTTGAAAAAGAATGGGATATGTGTTCACCGAGTTTTTCATCTACTCAACCGTTTCCGAACAAATGGCCCGGTTCAAATTATTCTGCCAGGTACCAGCTAATAGCTTTACACGATATCCTGACTGTTAGCAAGTGCAACTCTGGGATTCATCTAGTTATAAAGAATCAAATTAAAACACAATTGTCTCGTTCGGATCTTAGCGGACTAGTTCGTGACCTTTCCTTATCAGTGCGACTTCTTTGCATATCCTTTTTCTTATTACAGGTATATTAAAAATACCAAACCTGAGGACAAACTTTGCCCTCTCCTGCGAAATATACCGTGGATGTATTTTTTAAATTAAGTCAGGAAAATGGAATGTGTACTAGTGCGTAGTGAATAGGTGGCTGCTTATGAATGTTTGTCTTCCAATTCAACTAATCCAATAGAAAATGTCATCCATCTTCCATAACTTCCTTAAGGTTTCTGTCGTTTCACTGCCATTTCATTTCCTCTGCAGTCGATAACAAGCTGATTATACCTTTCATAAGTAGCTACCTACGATGTTCTTATTAGGATTCTCTGGCTTGAATTCTTTTCGAAAAGCTGTTAAGAAATCTTTGAACCAACAAATTCATATCAATGTGCATTTCATTATGTCTTACAAATATAAACTTATGGAAACATAGACTTAACCATTCTATTTCTCGCAAAAATTTAATCTGATATATTACATGACCCCCTTCCTATTTAAAAATGTCGAAGGAGATACAAGATGGCTGACTGCAAGATGGCGTCCATAATACGCACACCCTCAAATAGATGTCTACTTTCTCCCGGTGTCGGCTAATGTGTTTTTGTTTTTCATCCCCTCACTCGTTTTACAAATAAAATTAAATGTTCAAACTTCACACACATTATTATGGCTTATTCTGAACAATCAGGTTTTTGGCCACTGTGGCCGTTTTATGGACGGAAGCGCTTTAAATTTTGCTTACACTCGTTTCTTGATATTCCATACTTTACTCCTCTGCCAAGTTTGGTCAAGAGACTAGATTTCGACACCGATAAGTTTACTTATAAGAGAAGAAAACTATGAAATACTGGTACAGAACCTTCTTGAAAAATTGCGAGGTACAAGGGTGAAATATGTGTTTTAAAATCATTCACTGTCTGCATTCCCATTTGAGTTATTTCTAAAATTAATTGCTATAAGCAATGAACAGGGTGAGCGTTTTCACCAGAATTTTGCAGATGGAAAAACGTTATAAAGGGAAATAGATATAACCACTAGACCAGCAGGGAGAGCACCTTATAGCCCCCTTTGGATCCGCGCCTGTATATATATATATATATATATATATATATATATATATATATATATATATATATATATATATATGTGTGTGTGTGTGTGTGTGTGTGTGTATGTGCGTGTGTGTGTGTGTTCTACAGACCTTGGTGCAAGTTAGTTGTAAACCTGGGGCCCCGCAAATGTTCCCAATCGGGCCCCGCACCACCTAAGGCCGGCCCTGTCTGAGGGCTAGGTTCTATCTTTTATCTTATTAATCTATTGGAGTCCATAGTTACAGATGTAATACTTCAAATTTGAGTATTTAATTCCCATAGTTGGAAGTTTATTGTAGTTCACAATGTGAAACGAAACTCACATGTCTATAGAGCTCCCCCTCAAAGGATTGGACACGATCCCATAAATTTAGTATTTCTCTCCAAAATGTACCATTATTGCCCCAAAGTTTATCATTTTGCTTCTGAATTCAAAACTTTTTTTTCTGAAATTTGCCATTTTCTGTCCTGATAGTATCATTTTCCCGAAGAATCATGCTCCTCCCAACAATTTTCATTGAAGAAATCTATGTCCTAAAACCTGCCTGTGGAGCACCCTTGCATATTGACTAATTTGAAATAAGTCTGTCTGCCAACTGAAAGTTTAGAAAATGCTAAATAAAAGCAATAAATAACATGTATACGAAGAGGTATCAAACATTTTCTGCAATCACCTACAAAGTAACGAAGTACGAATGCCCTCGGACATGCATTTTATAGTTAGGTCCTTGTATATTAACCATGCAAATTCTGGACTTGTTAAGAAGAACTCTCTTTTTCCTTTCTTTCTTTCTTTCTTTCTTTCTTTCTTTCTTTCTTTCTTTCTTTCTTTCTTTCTTTCTTCTTCTTCTTCTTCTTCTTCTTATTATTATTATTATTATTATTATTATTATTATTATTATTATTATTATTATTATTATTATTATTATTATTATTATTATTATTATTATTATTACTTTGCAGATCGATGTTTGGCAAGCTTGTGGCACGGAACATCATTAAATTTCTCCATTTTCAGAGGAAATCGGCAAAGCAGACCCACGAAGAGATGAAAGAAATCTACGTGAAAGAGAGCACATCCTATGAAATGGTATAAAAATGAAAATGGCAATTCCAAACGGGACGCATGACGACCGCGAATGGCTCTGGATCTGGAAGACTATCTTTCATTGATGGTACCGCCTTGATGGAGAAAGTTGAGATCATAGTGGAAGATAGGAGAATCGCTCTGAGGTGGATGAAGAGGACGTTTCGGCAAACTAGTGACAATAGATGAAAGCTTGGTCTATCCTTATGAAGGGAATGACCAAACAATTGAAACACCCCCTCCCAACTCCCCTAGAATGGCACGAGCGCAGAAGCCTGCAGCCAAGGTGATGCTTTCCATTTTCCTATGATTGTGAAGGCGTCATCATAATAGATTACCTATCACAAGAGCAAACTATTACTAGTACCTATTATTCCCATCTCCTGACTGTTGCAAGGTACGAGAGGAACTGAAGAAGAAACATCGTGGATTGGTGGCTGCTGTTGGCAGACAATGTAGCAGCTCATTACGCTTATGCATCCATGATGAAGGCAGTCGAATTAGGAAATGAAATATTGCCTCACTCCCATACTCACCGGACATAGCACGAAGTAACTACTTCACTCAGAACGCCATTTTGACACTAGGGATGACGTCATTTCTGAGGTTGAACTATGGTCTCAAAGCCAAACTGCAGACTATTACAAAACGGGCCTACGGAAAATGAAGAACCGCTGGCCAAATGTGTCCCTAGGCATGTTGATTACGTAGAGAAGGGCTAATACCATCATAGTGTCAGAGTTCTCCAGTGTGGATTCTTTTAGGAGATTGCAAGAATATTTTTGATACATTCTCGTAGAGTGGAGGATCCAGATACGATCAAGGGTGGGGCTAAACCATTGTTTGCCGCTTTATCCAGTTGTAAAGCAGGATTGAAGTCCATTTTATCCAGTGTATACCTGAGCTTTAAGGGGGTCTATAGCCCCTATAGTCCCCCCTTGGATCCGTGCCTGTTCTCGTACATATACAGATGGAAATACTGTATGAGTCGAGTCGAACATTGACTTGTGTTATGAAGATATTAACTATAATTCAAGAATGGGGAACATGGTAGATCAATGGTTCAGGGGTCTTCTTTAGAGTGAGAGATTCGTGGGTTTTTCTCAATGTTTTTCCGTTCCTTTCATCATCTTATTCCATCAATTCCTTTTATAATATTTCATTTTCATTAATTATCCATTTCTTTTAGCATACAGGGCATAAGTGTAGGACGTAAAACTGGAAATTTAGTTTCAAGTTATAAAAAAATCCTATACTAGTTGCGTGTGACATTTGGAATTGGTATGAAGAAATTCGTTTATATAAAACACCAGGTAACTTTTTAAAATTCCTTTCTTTGCTCCTCTTTCCCCCTGTTCTACATTAATACGATCCTTTCTCCTGTTTAAAATTCTGTGTGTACTTCAACTCTATCCTTTTCCGACCGATCTTTATCATGTTTCACCACCTTGTACCTTGGGGAAAGATAAAAAAAAAAAGAAGACAACGACTACTAGTGGCTCCCTCTTTCCCCTGTCTAGCGTTAATTGGTAGAAAGAAGTGGTCTTGGTGGTTTAAATAACTTACAATGTTGGGAATCACCCCTTTCTCTCTCTCTCTCTCTTTTCATCTCGATACTTAATTCCACTTCTGACCGCTTGGAGGCTCTGTTGTAGTCGATTACCACAGTGAGCGTGACCCAATATGGCTGCTGCTAGAATGACGCATGGATTCAGCGTGCTCGTTGTTAATAACCAAGCCACCTACGATGTGAACAACAACACCTGTTCCATTTTTGAGAATCTCCTTCGTTCAGAAATAATAATAAAAAGATAAAAAAAAGCTGCTATCAAAGAGAAGATAGAAAATATAATTCTGGATAATAGGCATTTAACACTTTCTTTTCTTCTCTTTTAACTTCTTTCAAATTCGTTTCTCATCTTCAAGTATTACTTATGAAATGAAACGAAATATTTTAGTTTTACGTCCACAGATAGGCTAAAATAGACGGTTAATTGGTGAAACTGAATGATTATGAAAGAAAAAAATTACATGAAATCTTTAATTTAAATATTACGTCCCATAATTATGCCGGTTAGGCCATCATCATCATCATAGGTATTCTGCCTTTATTGGCAGGTCACTTGCCGCAGCTGAGAAGCTTCCATGCTCCACGGTCCTCCGCTAATTTCTTCATCTTCGCGTATGATCTTTCTGTTTTTATATAATCCATTAATTGTAGTCTCCTTCGCCCCCTCCCTCTCTTTCCCGCCACCATACCCTCTAGGACGTCCCTCATGATACAATCTCTTCTTAGGCAATGTCCCAACCAGTTTCTCTTCCTCTTCCTAATAATATCTAAAAGTGTTCTTTTTTTACCCACCATTTCTAACACTCTCTCATTCGTTTTCCGCTCGACCCAACTAATTCTTTCCATTCTTCTCCACACCCACATTTCGAAGGCTTCCAGTCGATTTTCGTCACCTTTACGTAATGTCCACGTTTCCGCCCCATACAATACAACACTCCACACGAAGCATTTTATGAGTCTTTTTCTCAACTCTTTGTTCAAGGTCCCACAAAACAGACTTTTCATTCTTTTAAAGGCTTCTTTCGCCATTCCTATCCTTGCTTTTATTTCACGTTCGCATTTCATGTCATTACTAAGAATACTACCCATGTATCGAAAACTATTCACTTGTTCTATTTTCTCCCCTCCTACTTTTATATTTGATACAGACCCCTTTGTTCCACTCACCATGGCTTTTGTCTTTCTAACATTTATTTTCATCCCATATTCTTCAAAGCCCTTTCTCATTTTTCTAACATTTTATTGATTTTCTTTTCAGATTCTGCAACAAGCGTCATATCGTCTGCAAATCTTATGCATCTACTACCTCATACCGAAATGCCATCATCATCACGTAAACTCTTTTTCACTATCTCTTCTAGATAGACATTAAATAGTGTTGGCGAAAGGCAGCATTCTTGTCGAACTCCCCTTCCAATTGCACTCTCTTCCATCAGTTCTTCCTCTATCCTAACACTTACTTGTTGGTTCATGTATAAGTTTCTTATGAGTCTTCTATCTTTCCATTCCAACCCTATCTTTGTTAAAACTCCCAACAAGAATTCCCAATTCACGCGGTCAAAAGCCTTTTCTAAATCAATAAATACAACATATACCTCTTTCCCTTTTTCTATAAATCTTTCACCGATCACCCTTAATAATCCAATAGCATCTCTTGTGCCCTTGCCTCTTCTGAACCCGAACTGCTCCTCCTCAACATCTTTATTTGTTCTTCCATATAACCTTCTGTTCAGTATTCGGAGCAGAATTTTAGCTGCATGAGATATGAGACTAATAGTTCTATAATCCTCACATCTCTTTGGGTTCGATTTCTTAGCCATCGGTATCATGATCGTTTTCAGAAAGTCTTTTGGGCATTCTCCTGTTTCATATATTTCATTGCATAGTCGCCACAATTCTTTCTTTTCCTTGTCTCCTATATTTTTAATGAATTCGATTGGTATGTTATCTATTCCGGTTGCCTTTCCATTCCTAATCTCAGATATAGCCTTTTCAAACTCATCCTGAAGAATACTAAATTCTTTATCATCCTCGCCTACTTCATTTTCCACTTCAACATTTAGACTACACGGTCTATTCCTACTCTCATATAAGTCTTCAACGTATTCTTTCCACCTTCTTATGACTTCATTTTTCTCGCTAACTACCTTCCCATTCTTATTTTCTACTGCCATCATAATACCTCCTTTTTTACTCCGAAATTCCATAGATTTCACCTCCTTGTACATTTCTTCATATTTCCCAACTCTTTCTAATTCTTCTATGTCCTCGCATTTTCTTTTGTAAAACTCTTCCCTTGCTCTGTCTGTTTCTCTTCGTAATTCATTATTTAACTTTCTGTACATCTTTCTGCCCTCTTCTGTATCAACCTATTTCCACATCTTCCTCTCCTTCATTTTCTGCAACATCTGCTCTGTAACCCATGTTTTTTTTTTTTTTTTTTTTTTTTTTTTAGCAGTTTTGTGTTCGCGGTAACCTACTGCTTCTTCTGCAGCCTGCTGTAAGCAACGTTATACCAGGGTTAGGCCAAGGATGTTATAAATAGAGGATCTGCCCATGTGTATCTTCATCCTATTAAATCGATGAAGCCAAAAATCAACCGAGCATTGGCACGTCTGATTGGCTACTCTCGTTTCTCCCATCGTCTGATTGGCTACTTTCCTTTCCGCCATGACTGTTGGCTCAAAACATTGCGATCCTATTGGGCGGAGTGGGCAGAGTAGGGGTGCCGAAACTGTGACGTATGGCTTCAAGATTTTGTTGTAAGGGCAGATCCTCTATTTTATAAGATCCTTGGGTTAGGCTAAAGGAGACGAAGATGATGAGAAACGAAAGAATTTATGGGATGAGAATGTGGGAGAAAACAGGCAAATCAAGTGGCGAATCTAGTCCCGAAGTTGGCGAGCCTACACC
Source organism: Thermobia domestica (assembly GCF_964235325.1). Lineage (NCBI taxonomy): Eukaryota > Metazoa > Arthropoda > Insecta > Zygentoma > Lepismatidae > Thermobia > Thermobia domestica. The sequence continues at coordinate 57,750,886 of NC_137466.1, read as the reverse complement.
CCCCAGTTTTTAAGTGAAAAAAGATAATTTAAGCTATTATTTATATATTTTTGAAAGTGTAAGTAAACTCATGATATACTTATCATAATCGGTGACCAGGCTGCCCCCCCTCAGGTTTTAATCTTCTAGATCCGACTCTGGGTAAATCCAGAGAAAACCCACCAAAATGATTATGTTCACCACAAATTCACATGAGTGGAGATCTATCTAGAGACCTTTCGCACTAGAGTTGAGCGTTCTACCACACAACCACCGTGGTACTGTCCCAATGATATCAGTGCCTGTTTAATCAGTAATTTTGTTTCTCTTTACACATTGCAACAAATTACTCTTATTCTTTTAAACCAGATAGTGATGTATGCATATCTTGAAAAATAAATAAATAAAATCACTCAAGTGAAATTTTTAACATACTTTGAATAAGTCCGGAAAGATAAAGCCTCATTTTGCAAGCTCTTTGAACTGACGATAAGCTCTACAGAAAACAGCGACATTTTTGGCGATCATGTTATGTTACGTATATTAGAATTGAAAATTGTTGCTCTCGTTGTAGGCGTTGACTGGTACAATCTATCTCTAAACTGATTTTTAACTTACTTTGTATTATTGTATTAAAGGATTCACTGTAAAAATGAAATGTCTAAAATCTAGACTAATAGACATTCTGGATTGTATACAATTTTATTTTTAAATTCTAAAATTTCGCAATATGCCCAATGTAGCCAGATGAGAAAGCCTGTAGTAAAGAAGAAAAGTACTAACAATTAAATGCGACGATAACGAAAAAAAATCGGATACTTTCGGCAACTACGAGGCGGTATTGCTCCGTTAGACTCTCACATGGTATTACGGATTTAGTGTTCTGGCCTTTCGGCATCTAATGCCATTTAGCCCGTCACGTTTGATGGATGACATCTCTCGACGAGCACACTATCCGGAGAAAGAGAAGGAAGAAAGGATTGGGAAAGGAAGGAAGCGGCCTGGGAAATATAAGTTAGGTACCAGTCCGTCATTTGCCTGGTGTGAATGAGGAAAACCCAGGAAACCTCATTCAGGATGCCTGATCTGGAATTAGCTTGCAGTCTTTTGCATCACGTAGGTTGTCTCCTCCATAAGGTAAAGTTGATTTGAGACCTTGATATGCTATTCTTATGTTTAATAAGATGTTCTTTCTTCTTATAGAAGGTATTCAGAATAGCAAGATCGTATGTTTCTGCCATTTGTAGAATGTTATCGCCTTCCTTATTTCTGTCTTCCTAATCCATGTCCAATGTCCTTTTAGATCTCCTACTTGGACAAGCTTCTCATGTAATGAGCAATTATGCAGAGTACCATTTAGCTTCATCTAAAATTTTTGCTTCGTCTATTCATCACACCGAACTTGTGGATCATAGGCGCTGACTATATTCAAGGTTTATCTGTCTCTAATACGAGCTTAACTACAATAATTCTCTTCACGTCCACCAATTTCTTCGTCATATTCTTATCCAAGACAATTCCAACGTCATTCTTTCTTCCCGTGGATATAAGCTTGTATCTATTTCCTATTTCGTTTGATCTTAAATTCTTCAATTTTGTCTTACAGATGCGGCTATGCTTACTTTTTTTGTCAGCGTCTCCAATAACGCGTAACTATCAAAGTTCCAACGTTCCAATTTCCTATTCTGATCTTCTACTGTTTATGGACTAGCTTCTTCAGCCCCTTTCGTCCGTTATTATGTGGTAGCCCTTACTCATTTCTCACGGCCTTAAGGCGAGCAGTCCGCACGTCACTTTTGGGGTACACCCTTGCCTTTTTCTCACACATGTTCCTTTCTCGATCCATGTTTGCTTTGGCATTTTTTTTATTTAAAAGAAAACTGCTGCTCACCTTATGTCAACTCCCAGCCTGGAGGACCAGGATTTTTATCGGGCTTTTCTCCCATAATTTGAAAATGCTCTTACTACTTCTAAAATTTACGAAAGTACTGTCAAAATAAAAAAAAAAACTTCTACTAAAAATTTGGATCGTAAACTTTAGATCCAAGGTCATATCCTGCTAACATTCTGAAAGAAGGTAAAAGGTGTATTGTATATCTGTCAACAGTGCCACCATGAGACTTGTATCTACGTCTACAATCTGGTTCTTTATATGCATCTGCTGCCTGAAAGGACACTACAACATGCGACATGCTACCACTGTAATGAATACTGAATTATACAGCAGGAATTTTATTATATCCACCATTCATGATATCGTGAGCCTGGGGTATCCTATAGTAAACGAAATAAAGTGCTGGGCATTAAACGACTTCCGCAACTGAATGCACCGATAATTTATTATGCATTCGAGCACCCAGAAAATTTTGTTAGAGAGAGATCTAAAGTCGAAAATCAAAAGCGCATGGGTCCCTTCGTGAGCTTGCCACTAGTGCAGACAATACTCAAGTATACTATTTAAAAATAACTTCAAAAAAATTTTCTGAGTGGTGTGGACCCGGTGGACCATGTGGGAGCATACCTGTTATTATTTTAACATATAATAATAATAATAATAATAATAATAATAATAATAATAATAATAATAATAATAATAATAATAATAATAATAATAATAATAATAATTATTATTATTATTATTATTATTATTATTATTATTATTATTATTATTATTATTATTATTATTATCCTCTTGTTTTAAATATTAAGTGGGATATCACTATCAGAGATATGAAAAAGACGAAGCTGCCACAAAACGATTTATTCATGCTGGATGTGGCGTTCACTCACATCATTTGTCTCGCAATTTATTTTAGCTTCAGGCCCCCACAAATTGCCCTCGATTAACACACACATTTGTCTGTAACTTTGTATGTAAGCACTCACAGTAACATTTCAGATGTAAATCAATTTAAAATTAATTATAATATAAGAAATAGTTATCTCATTACAGAAAAAATGTGATAACTAATTATTATATATGGTTGATTTCTAATAGTGTAAACAGCATTAACAAAGTGCTTTATTTATTATTGACTGATTTTGTATACAGAAGACAGTTACGATCAGTGATGCCAACCCGTGAGGAAAATCCCATTTTGTGGGATTTTTGACGATATATTTTCGAAAAGGGATAAAGTGTGGGATTTTTTTTATATACGCACACATACATGAAATCTACGTTACCAAAATTCTCTACGGGTGGGCAGTAAACATAATGAGTCATCAATAAGCACGAAAGCAATGTTGATCGTCAAATTCGAGGTCCTTGCACTTTCCTTTGCCATAGGGAAAGCACATGGTAATTCGGAAGCTATTTGTGAAGTGAGTTAATCATGTGCGATACTAAAAGTCTAAACAATAAGAAACAAAATTTGTGCTTGAGTAGTTAAGAAATGCAAAAAGAAATGAATGAAATGATAAAATAAAATATCGATCGTAAAACTATAAACTTTCAAGACGTTTAGACGTTTATCACAAAATATGTAAACTTTTTTTTTTTTTTTTTTTTTTAGTATCTTTATGGTCAGTAGAAACTGTTGGTACAAAATCCTGATATAGACACTGTATTTCTAACAACAAATCTATTTGTCTTCGATTAAGGAAAACATTTATCATAAACTAATTTATGAAGACAGAAAGTTCAAAATTTATGGATAAGTAATTTAACTGCACATTGTACAGTGAGTCACCCACAACAGTTCTATTTTCATATTACATATCATACTTGTAATTTAGTATAACTTGGGAATTCCAGAGGCAAAATGGGATTTTTTGCCCCTTGAGATGGGATTTTATAATGCTTTAGGTTGGCATCACTGGTTACGATAGCAAAATCATTTTTTTTTTTTTTTTAGAAAAAAATCTGTTTTATCTGCTTCTTACGCTTCAATATTTCACTTGCTTCTTGCAATGCAATTAGCGATACGTCTCCTCTTATAGCCCAAATTCTTTGTCTCTAGTAACCTTCGTTTAACATATTAAGATGAAGGACATGCAATCGAGAGTCAGCAATGCTAATTCAATCATTCCTGAGGGCATGTTGAAGCACATGATCTTTGAGAGTGAAATTTCTACAATGTGTGCTACAGTCAACAAATGATGGTCCATATTGAAATTTAGTATTAGTCATTGCTTTTACTTATGTGTGCTCGCCAGTGGCGTATTTACGATTTTGTTTCGGGGGGGGGGCTTTGCTAACTTTCGGGGGGGGGGGCTTTGCCCGAATATGTGAAAATTCTGCAAGATATTTCATATACTTTACTATAGTAAGTAAGACTTCGGGGAAGGGGCTTAAGCCCGGAATCCCCCCCTAAATACGCCACTAGTGCTCGCTCAATCACATTTGTCTATTTTCTACAGTGTCTCGGCATTTGTAATATAATGTGCAAAATTAACCTCGCCCATCTTAGCCAAAAAATCCAGCCACAAAACTAAGGACGTTCAAGGTCATCCACACAATACACAGGGTTGCAAGCACTACAAAGTTAAAACGTAGAAAAATAAAATCCAATAGCAAGCTTACTCCACACTCAAAAGGACCCATGCAATCATAATCCCTATCATCCCTCTACATAATATACAAAATTTTGTGTGCTAAATGTCATGGTATCAATACCAAAAGACATAAACAAAATGGTTCAAATTTACAAAAAACTTTTGTGGCCAGGGTCGTGCACGTTCACTAGCGGGTCAGGAACCATGCGATCATCATCCCTATCATCCCTTTAAATACTATACAAAAATTTGTGCTGTAAAATGTCGTGGTATCAATACCACAACACATAAACGAAATGATTCAAACTTAAAAAACTTTTGTGGCCAGGGTCGTGCACGTTCACTAGCGGGTCAGGACCCATCCGATCATCATCCCTTTACTTACTATACAAAAATTTGTGCTGTAAAATGTCGTGGTATCAATACCACAACACATAAACGAAATCTTTCAAATTTTAAAATAATTTTGAGGCCAGGGTCGTGCACGTTCACTAGCGGGTCAGGACCCATGCGATCATCATCCCTATCACCCCTTTATTTACTATACAAAAATTTGTGCTGTAAAATGTCGTGGTATCAATACCACAACACATAAACGAAATGGTTCAAATTTACAAAAACTTTTGTGGCCAGGGTCGTGCACGTTCACTAGCGGGTCAGGACCCATGCGATCATCATCCCTATCATCCCTTTACTTACTATACAAAAATTTGTGCTGTAAAATGTCGTGGTATCAATACCACAACACATAAACGAAATGGTTCAAATTTACAAAAACTTTTGTGGCCAGGATCGTGCACGTTCACTAGCGGGTCAGGACCCATGCGATCATCATCCCTATCATCCCTTTACTTACTATACAAAAATTTGTGCTGTAAAATGTCGTGGTATCAATACCACAACACATAAACGAAATGGTTCAAATTTTAAATAATTTTGTGGCCAGGGTCGTGCACGTTCACTAGCGGGTCAGGACCCATGCGATCATCATCCCTATCATCCCTTTACTTACTATACAAAAACTTGTGCTGTAAAATGTCGTGGTATCAATACCACAACACATAAACGAAATGGTTCAAATTTAAAAAAAAACTTTTGTGGCCAGGGTCGTGCACTTCACTAGCGGGTCAGGACCCATGCGATCATCATCCCTATCATCCCTTTACATACTATACAAAAATTTGTGCTGTAAAATGTCGTGGTATCAATACCACAACACATAAACGAAATGGTTCAAATTTACAAAAACTTTTGTGGCCAGGGTCGTGCACGTTCACTAGCGGGTCAGGACCCATGCGATCATCATCCCTATCATCCCTTTACTTACTATACAAAAATTTGTGCTGTAAAATGTCGTGGTATCAATACCACAACACATAAACGAAATGGTTCAAATTTAAAAAACTTTTGTGGCCAGGGTCGTGCACGTTCATTAGCGGGTCAGGAGGAATGCGATCATCATCCCTATCATCCCTATACTTACTATACAAAAATTTGTGCTGTAAAATGTCGTGGTATCAATACCACAACACATAAACGAAATGGTTCAAATTTACAAAAACTTTTGTGGCCAGAGTCGTGCACGTTCACTAGCGAGTCAGGACTCATGCGATCATCATCCCTATCATCCCTTTACTTACTATACAAAAATTTGTGCTGTAAAATGTCGTGGTATCAATACCACAACACATAAACGAAATGGTTCAAATTTACAAAAACTTTTGTGGCCAGGGTCGTACACGTTCACTAGCGGGTCAGGACCTATGCGATCATCATCTCTATCATCCCTTTACTTACTATACAAAAATTTGTGCTGTAAAATGTCGTGGTATCAACACCACAACACATAAACAAAATGGTTCAAATTTTAAAATAATTTGTGGCCAGGGTCGTGCACGTTCACTAGCGGGTCAGGACCCATGCGATCATCATCCCTATCACCCCTTTACTTACTATACAAAAATGTGTGCTGTAAAATGTCGTGGTATCAATACCACAACACATACACGAAATGGATCAAATTTACAAAAACTTTTGTGGCCAGGGTCGTGCACGTTCACTAGCGGGTCAGGACCCATGCGATCATCATCCCTATCATCCCTTTACTTACCATACAAAAATTTGTGCTGTAAAATGTCGTGGTATCAATACCACAACACATAAACGAAATGGTTCAAATTTACAAAAACTTTTGTGGCCAGGGTCGTGCACGTTCACTAGCGGGTCAGGACCCATGCGATCATCATCCCTATCATCCCTTTACTTACTATACAAAAATTTGTGCTGTAAAATGTCGTGGTATCAATACCACAACACATAAACGAAATGGTTCAAATTTACAAAAACTTTTGTGGCCATGATCGTGCACGTTCACTAGCGGGTCAGGACCCATGCGATCATCATCCCTATCATCCCTTTACTTACTATACAAAAATTTGTGCTGTAAAATGTCGTGGTATCAATACCACAAGGCATAAAAGAAATAGTTCAAATTTACAAAAACTTTTGTGGCCAGGGTCGTGCACGTTCACTAGCGGGTCAGGACCCATGCGATCATCATCCCTATCATCCCTTTACTTACTATACAAAAATTTGTGCTGTAAAATGTCGTGGTATCAATACCACAACACATAAACGAAATGGTTCAAATTTACAAAAACTTTTGTGCCCAGGGTCGTGCACGTTCACTAGCGGGTCAGGACCCATGCGATTATCGTCCCTATCATCCCTTTACTTACTATACAAAAATTTGTGCTGTAAAATGTCGTGGTATCAATACCACAACACATAAACGAAATGGTTCAAATTTACAAAAACTTTTGTGGCCAGAGTCGTGCACGTTCACTAGCGGGTCAGGACCCATGCGATCATCTACTCTATCATCCCTTTACTTACTATACAAAAATTTGTGCTGTAAAATGTCGTGGTATCAATACCACAACACATAAACGAAATCGTTCAAATTTTAAAATAATTTTGTGGCCAGGGTCGTGCACGTTCACTAGCGGGTCAGCACCCATGCGATCATCATCCCTATCACCCCTTTACTTACTATACAAAAATTTGTGCTGTAAAATGTCGTGGTATCAATACCACAACACATAAACGAAATGGTTCAAATTTACAAAAACTTTTGTGGCCAGGGTCGTGCACGTTCACTAGCGGGTCAGGACCCATGCGATCATCATCTCTATCATCCCTTTACTTACTATACAAAAATTTGTGCTGTAAAATGTCGTGGTATCAATACCACAAGGCATAAAAGATATGGTTCAAATTTACAAAAACTTTTGTGGCCAGGGTCGTGCACGTTCACTAGCGGGTCAGGACCCATGCGATCATCATCAATATCATTCCTTTACTTACTATACAAAAATTTGTGCTGTAAAATGTCGTGGTATTAATACCACAACACATAATCGAAATGGTTCAAATTTACAAAATCTTTTTTGGCCAGGGTCGTGCACGTTCACTAGCGGGTCAGCACCCATGCGATCATCATTTCTATCATCCCTTTACTTACTATACAAAAATTTGTGCTGTAAAATGTCGTGGTATCAATACCACAACACATAAACGAAATGGTTCAAATTTTAAAATAATTTTGTGGCCAGGGTCGTGCACGTTCACTAGCGGGTCAGGACCCATGCGATCATCACCTCTATCATCCCTTTACTTACTATACAACAATTTGTGCTGTAAAATGTCGTGGAATCAATACCACAACACATAAACGAAATGGTTCAAATTTTAAATAATTTTGTGGCCAGGGTCGTGCACGTTCACTAGCGGGTCAGGACCCATGCGATCATCATCCCTATCATCCCTTTACTTACTATACAAAAATTTGTGCTGTAAAATGTCGTGGTATCAATACCACAACACATAAACGAAATGGTTCGAATTTACAAAAACTTTTGTGGCCAGGGTCGTGCACGTTCACTAGCGGGTCAGGACCCATGCGATTATCATCTCTATCATCCCTTTACTTACCATACAAAAATTTGTGCTGTAAAATGTCGTGGTATCAATACCACAACACATAAACGAAATGGTTAAAATTTACAAAAACTTTTGTTGCCAGGGTCGTGCACCTTCACTAGTGGGTCAGGACCCATGCGATCATCACCCCTATCATCCCTTTACTTACTATACAAAAATTTGTGCTGTAAACTGTCGTGGTATCAATACCACAACACATAAACGAAATGGTTCACATTTACAAAAACTTTTGTGGCCAGGGTCGTGCACGTTCACTAGCGGGTCAGGATCCATGCGATCATCATCCCTATCATCCCTTTACTTACTATACAAAAATTTGTGCTGTAAAATGTCGTGGTATCAATACCACAACACATAAACGAAATGGTTCAAATTTACAAAAACTTTTGTGGCCAGGGTCGTGCACGTTCACTAGCGGGTCAGGACCCATGCGATCATCATCCCTATCATCCCTTTACTTACTATACAAAAACTTGTGCTGTAAAATGTCGTGGTATCAATACCACAACCCATAAACGAAATGGTTCAAATTTACAAAAACTTTTGTGGCCAGGGTCGTGCACGTTCATTAGCGGGTCAGGACCCATGCGATAATCATCCCTATCATCCCTTTACTTACTATACAAAAATTTGTGCTGTAAAATGTAGTGGTATCAATACCACAACACATAAACGAAATGGTTCAAATTTACAAAAACTTTTGTGGCCAGGGTCGTGCACGTTCACTAGCGGATCAGGACCCATGCGATCATCATCAATATCATTCCTTTACTTACTATACAAAAATTTGTGCTGTAAAATGTCGTGGTATTAATACCACAACACATAATGGAAATGGTTCAAATTTACAAAATCTTTTTTGGCCAGGGTCGTGCACGTTCACTAGCGGGTCAGCACCCATGCGATCATCATTTCTATCATCCCTTTACTTACTATACAAAAATTTGTGCTGTAAAATGTCGTGGTATCAATACCACAACACAAACGAAATGGTTCAAATTTTAAAATAATTTTGTGGCCAGGGTCGTGCACGTTCACTAGCGGGTCAGGACCCATGCGATCATCACCTCTATCATCCCTTTACTTACTATACAAAAATTTGTGCTGTAAAATGTCGTGGAATCAATACCACAACACATAAACGAAATGGTTCAAATTTTAAATAATTTTGTGGCCAGGGTCGTGCACGTTCACTAGCGGGTCAGGACCCATGCGATCATCATCCCTATCACCCCTTTACTTACTATACGAAAATTTGTGCTGTAAAATGTCGTGGTATCAATACCACAACACATAAACGAAATGGTTCAAATTTACAAAAACTTTTGTGGCCAGGGTCGTGCACGTTCACTAGCGGGTCAGGACACATGCGATCATCATCTCTATCATCCCTTTACTTACTATACAAAAATTTGTGCTGTAAAATGTCGTGGTATCAATACCGCAATACATAAACGAAATGGTTCAAATTTACAAAAACTGATGTGGCCATGGTCGTGCACGTTCACTAGTGGGTCAGGACCCATGCGATAATCATCCCTATCATCCGTTTACTTACTATACAAAAATTTGTGCTGTAAAATGTCGTGGTATTAATACCACAACACATAAACGAAATGGTTCAAATTTAAAAAAACTTTTGTGGCCAGGGTCGTGCACGTTCACTAGCGGGTCAGGACCCATGCGATCATCATCTCTATCATCTTTTTACTTACTATACAAAAATTTGTGCTGTAAAATGTCGTGGTATCAATACCACAAGACATAAACGAAATGGTTCAAATTTACAAAAACTTTTGTGGCCAGGGTCGTGCACGTTCACTAGTGGGTCAGGACCCATGCGATCATCATCCCTATCATCCCTTTACTTACTATACAAAAATTTGTGCTGTAAAATGTCGTGGTATCAATACCACAACACATAAACGAAATGGTTCAAATTTACAAAAACGTTTGTGGCCAGAGTCGTGCACGTTCACTAGCGGGTCAGGACCCATGCGATCATCATCTCTATCATCCCTTTACTTACTATACAAAAATTTGTGCTGTAAAATGTCGTGGTATCAATACCACAACACATAAACGAAATCGTTCAAATTTTAAAATAATTTTGTGGCCAGGGTCGTGCACGTACACTAGTGGGTCAGGACCCATGCGATCATCATCCCTATCACCCCTTTACTTACTATACAAAAATTTGTGCTGTAAAATGTCGTGGTATCAATACCACAACACATAAACGAAATGGTTCAAATTTACAAAAACTTTTGTGGCCAGGGTCGTGCACGTTCACTAGCGGGTCAGGACCCATGCGATCATCATCCCTATCATCCCTTTACTTACTATACAAAAATTTGTGCTGTAAAATGTCGTGGTATCAATACCACAACACATAAACGAAATGGTTCAAATTTACAAAAACTTTTGTGGCCAGGTTCGTGCACGTTCACTAGCGGGTCAGGACCCATGCGATCATCATCCCTATCATCCGTTTACTTACTATACAAAAATTTGTGCTGTAAAATGTCGTGGTATCAATACCACAACACATAAGCGAAATGTCTCGAATTTACAAAAACTTTTGTTGCCAGGGTCGTGCACGTTCACTAGCGGGTCAGGACCCATGCGATTATCATCTATATCATCCCTTTACTTACCATACAAAAATTTGTGCTGTAAAATGTCGTGGTATCAATACCACAACACATAAACGAAATGGTTTAAATTTACAAAAACTTTTGTTGCCAGGGTCGTGCACGTTCACTAGCGGGTCAGGACCCATGCGATCATCATCCCTATCATCCCTTTACTTACTATACAAAAATTTGTGCTGTAAACTGTCGTGGTATCAATACCACAACACATAAACGAAATGGTTCAAATTTACAAAAACTTTTGTGGCCAGGGTCGTGCACGTTCATTAGCAGGTCAGGACCCATGCGATCATCATCCCTATCATCCCTTTACTTACTATACAAAAATTTGTGCTGTAAAATGTCGTGGTATCAATACCACAAGGCATAAACGAAATGGTTCAAATTTACAAAAACTTTTGTGCCCAGGGTCGTGCACGTTCACTAGCGGATCAGGACCCATGCGATCATCATCAATATAATTCCTTTACTTACTATACAAAAATTTGTGCTGTAAAATGTCGTGGTATCAATACCACAACACATAAACGAAATGGTTCAAATTTACAAAATCTTTTTTGGCCAGGGTCGTGCACGTTCACTAGCGGGTCAGGACCCATGCGATCATCATCTCTATCATCCCTTTACTTACTATACAAAAATTTGTGCTGTAAAATGTCGTGGTATCAATACCACAACACATAAGCGAAATGGTTCAAATTTTAAAATAATTTTGTGGCCAGGGTCGTGCACGTTCACTAGCGGGTCAGGACCCATGCGATCATCACCTCTATCATCCCTTTACTTACTATACAAAAATTTGTGCTGTAAAATGTCGTGGTATCAATACCACAACACATAAACGAAATGGTTCAAATTTACAAAAACTTTTGTGGCCAGGGTCGTGCACGTTCACTAGCGGGTCAGGACCCATGCGATTATCGTCCCTATCATCCCTTTACTTACTATACAAAAATTTGTGCTGTAAAATGTCGTGGAATCAATACCACAACACATAAACGAAATGGTTCAAATTTAAAAAAAATTTGTGGCCAGAGTCGTGCACGTTCACTAGCGGGTCAGGACCCATGCGATCATCATCTCTATCATCCCTTTACTTACTATACAAAAATTTGTGCTGTAAAATGTCGTGGTATCAATACCACAACACATAAACGAAATGGTTCAAATTTACAAAAACTTTTGTGGCCAGGGTCGTGCACGTTCACTAGCGGGTCAGGACCCATGCGATTATCATCCCTATCATCCCTATACTTACTATACAAAAATTTGTGCTGTAAAATATCGTGGTATCAATACCACAACACATAAACGAAATGGTTCAAATTTACAAAAACTTTTGTGGCTAGAGTCGTGCACGTTCACTAGCGGGTCAGGACCCATGCGATCATCATCTTTATCATCCCTTTACTTACTATACAAAAATTTGTGCTGTAAAATGTCGTGGTATCAATACCACAACACATAAACGAAATGGTTCAAATTTACAAAAACTTTTGTGGCCAGGGTCGTGCACGTTCACTAGCGGGTCAGGACCCATGCGATCATCATCTCTATCATCCCTATACTTACTATACAAAAATTTGTGCTGTAAAATATCGTGGTATCAATACCACAACACATAAACGAAATGGTTCAAATTTACAAAAACTTTTGTGGCTAGAGTCGTGCACGTTCACTAGCGGGTCAGGACCCATGCGATCATCATCTTTATCATCCCTTTACTTACTATACAAAAATTTGTGCTGTAAAATGTCGTGGTATCAATACCACAACACATAAACGAAATGGTTCAAATTTACAAAAACTTTTGTGGCCAGGGTCGTGCACGTTCACTAGCGGGTCAGGACCCATGCGATCATCATCTATATCATCCCTATACTTACTATACAAATATTTGTGCTGTAAAATATCGTGGTATCAATACCACAACACATAAACGAAATGGTTCAAATTTACAAAAACTTTTGTGGCTAGAGTCGTGCACGTTCACTAGCGGGTCAGGACCCATGCGATCATCATCTTTATCATCCCTTTACTTACTATACAAAAATTTGTGCTGTAAAATGTCGTGGTATCAATACCACAACACATAAACGAAATGGTTCAAATTTACAAAAACTTTTGTGGCCAGGGTCGTGCACGTTCACTAGCGGGTCAGGACCCATGCGATCATCATCTCTATCATCCCTATACTTACTATACAAAAATTTGTGCTGTAAAATATCGTGGTATCAATACCACAACACATAAACGAAATGGTTCAAATTTACAAAAACTTTTGTGGCTAGAGTCGTGCACGTTCACTAGCGGGTCAGGACCCATGCCATCATCATCTTTATCATCCCTTTACTTACTATACAAAAATTTGTGCTGTAAAATGTCGTGGTATCAATACCACAACACATAAACGAAATGGTTCAAATTTACAAAAACTTTTTGGCCAGGGTCGTGCACGTTCACTAGCGGGTCAGGACCCATGCGATTATCATCCCTATCATCCCTATACTTACTATACAAAAATTTGTGCTGTACAATATCGTGGTATCAATACCACAACACATAAACGAAATGGTTCAAATTTACAAAAACTTTTGTGGCTAGAGTCGTGCACGTTCACTAGCGGGTCAGGACCCATGCGATCATCATCTTTATCATCCCTTTACTTACTATACAAAAATTTGTGCTGTAAAATGTCGTGGTATCAATACCACAACACATAAACGAAATGGTTCAAATTTACAAAAACTTTTGTGGCCAGGGTCGTGCACGTTCACTAGCGGGTCAGGACCCATGCGATCATCATCTCTATCATCCCTATACTTACTATACAAAAATTTGTGCTGTAAAATATCGTGGTATCAATACCACAACACATAAACGAAATGGTTCAAATTTACAAAAACTTTTGTGGCTAGAGTCGTGCACGTTCACTAGCGGGTAAGGACCCATGCGATCATCATCTTTATCATCCCTTTACTTACTATACAAAAATTTGTGCTGTAAAATGTCGTGGTATCAATACCACAACACATAAACGAAATGGTTCAAATTTACAAAAACTTTTGTGGCCAGGGTCGTGCACGTTCACTAGCGGGTCAGGACCCATGCGATCATCATCTCTATCATCCCTATACTTACTATACAAAAATTTGTGCTGTAAAATATCGTGGTATCAATACCACAACACATAAACGAAATGGTTCAAATTTACAAAAACTTTTGTGGCTAGAGTCGTGCACGTTCACTAGCGGGTCAGGACCCATGCGATCATCATCTTTATCATCCCTTTACTTACTATACAAAAATTTGTGCTGTAAAATGTCGTGGTATCAATACCACAACACATAAACGAAATGGTTCAAATTTACAAAAACTTTTGTGGCCAGGGTCGTGCACGTTCACTAGCGGGTCAGGACCCATGCGATTATCATCCCCATCATCCCTATACTTACTATACAAAAATTTGTGCTGTAAAATATCGTGGTATCAATACCACAACACATAAACGAAATGGTTCAAATTTACAAAAACTTTTGTGGCTAGAGTCGTGCACGTTCACTAGCGGGTCAGGACCCATGCGATCATCATCTTTATCATCCCTTTACTTACTATACAAAAATTTGTGCTGTAAAATGTCGTGGTATCAATACCACAACACATAAACGAAATGGTTCAAATTTAAAAAACTTTTGTGGCCAGGGTCGTGCACGTTCACTAGCGGGTCAGGACCCATGCGATCATCATCTCTATCATCCCTTTACTTACTATACAAAAATTTGTGCTGTAAAATGTCGTGGTATCAATACCACAACACATAAACGAAATGGTTCAAATTTACAAAAACTTGTGTGGCCAGGGTCGTGCACGTTCACTAGCGGGTCAGGACCCATGCGATCATCATCCCTATCACCCCTTTACTTACTATACAAAAATTTGTGCTGTAAAATGTCGTGGTATCAATACCACAACACATAAACGAAATGGTTCAAATTTACAAAAGCTTTTGTGGCCAGGGTCGTGCACGTTCACTAGCGGGTCAGGACCCATGCGATCATCATCCCTATCATCCCTTTACTTACTATACAAAAATTTGTGCTGTAAAATGTCGTGGTATCAATACCACCACACATAAACGAAATGGTTCAAATTTACAAAAACTTTTGTGGCCAGGGTCGTGCACGTTCACTAGCGGGTCAGGACCCATGCGATCATCATCCCTATCATCCCTTTACTTACTATACAAAAATTTGTGCTGTAAAATGTCGTGGTATCAATACCACAACACATAAACGAAATGGTTCAAATTTACAAAAACTTTTGTGGCCAGGGTCGTGCACGTTCACTAGCGGGTCAGGACCCATGCGTTTATCATCCCTATCATCCCTTTACTTACTATACAAAAATTTGTGCTGTAAAATGTCGTGGTATCAATACCACAACACATAAACGAAATGGTTCAAATTTACAAAAACTTTTGTGGCCAGAGTCGTGCACGTTCACTAGCGGGTCAGGACCCATGCGATCATCATCCCTATCATCCCTTTACTTACTATACAAAAATTTGTGCTGTAAAATGTCGTGGTATCAATACCACAACACATAAACGAAATGGTTCGAATTTACAAAAACTTTTGTGGCCAGGGTCGTGCACGTTCACTAGCGGGTCAGGACCCATGCGATCATCATCTCTATCATCCCTTTACTTACTATACAAAAATTTGTGCTGTAAAATGTCGTGGTATCAATACCACAACACATAAACGAAATGGTTCAAATTTACAAAAACTTTTGTGGCCAGGGTCGTGCACGTTCACTAGCGGGTCAGGACCCATGCGTTTATCATCCCTATCATCCCTTTACTTACTATACAAAAATTTGTGCTGTAAAATGTCGTGGTATCAATACCACAACACATAAACGAAATGGTTCGAATTTACAAAAACTTTTGTGGCCAGGGTCGTGCACGTTCACTAGCGGGTCAGGACCCATGCGATCATCATCTCTATCATCCCTTTACTTACTATACAAAAATTTGTGCTGTAAAATGTCGTGGTATCAATACCACAACACATAAACGAAATGGTTCAAATTTACAAAAACTTTTGTTGCCAGGGTCGTGCACGTTCACTAGCGGGTCAGGACCCATGCGATCATCATCCCTATCATCCCTTTACGTACTATACAAAAATTTGTGCTGTAAACTGTCGTGGTATCAATACCACAACACATAAACGAAATGGTTCACATTTACAAAAACTTTTGTGGCCAGGGTCGTGCACGTTCACTAGCGGGTCAGGATCCATGCGATCATCATCCCTATCATCCCTTTACTTACTATACAAAAATTTGTGCTGTAAAATGTCGTGGTATCAATACCACAACACATAAACGAAATGGTTCAAATTTACAAAAACTTTTGTGGCCAGGGTCGTGCACGTTCACTAGCGGGTCAGGACCCATGCGATCATCATCCCTATCATCCCTTTACTTACTATACAAAAACCTGTGCTGTAAAATGTCGTGGTATCAATACCACAACACATAAACGAAATGGTTCAAATTTACAAAAACTTTTGTGGCCAGGGTCGTGCACGTTCATTAGCGGGTCAGGACCCATGCGATCATCATCCCTATCATCCCTTTACTTGCTATACAAAAATTTGTGCTGTAAAATGTCGTGGTATCAATACCACAAGGCATAAACGAGTTGGTTCAAATTTACAAAAACTTTTGTGGCCAGGGTCGTGCACGTTCACTAGCGGATCAGGACCCATGCGATCATCATCAATATCATTCCTTTACTTACTATACAAAAATTTGTGCTGTAAAATGTCGTGGTATTAATACCACAACACATAAACGAAATGGTTCAAATTTATAAAATCTTTTTTGGCCAGGGTCGTGCACGTTCACTAGCGGGTCAGCACCCATGCGATCATCATCTCTATCATCCCTTTACTTACTATACAAAAATTTGTGCTGTAAAATGTCGTGGTATCAATACCACAACACATATACGAAATGGTTCAAATTTTAAAATAATTTTGTGGCCAGGGTCGTGCACGTTCACTAGCGGGTCAGGACCCATGCGATCATCACCTCTATCATCCCTTTACTTACTATACAAAAATTTGTGCTGTAAAATGTCGTGGTATTCAAGAGACTACAGGGAAGAATTTTTACAACACAGTTATTAATCTTAATTGTAGAATAATATTTTTAGCATATTTCTATTGCATAATATAAACTTTAGAAAACAGATTAAGAAATCTCTTGTGGGAGCTAATTCTCCAAACTCAAAGGTAAGAGTCATTTAACTCGAAACAAATATTGTAGAATAAGCGTTTCCTAACAATTTCTGGGTTAAAGAATGGCAGCGGTACTCGGTTCGCCATTGGAGAAAATTATTACAGATTTATTAGACGACAGAGAAGATTGCTTACACACAGTAATTAATCTTAATTGTAGAATAATAGTTTTAGTATATTTGTGTCCCATAATATAAACTTTAGAAACAGAATAAGAAATATCTTGTGGGAGCTAATTCTTCCAATTTGAAGTTAAAATTCATTTAACTCGAAAGAAATATTGTAGAATAAGCGTATCTTAACAATATCTGGATGAACAGATGGCAGTGCTACTCACTCGACATTGGAGAAAAATTATTTGGTATTCAAGAGACAACAGGGAAGATATCTTACAACACAGTTATTAATCTTAATTGTAAGATAATAGTTTCAGTATATTTCTGCTCCATAATATCAACTTTAGAAAACAGAATAAGAAATCTCTTGTGGGAGCTAATTCTCCAAACCGAAAGTTAGTAGTCATTTAAATCGAAACAAATATTGTAGAACAAGCGTATCCTAACCATTTCTGGTTTAACAGATGGCAGTGCTGCTCACTCGACATTGGAGAAAAATTATTTGATATTCAGGAGACGACAGGGAAGAATTCTTTCAACACAGTTATTAGTATTAATTGTAGAATAATGGTTTTAATTAATGTTGTATTCATTATATGAAGTTTAGACTGCAGAATAAGAAATCGCTCGTGGGAGCTATTTCTTCGAACTTAAAGTTAAGAGTCAGTTAACTGTAACTATTATGGCGAAATAAATCTTCTCGGGACTATTTCTTTTTTCTCACTTTTTGCATTCTACTACTATCAGCTATCTTTTTATCAGAGTATCCTTTACTGTCGGAAAATTTATACCAGATATTAAGTAGAGGAAAGGTACTGTCATATTAATAAATAATAATAATAATAATACTTACTTTTTGGGCATGACCAACACTCGTTCTTTCCCGTTTCTTTTGGGTCCGAATATTCGTCTCAGGATTTTGTTCTCAAATACTTTCAGTCTATGTTCTTCCCTCAGTGTAAGCGACCATGTTTCGCATCCATATAGAACAACAGGCATGATTATCGATTTATATATTTTAAGCTTCAAATTCCTCGACAGAATTCGCGACTACAACAGATTTTGAACCGAATAGTAACACGAATTCCCTGTTTTTAATTTCTTTGTGGATATGATTTTCCTCTGTTAATATTGATCCTAGATATTTGAAACTATCCACTTTATCAAAAGTAGACTATTGTTTAATATTTTAACGCATCTATAATTTGCTGTATTACGTTCCGACGCACTTCCATGTATTTAGTTTTCTCTGCATTTACTTCTAAACCCATGTCCCTACAAGCATTTAATAAGATCTCTGCATTTCTTTCTATTGTTCTCCTATCATCCCCTATTAAATTTACATCATCAGCATATGCCACAACCTGGTGAATACCGTTCAAATCTAGGCCCTGGTTGTTATCTTTGATTTTCCTTATAGCGTATTCCAGAACAAAGTTAAATAATAATGGCGACAACGCATCTCCTTGTTTCAGGCCATTTTCGACGTGAAAGCTCGTAGAAAAAAAATTCCTACCAGGACTTTACTTTGGGATTCATTTAAACATATCTTAATTAATCTAATTAGCTTTCTCGGTATTCCAAGTTCTGTAAGAACGTTGTATAATGTGTCTCTCCTAACCGAGTCGTACACCTTTCTAAAATCAATAAATAGTTGATGTACCGGGCTACTGTATTTCCACTTTTTTTCGAGTATTTGGCGAATGGTAAATATTTGGTCGATAGTTGATCAATTTCGTCTAAATCCGCACTGATAATCTCCAATAATTTCATCTGCGTATTGAGTCAATCTTGCTAATAGAATATTTGAAAGCATTTTATAGGATGGAAAGCATTTTATAGGAAAAGAGAAATGCCTCGATAATTATTTCAGTCAGTTTTGTCGCCTTTCTTGTGAATTGCAACGATGATTGATTCTTTCCACTCTTAACTCAATTCTTTCTTGTTCTGGATAAGGAGGATGAGTTTGTGTATCTTGTTCCACAATTTTTCGCCTCCAGCTAAAATTAACTCAGCGAGAATTTCATTTACACCCGGAGATTTGTTTCTTTAATTTCTTTATAGCGGTTTCTACTTCTATTCGGTTGTGATCTGGAATATACGGTTCTGCGGTGTGTATCTCCTTTTCTCCACGCACACTAGTTTTTGGTTGCTTGTTAAGCAAATCGTCAATAGGGGTATCAAAAACATATTATTAGCCTATTGCCCCCAGGGGTAAAAGTGAAGGAGAATGCGGGGACGCCGTACCCCCACCTCGAAAAAAAATTAAGGCGTCGCCCCAGTTCCGAAAAAAACTATAATGGGTATAGATAGGCAGGGGAACGGCGTGGCGTCATGCCGCTACTTACCGTCCCCCACCTTTTCAGATCTATTTTTACCACTGGTTGGCCCAGTATGCCAAATGCGATGCAATTTGCATTGTATAAGACGCCATTACCCTCCACACCATTCCAAATAATTGCCCTTATCTTGCAAAATGCATACGTTTTGATCTTATTACTGTGTTGGGTATCCAGGAGAACTCCCTGATATCAAAACTGAATCTTCTATCTCAAGAAATGGTACTTCAAACTTTCTGCAAAATCTGTTCAATTTTGAACTTTTAACTCTCATAATTCGAACACACTTGCGATCGAGGATTTCTCCGGTTGCCTAATTGTTTCATATGTAAAAAGGCGTCGACTGAGCATAATATCGAAACGAAGGCAGAGTAATATCCCGCGACCTTCTCTACTTAGTATTTAAAAATTCATAAAATCGTACCGCTTGATTTTTCTTCTATAATGAAAATAAAATATTCAGACCCTATAGCTTCACTTGAGAAACGCAACCACTCATGTAGAAATGCAAATCATTTTTCTACTCCGGAGCTGCAGACTCCGTGGTAGAGCATTGACATCTTGTATGCGGAGTCACTGGTTCGATCCCAGCTTAGCCATTTGAGTCATTTGAGTGGACACACACCATGGGTGTGTGTGGATTTTCTCAGTTTCTTTGTGCTCCTACTTTTTCTCATTCTACCATTTAATTCATTCTTATCATCACCGTCTCGTTTAACCTATATTGCATAATCAAGAGACATGAATATTTTTTTCTGTAACGTCTTATCATTGTGTTTCGAAGGAAAGATAGAAGGTGATGATGACAACGAATGAAATGGTTGAATGAAAGAAAGGGAGGGACCCGGAGGAAACTCCATTTATGGTTTGTCCACCACAAAGCTCACTTGGCGCGAGCTGGGATCCAGCCAAAAACCCGACACACTGGAAATAAGTGATCTATGTCTAGCTCTTATTGATAAAATATTCTGACGAATATTGTCCGTGAATTCCGAATTGTAAGTGATACGTTTACGGCTTGCGGTTTCAACATAAGAATAAGGAGCGGAGATGGAACCCATGCTTGGGATGCTGAATCTATATCAACAAAAAAATTTCTTGTTATCGTCATAGGCGTGCGCAACGTGGGTGCAATGGGTGCCTTTGTACCCCCATTAGACAAACTTTTTTTATGTATAATTATTACAAACTGAGAAGAGATTACGTGTGAACTATTTCCCCTCTGCATGTGTGCCGTGCGTCGCCGACGCACCGTCGGATGCAATGACGCTCAGAGATGGAGTGGGTCAGTGGGTCAAGTTTTCTGAGTGGGTCCAGTGGGTCGTGGGTCAACAGCATGTGACCCACTGTGACCCACCACCCACCGTGACCCACTGCGACCCACCGACACAGTATGATCTACCGACCCTCTCTGCTCACTGCATTGTAGACAGTATTTTCTGAAGACTGGTAAATTTGTCTTCGTTTTACTTTCAAGACCTTCATTTCCCTTCCTTTTCCATTTGTTTATGTCTACTTACCTGAGGTGAGTATATCTAACCAAGTGAAAAAAAAAAAAACTTCAGGACTTTTGGATATTAATATTTTTAATTGTAATAATAGCAATAGGACTTCTATTACTACTTGGCTTTCGAGATCTGTGAGTTTTTAGAGGAGCTAGCTACTGTAATATATAAATTATTATATAAAAAAATTGAATGTAACTAGGTGTGCCTGATCATCACGGTCAAATTGCAAAGTCAAATGAACATATAGTTAGGTATATAGTTAGGTCTTAATCCAAACTGGGATGTTATATTGCTTTTATTACAATGCATAATATCCTAAGGAGATAGAGAGGATCCGAATTTTTGCGAAAAAAAAAAATGAGTATCTCGCAAACCGTTAAACTTACATAGCTGAAATTCAGTGTATTAACTATTTATTGAAAATAAACAGAATATGTCCTAGCATTTTTTTAAAATTCTTCTTTATGTGTGTGTGGGGGAGGGGACACTTCCTATATATGGAAAATTGGTAGTGAGTTGGTTTTTAAAATGATCGAAAACGATCGATGTTATTTAAGAAAAAAAATCAGAAACAAAAAATACAGTGCTTGGCTTCATATATCCATTGCTTTCTACTATAATAATTGCTGAAGCTTATGTTTATTATATGGAGCGCTTACAGCACAGGGCAATCAATCCAAAAACTTATGACTAAAATAGGTATAAAATTTGTACTGTAAGCTTAATTACACGGAAATTTTAAGTTTGGATTGTACGCATAATTATATGGAAAATTTTACACTTTTTTCCCTTTACGTTGGTCTACTTACCTTGATTTGGAACTTTGAAATTTCATCCTTTTTTCCACTGAAAAGTATCGAAAATTCAACAAGGAAATAATTATACTATGATAATTTAATTGAAATTCATCGTAATTTGGCACATGGCAAACAGCAGTATGGTAATTGAAGGGGAAGAAGGAGGAAAACTCATTGACGCTATCTTTTCTTAGGGGAAAGGGGGGAGGAGGACGACATTCCATATGGTGGTACTTTAGATCTGGCACCCACATTCCCAATGTCCTGCGCACGCTAGTGGTTATCGCTTACCGTTTTGCTCTATGTAAATTGAAAGTGCGATAAGGGGCAATACAGAGTGACTCGATGAAGTAGCTACAATCATTGGCATAAGTCATTGTTCAATCTGTAACATTATCCACGCTGTGCTCAGATTTTAGAATGTGTGTGCCAGGATGGTATCACGCCAGTTGATAGAGGAACTGAAGCAGCGATGTGTTGATGTGTCACGAGATTTTGCCACGCCGTAACGAGAAGGTAGTGACTTTCAAAAGAGATCCGTTACTGAGCATAAAACATAGGTGCACTATTACATAGGTGCACTATTACATAGTAAGTAAAGGGATGATAGGGATGATGATCGCATGGGTCCTGACCCGCTAGTGAACGTGCACGACCCTGGCCACAAAAATTTTTGTAAATTTGAACCATTTCGTTTATGTGTTATGGTATTGATGCCACGACATTTTACAGCACAAATTTTTGTATAGTAAGTAAAGGGATGATAGGGATGATGATCGCATGGGCCCTGACCTGCTAATGAACGTGCACGACCCTGGCCATAAAAGTTTTTGTAAATTTGAACCATTTCGTTTATGTCTTTTGGTATTGATACCATGACATTTAGCACACAAAATTTTGTATATTATGTAGAGGGATATTAGGGATTATGATTGCATGGGTCCTTTTGAGCGTGGAGTAAGCTTGTTATTGGATTTTGTTTTTCTACGTTTTAACTTTGTAGTGCTTGCAACCCTGTGTAATGTGTGGATGACCTTGAACGTCCTTAGTTTTGTGGCTGGATTTTGTGGCTAAGATGGGCGAGGTGCAAAATTATAGTACTTGGAGAACCTTCTGTAAAACGAGGTATTTATTTTTTGGTTCAGTTCTACAATAACAACTTTTAAAACTAGAACGCCCAGAAGGTGTCATTTTGACACAACACATCTTAAAACCAAAAATAAAATACTTAGTTCTTAAGCTAGAGACTTCAAATTTTTAAATTTTCTTTAAAGTAATATTCTGAACATGGAAAAGAACAACTGGCTAATTGTTTTATTTATGGACGACTGTGTAATATGCTTTACAGAAAAATTTCAAAGGTATTAAATTAATATCTGGTCTTAAATTAAGGGAAGGTTAGCGTTTATTGTGTATCTTTTATGATGTATCATTCAAACTTTTAGTCTGTGTCCAGAAGTACTTTTATCTTATTATAACGTTAACAAGATAGGAATTATGTATTGAATATGCTTTCAGCTTTCTCTAGAAGGAATGTTTGCGACTAGACAGAGTCGGATGGTGTAATTATCTAAACAAATGGGATGATTCAGACGAGGGGGAGTTGAAGATCCCTAATCGATGCAGTGATCATACTGTTGCGAGTGATGATAGCTCTCACGCAATTGAAAATGAAGATAGTGATAGTACCAATCAGTTAGGTACTGTTCCAAGTACCAATGTGCAGTACCATGCCGTAAGGGGGGCGAACGTGGCGACGACCCCAGACCGCCGAAGTAAGGGGGCATAAAATTCGGGAGAAGAAAGGAAAATTACTTGGAATATATGTATGGGGGAGCCGTCGTATACTCTCGCCCCGGGCGCTGATTTTCCATGCCACGGCACTGCCACTGGGAGTAGTAATGAAAGGAAAAAGACTGTCCCAGGAATCGGGAGACACCGAAACGTCCTCGTACACGCAACAGTGTACCAGATATATACGGTACCCAGAAGAAGGCGATAAAAATAGGATCCAATAATCCTTGAAGGCGATCAATTCAGAACGTGCTCAGAGAAGTACTTGAACCAACAAGTTATACCAAGAGGAACCCTGTAGGCAGCAGTCCTGTCAGTGCTTGGCTTCTTTTTCTGAATAAACCAGGTTTGGATCACATTCATTAGTGCACTGATACTCAAACTAATAGAGTTGAGTTGATTTTGAGTTTTAACATACCTTTTAGCAGTGAGGCTATATGAGACAGGACTACTGATTAACGTGAAATCCGAAACACATGAGCTCCCGTCGAGAATCGAACCCGTCAAGCTAATAGAGACTTGAGAACTGGTAATTGGTCCATGAGAAGACATGAAATTCTTGGACTTATTTCCATCTTTTATGCTCGGAGAACAAGTGAATGCAAAGAAGATTTTGACCTGCATTTTCTTTGGTAAGACAAATAGGGATTAGAATTCGCCAAGCACATCATATCGAGAAGTCGCTTCTGTAACATAATGTGGTTCTTAAGGTTTACGTAAAAGACACCTGGTATATCTTCCTCAAAAATGATCGCTATACTCTTTTTTCTAGAAGCTGTGCGTATTATGCAGATAACAAAATCAAGTGAAGACAGCTGTAGACTCACTAAGTCCCGATGATGCACCCGCTACATACGCAACCACTTCTCGAGAATACCTGCAGTTGGAATCCTGTAAGAAGGCTTTGCAGAATTAACTCTCCTTGTTGGGCGAATTATCGCAGACTTTGTCCAGTGAAACAATTCACAATCTTGCGAAAATAGCGTCGGATAAACTTTGCAAAGTGTTAGACAAAATTTCCGGGTACAAAACAATCTGTGTCATTGAATTGAAAACATGGAATTGGAAGAGAACGTAATACAGGAAGACCATGTACCAGTACCAGTGTACCAGTGACTTCTACTGATGTAGAAAGAAACTTTTCGAAATACAAAACGTTCCTTACTGATAAACACAGAAGGTTGACAGATGAAAACATAAGGAGATGTTAATTGCAGCAGAGATCATTAAGATAGGATATCTTTGTAAGAAACTGATATTTTATTTTCTTAGTGTATATTTCAGGGTATATGTTAAATTTAAAAATTCATATTTTATGCATATTTTTGATATTTTTCGTGCATGTTTGCATGCATATTTTGGGGTTTGTTTGTGCATGGAAATCCGGGCTCTAATAATAATTATTATTGATTTTTTTATTATTATTTTGGAACGAATTGTTCATTTATTTGCGTACTGGTGCAGAACGATCCATCACAAAAATGATAGTGTTACAGTTAAAATGAGTGAATGGAAATGAAAGAGAGTTATGAAGGACATTAATTACCACTGTCGGAGCATTTCTGCATAACGTAGAATCTAGTATTTTATGTTCACAAATGTGATGTTATTAGTGTCAAACTATTACAAGGGTTAAAAGGCGTGAGTGCATATAAAATAAGATTCTGTAACTTACTAATTTCCACCAGCGGCGTATTTCTGCACGATATAAGAACCTGTATTTTACGTTTATTCGTAGTATAGAGAAGCTAGTTTGAAACTATTACAAGTGCTTTAACTTATGTGATCTTATGCGATATCAAGTGTTTCTTGCAGTATCCTAATGTTTGCACATACCCTTCGTCGCTGACAAGCCTACTCTCTACAGGCGTACCACTGTGCTCCCAAATGGGACTCCTGCTGCTCTCTTCCCCTCACTCGGTTAAATAAAAACATTGTCACTTTTAGTAGCCACCTAACACAAGTTGGTTTTGTGTTTCTTGTACAGTCGTTCTTATGGCTCATTTCAGGATGTGTATTTGTACCCTTAACAAGAAGCACATCAGTTTGTATACGAATATTATCAATCTGTACACAATTATTTGAGGATGCCCCAGGGTAATAACAATCCAGAACGTGTGAGGGAATTATTTGAAACAAGAAAAGTGAAAGAAAAGTGCTTCTTTAATTATTCTACAATTGCACCTTTATTTGCTGTATATGAAAAGGAAAATAATACAGTTTGTACTTGATCAGTACCATGCCGTGGAGGAGGAGGCGGGCGACGGCCCTGGGCGCCGAGGTAAGGGGAAAAATTCGGGAGAAGAAAGGAAAAATTACTGCGAATACACGTATGTACTGGGGCGCCGTCGGTCGTATACTCTCGCCCCGGGCGTTGATTTTCCACAGCACAGCATTGCTCTTGATCATCTAACGGTAACACAAAAACTTCTACTAGTGACACATATTTAACTCGTAATATTTAATTGAAATAACATAAGAAAACTTTACGGAAACTACTTTTTAGAAACTATATCATAAATATTAATCACTAAGTGATACAAACTGCATATGTGAATTTTTTTTCCTTGACAGAAAAGAGGACAATACATGTTATCTGTCGTAAGGGAGTTAGCGATTCAGTTCATTTGCTTGTACCATTTGTTTTCTTTTCCATGTTAAGAACTTTCAACATCAAAATTTGTCTCTTTATCTGTTAAGCGTTCCATAGAGAACATTATTTCTGTGTGTCATCCCAGCAGCCTCTCTGTCCCTCCCACCCTCACTTACTTCTTGAGGAGAAATTCTTTTTAAGAGGACAGATGGACCTGTCAAAAGATACCATATTTTCCCGTTTTTTGACATTGTCAATTTGTAGAAAGAGTAGAATTTGCAGTTAAAATACAATGTCCTTTCTCATCCATTCTCTTTTCTCATATTTCCATTATTCTTTTCCTCCTCGGCGACACCCATACACACACATATTCACCTTTACATCTCATAAATTAAAAAAAAAACTCCTTATGACAGTTTTTAAAACAGAGTTGCCAACTTAATACCTTTTAACACTAAAATCTTCGTAGCAGTATCTTCCAACTTGCAACAAGTGGTAATTTTGAGATCGGATTTTTATTATATGGTCTAAGTAAGATAATAAGTTTTTGGTTGGTTGGTTAGATTCTAGTCGGTTTGTTAGATCCCTTTGCAGCTCAGAGGCTATACGAGACTCGAATCTACAGTTGAAAATGGAATCCACACTACCGTCAAATGTATCAAAGCGAAAATCAAACTCGAGACCACAAGCACCAAATGGGCCCACGCTGACCACTAGAACTCCACAGGGGGGGTGGCACTAGTACTATTTCTGTTTTGATGTACGTCGTTGTACTGGTAGCAATTTCTGATTAACCCTTTTGTGCATGAGTTATGTTCTTATTGACATATGATGGTAATTTTTTTCTTGGTGTACTATGACATGTACACTTATGTCCAAAATTATTGTCGCATGTCTATAAATATGTTGTTGTAGGAATATAATTTGATAACGAATTCGATCGGTATTTTTTATAGTGTTAGTATGTGGATAATCGGCAAAAACATGTGTGTGGCAAATTTTATGTCAAAAGAACAGTAAATAAGAACAATAAAACGAAAATAAAACTTTCTTGTCCATTTAGCAACATTTTGTTTTACTCATTCTAATTTTTGTATTTATAATTCTTTTCCTATGAAATTTAACACAAATATATATTTCCCGATTATACACATAGTATCAGTATTAAAAGTACCCTGCAAAATCATTATCAAATTATATTCTTACAAGAAGACAGTTATAGAAATACAACAATCATTTTGGACATGAGTGTACGTCGTACTAAAACCGAAAATTTTGAAATTTGATATTTTCTTATCAGAATTTAATCATTATCTTGATCCGTCCACTTGATTGGACCTCATGCATTTTAGGTAAAATAATGACTTCTGAATTGTGGAACATAATGTTTGGAAAATAATAATAAAAATAAGTGGAATAAACGTTACAATGTAGATAACTTGATAAAGTGATTTTGGCACAAATAATAAGGGTTAAAAACCAATATATTCATCAAAATCGTAAGTGTAACCACTACTCCCTGCCCTTACCCTAATTTTTACTCCCATGTTAAGTTTACCTTTCTTTGAATGGCATGATTTGCCCTTCAATACTTTGATACTCTTCATCATTGACAGCAAATTCGAATCTTTGCTTCAGTACATATTATAATTTATAAAGTCTGTCATTCCTGACTCGAGGATGTAAATTATCATAGAAAGGAAGAAATCTCCATATGAGGTCAAACTCGTTTACTGACATTGCGTCAGCTACAACTTCACAACGTAAATCTTCATCTGAAGACCAATGCTGTCATCTTCTTGGCTAACAGATGTAAGTCATTACAAGATTTATTCCAAGAAATACTTTGAGTTCAACTGAAATCAATCCAAAATGTTCTTTGTCATAGAGGTTTGTCTGAAACAGAACGTCATTTACAAGATCATCTTTAAATAACTATGAAAACAATTCAATTTGTTCATTTCGTGTAATGTTTACATTGTTATTTCCAAGAAATGGAGGCACATTTTGAGAAAATTTATTGCATTTTGATCACTTAACGTCTGCTTGTTGTTGTCTTTGGTTGCTTCTACTCAGGGATGCCACATGATGATTCACGACTGTCATCCTCAACATGCTGAGTAACATGTGTTCATGGCAGTTTGACTGTATAGGTGTACATGTTCTTGATTTCAGTATGATTTCAGGTATGATGGTCTTTTTAGGAGGTGTTCAGAACATAAAAATTTTGTCTGCCATAACGTATTAGAGTCAAGTGTGGTGACATCAACTGGAAATCGTACCCAGGTTTCACATATATTAGTCAGGAGGTCTGATGAGGCTCATTGGTTGCCACAGAGGCTGCAATTATATTTTTGTAAGTGACAAGCAATACTTTTTGCGAAAACAATCATATCTTTATTAGATGTATGAAGTCCACTACAGTGGACAAATTGTTGCAGAAAAATGTGTTTCAAGTGCATGCCGTCCACTAAATGAGACATGTCAGTTTGGATGATTTCTGTAAATACAAAAACAAAACCTAATAATATCATGATGTTAGCTTGTTTCAGACATTGTGGCAAAGAAAAGAAAAAATACTACTTTCTTGACACTCCCTCCGTAGAAGATTTCAACAAATATTCCAGAAGAACTCGCCATGATTCTTTCTTGCCTGTTTCAAGTATACACTGATGACATCAGACCCTTGTTTTTAGTTTCACGCAAAGGTGAGAGAAAAAAATCAGATCGTCAAGCCACGCAAATAACTTCCATTGAAAAACAATGCACTTAGGTTGCGGGTGGAGAGTTATGACAGAACACAACTTCCAATCAGCAGTGTCCAATTATGCTCCTGCACAGAATTTTCGATGTTAACTGAGCCGAATGACTTTATTAGCGTTTCTTTTGCGAAAGCTAAATAAATTACGAAACTCTCTATTGTTTATGGTTTAAATAATTCCCACCTGGAACTGTACCCACTGTTATTTTTCCAAAATACTTGTAATATTATTTAATATGATATAATTCCACAACGTGTTGAATAATGGAGATGAAATAATCTTGCCTCTGTACATATTCAACATATATCTCTGTACAAAACATATATCTGTAGTTAAAACAACTCTATTTTTTTTTTTATATCGAGTTACTTTAATTTCTTCATCTTTTTCTGATTACTAAGAAATCTCTTTCGATTCCTTTCGATTATTTCATCTGTTACAACAACGTTTCTCAAGCATTTTTCTAATGGGGCCACTTTCATGACTTAAAATGTTCTACAAACCCCCATTATCATAAATGAGGATACAAATGTACCCTACTCCTGTCCCTTTCAAAAACTGACTTACCATTTGTGTGTGCCTGTAATATTTTGATTATATGTTAATACCAATATAATATACCTTACAATATGTTAATTTAAATCTCCTTATTCAATTACATATACCGGTATACATTTATAAGGTGCTGGTTGTAATGCTCGTTCTTCGCATGGGAAGAATAGGTTTCTGGATAGTATTTGAACCCACTTTCCCTACCTTTGGATACTCATATCAATGAAAGTGCAGCAATAGTGATCCACATAAACTGAATTCTATTTTATTCTATGTCTACATTTTTTTACGAAGTATAGAAAATTAGTTAAATAATAATAATCAATATAATGATGTTCGGCAATCAACTTTCCCTAAATCGCTCTACTGATTCTGATCTAGCCATAGAACCATGCTACTGAATTATTTTTAAATAGATGTATATAAGTGTCTTTCTATGATGTAGAATATAGAATAAAAATAACATTATCTCTTTTAAAGACAAATAACAACGCTATTTTTTTTTTAAATCAACATGAGGCGAAACTTTCGGTACTGACGTGTAGGTGCATCAGGAGCGCACCAACGAGGTCCACCAGATCCGGATCCAGGCCTGTAGCCAGCCCGAAAATGTAGGGGGGCCTGGTGGAAGTTAGGGGGGGGGACCGATCCAAAAATATTAGTTCATCCCATATTATAGTTCATTTACAAGCCTACCGTGAAAATTTTAGAGGGGGCCCCTAGACCCCCCTGGATACAGGCCTGTCCGGATCCTCCAAAACTTCCTAACTCAACATACATTTGTACACTTTCTCAATAAAACTATACTTCTTTAACAAGAAAATGATTGGTGTAGCATGAAAATTTGATCTTACACTTCATCTGTACTCTTTTTCTTATTATAAATACAATCTAGTTCTTTCATCTTTGTTTTCTTTTCTGAAAATATAGTAGGAAGTACTTTACAATTACTTATCGTCTTGTCGGGTGCAGAAGAATACTCGTTCAATGTTACATAGACGTAGGCTAATGGCTTGTAATATTGGATCCCCCCCCCCCAACAAAAATTTCTGCGTGCGCACCTGGCGTGTGTTCGTATCTTGAAATATTGTTCGTAAGCCTAGAAAAAATTATTCACGAACTGAGTGGTACGTAAACCTAGAGTTCATATGTCACCATTCAAATGCCTTTGCTAGGGTCGCTCTCTCTCTCTCTCTTTCTCTAGGGAACCATATCTGGAAAACTAACGTAATGAAAGGCTATGTTAGTCCAATCAAAATCAGTACAGCGATCTAGGAGGAATACGCCATCAAATATTGTTACATTCAATTCTATTTAAATAGATTAGAATTTCTACATTTTTTAAAAAATCTGTGTTAGATTCTGATATATAGTGTGTGATACACAAGTCACTTAAAATTCATTTTTTTCGGTCTTTTGTGAACTAATATTTAATCTTAGAAAACAACGAGGGCAGATCTCGAGGATTATTTGTTTTCAGTGAATTACAGTTGAGAAAGGCTACTATACAACATCCAACATAAAAGCTGTGAAGCTAATGTTGAAAGCACACAATGTAGAAAGAACTACATTACAGAGTTGACGTCTGCTTTGCCTGAAAAAAACAAAACCATTGTGAAGCATTTATAATATTCTGTAAAACTTTGCATTTAATGATAACGCTTCTTTCTGCAGAGTCTGTTCTGATTCTCTTCACTGAGCCCAGCAGGAAATTATTATAACACAATCTGTACACATTAAGTCATAGTGTACTTTGCTCTTAATTTAGCCTGTCCACGGTAATATAAGATTTATTCATTCCTAATGGAATGAAAAGATCTCTAGCATGAAATATAACTTTATCCATTCTAGTGGGAAGATAGAAGCTGCAGTGTCAAGAAGTCTTCCAGCCATCTTGAGACGCGAAAAGGAGGGTGAGGTCCCGGCCATTAGACCTGCCAAACGTCATGTTGTTTTAGTCTTTAGTCTTTAGTCATGTTGTGTGGTGTGTGGATTTATTTATTTACTTATTATTTCTGTGTGTGTTAGATGCCATCCTATACCTATGATTTTAATATGTTGTGAGTGATTTTGATAGTTTTTGTTCTTGTATGGGTTCGAAGGATAGATATTACTGTGTTATCTTATTGTATTTTGCTTTGTCTAGTATTCTTGCTAGTTGGCGTTTGAAGTGTTGTTTTTCTCAGTATGATTGATTTGGTTAAGGTATATTTCTTGTGTACGTATCTGACATTTGATATTTTGTGGTGCTTTGTGTTTTTGTTTGTTCAGCATGTAGTGTTCTTCGTTTGGAAGTTTTTTTTTTTTTTTTTTTTTTTTTTAAGAGTATGCTCGGTTTGTAATTGTATTCTTACATGGTTCGACTTTTTTGGTGCTCTATGTAATTAGATTTGAGCAGAAAGGAAGCATTAATAGTCTAAATTCTTAGACTAATCTCATATAAAAAGTAGGTTTGATCACCAATTGACAATTTTGCAGGGTGCTTTGTCTGAACTTGTTTATGTAATATACTGAACAAATAGAAAACAATTATAATCTAAATGAAGCAGGGCACGAAAAACCAGGTCTAATTACCAAGGTTCTGAGATAAAGAGGCATAAAAATTCGTACGGTACGTCTAATAACATGGAAACTTACCATAAATGATCTCATGTTTGTATTCAAAGGTTTATATATACGGCGTGAATTCTTTATATCCATGATATCGAAATTTACAAATAACAATACCTAGGTATATGCCATGTAAATAAAGGTAATTACTTACCTTTGTCTTACAGAGTAACACAATATAATAGCACAACCGTGGTGCACATTTGTATCCAACTTTTAATTGCTCAGCACAATGTTCTGAACTAAGAAATTCAATTATATATTAATTCTGGTACGAGCAATACTGTGAAAATCTTAGATCTGCCCGTATTATAGAACTGCCCATAGTGCCCAATACTACCCTATATATATCATTATCCTACAGATCATATATATTGTTTGACCGACTCTCAAATAATTTATACACGGCATTAACGCCATTAAAATATGAAAATCTAGAAGCACAGAACACAGTAACCGAATACATAACGACGAAATAATTAAGATCTAAGAAACTAGTGCGCTAGAGATAGATGGGGTAGTCTTTTTTCCTACTATCTTCACCGCAGCATCTCTTTAGTATCGAAACGACCGACCAACCGACACCTTCCTCGTTGCTTGATTAATGGACCCCTCTCTCACTTTACTGCTGTTTTATTATCTGAAAGATCTCGTCGAGATGTTTTCAATTTTCTTAAAAGTCGAAACGCTGCCGTTGCAATGAAAGACACGGTTGTCTCCTTAGTTGCCTCTGTTTTTATTTTTCTTCCCTTGTTTTTAAAGGTTGTTTCTCTTTTCCCTACCCTGTTGGTTCTCATTCTCCTTAATTCACCCACTCATTTTCTTTAACTTTCACCCACATTCTACAGTAAGGATGTTAGAGACAATAACAACAACGGAGTAATGATCGTGAAATTTAAACAACCTATCCTGTTCTTTCCGCTTCATTTTATTAAGAATTTATGCTTTGCACTAATGGTGGTCAGTTCCCCTTGTTACGTCTATTAGCTGATTTAGTAAATGGGTTTCTATCATTCGAATTCAACGTCATTTGCGTGCCTGTCCGTCTGACTAGTTCTAACGCTCGCTATCAGTACTTTCATCTAAGGTTTCAATTACAATGTAATAAAAAAAAAAAAAACACTGAATCCCCACACTTGGCTTCTCTATTACAGTATGTATGTATGCATAGAAACACTCTATATTCTTA
The DNA here is from genome assembly GCF_964235325.1 of Thermobia domestica. NCBI lineage: Eukaryota > Metazoa > Arthropoda > Insecta > Zygentoma > Lepismatidae > Thermobia > Thermobia domestica. The sequence continues at coordinate 57,717,183 of NC_137466.1, read as the reverse complement.
CCTTTGAGTTTTGAACTCCTTTTGAGGGATGGCGGGCCACGGTGGCTCAGTGGTAGCGCGTTCACTGCATTTGGTCCTTGGTTTGATCCCAGCTCACGCCAAGTGAGCTTTGTGGTGGACAAACACCGTGTACGTGGGTTTTCTCGAAGATCTCCAGTTTCCTCCCACTTTCTTCATTCCGCACCATTTTATTCATTTCTCATCACCACCGTCTCCTTTAGCCTAGCCGGCATAATAGTGGGGCGTAAAACTTAAAGATTTCATTTCATTTCTTACCTTTTGAGCAAAGTTTAGTCTCAAGGAATGGAAAGTTACCCCTTATTGAGATGTTATAATTGAAATGATTGTACCGACTCAACCGGTATTTCTGCGTCTGTCTATTCCACAATAATTATCTTAAAATCTGTTCAATTATAGTGACGCCAAGTGAACTTTGTGGTGGACAAACACCGTGTGCGTGGGTTTTCTCGGGGTTCTCCCGTTTCCTCCCACTTTCTTCATTCCACCATTTCATTCATTATTCATCATCACCGTCTCCTTTAGCCTAACCGGCATAACCGCGGGACGTAAAACTCAAAGATTTCATTTCATTTTTCCAATTATAGTGAAACTTGGTATGTGTTTTCTTCCTGTGTTTCGAAATAATCCTATTATGATTTTCTTCAGTGTTTCAGCGTTTCAATAATAATGGGGTAAAATTTGTCCCATTCCCTTCCATAAAATCCATTAAAATAAATATTTTAGTAAACATTAACAAATATTTAATAAAACATTATAGTAAACATTTTTAAAAATCCTAAAATTGTAGGCCTTCCGTTACGCTCATCGTCATGAACATTTGAACGCCTTTCCCGAAACTCTCTGCACCATTGTCTGACCTGCCCTTCAGTCATTGCTGTCGATCCGTTAATGGCACACAATTCCCCGATGAATGTCAGATGCATTCTGTTCTCTGGCGTTCAGAAATCGTTTGACAGATCTCTCTTCACATTTGACAGGATTTTGTATTGTAGCAGCCATTTCTCTTTACTGCTACTCGCATGCAGGCAGGCAACTCCACTCGGGCGATTCTAGCTCCGTTACAACCACGTATACTAAGTCATGCTCAACTTCATCAATGTTGCCAACCCCGCATAAAACATATCAGTTCTTTTTTGACATGAGCCTCGTATATGTATTTTATAAACTTGAAATATTATGAATTTCAAAACATGATATTTTTCTTGTCGATTTTCAGCCATTTTTATGCCAGCGAACATTCTTTACATAAAATCACAGAACAAAATAAACTATTCCCATGTTAAATTCTCAATCACTTGCAGCAGTAGTAATCATGAATATTTGTAGGAAATATTTAATCAATTCTGGTAATATATATATTTTAACAATTTTAGTAAACAATTAAATTGTTTAAGTACTTTCAGTAAACATATTTTGAAAACTTTTTTTTTTTTTTTTTTTTTTTTTTACAGTAGAATCCCTAAAACTAGGCACTCGATAACCTGGCAATCTGGATAACTCGACCACACTCTAGCAGGGTGAAAAAAAAAAAAAAAAAAAAAACGCGTGCAGACCCGTTCAAGTATTTTTCTGAGATCTGTCTTATCAGGTAAATTATTGCACACTGAGTACTCATTAATTTTTATTTTCATGTATGGTTAAGGCCTTTATAAAGTACGTACTTTTTCCTTTATTTAAGTGTAATTGGATAGTTTATTTTCTCTTGTTTTCTCAAGCAACCAACATATACAAATACAGTATTGTATTTTCTAAGGAAACACTCGTACGTATTCTTTTCTAACCCCATTCTCAATAACCCGTCATTTTCACAAACTCGGCCACCCTTCGGTCCACATTAGGCCAAGTTTTCGAGATTCTACTGTATAATATCTTAACATTTTCGGTTAACGTTTAATAAAATTTAGTAAAGTTAGAGATGTTTATTGGTATGCCATTGATTATAGTTTATTGAGAAAGCGACTAATTATGTGACTGGCTTTACAAAATGATTTAAGTAAAAAGTGTATCGCAATACCGACCCAGATTTTGCTAGGTTTGGACCGAAGAATTCAATGGCAGATATTCTGTACTATTGTTTCGTACTATTAAGTTTCCGTAAACTCTTGAAACACTGTAAAGGGTAATAAGAGAGAGAAGATATATCATTTTGTTGCATCTTGACTAATTAGGTAGATATCATATGATGAAATTCTCAAACGTTGACAAGATAAAAACACTGCCTACACCTGTGTTTTTCTCATTATCGGCAATGAAGAAGAATGGATAAGCTTCTTTGTATGGAAAAAGAACCAATGATAAATAGTACCTTAAAGATAAGAAGAGGTAATACTTGAGTTTCGCTTCCTACACCTGTATTTTTTTATTATCGGCAATGAAGAAGAGTTGATAAACATATGTGTATGGAACAAGAAAGAATGATGAATAGTACCTTAAAGATAAGAAGAGGTAATTCTTGAGTTAGACTGTATTTTTTCATTATTGGCGATAAAAAAAGGATAAACTTGATGTATGGAACAAGAACCAATGATAAATAGTACCTTAAAGATAAGAAGAGGTAATACTTGAGTTTCGCTTCCTACACCTGTATTTTTTTATTATCGGCAATGAAGAAGAGTTGATAAACATATGTGTATGGAACAAGAAAGAATGATGAATAGTACCTTAAAGATAAGAAGAGGTAATTCTTGAGTTAGACTGTATTTTTTCATTATTGGCGATAAAAAAAAAGGATAAACTTGATGTATGGAACAAGAACCAATGATAAATAGTACCTTAAAGATAAGAAGAGGTAATACTTGAGTTTCGCTTCCTACACCTGTATTTTTTTATTATCGGCAATGAAGAAAAGTTGATAAACATATGTGTATGGAACAAGAAAGAATGATGAATAGTACCTTAAAGATAAGAAGAGGTAATTCTTGAGTTAGACTGTATTTTTTCATTATTGGCGATAAAAAAAAGGATAAACTTATATGTATGGAACAAGAACCAATGATAAATAGTACCTTAAAGATAAGAAGAGGTAATACTTGAGTTTCGCTTCCTACACCTGTATTTTTTTATTATCGGCAATGAAGAAGAGTTGATAAACATATGTGTATGGAACAAGAAAGAATGATGAATAGTACCTTAAAGATAAGAAGAGGTAATTCTAGAGTTAGACTGTATTTTTTCATTATTGGCGATAAAAAAAGGATAAACTTGATGTATGGAACAAGAACCAATGATAAATAGTACCTTAAAGATAAGAAGAGGTAATACTTGAGTTTCGCTTCCTACACCTGTATTTTTTTATTATCGGCAATGAAGAAGAGTTGATAAACATATGTGTATGGAACAAGAAAGAATGATGAATAGTACCTTAAAGATAAGAAGAGGTAATTCTTGAGTTAGACTGTATTTTTTCATTATTGGCGATGAAAAAAAGGATAAACTTCATGTATGGAACAAGAACCAATGATAAATAGTACCTTAAAGATAAGAAGAGGTAATACTTGAGTTTCGCTTCCTACACCTGTATTTTTTTATTATCGGCAATGAAGAAAAGTTGATAAACATATGTGTATGGAACAAGAAAGAATGATGAATAGTACCTTAAAGATAAGAAGAGGTAATTCTTGAGTTAGACTGTATTTTTTCATTATTGGCGATAAAAAAAAGGATAAACTTATATGTATGGAACAAGAACCAATGATAAATAGTACCTTAAAGATAAGAAGAGGTAATACTTGAGTTTCGCTTCCTACACCTGTATTTTTTTATTATCGGCAATGAAGAAAAGTTAATAAACATATGTGTATGGAACAAGAAAGAATGATGAATAGTACCTTAAAGATAAGAAGAGGTAATTCTTGAGTTAGACTGTATTTTTTCATTATTGGCGATAAAAAAAGGATAAACTTGATGTATGGAACAAGAACCAATGATAAATAGTACCTTAAAGATAAGAAGAGGTAATACTTGAGTTTCGCTTCCTACACCTGTATTTTTTTATTATCGGCAGTGAAGAAAAGTTGATAAACATATGTGTATGGAACAAGAAAGAATGATGAATAGTACCTTAAAGATAAGAAGAGGTAATTCTTGAGTTAGACTGTATTTTTTCATTATTGGCGATAAAAAAAGGATAAACTTATAATGTATGGAACAAGAACCAATGATAAATAGTACCTTAAAGATAAGAAGAGGTAATACTTGAGTTTCGCTTCCTACACCTGTATTTTTTTATTATCGGCAATGAAGAAAAGTTGATAAACATATGTGTATGGAACAAGAAAGAATGATGAATAGTACCTTAAAGATAAGAAGAGGTAATTCTTGAGTTAGACTGTATTTTTTCATTATTGGCGATAAAAAAAGGATAAACTTATATGTATGGAACAAGAACCAATGATAAATAGTACCTTAAAGATAAGAAGAGGTAATACTTGAGTTTCGCTTCCTACACCTGTATTTTTTTATTATCGGCAATGAAGAAAAGTTGATAAACATATGTGTATGGAACAAGAAAGAATGATGAATAGTACCTTAAAGATAAGAAGAGGTAATTCTTGAGTTAGACTGTATTTTTTCATTATTGGCGATAAAAAAAGGATAAACTTATATGTATGGAACAAGAACCAATGATAAATAGTACCTTAAAGATAAGAAGAGGTAATACTTAAGTTACTCTGCCTACACCTGTATTTTTCATTATCGGCAATGAAGAAGAGTGGATAAACTTCTGTGTATGGAACAAGAAAGAATGATGAATAGTACCTTAAAGATAAGAAGAGGTAATTCTTGAGTTAGACTGTATTTTTTCATTATTGGCGATAAAAAAAGGATAAACTTATATGTATGGAACAAGAAACAATGATAAATAGTACCTTAAAGATAAGAAGAGGTAGTAGTTGAGTTAGGCTGCCTACACATGTATTTTTTCATTATCGGCAATCTAGAGGAATGGATAAACTTTTGTGTATGGAACAATAAAGAATGATAAATAGTACCTTCAAGATAACAAGAGGCAATACTCGAGTTATAAAGACTAAAACGTCTAATTAGTGACATCACTTGGGGACAAATTGTTCAATGACGGTGCTGTAGAAGAAGAAATAGGAAAAATGCTACAATTGATGAAACAGCTCTTATACGTCAGTCAAAGATATTAGCGGATAAAAGTAGTGCACTGAAGTCTAAGATAATATAAGTTAGGCATATTATAGAGAAGTTCATTTTCAGAATATTAGTTTTAAATTTTTCATTTTTAAGTTTGTGCTTGTGTTAGGTTAAAAGTTGTTTTCACAATACTTATACAAGGTGCATACCAAAGTACGTGCCGTTTCGTTCTAATTTCCAAGAACAACGAAGTATATCAAACTGATCTGTGTCTATTTCTAAACAAACACTCCTTCTTTATTGATATACAATTGCCATCCCTCTGTCCATTTTGTGTAGCATGTGGCATAATAATCTTCGCAAGTATGTTTCAGATACTGGAAAATAGCACTTCCCAGGGATGATCTATTGGCAAAATGGTTATTGAAGAAAAACTTTGAGGCTTAGGAACAACCAGAAGTCACTCGGGGCTAAATCTGGTGAGTAGGGTGGGTGTGGCAGAAGTTCAATACCGTGGTCAGCCAAGAATAAGATCAAAACATTAGCACGGTGTGGCAATGCATTGTCCATCTGGAGGATAAAATTTTCATTTACCATTTGTGGTCGTTTCTTAGTCAATTTTGCCAAAAGGTCTGCATTAAAAGGTGTAGGAAAATACTCGCCCTTAATTTATGATATTTCGGAACAGGGTGAGACGATAGCACTCCCTGGGAATCCCAGAAGAAAGCGTACAGCACTTTGTCACTGGATGCCATATCACGAAATTGTTTGGGTGGTGGTGAATCTGTGTGTTTTCACTGCATCGATAGCCTTTTTGCTTCTGGGTTGAATAATAGAATCAGTGATTCATCCATTATCACATCACTTTCCAAGAAACTGCGTCCCTCTCTTCTGAAGCGTGTCAAATTTGCAACACTTGATCGAATCTTTGCCTTTTTCTGATCATCAGTAAGTATTCATGGAGCCCAGAAAGAAGAAACTTTTCTTAGGCTCAGTTCGTTTCTAGTTATTCGTTCTACTGTTTCCATTCTTGGCCCCAGTGTATCACAAATCTCAAGCATGGTGACACGCCTGTCTTCCATAATGAAATTTTCAACACGGGCAATGTTAGAATCAGTTGATGTTGGTTTTGGAAGTCCAGACCTCTACTCATCTTTCACACTCGTTCACCCTGCTTTCGACTCATGTACCCACTTCCTAACAGTTTTCTGCAAGAACGCTATCGCCATAAGTACCCTCGAATTGGTGATAAATATCGGATACACAACGTCCAGGTTACAATTACACGTTGCTCTTTAACTGAAAATTTCATATCCTCGGGTAGCGTTAGAAACACTTCTTACTTGTTTAGTTACTGTGACTCAACCGCTGTCACTTAGTAAACAAAATCTACACTGCTTAGAGTTGAAGGGTGGTCTCCGGCGTCGCAGTTGCTTTCCTGAAACTACAAAAAATGTAAACTTTAGATAAAACGGCATGCATGTAATCTTGGTCTGCACTTCATATTAAGTTACTCTTTTTTATTTGTTAGACTTAATAAATAAAATTCCACATTAACCATTAATAAGGTTCTATATTAGCATAACAGATATCACGCTTACTTTTAACTTGAATAAACTGATCCAGTTCTAAGTTGGGTCACTGTGTTTGTTAAATTATACACAAAACTTATGAATTTAACATTAAACATTTGAATTAACTTATAAAAATCTTGAATTTTACATTTGATGAAAGATATTCAATTAAGAAAGAGATGTGCATAGGGATCCGTAGGTATTCATGAGTATATACTGAAGTAACATTGTTAAAAGCACTGCATTACACATCCTTAACGAAAACAGCAAAGGGGAACATATTCAACACAAATTTAAAACTAAAAAAAAATCACCTACTCATAAAAAGGCGTATACAACAATAATAGACAGCACTAAAAAAAAAGCGAGCAACAACTTATTCAAGACCCCCGTGAAGTTAGCGACCAAAAGTTTAATAAATCAATATTCTTTTAGAGTTCTGACTAGCACTTAAAGAGTTCTAGAGTTCTTGCTAGGTTAGACCAATAGTTCTGGGTAAATAAAGATTTTATAGCGATTTTAAAATTTTGGTGCTAACTTCACGCAACACCAAAAACCTTAAAATCTCTACATTTTTTTAGAGTTCTGAGTAGCACTCAAAGAGTTCTAGAGTTCTTGCTAGGTTAGACCAATAGTTCTGGGTAAATAAAGATTTTATAGCGATTTCAACATTTTGGTGCTAACTTCACGCAACACCAAAAATCTTAAAATCTCTACATTTTTTTAGAGTTCTGAGTAGCACTCAAAGAGTTCTAGAGTTCTTGATAGGTGACACCAATAGTTCTGGGTAAATAAAGATTTTATAGCGATTTTAAAGTTTCGGTGCTCACTTCACGCAAAACCAAAAATCTTAAAATCTCTATAATTTTTTAGAGTTCTGAGTAGCACTCAAAGAGTTCTAGAGTTCTTGATAGGCTAGACCAATAGTTCTGGGTAAATAAAGGTTTTATAGCGATTTTAAAATTTTGGTGCTAACTTCACGAAACACCAAAAATCTTAAAATGTATTTTTTTAGAGTTCTGAGTAGCACTCAAAGAGTTCTAGAGTTCCTGCTAGATTAGACCAATAGCTCTGGGTAAATAAAGAGTTTATAGGGATTTTAAATTTTAGGTGCTAACTTGACGCGACACCAAAAATGATAAAATGTCTATATTTTTAGAGTTCTGAGTAGCACTCAAAGAGTTCTAGAGTTCTTGCTAGTTTAGACCAATAGTTCTTTGTAAATAAAGATTTTATAGCGATTTTAAAGTTTCGGTGCTAACTTCACGCAACACCAAAAATCTTAAAATGTATATGTTTTTTAGAGTTCTGAGTAGCACTCAAAGAGTTCTAGAGTTCTTGATAGGTGAGACCAATAGTTCTGGGTAAATAAAGATTTTATAGCGATTTTAAAGTTTCGGTGCTCACTTCACGCAAAACCAAAAATCTTAAAATCTCTATAATTTTTTAGAGTCCTGAGTAGCACTCAAAGACTACTAGAGCTCCTGCTAGGTTAGAGCAATAGTTCTAGATAAATAAAGATTTTAGAATGATTTAAAGTTTTGGTGCTACCTTCACGCAAAACCAAAAATCATTAAATATCTATATTCTTTAGAGTTCTGAGTAGCACTCAAAGAATTCTAGAGTTCCTGCTAGGTTAGACCAATAGTTCTGGGTAAATGAAGATTTTATATCGATTTTAATGTTTCGGTGCTACCTTCAACCAAAACCAAAAATCATAAAATTTCTATACTTTTAGAGTTCTGAGTAGCACTCAAAGAGTTCTAGAGTTCTTGCTAGTTTAGACCAATAGTTCTTTGTAAATAAAGATTTTATAGCGATTTTAAAGTTTCGGTGCTAACTTCACGCAACACCAAAAAATCTTAAAATGTATATGTTTTTTAGAGTTCTGAGTAGCACTCAAAGAGTTCTAGAGTTCTTGCTAAGTTAGACCAATAGTTCTGGGTAAATAAATATTTTATAGCGATTTTAAAGTTTCGGTGCTAAGTTCACGCAACACCAAAAATCCTAAAATCTCTATATTTTTAGATTTCTGAGTAGCACTCAAAGAGTTTAAGAGTTCTTGCTAGGTTGGACCAATAGTTCTGGGTAAATAAACATTTTATAGCGATTTTAAAATGTTTATATGTTTAAAATGTAAAATGAGTAAAATGAAATTCTACTCAAATTGTGCACCGAGATTTAGAATTTGAGCTCTTAGTGGTTAAAGTTTTAAGTGGACTTAGACCTTTTAAATTGAAAGCTCAAACTCCGGGAGTTTTTTTTTTTTTTTTGAAAGCTGAAATTCTACTGAATATTTGGACGTAGTTTGAGAAGTTGAGCTTTAGGTCGTCCTGCAGCGTGAAGTTGGCAGTACCACCTTTCACATGGACTAAGGGCCTTTAAATTGAAAGCTCAAATTCTGGGAGTTGTTTTTTCTGAGAGCTCAAGTTCTATTCAATATCTGCACGGAGTTTCAAAATTTGAACTGTTGGTGTCCTGGTACGATGTGTTCAAAATTGCAGCTTTTAAGTGGACTTAGACCCTTTAAATTAAAAGCTTAAATTCCGGGATTTGGTTTTTTCGAAGGCTCAAAATCTACTGAATATCTGGACCGAGTTTGAGCTTTCGGTGTTCCTGTAGCGTGAAGTTGGCAGGCCCACTTATCACATGGACTTAGAGCCTTTAAATTGAAAGTCCAAATTCTGGAAGTTCGTTTTACTGAGAGCTCAACTTCTACTCAATATCTGCACGGAGTTTCAGAATTTGAGCTGTTGGTGTCCTGCTACGATGTGTTCAAAATTGCAGCTTTTAAGTGTACTTAGACCCTTTAAATTGAAAGCTCAAACTCCTGGAGTTGGTTTTTTTGAAAGCTCAAATTCTACTGAATATCTGGACGGAGTTTGAGAACTTGAGCTTTCGGTGGTCCTGCAGCGTGAAGTTGGTAGGACCACATTTCAAATGGACTTAGAGCCTTTAAATTGAAAGCTCAAATTCTGGGAGTTGTTTTTTCTGAGAGCTCAACTTCTACTCAATATCTGCACCGAGTTTCAGAATTTGAGCTGTTGGTGTCCTGCTACAATGTGTTCAAAATTGCAGCTTTTAAGTGTACTTAGACCCTTTAAATTGAAAGCTCAAATTCCTGGAGTTGGTTTTTTGAAAGCTCAAATTCTAGTGAATACCTGGACGGAGTTTGAGAACTTGAGCTTTCGGTGGTCCTGCAGCGTGAAGTTGGCAGAACCACATTTCAAATGGACTTAGAACCTTTAAATTGAAAGCTCAAATTCTGGGAGTTGTTTTTTCTGAGAGCTCAAATCCTACTCAATATCGGCACGGAGTTTCAGAATTTGAGCTGTTGGTGTCCTGCTACGATGTGTTCAAATTTGCAGTTTTTAAGTGGACTTAGACCCTTTAAATTAAAAGCTCAAATTCCGGGATTTGGCTTTTTTGAAGGCTCAAATTCTACTGAATATCTGGACGGAGCTTGAAAATTTGAGCTTTCGGTGGTCTTACAGCGTGAAGTTGGCAGGACCACCATTCAAATGGACTTACAGCCTTTAAATTGAAAGCTCAAACTTTGGGAGTTGGTTTTTCTGAGAGCTCAAATTCTACTCAAATTCTACACCGAGTTTCAGAATTTGAGCTGTTAGTAGTCCTGCCAACTTCTCGCACCTGCAACTGTCGATTTCTATCTTTTGGGTAACATTGTTTGAATTTTATTACGCACGTGTTATATACTTGTTAATGATTTCCAAAGATTGCATGTGTGATCAGTAGATTATGACGAAACATTTATCTCCCATTTATTCCCTTATTTTGCGAGAATTGTTCTAACTTTTCACGAGAAACTTTAGAATTTTTCAAGTGCTACTCAGAACTCTAGAAAAATACAGAGATTTTAAGAATTTTGGTTTTGAATGAAGTTAGCAGCGAAACTTTAAAATCGCTATAAATTCTTTATTTACCCAGAACTATTGGTCTAATCTAGCAGGAGCTCTAGAACTCTTTGAGTGCTACTCAGAACTCTAATAAACACACATTTCATGATTTCTTGTTTTGCGTGAAGGTAGCAGCGAAATATTTAAATCCTTATAAAATATTTTTTTACCCACAACTATTGGTCTAACCTAGCAAAAACTCTAGAACTCGTTGAGTGCTAAGCAGAACTCTAAAAAAAATATACAGATTTTAAGATTTTTGGTGTTACGTAAAGATAGCAGCGAAATTTTAAAATCGCTATAAAAACTTAATTTACTCAGAACTATTGGTCTAACCTAGCAAGAACTCTAGAACTCTTTGAGTGCTACTCAGAACTCTAAAAAATTTTGAGATTTTAAAATTTTGGTGTTGCGTGAAGTTACCACCTAAACTTTAACTCTTTGAGTGCTACACAGAACTCTAAAAAATAAAGATATTTTAAGATTTTTGATGTTGCGTTAAGTTACCACCTAAACTTTAATATCGCTATAAAATCTTTATTTACCCAGAACTATTGCTCTAGCCTTGCAAGGACTCTAGAACTCTTTGAGTGCTACTCAGAACTAAAAAATATAGATATTTTATAATTTTTGTTTTTGCGTGAAGGCAGCTCCTCAACTTTAAAATCGCTAGAAAATCTTTATTTACCCAGAACTATTGGTCTAACCTAGCAAGAACTCTAGAACTCTTTGAGTGCTACTCAGAATTGTAAAAAAAAAATAGAGATTTTAAGATTTTTGGTGTTGCGTGAAGTTAGCACCGAAACTTTAAAATCGCTGTAAAATCTTTATTTACCCAGAACTATTGGTCTAACCTAGCAAAACTCTAGAACTCTTTGAGTGCTAGTCAGAACTCTAAAAAAATGTAGACATTTTAAGATTTTTGGTGTTGCGTGAAGTTTGCACCGAAACATTAAAATCGATATAAAATCTTTATTTACCCAGAACTATTGGTCTAACCTAGGAAGAACTCTAGAACTGTTTGAGTGCTACTCAGAACTCTAAAAAAATATTGGTATTTTAAGATTTTTGGTTTTGCGTGAAGTTACCACCTAAACTTTAACTCTTTCAATGCTACTCAGAACTCTAAAAAAATATTGATATTTTAAGATTTTTGGTGTTGCGTGAAGTTACCACCTAAACTTTAAAATCGCTCTAAAATCTTTATTTACCCAGAACTATTGCTCTAGCCTTGCAAGAATTCTAGAACTCTTTGAGTGCTACTCAGAAATCTAAAAAATATAGACATTTTAAGATTTTTGGTTTTACCTGAAGTTAGCACCGAAAGTTTGAAATTGGTATAAAATCTCTATTTACCCAGAAATAGTGGTCCAACCTAGCAAGAACTCTAGAACTCTTTGAGTGCTACTCAGAACTCTAAAAAATATAGAGATTTTAAGATTTATGGTGTTGCGTGAAGTTAGCACCGAAACTTTAAAATCGCTATAAAATCTTTATTTACAAAGAACCATTGGTCTAACCTATCAAGAACTCTAGAACTCTTTGAGTGCTACTCAGAACTTTAAAAAAATATAGAGATTTTCAGATTTTTGGTGTTGCGTGAAGTTAGCACCGAAACTTTAAAATCGCTATAAAATCTTTATTTACCCAGAACTATTGGTTTAACCTAGCAAGAACTCTAGAACTCCTTGAGTACTACTCAGAACTCTAAAAAAATTAAGACATTTTAAGATTTTTGGTGTTGCGTGAAGTTAGCACCAAAATTTTAAAATCGCTATAAAATCTTTATTTACTCAGAACTATTGGTCTAACCTAGCAAGAACTCTAGAACTCTTTGAGTACTACTCAGAACTCTAAAAAAATTAAGACATTTTAAGATTTTTGGTGTTGCATGAAGTTAGCACCAAAATTTTAAAATCGCTATAAAATCTTTATTTACCCAGAACTATTGGTCTAACCTAGCAAGAACTCTAGAACTCTTTGAGTACTACTCAGAACTCTAAAAAATGTAGAGATTTTAAGATTTTTGGTGTTGCATGAAGTTAGCACCAAAATTTTAAAATCGCTATAAAATCTTTATTTACCCAGAACTATTGGTCTAACCTAGCAAGAACTCTAGAACTCTTTGAGTACTACTCAGAACTCTAAAAAATGTAGAGATTTTAAGATTTTTGGTGTTGCGTGAAGTTAGCACCAAAATTTTAAAATCGCTATAAAATCTTTATTTACCCAGAACTATTGGTCTAACCTAGCAAGAACTCTAGAACTCTTTGAGTACTGCTCAGAACTCTAAATAAATTAAGACATTTTAAGATTTTTGGTGTTGCGTGAAGTTAGCAGCAAAATTTTAAAATCGCTATAAAATCTTTATTTACCCAGAACTATTGGTCTAACCTAGCAAGAACTCTAGAACTCTTTGGGTGCTACTCAGAACTCTAAAAAAATATCGATTTATTAAACTTTTGGTCGCTAACTTCACGGGGGTTTATTCAAGAGACAATGTAGTAAGCAACCTATAACAGCAAGAATAAAAGGAACGTTGAGCCCTTCCCCAGCAAGACTCTCTCAACGCACACAAAGGAGAAAGAAGAAGCAAGGGCTGAGAATATACTGACACCTTCAAACCAACAAATCAAGGTAAAGCAACCAAAGGCTGGACGACCATACTTTCCACTGTGTGGAATGGTAAATTCACTTTTCATTCATTCATTCATTGCTACATTCTACAGATACAATTGGCTATAAGTACAATAAAAAATATTGAGTTGGTACAATTGAAATGTCCGTATACATGTAATTAAGAAACCTATTAACTTTAACGCAACTAATGAGCATACCAAGGTAACGTGAACGATTTCATAATCTCCGTATATATTCAGATAACAATCTGGGGTCTGGGGTGCCCAGGTAGTCAAGGAACAATGTGTTGTCGAACAAGGTGTTGTGAAAGTGAACAGTTGCAAGTGATCTTACTTTACAATTTCAAGCTGGGATTTTCTACACATTTAGACGCGAAAATTATCAAGAATAGATTTGAGTCACAAATGGTAAATGAATGCATCGCATGCCGTTGGTTTCTGATATTTCGTACTGCTAACAGAGCACTGAATAATAAATCAAGTGGCCACTAAACAACAACATGTTCTGATGAGCTCCTCTGGAACTGAAAGCGGATAAAAGTGTTCGTTCCATTGCAGACTAATTAGTCATACATACAACATATAATAGTTGTTCGGAGTCTCCGTTCAACCAGTAAGGTGAAAAAGTTGAACTCATGGGCAAATCACTCAAACTCATGAATTGACACGGGCAAACAAGGATAACCATCTGGAGGTAATCAGTTCTCTGAGTTTACAGAGTAACTGGGAATAATTTCTGCATTGGTTTGTCACGTCTAACGAAAATTAACTGCTTCAACAATAGTAAATGTTCAGAACAGTAAGTGGATCGTAATCAACGTCCAGGATGATCCCCATATCCACTCCTACATCCGTAAAAGATGTTTCTGGTATGATGGGAATGATCCGTCATGTATTTATCAGGTGGGGTGATGCCACGAAACAATCACTGCGAATCATAACGGTTTTGATTCACGTCAATGAAAGTCAAACTTGACCGGGAACATTCATCAACGGTCACCAGACATGGTACCCTCAAATGAACGCTGAAAGAACGTTGCAGACTCTCTTTGGGTTGCAGTATGAAAGTCTTTCCCAAACACGATATTCTTGTGACGTGTCTTCCACCAACTACCATCTCAGTTTGAAGCCTTCCTCTAGCTACAGCGTAGTCCGGAAGTGGGCACACCCCTAATTGGTGTTTTCTGACGGTTTTAGGTTTTACCCGCATTACCTGGAGATGCTTAATGATTGTTTGGTGCCTCAACTGGAAGAAAATGGTATCAAAGACTTTGTTGTGATACAGTAGGATGGAGCGCCAACGCACTTCGCGACTCACGTGTGCAATTACCTGAATCAGACGTTTCCTGGCCGCTGGATTAGAAGAGGTTGTGCATTTTCACCAGCTCCTTTTTTCTAGCCTCCAAGTAGTCCCGATATGACGACACCAGACAATGCTCGTTGGGGTTTCATAAAGCAGCAAGTAAGAAACGCTCGGTATCACACAACGCAGGAATTACGAGCAGCTGTGGAACACGCCTTCATCCTCGTGACTCCGGAGTATGTCTGCAAAACATCTGAGAGAACTTTTCGCAGAATTCAGCTGTATTACGAAATGGATGGTGATCATACCGATGTTTATGACTCTTAAGACACTTAAGACCTCAAGGTAACTGTGTACAGACATTCTACTATAACTAACATTATACTGTTGAAATTAAAGGGAGTGCGCCCACGTCCGGACCACCTTGTACAGTATTCTTCTGACATATCTACCACCAACTACCATCACTTCTGGTATTTTGATCATTTCTCGTTAGGAAAGAACTACTTTGATAGCCGGGCGATTCAACATGCAATTAAAGATTTCTTCACATTGTAGACATGACTTTTATCGTAGCTTCATAACTGTTGGATAAGCAATGGGAAAAGTGTGTATCTGCAGTTGGAGAACATGTTAACTAAAAGAAAGTCATAGTTTTAATACTTTTGGCCTTTGATAGTGACTTACGTCAGTCGAGCATTTCAATCGTAAGATGTGAACAACCGCAATATTTTCCAACAAATGCCTTTCAATACCAAATGTTCACGCATTTGCGACATACAAAATATATCTACCTAATGTTTAATATATCACACTATCATATATATCATACTATGTCATACTATATATCATACCATCACACTTAGCTTTATATACTCTAATTAGATATTTCGACCCGCTACCGGAAAGGAAGTGAGAGGAAACCGTGAAGAAGAAATGTTATGACAACTAATTATCATAATCTAAATCCTCTCTAGATATAACATTCTCTACATACATTTCAACAATCGTATCATCACTTTTGATACCATTTATGTTAGACCGAAAAATCTTAAACTCGCTTGCCAATACACTATCCCGACAAGTAAATATGTACCAGAAAATGAGCCTGTGGGTATTGCAATGCAAAAAACAAACCATTTCTTATGTTTGATATTTTGCTTGATGCACTTTGTCAACACGTAAATTTCAACCCTAGGTAGCATGGTAACCACTAAAGTAATCGTTTTCGTCCTTCTCTTCCTCATCATTATAAACATCTGTTTATCCTTCCAGGTAGGAGCAGATTGGCGTCCAGCGATTTTTTTTAAAGACTTAGACGATAACTGATATCCTATGAAACTCATTCAGCTTTAACACAATATTACGTTTATTTTATTTGACTCGTTTCCGTAACCCAATATGCTTTCAATTAAAACCAGTCAAGATTGAACAGTGAATTTAGTTCCGTAATGTAATGTAGGCTCCTTTCTCTCTCTCTCCGAGATTAAAAATTATGATCAAAGTCATCTTTCCTAAAAAATAAAATATTTTCAAAGAACATGAGGTCTACTTTTTGAGGCTTCACAATCATTCCCATTAGTTGGTTTCAAAATGAATCAAAATTAGAGAGAAAACTTGCTTTACCCCCCTTTCAGTTGTTTTTTAAAAATATCTTCAATCATAACTTTTATGGATATCTTTATTGATATTTTCACATAACCTAACTGCTACTCTTGCAGTTCAACTCAACCAAATATCATGATTCAGATACGTCCTCGGATATTTAAATAAAAATTCTAAGGCAATTTTCGTAATATACATAATTTTCTCGAATATGTTTTAATTTTTTTTCCTAAGAATTTTCAATTATCTCAATTGGTTACAATTGAAATGGACGAATAATCAGGAAGCGCGACCACTCGAATTTTATATAACATATTTTCCTGAACATTTATTAAACACACTCAAGATTTTTTGTAGAACATTGTGCGTGTTTTGTCGGATATTGGAGACTTAACTCGCAAACTGCGCATCACAATAAACTTGAGTACGAAATTTCGACTTTCTAGCTTCAACCGTTTCAATTTGTATTTGAACCGCCAAACGAAAAAAAATTTTAATGCTATTTTTTTTTAAAACATAAACTACGTTCCTTTCTTGAGGGCCTGAGAAAATATGACGTTTCTATCATACGTGCAACTGCCATGAAAAGCAGCTTTTCGAAACGATGAAAAATTTTCGACACTTTATTTGCATGGAAAACGACGCCTTTGTCACGACATCGGAATTTTCCCGTCACTCACACGACATATTGAACATTTGTGCAAAATTTGGTGTTTGTATGTTTTCAGGAAGTATGCGAACAATTACGTGTGATTGAGACTTTAGAGGTATATAATTCCTATAGTTTAGGGTTGAAATTAATGAGAGAGAGGATCCATCGCTTCAGAAATGAACAGCATGATTAGTCGTAGATTCTGCAGATATGTTTGTTATAGTGTATAGTAGCGATAATATCCATAAATAGAAATTCGTTTTAGAATTGAGAAAACAAATTTACTGAAAGAATAGAAGAAATTAAATACGTTTATGTCCAACAGAGGAGGGCCAACGGGATGATATTTATACCTGCTCTGAATTGCTTGACTGAGAAAAAAAATCATCTACTACTACAGGGTGTTACAAAAATTTCTCACAAGTTTTCTCATTAGATTCCTCACATCAAAATAAGAAAAAGTTCATATGGACCTGTGGTCGGAAGTGCATAGTTTCATAGTTATAGGGTGCCGAAAACGTGAAAAATGAACTTTAAAGGTCCATTTTTGTAACACCATGTGTAAAAGAAAATAAGATGTAAAATATTTCCACTATATTACCGAAACTTTAATGGGTACTACAGGTAATACATATATACCCCAGCTTTCATTACTCAAATGAATGAGGTGTGAAGGAGAGACATGGAAACAACAACACTAGAAACATATGTATAAGGTAAGAATGTTGACTTATTGTTTTAAGGAGGATTTCAACGGTTGTTGACTCTTTCCCAGAAACTAATTTATTAATTTTGAAATATGTAAATTGCTGCTATTTTGTATTTAACCTTTAATTGTCCTCTCTATCGTTAAATTTCGCGTTCTCATTTTCCTCTGCAGAACAAATTATAATGTAACTTGTCTAGATGTCCTCTATAGACTATCCTAGTCACACATTTAAATATATATATATATACAGTGGCGTATTTAGGATTTTGTTTCGGGGGGCTCTGCTAACTTTCGGGGGGGGGCTTTGCCTGAAAATGTGAAAATTCTGAAAGATATTTCATATACTTTACTATAGTAAGATTTCGGGGGCCTTAAGCCCGGAAGCCCCCCTAAATACGCCACTGTATATATATATATATATAATCAAGTATACGGAAAAAGAAAGTAGCATATTTAAGTACTTTTAGGTTTCCAAATCATGATTTGTATAGGTATGAATAATCTTATGCAACGATGGGAATCCTCGGTCGAAAAAGTGTAAAAGCTTTATCAGGTTAGCCATCCTGACTGAAGTTCTCCTCATTCATACTAGGCAAATGCCGGAATGGTATCTTACGTATAGGTCCTAGGCCGCTTCCTTCCTTCTCCATTTCTTTCTTCCTCTCCAATTCCCCGGGTAGTGTGATCGCTGAGGGACGTCATCCCTCATACGTGACGGGCTAACACGGCCATAACTGCCGAAATCCCAAAAATGTAATTCTTAATTCCTAAATGGATATGACTAGTGATGTGATGCTAAAAATTTTGCTAAGTATACGCTCAACCGTCTTAAAAATATAAGATATACCCACCCTGGTATACACTCATGTGTGTGTGTTTTTTAATAAATTTAAGGTGTGTATGCGCTACACTATAAAAATATTAGGTAGGGCTCTATTACATCTTTGGACTTAACTCTGTCCACCCATCTGACTGTCTGTCGACAAACATCAGAGCAGATATGGTCAGAAACAGCGAGAATCCGGTGTTCGGAACCGATTTAAAATCCCTTACATATGTTCCATTTCTTCCACATGTATACTCTATTCAAACTGTAGCTGGTGCAAATCATTTATTTCCGGGTTTCAACGTTGATACACATGAAATAAATTGGTAATATATGCTGAGAATAAGTTTCCTGGAATAAATTCAGCGTTCAAAGAATACATTTAATCTTCTTCGCAAGATGTGCCTAATCCAATTGGCCTTCCTTCGAAAGATGCTGCCTAAAAGCGTTCTCTTCTCTCCTATCCATTTTAAAGCATCTTCATTTGTTACTCTCTCTCTCTCTGTGTTCATTTTATCTTCTCCATCTTCCTCCATTTCGAATCCCTCTAAATATTTCTTCTTCAGCTTCCGTAATATCCAAGTTCCCGAACCATACAGCCCAATACTCCATATACAGGGTGTTTCAAAACAACACCGACAACGTTTGGGAGATGATTCCTTATACCAAGATAAGACAAAAAGTATAGACCAACCTGGGAGCACAAATGCTCCCTTTCAGAGTTATAGGCTGCCGAAAACATCAAAAAATGAACGTTGAAGGATCTACCGTAGTCGGGTCAAGATTTCACTTAGGAACTAATATGCGCTCTATCCAAAAAAACATTTTTCAGAATTCTAAGATACTTACGCAACAATTCTTATAGAGGCAGTATGTCTACGAACATATAATTTGAAGTACTCACTAACTGCCTCTATAAAAATTGTTGCGGAACTACCGCAGGATTCTGGAACATAGATATTTGGATAGGGCACATATTAGTTCCTAAATAAAGTCTTGACCTGACTATGATAGCTCCCATAGTATTGAAGATATGCAACTTCAAAGTTCACTCTTTCATGTTTTCGGCAGCCTATAACTCCGAAAGGAAGTATTTGTGTACCGAGATTGTTCTATATTTTTCGTCTTATCTTGGTGTCAGGAATCACCTCCCAAAGGTTATCGGTGTTGTTTTGAAATACCCTGTATAGCACTTGACCAACTTGTTTAGTCCAATATTAAGCCTGCTAGTTAGGGAAGCTGAATCGATTGCAAAAAACTGCATCTCGATACATCGTACCGTTTTTGCTCTATGAAAATCAGTATTGGAATCAGGGGCGGATCCAGGGCGGCGATTCCCCCCGCAGAAGAGGAAACTTTCTTATTTTATATATATAAATAAAACCCAAAGTTTGGAATTCTTAGAAGTAGCTCTAAGTAGCAGTATTACAACCCACCGCCCCCCCAGAAGTCCGCCCTGGATCCGCCCCTGATTGGAACCGTAACTATTAGTAAATTGTAACCACTTTCTGTTTTGATAGAGTGTTGCGGGTTGCAACGATTTGCTCTTTTGAGACACTGAATCGATTGCAGAAAACAGCTTGTCTCTATCTATAATCATTTTCTTTTTTGGTAATAAACGTGGAAACCGAACATGGCTAATTTGCACCACTTCCGGTTTGAATAGAGACTTCATGAAGAACCTAATTTCGGGACAACGAATCACTTGCAGAAAAGCGCATCTCAATACATATCTTACCGTTTTTGCTCTGTAGAAATCACTTTTGAAACCGTAAGTAATATTAAATTTGAACAGCTTCCGTTGAGTTGAGTTGATTTTGAGTTTAACGTCCGTTTCAGCAGCGAGGCTATATGAGACGTGGACCTACTGATTAACATGGAATCCAAACCACATGAGCTCCCGCGGGGGATCGACCCCGGGTCTCCCACGCAATAGGGGCGTACGCTACCCGCTTAGCCACGAAGGAGTTCTTGAATCACTTCCGGTTTTTGTATAGTGTTCAGGGTAGTCATGGTACATTGATTTGAGCTGAATCGTTTTCAAGAAACCGCTTTTAACCATCTGGTTACCGTTTTTATTTTATGGTGATCAACATTGAAATCGGAAATGATTAATTTCAATTACTTCCGGTTTGAATAAAGAATTATTGGAGAAGATGGAACCTATGTTTGGAAAATTCAATAAAATAATAAAAAAAACAGCACATCGATAACTCTTACCATTTTTTGCTCTAATTCCTGTCGACAGACGGACGAACAAAGCTGCTCTATAAAACTTTCGATACTTATGCGTAGCATAGTTTTGAAGTCTAATACTCAGTGAGAGTATTTTTTAGTATCAATTTTGTTTTAATATGTAGTGTGCTTATTATACAGTAATAATTCTCAACTTTACAAAAAATGTTTTTTCTCGATTTTTCGAAAACTATGCATGAGTATTCGTATCCAGATATTTTTTTATTCAGCTGAATCAATCTACCGATTGGTATACATATCATCTTCACTCAATTCCCAGCCTGTTAAACGCTAAAATATTTGTTGAATTTATGAAAATTGTGACACAACAAAATACATAATATTGGCGTTTGAAAATGTTGTGACGAACTTTGTGTCTATATACCCCAACAGCACAATTCAATTATTGACAATATATCGAGTTGTGTGCTCTTAGGTATTAGGAAGAAAATGGATAAAACAGAGCGCTGGAAAGGGCAAAAGAAGAAATAGGTAAAATATTGGAAGCTAGGATATTCTGTAAGCATAAGTTACGTGTAATGCAAGTAGCGGATCGTCATGAATTTTTGTGCTTTTCCTTCTTCCTCTTCTCTGCTCCAGCGAACGAGCGAGAAAGAAACTCTGCCTTGTGAGGCAGCCACGAGATGGGACTAGCGCTGCACACAGAGCACCCGGTAGAAGAAGAGTTCCACCTGCAACTCTTCCCACGATACGCGCAAGTAGGGAATCCCACATCCAAAGAAACGCATAGCCTGGGACTCCCTTCCTCTCCGCTTTTGTGTAACTTGTCGCTTTCTATGTGCATTTGGAGCTCCGGATGAAGCCTTTGTAATTTGCAGATGTAAGATTTTTCATCCCTTCCATGGCTTTAGTTATATACCCATTGTACTACCACTACACTCCTGCTACACTACAGAATCTCCCGTTTCTTCTTTGTTATTTACTCACGCTACAGAACTGAAAACGTAAAATACTTTTTTTTATTCTATTATGTTTTTCTTCATTCTCTGTGGAAAAAGAATAAAAAAAAGCTATATATATTCTTAGTTTTTCTCCTTCTGAGTTTGTCTTTTGCTTAGTGTGTTCTCTCTTGGTCATACGACGCAAAATGTCCACCTTACAGTTTATTCCACTCTAGTAAGCTTCTCGTTTGGGATAAAATAACGAGCCATAATATGTTGAAACTTTTAATGTTTACAAAGTAAAAAATTCATCCGACATTGCCACTGTCTATTGCTCCTTATGTGCCAGTAGCAGTCTAAAGAGCCTTCCGAAGTCTTTCAACATCTAAAATAGGTCTACGTTTAGTAAAGTAGCGTTAGTTTCTAGTTCGTTTGTATATTATATGGTTTGAGTTGGCACATATATATATAGTGTGTCTGTAAAGTTGCGCAACCCAAAGTTTGATTGCGTATATCTTTTGATCTAAGAATGATAAAGACCTGAGACTTGAAACAAATGTTGAGCATGTTCTAGATCTAGATATTTTCGAGATCGTGACCAATGCTGGAACTTGTAATGTTTTTTTGCAAAAATCATTGCAAACACGGTCGACGTAAAATTACTGCAACAGATGTGTTTTAGGTTAATTAATAATAAGCAATGAGAATTTGCACATAATTGATAACATGAATTTTTATCCAAAACTTTGCAATTTCGCAAAATTCATCGCAAATTTTTTGAATAAAAATACATGTTATCAATTATGTGCAAATTCTTATTGCTTATCATTAATTAACCTAAAACACACCTGTTGCAGTAATTTTACGACAACAATGTTGCCTGGGGCCGAGTTTCTGTAAAAAAAAAAAAATACGGACTTGCATTAAATAGCAATGGATAAATGTTGATGTATACTGTACACTCATGTCCAAAATTATTGTCGCATGTCTATAAATATGTTGTTGTAGGAACATAATTTGATAACAAATTCGCCCGGTATTTCTTATAATGTTAGTATGTGTATATTCGGCAAAGAGATGTATGTGGTAAATTTCATGTGAAAAGAGCAGTAAATAAGAACAAAAAAACGAAAATAAAACTTTCTTGTCCATTTAGCAACATTTTGTTTTACTCATTCTAATTATCATATTTATAATTCTTTTCCTATGAAATTTAACACAAATATACATTTCCCGATTATACACATAGTATCAGTATTAAAAATACTCTGCAAAATCATTATCAAATTAGGGGGCGCGGTGGATCAGTGGTAGAGCGTTCACCTCCGGTGCTTGGGGTCCCTGATTCGATCCCAGCTCGCGCCGTGTGGACTTTGTGGTGGACAAACACCGTGCTCGTGGGTTTTCTCGGGGCTCTCCCGTTTCCTCCCACTTTCTTCCTTCCACCATTTCACTCATCTTCACCGTCTCCTTTAGCCTAGCCGGCATAATCGTGGGACGTAAAACTCAAAGATTTCATTTCATTTTTCATTATCAAATTATATTCTTACAAGAAAACAGTTATAGATATGCGACAATCATTTTGGACATGAGTGTACGTATACACAGGAATTCACCCGCAGGAAATCAGTTTTCTGCAACTGAATATTAATTTTCTTCATTTTGCACATTTCTTTTATTTTACACTTACAGCAATTTCTTTCGTTACTACACAAAAACGTTACAGGTTCCAGTATTGATCATGATCTTGAAAATATCTACATATTTATTTCAAGTCTCAGGTCTTTATCATTCTTAGATCAAAAGATATATGCAATCAAACTTTGGGTTGCCCAACTTTACGGACACTATATATATTGATAACATTAATGATTGTTTTACAAGATTAAGTCGTTGATACCTATTACAATAGGAGGTTAAAGTAGTTTGCCAGGATAATTGATTAAATGATAATGGAATGAAATCTTTCAGTTTAACGTCCCGCGTTTATGTCCTTTAGGTTAAGGGAGACAGATGATTAAGGCATAAATTATTATTGAAGATCTGGTGGAATGAAAATATGGGAGGTAACGGAAGTACTACGAGAAAGCCCAAGAAGACGTTGTTGTCCACCACAAGCTTACTTGGCCAGGGATCGAAAAAGGGATCCAGGGATCCAGCAGAAGTAAGCGTTCTAGCATTGATCTACCGTGCCTTCCCTCCGCGAGGATAATTGTAGACCGACTACAAAATCTGTGCTAAGTACCAAAACGAAAATGTTTCGTAAACAGCCCAGACGTAATTTCAGAACTGATTTGACATATAGCCACGCACATTCTTCTGGGCATTATTTGAACTATTTCCACAGTGAATACTATTGGGTTGGCTACTAAGTTCCCGCCGTTTTTGGTGTGAGGCACCCATGCTCCACACTTCTTAACTTTGCTCATCGAGTGAAGATGCTTCTCTACAGTAGTGTGGGAGCAATCCATTGTCTCTGACAGTTCCTTTGTTGTTTGACGCGGGTTTTCATGCAAAAGTTGGTTCAATCGCTGTTCATCGAACTCAACTGGACGGCCAGAACGAGGTGCATGTTTGAGGTCAAAATTTCCTTTTTTGAGCTTTGCATACCAATCACGGGGGGCTCTTTCTGCGGCCTTAGAACCTTGATTAAAGGCAAAGAGAAGGAGGTGTCGAAAATACTCATTCTTCTCAACTTGACATTTCATGTTAATGATCTGTAAATAACAAAAGAAAATGTATCTTAGTAAGAACGAAACATATATTTAGGTAGAACAATATATTCTCTTTCGAATGATGTACAACTTCGTGCCAAAAGTATTTAATGTCATACAGATATTTCCAATTTAAAAAAACGGCGGGAACTTACTTGCCAACCCAATAAATAGCCTGTTTTTACTGAACAGTTTTAGGCACATAGGCCACATTTTGACATTAAACTGAACTTTTTCCATTTTTGACACTTAGCACGGATTTTGTATTTACTCTACAATTGATGTTACAATGAGTTACGTAAGAAAGTTGTAGATAAATATGATATGTTGAACTACCATAATGTAGGGCCAGATATATTTGAATAAGATTTATAGTGTAGGCGGATATAAAGAGAAGTACCATGTAACCTTCTAGTAACGTTGTGTTATAGATGATATTAACAGACATGGAACAATAACATAGAGGATATCAGTAGCAGAGTTTCACCTGTCGATTACAGCAGCTTTCTTAGATTCCAGACCTAATATTCTTACCTTCTCTTGTTGGTAACAGTTTTTCTTTTGAAAATTACCACCAATGTCTTCACGAACGCCGTAACTTGAATCTTTTCCTGGGTGGGGAAAACATTAATATTTAAGGGTCCCCTTGAAAAATATGAAGTCGAACCTCTAGAAAAAAAATAGAGTCCAGTTGGCATTTTAATAAAGTAGAGTCCAGGTTACACTTCATCTTAGAGGAAATTGTTTGTTCAGATTATGCAGCAGTGTCTTAAATTATTTTCTGTTCTTTCGGAAACAATAAGAGTGGCCATTTCATGCTTTACAAGTTAAATTGAGAGTACAATACTTAAATATATACAGTGCGTTCCACGAATAACACTAAGGCCCGTCTTCTGAAGAAATCAATGCAGGTAGAAACATGAAACCTTTTGTAACTCTCAAGTGACATAAAGGACAAGGATCCCCCATGAGAATTTCCCATGAGGAGGCCTAAGGGGACTACGAGGGGTAACTACAAAATTTTAAATAGCAACCCCCACCGTGTGGCACCTCGTTTGAAAGGTAATGACGTGTAGAGACCAGTTTTGGAAACTTCATGTCACTACCGTGTCCACAAAAAATATAGAGTGGGGGCCGGCCCTTCCTAGATCACCCATAGATACGGGCCTGGGGCCCAGCTCTCATTTTTCTTTCATTCACTTTTCTTTTAATGTGGTGAATCAACTGTATACTTCATTTATTTATTCGCGTTTGTATTGTATACTGTGGATTAAGAAAAGCTTGTTTTGAAGTTTCCTCCAACCTCCTCGAACACCGGGAAGGTTAAACGGAAGTGCAATTACTCCTATCTGCTCCCCCTCCCCCCTCTTCCACAAGGATTGGCACTGGTCTTCACTAATTCCTACTCGATTTAAGTGCAAACATTGTTGTGGTTCCAATGGCACAGTAGAAATTCTTTTAACACTTTCGAGACTAGCTACAGATTAATCCCGCCGTGGATCTAATGTCCAGTTGGCATAGCCTGTCGTACGTTTTTAACATTTTTACTGCGCTACTATGTTTATATCATGTCTTCTGTTCACATTTAGATGTATTTTCACCACTATGTTCAATTTTAAGCCGCTAGATAGCACGGATACTTTTTGTTTCTCTTGTCCCAGGGAAAATTTACTTGAAGAAGTATCATGTTCAGGTTCATCCTGTTCAAAATCGAGTCCAGCGAACTAGAAGCAAATCAGATCTTGGATATTCTTCATGAGAATCCCGGTTCTAATAATTTTCTAATAAACACTGGAAGTTATATTTAGTTTCTAAGATATTTGGATCAATTATTTCTGCATTACTTTCTTTTGTCAATACCTGTGCAATTCTGCTACAATGTCATATTTGATTTCTCGATATAAAAGAGAAAGATATGTAGGATTTTTCTCAAATGGGTTTTGACAGTTCAAATAGAAACAACTTAAACGAATTTGCTTTATGTTTTTTTTTTTCTTTTTAGAAAACACGAAAAATCTTTCGCTTCCTGGAAAAAAACATATCTTAAAGTCCCTCCTCATAGAGTTACTATGATATATAGGTTCTAGCAGTGGCGTATTTAGGGAGGCTTCCGGGCTTAAGCCCCCCCCCCCAAAATCTTACTTACTATAGTAAAGTATATGAAATATCTTGCAGAATTTTCACATTTTTAGGCAAAGCTCCACCGAAACAAAATCGTAAATACGCCACTGGGTTCTAGCATTGTCCGAATATGATCCTTCAGTTAAACCAGCCTTTGCAATTTGGTGCGGTAAACATCTTTCTTGAGCCGACTCAGCACGAGAAAGTCGCGTATTATTTTTTTGGTCTTGTGTACCTCGCCTACTCAACCAATGTCCCGAAAGCATATTATCACCCCGATCACCGATATTAATTACTTGATAAGAAGCTCCACTCTACTTGAAGGCAGGGCTACCAATATTATCTCAACAGCTACATTAAACCAAACTTTTTTGAGAATGTGATTAAATAACGCTCTTTTTAATTATTGCAGGATTGAAGAGTCGACCTGTAACGTTGATGAATGTCATTTCGCACCATTGTGTTATCTTAAAT
This sequence comes from Thermobia domestica, assembly GCF_964235325.1. NCBI lineage: Eukaryota > Metazoa > Arthropoda > Insecta > Zygentoma > Lepismatidae > Thermobia > Thermobia domestica. The sequence goes on along the minus strand of NC_137466.1, from coordinate 57,690,391 downwards.
TGATATTGCATCTTCTTAGCAGTTACTATAGGAGTAGCAGTCAAGTCATGGAAATTATAAAAATTTACAGTTTTTTTCCACAATGTTGCCAATTTACTTATGGATAATCCTATGGACTATAAAAATCAAGATAACACCGGCTGAAATCAAAGCTGTGATCATATGGGATAGTTTTACGGTTACCATTCTTTCAACTGTACTGCCGATCCCTGAAATCTAGGCGTAAGGATCTGCGTTGTCTAACACAACGTAAAAATTTTGTTAAGGCTTGAAAACTCCTACAAGTGAGTGAGTCGTAAAGAATTTCGTTCTCTGAGCTTAATAATAATGCTTAAACAACAATAATTAATATTAAATTTAATACCATTGTTTATTTTAACGCCAACTATATTCTTCGTACTGTAATTTATACCTGTAATTTTACAACATTGAAAGGCAATAGGTTTGCCAAGAGTTTGTTTTACTTTTACATTACGTTGAAAAATCTTTAAATCCCACGTATATGCCAGCTAGGCTAAAGGAGACGGTGATGATGAGAAATGAGCGAAATAGTGGAATGGAGAAAGTAGGAGGAAACTGGAGTAACCCGACAAAACCCACGCACACGGTTTTTGCTTAGCACAAAGCTCACTTGGTGTGAGCTGGGATCAAACCAAGGACCCCATGCACCAGAGATGAACGCTCTACCACTGAGCCATCTGGGCCCCTTACAGTACATAGAGTAATTTCTTATTGATAGTGATCCATTCTATACGAATTATTGATAAAATACCATATATTAAAAAGAATATAACATTCTACAGTAAGAGTATATTTGGAATACTGTAGTTTCAAATATACTCTTACTGTAGAATGTTATATCCTACCAAAGCACACTGTATAAATTATTGACTTGACAAGATTTGTCTAGAGTACACATTTTTTAAAAGTTAAATGCATATAATTACTTGTTACCAATAAATGTAAAAGTTGAACCAGGCTTGTTTGTTTAAAATTCAGCTTGTGAGGGGGAAAACAAAGACTCTCCTAACCCACACTCGATCTTTTAGCAGAACCTTGGTGGAACGAGGGAGAGAGACATTCTTTTGGTCCAGGCAACTGAGCACCTCCAAAAGATCGATCCGCAGCCGCTGTGTCCAAATTAGACAAGCTCACGGCAAACAGTTACAACTCCTTACGCTACAAACCATTTCACTCACCGCTGCACGCTCTTTCCCCCTGTTCCCCTTCGTTCCTTCCTATCTTCAGCTAAACCTCTGGAAGGTAAAAGAAAAAAGGAGTTTCCAATAGCAATTGTGTTATCCACTGAATACACCAAATAACACAAAATTACATACACCACAGTACGACATTATGGTCTCGCAAGTGGAAGATTAGAGTTTTGTAAAGCATAAAATTATGTTTTATACAAGGACTTTTCTGAGAACTGGAAAGACGAGAAAAATGTGTAGACATGATAACTTATGAATTTTTCAGCTTTGATTTCAGGATGATATATTTTTTTAAAAAAATCACTTGCAACTGCAGGATTTCTCAACCTGTTTCACATCGGGACCCTTTAATTTTTATTAAAACCCTCTTGGCAGGAATTCCTGTGAGTACAGTATACGGCAAAACAAACAGTATTGAAATCACATCGTTGGCATTTATTTATTTATTCATTTATTTATTTGTTGTATAACATAATGAAACATAAGAAGTCTCAAATTGCTGTCAACTGAATGTTTCTCAACACATATTGTAAATTTAAGAGGAATCACGTCTGTACATTATTTTTACAATATTGACAATTACATCGCACATATTCTTCATAGCGGTCCTGTAGATCGATGAACATGTTAGTGAACCCGGGTTGCTGGATCTACAAAACAAATGACTAATCTTCTTTTTTTAATTCTGCTGTAATGGTCGGAAAATTGCTTCCTTTTGCATGCCTTATATGTAGGCATCTCGAGCCGTGAGGTCAGTGGGTTGGAAAGTATACGAAAAATCCGTTCCACGGGGAAATCAAGCGATTTCCAAACTCTTGTAGACAGAAGGGTAAATGAGTCACTTTGAAGTGTGGGTAGTAGCTCCGTCTTGCTGAATCCATTATTGTAACGACAGATTTTTAGTGCTTCAAAATCCGCACAATTCATGAAAAAAATGGATTAATAATCAACTGTCGATTGATGTAGCGATCCAGGTACACATGGCTTTCATTACCGAACCATATGTTGCTGATGAAACCTTCATCTACATGTACCATTGCTCCAGTGAAATACAGTAGACGTCCGCGCTTCTCTCCTGGAGTGAGATGCTGACCCACACTGTATGAGTGGAAATAGTGCTCGACAATAAACACCTCCTCTGTTGTGAGTAACATTATCTTCGCGCCAACTGCACACTAATCCTAATCCGACAAGCATGTCTCCCTCTCGTAGACTTCCTAGTATATCCCGATTCTTAGATTGAGACACCGTGTTCTAGTATATTCTCTTCTACCCGGGGGAGGGGAGTACAGTGGCTTAGCGATATTGTGCTTTCCGCTGGTGCATGAGCTTCTTGGTTCGATCTCCAGCCTCGTAAGTTAATTGTGGACAACATTGTGTCCTTGGATTTTCTTGAGCTAGACTATTTCCGTTTCTCCCCATAACCTTATTCCATTAATGTATTCACCATCATTCACTTACCTGAATCATCTGCCTCCTTTAGGCTAAGGGGTATTATCGTGTGACGTTAAACTGGAAGATTTCATTTCAATTCATTTTCTTCTACCCGAATATTTAGCGCGGTAATGAATTCGATTCCCGATGGGGTACGTATTCTTTTTTGGTAATGATCTCCGATTCTAAGTACAGTTAGTACACGTCCTCTTTTTTCGGGTCTTAAAAATAATGCGGCAGTTTTTTTTTTTTTTTTTTTTTTTTTGGAAAACAGGAAAATATCTTAATGTGACTCTAATATGAAATCGTCAATCTATTATTTGAATGATAATAATATGAACACAGAAAGAATTTAAAGTGTTTTACCCCTTTCAACACGGCGACAGTCATGGTTTCGTTGAGAACACTACTTTTCTTTCCTCTTGTATGCGCCAAAAATGACCCATCACAAACCAAAACAACTGCAAATTGTTGAACGAGACATATGCAATCACTGCACGTCGTTTCGAAGCCCAAAAATAATAGCGGGCACTTCTACGTTGATTTTAATCAACCCGCACAATTGTGTTTCCCCGTGTTGAAAGGGATACAGTACATATTGACCTAAAACACTATGTTAATATTCTTGTAATCAACATTGTAAAAGTTTAATTGTATGTTTTCTTGTTTTGTCATTAAGAAGTCTCTCGACTATTACATCTAAAGGGTGACTAGATATAGGAAATCCAAATACAGGATTCTCGGCAAACTGGCATTACTACCAGTTTTAGAGATATAGTTATTAAAACGTTATTCACTCATTACTATTACTTTTAGAGATATACTCATTAAAACGTTATTCAGGCATTACTATCACTTTTAGAGAAACAATCATTATGACGTTGTTCAGGCATTACTATCACTTTTAGAGATATAGTCATTATAACGTTATTCAGCCATTACTATTACTTTTAGAGATATAGTCGTTATGACGTTATTCAGGCCTTAATATTACTTTTAGAGATCAAGGGAAAGATAGAAGGGAAACCAGGAAGAGTAAGACCAAGGATATAATATTTAGATGCAGTTACGAAGAAGAGACCTTATCGAAGTATAACACAGCTCTCCCAAGAGAGAGAAAAGTTTTAAATTTTACATGTTGCCCACCAACCTATGGTTGAGGTGAACAAGAAGAAGTCACTATGAGGTTTCTCAGTCATTATTATTACTTTTAGAGACAGTAATTATGACTCATAATTGTGATCGGAGATTTCAATGTAGTTATCAGGGAAAAACAGGAAGGTAGTGTGCCGGTACTGTCGTAGACAAATATGGTTTAAGTAAAAGAAATGAAAGGGGAGAGGTACTGGTTAATTTCTGTAGCCAGAATTCAATAGTAATTGGGGAGAGTTGGTTCCATCAACACAAAAGAAGATATGCATGAAAATCCTCAACAGATGACCGAAGATATCAAATAGATCATGTTATGATTCAAGATAGGTATTGGAATAGCTTGAAGAACGGGCGGAGATACTTTCCGGGCAAACATTTTCTCTGATCATAACCTTGTGCTGGCCGAAGTGGACATTCAATTGAAAAATGAGGCAGAAGATCAGTAGACAACAATATTTTGAATACTGAAAAGTTGAAAAACGACGAAGTAAGAAATCTTTGCGTTGAAAAATTCAAAGAAAAATACTCAAATGTGGAAAGGATAGATACTGGTAGTAGACGATAGGAGCATACTAAACTTTACATACAATAGGTTGTAGAAGTACTAAGTTACCGCAACACAAAGTGGATAAGATACAATAGGTTACACAACAGACTATGTAGAAAGTGAAGGAAAAGAGGGCGTGGTAACATGTTGATACAACAGAGTGCAGAAAAATGCACAGGCAGTTAAACAACTAATTACGAAAGGAAGCAGGCACAGCAAGGGAACACTTTTACAAAAGAAAATACGAGAACATAGAAGAATGAGAAAGAGTTAGAAAATATGAGGAAAGGTATTAATACAAGAAGATAAAATCTATGTAACTTTGGAGGAAATAACTGATTATTACGATGTCAGTAAAAATGAAAATGAATAGATAGTTATCGAGATAAGTGAAGTCTTAAGAAGATGGACGGAATATGTTGAGGACTTATATGAGAGCAGGGAAAGATTGTTTAGCTTAGATGTTGAAGTAGAAAATGAAGAACGCGGGAATAGTAAAGAGTGTTTATTCTTCGTGATGGTTTGAAAAAAGCTTTATCCGAGACTGGAAATGGAACGCCAACCAGGATAGATAATAAATCAATCGAATTGATTAAGAATATGGAAGATAAGGGTAAGAAAGAACTATTTCGACGGTGTAATGAAATATATGAAACAGGAGAGTGGCCAGAAGACTACAAAAAGATCATAATACCGATAGTTAAGAAATCGAACCCAAAGAGGTGTGAGAATTATAGAAATAGGATTATAGGATTATAGTATCGTTTTGCATGCAGCAAAAGTTATGCTTTGACTACTGAATACAAGGTTGTATGAAAGAAGAAATGACAAAGTTGAGGGGAAACAGTTCGGGTTCAGAAGAGGTTAGGGCACAAGAGATGCAATTGTATTATTAAGAATTATCAATAAAAGGTTTACGTAAAAAGAGAAAGACATACATGTTGTATTTATTAATCTAAAAAGGCATTTAACGGCATTAATTGGGAATTTTTGTTGGAAATTCTAAAGAAGGGTTAGTTGGAATGAAAAAATCGTAGACTCATAAGAAACTTATACACGAACCAACAAGCAAGTGTTAGAATAGGGGAGGAAATGGTAGAGAAGTGTTCAATTGAAAATGGTGTCAGACAGGGCTGCTGTCTCTCGCGTATATTATTTAATATCTATCTAAAAGTGACAATGAATAAGAGCGTATAAAATGAATACGGCATTTCGGTAGGAGATAGAATGATTAAGTATATACATGTAAGGTTCGCAGATGATATGGTGCTTGTTACGGAATCTGAAAAGAAAATCAATAAGTTGTTAGAAAACTTGAGGAAGAACTGTGAAGAATATGGCATGAAAATAATTGTTAGCCAGACAAATCCATGGTGATAGGAGCAAAACGGTCGGTGTCAAATATACCTAAAATGGGAGGAGAGAAAATAGAACATATGATTATTTTTCAGTTGTGTTTGTCTCATGTGAGAATTCTTTAAAAACGTATTTTGCAGTAGTTCAAGTAGGGGAAAGTTGGTCGAAACGGGATACTTAGTGCAAAATCTGAAATATCTCACTTCCAAATTAGCTCATTGCATTGAAACTTAGCCAAATTCTCGACAGCTATGTGTACTTCAGTTTGTCAATTCTATGTAGTTGAAAACATATATTTTCTACATGATATTATTATTTTTGGTAATTAGGTCAAAGTATACCGTTTTGCCATACCGGTAGGATAAAACAGAATAGTAATAAAAAGTATGCGAAATATATATGAGCGGTTAAAGCACAATTGGTGTAACTCCATTTTCCGTCAGGAATGTTTTTGTTTGTTCTTGTTTTCTCATTACGTGTCCTAAACATTGCAGTGTTTCATGTGTTTTCGGGGTGTTACCTACAGATATACTGTTTGTTAAGAATGATAGCAGTACATAGTTTTAATATGCTGCCTGTGAAGTTTGAGTGAGACAGGTAACGGCGCTGTCAAGATTGTCTTGTGATGTTAAGGCGAAATTAACACAGAGAGACTGTGTAATGGTCTCATGGTAGGCTGGCCAGTTGGCCTAATGATAGAGATACACCTTCTTCTTGGATATGATATTGTACAGAGAAATATCGGTAGTTAATGCCAGCTTGATTGGAACATGATCGCTCCCCCACTGAATCTAAAACTTCAATAGTTATGTGAGTGTTGATCGTTGTGGAACAAATTACAATATCTGGTGTGGTGTTGCTAGAGGGGCGAGTTGGCTGTGGTAGAACATGAAAGATGCCGGTTGTATTAAGGCATATAAAATCCAAGAATCGCTGTTTCTTATGTTGAGGCCTGCTATGAAAATTGATGTCTGCCATGATAATGAATTTGCGATAGGTATCGGAAAGGTATTGAAAAAATTGGTAAGGTAGATCGTATCTCGGTCTGACATAGATGGTTGCGAAGGCTATTGTATGACCTTTGAGATATAATAACACAACATTATTTTCTGGCACTTGCATTGTGTGTGGTAAGGTAATAGTGCGATGTGGAATACGATATTGTAAACCAATGGCTGTTCCACCATGCAGACGTGCGCCGCTAGGTCCATCATGTCTGTGGAGATTATACTTGGGAATAAAGCAGGAAATATAAGGAGCAAGAAATGTTTCATTGAGTGCAAATGCGGCTATGTTCCCCTCCAGAAGGAGTTGTTGAAACAGTACTTGATGCGTGAGGAGAGACCTTATGTTAAGGTATAACAGGTTATACGCCATAACGGATAAGCCAAGAAGAATTGTAGTACTAGGGAGGCGACAGTTCATGTTCAGACAATTGTCTCAGTAGGTTGTATTTGGAAATGGACGTTAGATCCACTGTATGTGGCGTGTAGCTGGAGGTTATAGAGAAGTTTGGCATAGTGAATAATTTGATTGAGAACGTGCGGGCGCTGAAATGGCAGAATGTTTTGTAAGGTCAGAGTTAAGAATCTTGATAGAACTTCCCCTGTAACAGGGTGTCAGTGAGTTTGCAGATGGGGTGGGATCATCTGAAGTTTTGATGGGAGCTATTAATTCTGGCTTATCAGGTGTAGGAGCAGGCTTACCACGACAGCGGTAACTATAAGTAGGATGCTTTTCAGGACACGTCGTACATTGAGGAGGTGCACTTGAATTTGGACAACTTCGTGTCAGATGAGTACCGCTACAATATCCGCATTTGACATTGTTGGTGCAGTTATGAGTGTAATGGTCATTGTCCCTTATACAAAGTCTTAACAGGATTTTAATTCTAACCTGCAGCAACAAAGATGTGAGCGCTAACTACTAGACCACCAGGCCAACTACTGGGATTCGAACATAGAATTTAGTGTTACTATTAGTAGGATAATATGCTGACTATAATTCTCGTAATGAAATTATTTATAATTTGTGTGGGTGAACATAAATTTGATAGTTCAACACTGTTTATTCTACTAGAAAGAATGGAAGGCTAATGTTCTGTTCTGTACTGAGGTTATGAATCTTGGTTCTATAGCGTAATATAGGATTTGAATCACATTGGCATTTATTGGAATTTAAATTGTCTGTCACGTCCTGTTGTACACATATTCCCATTTGAAAAACCGAAAGTAATTCAATATGGCGAATCCAAGATGGCAGCTGCGGTTGGTAACGTGTCAGAGAAGCAGTACTTGATTTAATTTGTTTTGCATATGCCTACATTCGTGACAAGTTATATCTAAAGAAAGTAAAAGTAATTTTGTGTCTAAACGTTATCGTGGTTTATGATTGAATTCCGGATATATGAATGCTTATAAATATGGAAATTACCGGTACGAACCGCTAAAATTAGTACAATACATATTGAGTCTTGGAGAGATTTGCATTTGAATCAATTTTACACAAATCCTGAGGGGGCACTTCGCGAATGTACCTTGTTAGTATCAAATGATAGCGAGCACATTTTCTCGTTTAGGCTATTCTTTGATGCAAGACAGAGGGTACGAACATTTTTACAAGAGAAGCTAGTCGAACCCTCCTGAATCAGGCTTTCGGACTTGAGCGATGTCGAGCTAAGCAAATACCGAGTCAGAACGTAAGTCTGAACGATTGTGAACCCCACACTATTAAGCTATTAAGTGCGATTGCAATCCTCAATGGAGAACATGTAAGATTGAGCAAGTGCGATTAGAATTAGGAATTGGATCTCCGAGCTTTCGGCATCTATATCCATAGTAACTTGTTATGCATGAGGAATGATATTCCTCAATGATCACACTGCTCAGGGAACGGAGAGGAAGGATGAAGGCAGCCTGGAACAGTTATGGTAGGTATCATCCCTGCATTTGCCTGGTGTGAATTAGGAAAACACAGTAAAATCTCCCTCAGGAAAGCTGGCCTGAAAGAGCTTTCATTCTTTTTCGATCAAGTCTCCGCACCGGGAATGGAACTCAGGACGGCTTGCAGAAGAGGCGAGAGCGTTAGAAACTATGCTACCCGAAGCCACTGGAGCAAGTACGATTCTGAAATAACGTGAGCCTCATTGGCATTAGAGAACATGAGCAGTTTCACTTAACCCTGACTGCAAATGCTCGTCTCTGCCATTGACTGCTATTCTTAGCAGAACTTATGGAACCGATTGGTTGGTTTGGAGTTTTGCATCCTTTTAACACTGAGACTATATGAGACGCGGACCTACAGTTTAAGATGGAATGCATACCACAATAAAGTGTTCAAATTTGAAGATTCCTCCATTGGAAATTAAACCCAGGGTCACATGTACTAAAGAAACGCGCAAAACATTACTATACCAGTGGAGAAGGCCTTCTGGTATCGACCCCGGCACCAGCTTTACCAAAAAAGGGGGCGTGGTACCATTTATCTACAAGTATTCAATGTTTCTAGATTCTGTTAGTGAAAAGAACCTGTGATCCTCTTGGAAAGTCAAAAATATATTACTCCAATATTTTACTGTTTATATATATGTATGCAGACAGACACGTAATTGAAAGTACTACAGAACAATTCACAGCTATAGCTCAGTACAACCGTGTATTCTTCACTGGAGCTTTCTCTTTATCTAGTATATGTGGGACAGGAGAAGTTAGTGCGCAAACACCTCTTTCAACCAACCCATTCCATCCTGTTAACTCCCCTCTTGTAAAAAGTCGTCTATTTCTTCTGCTGGCAGACCAATAATCTCATTATGCAATAACCAGCCCCCCTTATTCATCCCCTACTGTCTGTCATGTACATGCACACTCTTATGCTAGTGATATATATATATATATATATATATATATATATATATATATATATATATATATATATATATATATATATATATATATATATATATATATATATATATATATGCATGTATGTGTTTGAAGCTATGATGCTTCTGGCATCCTCTCCCCTCCTGTCCACGTACTTCAACATTTTTTCACTGGCCTCTTTTTTATATAGTACCTCGGCTTTTTTCTTTCTTGTTTTTCCTTTCTTTTTCTTTTTTTTTACCTCCGCTAGACCTTTCTCGTTAATCATGAATACGGCTGTCCAACACCGTTGTAAATGCAAATTTAATGTTAGCCATCAAGCTTGGGACAGGGCGTCTGCAGAGGTACTGGTATGGTTGTTGATGTTGCTGGAGAGACCTTGTTGCCTCTTTACCTGCCTAGTGGAACTAAAAGAGAGATTGAAGCACTGCATTTTTCTCTAATTTCAAAGAAAGAAAAATGCCTTTATACTTTCGTTTTTCTTTCTTTATTCATACTTCACCCTCACTCTCTATCAGTTAGTTTGCTGCTGTCATAAGGTTCTTATTAATCTCATTAGTAATTTCATGACTCAAACATTTTGCAGGTTAACAAACATTGATTAATCATTTATCCTTCATTTATTTCGATTAGATCCGCATTTACGGGTTATTATCATATAAAAACATTCGTATGCGAACTCAGTTTTTGGTTTGCCTTAAGATGTGATCTTTCTAAAATATAATCCACTACAGTTGTGTAATAATCTTGAGTCAACTTCCGTCTAGATTCAGAGCGGCGTTTGACATAAATAGCGCCCTGGGAAGACTGTTACCAGCCCCTCTCTCTCTACGACCATGACCTTTCAGCTCTTATAATAATAACACTAAACTACGAAACCGATGTCAGTTATTCGAGAGAGATTTCTCCCTTAAAAACCTTCTTCGGAAAGCCTTTCGTTATCAAACACCTTCAGATGTGTCCCGATCTAGCTACGCACAGAGTCTAAAAGCACCACTTCTCTCTATAGGTCGCTATTGATAAAATTATAATTGTTGTCAATAGCACAGAGACAAATATAAAGCTAACCAAGAAAGTTCTGTCGCTTTTCGTGGCGGTCTGTGTTCAATTGGCCTTCAGACCGTGAGTTGAATGCGAATGGAGATAAGGCGAAGGTCAGTTGTTCCTGTGAGTATATCCAACATACTACCTGGTTGTGGCAGTTCAGCTACACCGTGAACTTACGTAAGGACAGTGTGAACATGGGACCTCATAAGCACGTGTATGCTGTACGAATTCAAACGGGTCAAATACCGCTGGAACGGAGCGGAATATATGTCAATCCTTTGGTGAGGATTTCGTGACTACGCGGACAAGGGAACGGTGGTTTAACAAGTTTAAAGACGGTGACGAAACACTCGAAGACGCACCACGTACCGGAAGATCAACACATGTACAAAGTCAAGATGTTCAGGCAGGAATTGAGGCGAACAGTGGCCAGACATGTGAGGAACTGGGACTACAATTCAGTATGAGTGGAGAAACCATTCTCTGAAGAGTAGACTAGAGAAACTCAGAATTCTCGAACCAGCACTTCTAAATCGCAAAGGGGTCCTCCTGTTACAGGACAACGCCAAGCCCGACGGGAATGGACCAATCACAGTGGTTGATTGGACCAATCAAGTCTGTCTCCTGTAAGCTTAAGATAATATACATTAATAACAATTTTGTGAGGTGAACAAGGAACAGGCCAAAATCCTGTAACTGTGATATTATTTAATTGTGAAAGTAACTGTTATATTATTAGGATGTGCCTATGATTCTTTCCCAAGGATTTTGTCGCTTGGGTTTTGCCCATCTTGTCAGAATTTTGCTTGGATTTTGTACTGCATTGATGAAATCCCGCTCTGTTTGTTTATATTCTTACTAACATTCTTCTTTGAAACTTATCTCGCTGAATGAATAGCTTCAGCTTCCCATACTATGGAGACCAATCACAACTCGACTTTTGTAACTTTAAGAACATTTTCATTTTAATAATAATTTAGTTGAATGAATTATCCCCTTAAAAAATCCCCTAATCATATTAAATTTCATTTCAAATTGTAAGCCGAAACAGGAAAAGGCAAGACAGGAATTCCTGTTAGGCCTTAAATCAAAGTTTCATCTTTTTATGTTGATAAAGATACCAGGGGGCAGAGAAAGCTGAAAAAGTTGTGTAAGGCGAAACAGGAAGATACCATTTCCAAATTAATATGATGTACATTTTTCGTGTATTTGAATCTAGGTATACCATCAGGACCATGCATACGGGTATGGAGAGGAATCATGACAAACCTCGTGAGTTCAAACCTTTGGGAGGGAGGCATGATAATTTTTTTTGTTTCATTACTGTTATAAAGATTAAATTAAACTAAATTAGAGTTAAGCATAACGATCTTTTAAAGACCCTTTGGTATCAAGAATAAGATTTAGTTCATTGACAATATAATAATTTAATGATTTTTATGTTGTTATTTAGTTAATTTCAAACCTACAGAGATTAAATATTAAAATAAGCGAATGGGCGATCTCTTCATAGTCTTTCTTCTTAATTAAGACAGAGTGTGCATGAATCGGGGCAGTGAAGAGAGCCGGATTTAATATTCTGCTGCTCCTAGGCTGAAAACTTGCCGCCTCTCATTTACGCCGCTACCTTTACGTAATTCTTTACTTCAAGTACAACATTAAAACTCCTCTCAACTTCAACCACCAACGATTGAAGCCAATAGACTTGTAAAAGAAATTATTATTATTACTATTCAACAACTGTTTTTTTTTTCTCTTATGAAGTTTCCGTGTAGGCCTATGTGTGTCTCAAAAGAATCTTGGAACCCAGCTTGTTGCGCCTTGTGGTAAATCCGCCCCTGGTAGTGAAGGTTGTAACAGGAAAAACTACCAGAAATAATGAAAACTTTTCAAAATACAAAACCAATGCAGTTTGTCATATAGAGTCGATTTGATCTTGAGTTTAACGTCCCTTTCAGCAGCGAGGTTATATAAGACGTGGGCCAACTGATTAACGTGGAATCCGAACCGCATGACCTTTCGCCGGGAATCGAACCCGAGTGTCCCACGCCAAAGACGCTTACACTAATCGCTTAGCTACAAAGGAGCTATGTCGTATGATAGAATAGCAGAAGTGAACAAATTGATTAATTTTCCAGGTCTGAACCAGAAATTTTCTTGAATATTTGGAGGTAAATTTTAGATCATACCGTATTTATTGGATTCTCCAGACAAAAGATAACTCCTTTGATACTGAAATGAACAACGTTGAGGGTGATGTAAGAGGTGTATTTTCCAAATACTTAAGAAGCTCTAACTTAAATCTAACATTGATATTGAAACAGAAAAAAACGATAAATTTGATTTTGTTAAAGTACTACATCTGAAACACTTTCAGAAGAAAAGTTTAAAATATTGTTTTTTGGTATAATCGTACACAAGATCAGATGGATTCTCGGCGTGAAGAAATTAGAAATATTAGCGCAGCTTCTGAAACCGTTCTCAGAATAAACGCTTTGGATAGTAATAATACAACCAGGAATTTAATTACAACATATTCTGAAGATCTGAGTGACAATCTTGTCCAAAAAAAAAAAAAAAAAAAATGTATAAGTCAATATGTATTTGCAGCCAGTGTTCCGGATCTGATCAAGTCAACAGAATATATAGGGCTTCATTTCTTCTTCTTAATGAAATTTATAAATCGAAGTTACAGATTCTCTTTCCTGAATTTTGAATTGCACTCATAGTTGTCATTATCCTGATTGTAATTTCGGATGAGAGAGAGTTTAGTAAATAATCGTTAAATGAGAAACCATTTGAGACCAAAGAGCTCAACTTTGAGGTCATTTTATAGTGATGTCATGAACAAATACGTTTAAAAAATAATCCAATTAGATTCATCGTCATGAAATTGATATTTTAAAAAAGCGCAATGAGAAATGTATGCAAGCATGAGCACTTTTACCATTGACATAAGCGGTAGTTCGATTTAAAGTCTCAAATTTAAAGTCTTTTTTTTAAAAAAAAAATCAAAAGATCCAATATATTTCAATCAAAAATTTTCATGTAAGCCTTATATATAGAGACCGGATGTTTAGGCATTAAAAACCTGGAAAATAGGCAGGCAAATAGGCACTTAAAATTTTAAAAATAGGCAGTAAAATAGGCACTAAAATGTAACTCGAAATAATGAAAATGAATACTCAATACAATTAAAAAAGTAAATTCAAGTCATAGAAATGTACCTGTTTGTTAATATCTTATCTTCTTTTACTACATTATATAAAAACGAAAAAATCTTTGAGTTTACGCCCCACGCTTCTGCCTACTAGGCTAAATGAGACGGTGATTGATGAAAAATGAATGAAATGGTAGAATGAAGAAAGTGGGAGGAAACAGGAGAACCCCGAGAAAACCCCCACACACGGTGTTTGTCCACCACAAAGTTCACTTGGCGTATATAAAAACGAAGCTTGTCATGCATTCCATATATATATATTCCACGTATTATATAAATTATATATTTTTCCCAATGTAGTCTTACTTTGAAGAAAATGCATAGAATAGGCAAGATTAGGCACTAAAGCAATTATTTAGGCAGTAAGGGGCGAAATAGGCTAAATAGGCAAAATAAAATTGGCTTAAATTGAAACTATAACCCCTCAAATAAAATTTAAAACATTGTTTTTGATCATATCTTTAATAGTAAAGAATAGTCATTTTGCCTAACATCCGGTCTCTACTTATATATATAAAGAACTACATATAGTGTAGCCAAACCCAAACTATCACTTAACTCAGTATGATGTGCTTATTCCATAAAAAAAAAAAAAAATATATGAAAACTCGATTTAGAGGCCGTTCAAAAATGTTGTGGCCCCTGATCAAAAAAAAAAAAAAAAAAAAACTAATTATCGGCCAAGATCACAATCTTTTGATCCACTTTTTTTTTTTTTTTTATCATTCCTAACATTCTTGGTCTCTTAGCCCCTAAATAAATACGTTACAAAACAGTACCATTAGATTCAGCGACCTCAAACTTGTATGAGAAACGTAATTTGAAATATATCAAAGCATTACAAAAGTTTTAGAATACCTAGGTATATTAGAATGCGTTAGAATCAGCAGAAGGGTTACATCAGATCATCTTTGAACTTCGTAAATTAACACGTGTACTGTTATTACAATTGACATTTTGTAAATTTTGCTATTCTTGCCACATCCAGTATTATTATCTATATATTTTTAACTATATGAAACTTGGTTTTTGTGTCGCATAGTATAACAGAAGTATAAAATATAATTGGAGGTATTATTTACATTTATGAAATTATCGTAAAATTACTGGTGTTTTGTGTTCGTTTGTTTGGAGCTTTATGTCCTTTCTCAGCAGCAAGACTATATGAGACCTCCCTCGTCAGGGCCCCCCTTTCCCAAAGCTTCGTAACTTAACTACATTTGTACATTTTCTTAACGCAACTATAGTTAATAACGAAATTATTGATCTAGCCAAGAAATTTGATTTTACATCTCATCTGTACTCTTTCTTTTCTTATAAAAATAACCTAGTTGTCTCATTTTTTCTGAGAATATACAGTAGATGGCAATGATTAACAATTACTTTATCTTCTTTTTCGGGTGCAGAACAACACAGTTCCAATACTATATTGCATTCCCCAAAAATAAAATACTTTGGACACCCCTTAACAAAAAAATCTGTGAACGTGCCTGCTGGCAACCCTTAGCTGTTACGTGAGGTATGTATCAACCTGACGATAATGAGGTCTGATAAATTAGTAATGAAAATACTGTGGCAAATAACACCAAATCGACATTACCGGATATGGAAAGTATGAACTCAGACTATGGTAGATATATCATGAGCTTACTATAAATAATTTTTGCCACTCAAAAAACTGGGGGGCCTAGGCCTACCCGTTCCCCGGGCTAGAACCGCCACTACAAATCGAGTTGTGGCAAATAATACGCCATCTTTTTAACGATTTTTGTACTTAGGTTACAAACATTTTCTTGTTTTCTCCTTCCTTTTCGTTACACGAATATTGTGCTCCCAACCTCTTCTGCCCATAGGCACGTGATCAGTGTGTCCTGTTATAAAAATGATCTATCCCGATTTAAAAACGCGAAATAACTAGATGTTGTTAGGAATGCGCCTGTCTTCACCACCCGAATCCAAATAGAGCTTTGTTCTTTAGTTAGGACGTGCCTTTAGAAGCCCGAAGGTCCATAATCGAAATGACAAACATTCACCAGTGGGTTTTAACATCTGTCAGATATATATAGTTATCAAAGTAATGGTTACACCTTAAAATCCATTGAGACAATGAGCTATATGTATGGTTAGATAATTATGTTAACTGTTCGATACTCATATGTTTGTCAATTTCATTTGTAATTGTTTGTCATATTACGTGCAATGATATTTAGAAGTTAACGATTGGTTTAAAATACTTTTGGTAGAATGCTGTAGACCAATGGCGCCCAAATTGATAATGCGTTGCGGAACAAAACTTAAGGACCATTTTTCTTGCCTCGCCTCCCTCCCAAGCAGGCCCGTATCTAGGAGGGTCTAGGGGGCCGGGCCACCCATAATGTTTACTGGTCCCCCTAAAACGGGCCCCCTTTTCACGGTATGCTTGCAAATGAACGTGGTTGGATCGGGCCATCCCTATCTTCTACTGCCACCCCCCCTACAGTTTTGGTCTGGCTACCGCCCTGCTCCCAAGATGACTTCTCACACTGAATGTGCGTACATTTTCTCAATCTTTGTTCTATTGTGCGTACCCTATTTTTATTTCACGTGTCTAGGACAACTGGGGCCTGAGTTACGTAGGCCTACATTACCTGAGTAACTCTATGAAAGCTGATTTTTTTTCTTCAAATAAATTGACTCGGTACCAACAGCCGGCTTACCTTTGCAGAATAGGCTTAGTAATCAAAAATTTAAAGAACATGTTTTCAAAATTAAAAGTTGAATCTCGACTAGATATTTAATATTATGATGCCCAATTACGCTGTCTGTTACGCATGGATAGGGTTGCCACCTGTCCCTAATCAGGTGAGAACATCTCGAATTTTAAGATAATTTTCAGTGTCATCTTAATAGTATTTTCATCTGATTGTGAGATTAAATGAAGTATTTTCATCTGAGATTAAAAATAAGAAAACTACATTATCATTTTTTAATCAATTCAAAAACTACTCTTAAACACTTCCATCCTTCCTCTCCGAGAATCTTCACTTCGTTCTTTCTAGCCACTTTCATAGAGCATACCAAGATATTATCAAGATATTCCGGTCCCTCTATTAGTAGCTCATTAGTTCAACATTCTGTGTTCTGACCCTGTGCTGTTTTACTGTATTATACAGAGCAACATCATTAAAAACTTTCTTTGAGAGGGTGCAAAGTAAGTAGCAAAGTTCTTCAGCGAAATAAGTTTCACTTTTTCTATTAGTATATTAGTAAACAATTGACTAAAAATATATGTATCAGTCAAATTCATGGAGAGACAATTATCCCGCTGGCCTTTCCAAATGACGCTTCTGATTGTACAGATTTGTGTCTTAAATTTGTGTTACAGTATGTGACATTTGTAACCAAATCTGTGCGTTATCAAAATGTGTTTAGTTTTACTGCAGTATCCCCTCATATTACTTAATAAAACTACGCGCTTCAGCACAAGTACTAACAAGCAGACGATGGGTGCAAGCACCAACGATGGAACACGAAGAGGGTACGAAGAAATACGAAGAAGATCCTTTCAACCCCTCCACAGTTTCCTCCTTCGAAGACTAGCTATATAAACAGACACCTCGCGGCAGAATGTATTAGTTGTTAACTAGTCATCCCTTAACAGAGATGAGATAGTCCCTGATTTCAAAACTGCAACGAACGACTGGGAGAGACTCCTCTAACTCTATCTCTGAGCTGCAACGAGCAAAAGATACTTTCTTCACTCCAAGCTGCAAGGGGCGGACAGAAACTCCTCTAACCATATCTCTGAGCTGCAGAGGGCAGGAGATCTTACTCTACTTCTGAGCTCCAAGAGGCAAGAGATTCCTTTAGACCCACCTGCAACGACAGACTCATTCTTAACCAGCAAATCTCTATACCTCCGAGTTGCAACGGGCAGGTGGTCCAATTATAGAAGAAAGAATTTTTCAGAGACTTACTTATTTGTAATTTTTAGTACAAACTGTATAAATACCTTTTATAATAAAAAAATAAAGAGAAAACCTGTATACCGTTATTCTACAGAATGTTAGAAATAACAACAGAATGTAAATAGGAAATAACAACAATATAATAAGGGTGATCCGTAATCCGGCTCTTGCACTAATTTAGAAATTTCTGTGCAAGAAATGCTCGACTTAGCGACAGTGTATTATATTAGAAAGGATTTACGAACTCTAACGATAAACTACACGATGCAACAAATTGGAACTTTGTATCTTGCCGGGAGATAAATGAAGGTGTTCTTTTCTAATTCACGTACACTGATTACGAAAATGAAATCTGAAACGTTCCATCAGCTACCAATTTTTCTCGATAAGATATATCATATAGACCCTACACTACTTAGTCTGTATTACATATAGTTAGCGTTACATCGTAATTCAAAGAAAAACAAAGTAGCAACGTGTCCGACACATAAAAAAGTCTCGACTGCAGTACAGAAGAAACATATAGTTGGATAAAGTACAGATCATGTACCACAATTCATTTGTTGTTGCAAAACATTACAAAAAAACGAACATGCAATCTACAAAACAGCGTGAAATGTACTTACAAGCAAGAAACTTTTTCTGGAAGCTTTCCGTTTGCGGGTGGATGGTGAAACTCCTTGTAGGAGAGTCCAACAGTAATATGTTAAAAGGTTTGCTGACCATCTTGCCTTACATCGTCTTTCCATTTCACAGATATCTTGACGAACTCGTTCACCATCTTCGTACTGACATATCTGAGATTAGGTGGGGAAAATCCAAATGCGAATGTAGGAAATGTATTTTGAGGGACATGTTGCACCCCATAGATTTCTAACAATCCAGCATGTGTTCTGTCAGTTCGTTGTAGTTTTCAGACCTGGCATTACCCAATAAAATTGTCAGCAAGTCTTCAAAGGTACTGTCTTTCATCAGCTCACGAATCTGAGGCCAAATGAAAATACCTTATTTTGCTGCACTAATCGCAGAAAATTTGGACATTAGAAATTAAAAACCTCTACCATCTTTGTCCACTGCTTTCACAAAATTTTTCATGAAGCCAAATTTCAGATGTAACGACGGTAACAGCACACTGTCTTTTCAACAAGAGGTTTATGCGCCACATTTTTACATCAGGATTGAAGGTTTCTCTATCAGGCCAATGTTTGCCTATGTAATGGTCTTTCTTTGCTCTGCTGTCCCAGTGAAAAAAAAAAGAAAGAAAAGAAAAAATGTAACCAGTCTGCATTCCCAGCACAAGCCCCAGAACTTTGAGATCACCACAGACTTTTCATTGGTAATTTGAATAGCCAATGTCTTAAGTTGTCGTAGGTTTCTTTTAACTGAACGGAATGTGCAATGGTATCGAAGGTTTCTCGTTCCCGTTATGCAAGAGCACAGCTTTGAGACTAGTTTTTGAGGAATGTATGAATAGGCGCCATTCGTCTGGATTGTGAATTCATTCAGATTCTGCAAATAGCCCATTTTTGTCTTAACAATATACTAGATTCTCTCTCATTGCAAAAAAGGTAGCAGGACCGAGCTGCGCCTTACAAAACACAAAAACCATACAGTTTACGCTCATAAACATGCGTTTTCAAAGAAAATTTTATGTGATAGGGACAAACGGTTTTTACTCTTGTCATCAGGGCACTAAACTTCATAGGAATCACAGCTGTTTGCGGTAATTTTCATCGTCGCACAGTGTTATTAGAAAAAAATTAATTAATTAAAGTTAGAAGCAATAACAATATTACAAGCAGTGGCTGTGTCACTTTTAGGTGATTATCAGCGTTTTGAGATGACAAACAACTATAGGTACGATCTGCTGATTAACAGTGTATTTGCCTTAAATATACAGTACTTAAATAAGTAAAAAAAAAAACACCTCTTAAAGCGGAATAAAAAAACTGTCAATTACGAGGGTAATTTAAAAAAAAAAAGTTCTCCAAAACGCTGGGGATGTAGTAACGCTGGTCGTGCAGCTGTTGGCAACACTCTTGTGTTTGTTTCCCCAACTTCCAAACAAGTCTGTGCACACATCGGTGAGACGCTCGGCTCAGTCTTGGCTTGGCAGCCACGTTTGTAATGAAACTTTAGCTTGGCACTACCGCCAAGTGCGAAGTTCATGCACTTAATCGGATTTTGAACCCAAAAATTGTTCAAAACTGATTGAGATCCATTGCCAATTGACGGAATAATATGGTTGAGTCGTGGATGGATGCTGAAAACGTCCTCAAGTAGTGTAGGAAGTATGAAGCTGGTCGCAGTGAAATTCACGACGAAGAAAGAAAAGGGCGTCCATTTCCGACGAGACAACCGCTAGGATTGAGTGTTCAGTGACTGTAGTAATAGTGCAAGGAGTCGTGAAGCTTGACGTAATTCTACCAATTTCAATATGCAATAGAATGCGAGGGTGCGTCCCAGTCATCAACTCTCATCCATGATAGTTTGCTGGTGTTCCTTCTAGCACTAGACGAAGAACATCTCCCGAGGGTACTGTGTTGTCGGATTGCCGTTTTGTTTATATTTGTTGTTATTGTTGCGTCGTTGTTTTATATTTTTGTTATTATTATCGTTACCTTTTAATTTGAATAATTGTTAGTATTCGTGTTACAGTTCTTTAAGTGCTTTTTTTTTTTTTTGTTATTGCTCGTTCGACATGTCTTCTAAGTTTTGTAACTTTGTCGGTCATTGCCAGCGTCGTACTGAAAAGCTTAATTTTAGACTACATCTCATTACCAGCGTCATAAAATAAAGCTTAATTTTAGGCTGTATCTCATTGCCAGCGTCATAATATAAAGCTTAATTTAGACTATAACTCATTACCAGCGTCATAATATAAAGCTTAATTTTAGACTGTATCTCATTACCAGAGTCATAATATAAAGCTTAATTTTAGACTGTATCTCATTGTAAACGTCATAATATAAAGCTTAATTTTAGACTGTATCTCATTACTTAATTTTAGACTGTATCTCATTACCAGAGTCATAAAATAAAGCTTAATTTTAGACTATATCTCATTACTTAATTTTAGACTGTATCTCATTACCAGAGTCATAAAATAAAGCTTAATTTTAGACTGTATCTCATTACTTAATTTTAGACTGTATTTCATTACCAGAGTCATAATATAAAGCTTAATTTTAGACTGTATCTCATTACTTAATTTTAGACTGTATCTCATTACCAGAGTCATAAAATAAAGCTTAATTTTAGACTATATCTCATTACCAGCGTCATAAAATAAAGCTTAATTTTAGATTGTATCTCAATACCAGCGTCATAATATAAAGCTTAATTTTAAACTGTATTTTATTGCCAGCGTCATAATATAAAGCTTAATTTTAGACTGTATCTCATTACCAGAGTCATAATATAAAGCTTAATTTTAGACTGTATCTCATTACTTAATTTTAGACTGTATCTCATTACCAGAGTCATAAAATAAAGCTTAATTTTAGACTATATCTCATTACCAGCGTCATAAAATAAAGCTTAATTTTAGATTGTATCTCATTACCAGCGTCATAATATAAAGCTTAATTTTAAACTGTATTTTATTGCCAGCGTCATAATATAAAGCTTAATTTTAAACTGTATTTTATTGCCAGCGTCATAATATAAAGCTTAATTTTAGACTGTATCTCACTGCCAGCTCATAACAGAACTTGACGAGGATATGTTTTAGTATTAGTTTCATATTAATAGGTGGTGTGTTATAAGACAGCTTCAATTTTTATGGTTGACAAAACAATTCGATGTTCACGGAAACTACGCATGAGGATATTACATTCAACCATTTTTTTACCAATTGGTGTCATATCTCTTATCATTGGGTAATTTGTTTTCTGTTATGCTCGTGCCAAGTGAACTTTGTTTTACACAAACACTGTGTGTGTGGGTTTTCTTGGAGTTCTCCCATTTCCTTCGACTTCTTCCATTCTACTGTTCACTTATTTATCATAATCGTGGGACGTAAAGCTGAAATATTTTTTTTTTTTGTTTTCTATTATACGCTGATAACATTTGTAATATTATTTGTGGACTGGAATGTATTAATTGACTATTCTGTTCTTGCAGAAAATGCTCACAGATTTAGCATAATTATTATAGTAGATTCAGGGATACACATATATAACAGCAGCCGTGTCATTTACACGTTGAACAATGATAGAGAAGCTGTTCTCTTTTGACAGAAGGCGTGACTATTGACAGTTCCTCAGAGCAAAGAAGGACGTTTCTGTTGTTCAAAGGGAACAATGAGGTGAGGGAGACAAAAGGAAACTCTTGTCTGCCTTCGCACCACACCACACTCCCCTGCAAAAGACAAAAGAAAAGAACAGTAGTTGTGGTCCAGCGGAGTGGAAGACAGACCTACTTAGTTGGTCGGAAGTAAAAGACAGACAAGCCTAGCCCCCCCCCACCTCTTATCCATAGAGATAGATATATGTACACAAATGGATGAATATATAGCTTAAAAGAGAGAGAGAGAGAAAGGGGTGGGAGGCAGATTAGCAGACGAGAGTAGGAAATACTCTTAGCTGGGATCAGCATTTCTGGTAAGGAAAGACGCTAAAGGGATATTAGGGTAATCCTTCAGCATTGTAAATGCGTCAACTGCTTGAAATACAGTGGATCCTCTTTAGTAACGGATATGATCAGCTCATACCTTCTCCAGCTTCTACTCTTCATTCTGTTTTTCCTTTAGCTCTCATTCTTTTAAGTGTTCTGCTTGAGATGTCTTTGTTTCTATATTGCTATTATTAGTATTACAGTCTAAGGAGAACATTGCAGAATAATTTCTTAAGACACAACAAAAATGTAACTTTTTTTTTTTGAAAAAGAGAGATACGTTTGCAATGTACCATCTTCTCTATTTCTATGAAAAGGAAAACAATGTGCAAGGAATCTAACATACCTTCCACAAGGCGCTTCATCTTAAAACACTATTTAAGGTCAATAGTTAATGAATATCTCTATAACATATATATTAATAGTTTCCGCAAGCATAGTTCTGTGGGAGACAGATGGCACTCACGCAAATCTTTTAGTAGTCCTTCAAGGAAACCAATATGAGTTGCAGGATGGTTGATTGATTGCATTGGAGTTTAGCGTTCTTCCGCACCACAGAGGTTTTGGGGGGCCATGAATATGTTAGAGGGGGGCCAAGTCATCAAAAATTTTCATACAAGTATCTAAATTGTTTTTTTTTTTGGGGTTTTAAAATAGCATTTTATATTGAGGTCTGGAGGGGCCACGAAAAGCTTAGGGGGACCAGGTCCCCTATCCCCCCTCTGGTTGCGGCCCTGTCGTACCGAGATTGTATTATGAGACGTAGACCTATGAAACAATATGAGACATAAATTTCTGTTATGAAACAATATAACACAGATTCACTAAGATCAATACAAACTTGACTAAGTAATTTATGTAAATAGATGTCTCAAAATCCTGGGAGTCAAGGGAAGGATTCCCACAAAGCTTCAGACAAGTTGAGTGAAGGCAGGCTAGGATTCTCAGTGCTCCACGCAAGCTGGATAGTTACGGTAGGAACGTCTCAGAGTTCCATGCAAGCTAGGAGAGCGGTAAAATTCCCACAATGCTGCACACAAGTAGAGTGGGCAATAGGCCTCAGAGCTCCAGGCAAGCTAGGAGGCGTAGGTTAAAATAGGATCTCTTAAAGCTTCAGGCAAGCTACGAAAGAAGAGTTGATCAACCGTAACTGACATCGTTTGAGGAGATTCATGGAGTTTTAAATCTTCTTCTAAGCAGCAGTGGCGCTGGTGTGCCTCTCCTATAACATGACCAAGTGGCAATGATGACTTCTATCGTCTGCTTCATGTAGTAACTTCTACTAGAAAAGCACATGGTCTTCTTTATAAACAAAAGCAGGTGTTGATGTTTACGCATGTAAAGACGTGCGGGATATTACAATATAGCTACGAAAGAGAAAAATCTTTCAATTTTACATCCCACTTATTATGCCGGTTAGGCTAGAGGAAAGGGTTTACGTATTCACGAAGAAATTAAATGTAGACTAAAATCAGGGAATTCGTATTATTATTCAGTTCAAAATCTTTTATCGTCGCGAAATCTGTCGAGGAATTTGAAGCTTAAAATATATAAAACGAAAATCATGCCTGTTGTTCTGTATGGTAGAGAAACATGGTCGCTTAGTCGGAAGGAAGGACATAGATTGAAAGTATTTGAGAACAAGATCCTGAGACGAATATTCGGACCCAAGAGGAACGGGAATGGGGAATGACGGAAACTTCATAACGACGAACTACATAATTTATACGGTTTATCAAACATTGTTAGGGTCATCAAGTGTAGGAGGCTTAGGTGGGCAGGACATATAGCTAGGATGGAAGAAAGTAGAAACGCTTTGAAAGTGTTAGCGGTAAGACCAATCGGAAAACGACCATTAGGAAGACCTAGGCGCAGATGGGAAGACAATATTAAGATGGATCTCACAAAAATAGGAATACAAAGTAGAAACTGGATCCAGTTGGCTAAGGATAGAAGTCAGTGGAGAGCTTTTGTGAACGCGACATTGAACCTCCGGGTTCCATAAACCTTAGAGTTAGTTAGGCTAAAGGAGACGGTGATGATGAGAAATGAATGAAATGGTGGAATGAAGGAAGTTGTAGGAAACGGGAGAACCTCGAGAAAAAGTCACTCACACGGTGTTTGTCCTTCACAAAGTTCACTTGGCGCGAGCTGGGATCGAACCATGGACCCCATGCACCTAAGGTGAACTCTCTACCACTGAGCCACTGCGGCGCCAGCTACGAAGGAACTCAAGAGTTGGGGCATGAGTATTAAAGGAAAGATACTGATGTGACTATCTTAACCCAACTGCTTGTGATAATCAAATTACACTTCGAATTAATCGAAATTCTCTGAGAGGCTGTGGTGGCTCGATGTTACGGCGTTCACTTCTAGTGTGTGAATTCAATGAATCGATCCTAGCTCGCGCTATGTCGGTTTTGTGGTGGACAAACACCTTGTGCAAGGGTTTTCCCGTTTCCTCCCACTTTCTTAATTTCACCATTCCATTTATTCTCATTAGCACCATCTTGTTTAGCCTACATGGAAAAACGTGGGACGTGAAAATGAAAAAAAGACATTTCATTTCGAAATGCATTCAATTTATATTAAGTGTCAAATAAGATGTACACATTACCTTAATTGAGGCGTCCACTGAAAGGAGAAATTTTGCTATTTCTACTAGAATATGAGAGTGCGTGGCTTCGTCCACTCTTCTACGGAAGCAACTGCAAATAGAGGACGGGAAACGGTTCTACGAATTTCGCCACTTCAAAACCAGTTGGATCACATAGCCAAGCCACCTTGAAGTTATTCATGTAGTAACTTCCTCATGGTCATAAGTTATCTGAATACGGCCGCATTTCATTTGTAATTGGTAATGGAATAGTTGCGTCTTGTTTAGAACAACTCAATTTTAGGGTAAATGCATAATAGTGAAAGATTATGGTAATTTCTGTGTTAATCAGCTAATACACCATTGGATGCAGATGATGCAAGTTGAATTGCTGTCTCGAATGGATTATATTCCAGAAATCGGAACCAGTCGGAAATAACTGAACATCTCTAGTATGAAGACTTTAAGATTTCCTCAAGTCAGTATGCTGTTTTAAGGAGGAGGACACAACACCCAAGAATTCTTCTACTGTTTCCCTTATTCTTGAATATGCATGTACCGAACACACCATGTTCCAAGATTGGAAGGTGAAATCTCTCGGTCTTGCATTGCCACTGTTACTCTCACAGGTCAATACCAATTGCGCACCAAAACTTTTCGTTTCAACTGGTGGTGAATTAGCCTTTTCCAACAGGCTTCTGAGACTTATCTGTGGGCAATATAGACTGAAACTTCAGCATTTGCTAATATTAAATGTAAGCTGACAGCAGAATTAAGGTCAACAGTTGCATGAAGCCATGGAAGCATTTTGAACATAGAATAGATATGCATATAACCAAACTCATCCATTCTCCTTGATTTCAGAAATCTGAGCAATATGAATGAACTGAATCCACCGGCCAAAGAAACTACAAGCATCAAATAACGACCAATGCATACTGTATTTCACGTGAAGCAAGCAAGCAAGCAAGCAAAAGAGTCAGTTTATCATCTCACTGAGGAGATGAAAGGACGTATACCTCTTTTATATTCAGCGATATTGAGAAGATTGTGCTGACATTCTAAATCTTTTGAAACGTTCTATAATGAGAATGTCAAAGCACATAATAATACTTTATATTTACTGGAATATTTTAACTTCAAATATAAATTTTATAACACGACAGACATTTTATCCATTTTCTCTTACAAAACTCAAAATGTTCGACTGATATGAATACAGCACTCTAGTTTTCACATTGTGCAATTAATTCCCTTTATTTCGGTACTAGAATGACCGTTTCTACCTCTACCATGTGAGAAGTTATACTCGTTTAAAGATTATCGTACAAGTTCTTACAGCAGTCATAAGCATCCTGGACAAAAAAGTACGTATTTTATTGCTCAATAAGCCGTTGCATCACCTAAGCTCGGATTAGAGCGTTGATTTTCTGTGACATGCTGTCAGTGTGAAAGAGGATGATGTTCAAGTCCAATTTGACTCACTCCTTGAACAACTGGTCCCACAGAGTGGCCAACGTGGGACACTTTGATATCTCCTCGTCACGGCTCGTTCCTACATGCCCCAAAGTTTCTGCTAATGTTGAGATCAGGCGACGTCTGGACAGGTGAGATGTGAGATGTCGTTCTCATATTCAGCAAACCATTCCCGCACATTCCTGGTACGGTGAATGGTGTATTTGTCGTCTTGATATTGGGATTCTGGGATGCAATCATCTTGCAGAAACTGGACAAATGGCAACACTTCATTATCCAGAATGGACACGAAATCCACAACCATCATGTGGTTGGGTGCTTGTATCAAGACACACACACCAGCATTTGAAATACACTCCTACAACAGGACACAACCACCACCCCTTCTGTACAGCTCTTTGCACATAGTTTTTAGGCTTTTCCGGCCAACCGCATCATCCTGGAGCGGCAGTAATTAAAGTAGAGGCAGAACTAGGATTCTTCTGACCAGAGGATGCGCCACTATTGGTCTCTGCTTCAGTGACGATTATCCTTCTCCTACGACAGGCGATTTTTCTTCTGTATGGCATTCAGCCTGGAGCGTATCCTGAAAACGCGACTGAAAATGCCTACACGATGTAGTTCTTGTTGCAGGGTTCTCTCAGATACTACACGACTGGATCCTACATTATGCTCTTGCAGCAGTTTCTGCCGGGTTTGTAACCGTTTAGAGTTCGCTAATCTTCCCAGATATCTACAGTCGCGCTTGGACATGGTGGGTTTCCTGACACTGTTGTTCCGAGAGGATTGATTTCTGCCAGACGTCTTCCTCTGTGCATGGACAGTATTGACCTTGGATTCGGACGCTGCAACGAACTGTGCACCTCACGCAGGGTATATCCATTGAATCCAAGGCAAATATAACCTATCGTAAATCGAATTGGGATCACGTTCACAGAAAACATA
Source organism: Thermobia domestica (assembly GCF_964235325.1). Taxonomy (NCBI): domain Eukaryota; kingdom Metazoa; phylum Arthropoda; class Insecta; order Zygentoma; family Lepismatidae; genus Thermobia; species Thermobia domestica. The sequence continues at coordinate 57,662,962 of NC_137466.1, read as the reverse complement.
TCTGTTAACCACTTGGTCAGAAAGAGGAACAAGAAATAATTAGCAAATTATTTAACACAATATAAGTATGCACATACGCAGGAATTTGTTTCTTAGGGGTTCAATATGAGGATAAATTAAATTAAAATTTGTAAAATCATTCATATAATCGGACTAAATTTACAGAAAAATTGTGTTTCGGAGGGACTGGGCCCCCAGGAGGATCCCTGTGCACTTCTCTTTATATAAGTATGTTTATACTGCAGAGAAGACAGCGTCACTCATGGGGTCTAATGTTTAACAATTTCACACATTATACTTGTAATGTCATGTATGTACACGACAAATAAGCTAGCGAGTAACGGGTTCCAGCGACTAAAAATTTAAAGAACCACTCTTCTGAGGTATAATTCAACACTAAACAAAGAAGATGTGGGAATTTTTGTACTGCAAATTTTGTTGAGCTTGAGCTGATGTATGAGGTATATGTGAAAGATGTTTTACTGGTTACTAAACAGAGTAAAGGAAGGAATCGGGAGAGAAAACATGCGAAACCCATAAAGTACAATGTTTTTAAGAGTAATTTTTGCTTTATTTGGCAGTCTACTAAACTTATTTTAAAACACGAAATAAAGATTTCTTTCTTAATAGATAATACAGCGTGTAAATCTGGCGCGCACCTAGAAATTTTAGTTGGGAGGGGTTCAAAGTTTTGACTGTCCAATACTACAAGTCACTATTACATATATATCTAGAATCGAGCCGGTGTTAATCTGCCTCAAAAGGCGACAAGTAATTTTTAAATACTACTCACCTATATTCTTAAAAATAGATTCTTTTTATAAGAAAGGAAAAGGTACAGATTAAATTAAGATTAAATTTTTATGCTGAGTTCATAATTTGTATGCTAAATAAGAATATTTGTGTTAAGAAAGTGTACAAATATAACTCGAGTTATAAGTTTTTGGGGACCCAGACTGGGTGAGGACCCACGTGGGTGCATCCCTGGTGTAAATGAGAAGAAACTGAAGAGATAGTGTTAGTTCAGAGCGATCCGAGAGAGCGAGAGAATCAAAGCTTGAGATGGTGTTGGAGGTGTATTTGAAAGACGTTTTAATGGTTACTAAACAGAGGAGAGGAAGGGATCGGAGTAGGAAACATGCGGAACCCGTAAAGTACAAACTCAAGAGCTGTGTGATCCTTCTACAACAGCTTATTTCCACTTGCAATAATCCACTACTACTCAGCCTCTCCTCTCACGTGCGAGGGAGGAGATCAAAGCCTTGCTTGGCAGAGAATCGAGGCTTATCAGCAACAACGAAATTTACACGCTACGATACAACAGTTTTGGGAAAAGGTTTTACTTAGACACACACACACACACACACACACACACACACACATATATATATATATATATATATATATATATATATATATATATATATATATATATATATATATATATATATATATATATACAGTGGCGGATCCAGGATATGATCAAGGGAGGGGCTAAACCATAATTTGCCGTTTTATCCAGTGTAAAGCAGAATTGAAGCCCATTTTATCCAGTGTAAACCTGAGCGTCAAGGGGGGGGCTATAGCCCCGTAGCCCCCCCTTGGATCCGCCCTTGTATATATATATATATATATATATATATATATATATATATATACTCGTATATAACCTAGTCCAATAGTCGAATACCTAAATTCTCTTCTATATTAGTAGTTTTTAACGAAAAAACAGGAAAATATAACGCGTTATGTACCACTCGATAGATCTCGCTGAAGTAAAAAAAAATTTTAAAAAATGGATGAGTGTAAATATAAGTAAATACATAAATACAATGGATGAGTGTGCACAAATGCTTCCTTTCGGAGTTATAGCCTGCCAAAAACATGAAAAAAAAATGAATTTTGAAGGTCCATAGCTCCAAACCTATGATACCGACCGTAGTCAGGTCAAGACTTCACTTAGGAAGTAATATGTGCGCTATCCAAAAATCCATGTTTGAATATCCTAAGGTTCTCACGCAACGATTTTTTTTTAAATAGAGGGAGTTCGGCTACAGGCATACAATTTGAAGTACTCACCAACTACCTCTATAAAAATTGTTACGGAAGTGCCGCTGGATTCTGAAACATGGATATTTGGATAGGGCACACACACTAGTTAGAACGTTAGACGAAATGCAACACAACAAATGGAGATTACATTGACTGATATGTTCTTGTAGCCAAAGAATCAAAGTATGTTCGTCTAAAATTTCATCATCATGTTGCAACTAATAACAATATGATAATCATCTGTGCAAAGCTTATTGAACGTTCATTTTAGTTTCCGTTTCAATATTAATTTTTATACAATAAAATGATAAGAGATGGCAAGAAATTGTCTTTTGATATGAGTTCAGCATCCCAATAACAAGTGAAATCTTCAACCTTATTGTTCTACAAGAACTGGATATTATAGTCCTGCTACATCCAATTTTAGCATTGAGATCACAAAGTTTTGGGAGTATACCACAGTTTCTGAATATAAAACAACACTCACTTGTATTCTCCTGGAATAGGCTATTTATATATTAATTCATGTAGTGCACATGTAAAAAATAAATATTCCATGGAATAGGACATATAGTATTGCAGATTAAGGGAGTTGGGTACCACGAACTACTAAAAGCAAGAACGAATCAAATCATTCAGAGCGAGCGAGTCTGATAGAATTAACCAATGATACACTTAGCTACTGCCAGTAGCAGACGATGCAGTTAATTACAACTCTAGCCGGTAGTGTCGCCGAATCACTTTCATTGCATTGTGGGAACGATTTGAATTTCCATTAGGAATATAAAGAGTGATTCATCAGGGTAATCAGGTAATCAGTGTATAGTATGTTGTTTATCTTTGACTAACGGGACATACTGACTCTGGATATTACCTAGATAACTATTTGTAAGTTGAAACGGTCTAGCTGACAGTGACGAGATACTACTTGTAAATTGAAACGATCTAGCTGACAATGACGTAGCCAAGTTTCTATTTGTGAATTGAAATGGTCTGAATGACAGTGACGTAGATAGTACTTGTAAATTGAATCGGTCTAACTGACAATGACATAGCCAAGTTTCTATTTGTGAATTGAAATGGTCTGAATGACAGTGACGTAGATAGTACTTGTAAATTGAATCGGTCTAACTGACAATGACATAGCCAAGTTTCTATTTGTGAATTGAAATGGTCTGAATGACAGTGACGTAGATAGTACTTGTAAATTGACACGGCCTAGAAAATACTATATCAAAGCTTGTGGATCCGATCTAAGAGAGGTTACATATTTGGCAGGATACATAAAAAGAGCAGCTCAAATCTTGAAATCTACAATATTGAATTCAAGTTAAAATTTTTATTGTTTTTTTTTTTTAAATAGAAACTATAGAAACTGATACCATTTATTAATAGTCTGTGCTTTTACAAAGGCCATCAATGAAATTACATAGCAGGGTACATGAGGGCCTCAGCGGCTATCTTGAAAGCGTCCATATTGAATTTGGATCTACATTTTAAAAGTGAAAATACTCTTAAAAAGACATCACCATAACTATATTTTTCTTTATTCGTAACGAAATTATGGTGTATTTTTCTGTCATAATGGCACAAACACAACGTTTAGTATATCTACTAGGTATTTTTTTCACGAGTATGATACGAAAACACTTCGTTGCCGAGCTCATTATCTGACATACAATGTTTGCTTTTTCTAGCCCGTTTTAATTTTGTATGAATGTCTGTACACTGACATTATGAAATAGACATTGACCTCATAGACAAACATTGACCATGATCTTAATATATATCATAACCGGATTTTCGCATAGAAAGAACTTCCTTAAGGACATCACATTTTGAGCATATATCTTCACCAGATTTAATCATGTACAAAGTCGTAGTTTCAACTTTCGAGGGGGGGGGGGGATTGAGGAGCCACACGTTCTGAAGATTAAGAAAGTATAGAATATCTGAGAACCCCTTCAAGATATACAACCCACATGTCTCTACTGTTATGTTGGTTGCATACGATTCAGTCAGTAAGAAAAACATACATTTCTACTATATGTGATGTTCCTTTGTATCTTTGTCATTGGCATCTCATCATTCATTTCTGTTCAATTAAAAAAAAAGAAAAAAAGAAAAAAGAAAAGAAAAGAAAAAACGAACTTGGGTTCAAATATTTTGTATTAACCCATTCTCCCCGTCTGAAGCACGGGAACTTCTACTAGTTACATTATAAAAATAAAGCAAAAACAATCACTTAATGTCTTTCTGAGCGCACACGCGCTACCCGAAAATGATATTTCATCCTATGACTTCCATTAAAAAGAAATTGGTCCAAAGCCAATGTGACAGCTTTCAAGTAGGAAGGTAGCTTGATGTCCTAGTATCTTTGCTCCTTTCCAACATCACATTGACACGCTTTGATTTTTTACATTTTCCACACTCTTCAAACTTTCTACACACATTTTCGGATGATCCTTATTCTTATGATAATAAGTGATAAAGTAATAATTGGTATATGGTTACTAATTGATTATGCCCTACAGTCATATACTATAGAAGAAGATGGTAAATGAAACGGTGGAAAAGAATTGAATGTACTGTAATTAAGTGATATTTCGTTAAGATTGAATATACTTGGAATAATGAACATGGTAAGTGTTTTGCAGTAATTATAATTGGCAATAATTGTAATTAAGATATCTAAGCCAGTTATTATGATACATAGTGGATGGATGAAAGTGTGTTATTTGTGACATATATAGAAAAAACTAAAAGAAATGGTAATTAAGAACGATCATGACACATATAGCCAAAGATACAATCATGAAATAGACCAGCTAATCAACAATGAAAACAGTACGGTACGCATAGTAGAGTCACAGAGAATCAGGTGAAAAGGGCATGTCGTATAAATGAATGGTACGAGAACCCCAAGCCAGATGATCAGCAAAAATATAATCGGAAGAAAGAAAGCGAGAGGACGACACAGGAAAAGATGGGTAAGACGTCGAGGAAGATCTGCTTCCAGTGTTCTTTCCAGACATGTTTTTTTTGGGGGGAAGGGACTGTCCCCTCCGGAGTTCTGAGAGTGCTTCCCATGGAGGAGATCAAAATAATTTGTCTATAATATAATAATAAATAAAATAGTAAGGACTGACAATAATATGTGCCCTTCCGAGTACTAAGTGTGTCCCCCCCCCTCGGGAAATTTTTTTCTGGAAGAAACCTTACCTGCGTCTATTGGTATTCAGGGATGGAAAAACAGAATTAGGGACAGGATCTAATGGAGAGGCGTTGTTGAGGATGTCCTAGCCCACAATGGGCTGTAGCGCGAAAGAAGAAGAAGAAGAAGAAAAAGAAATAGTAGTCATTTACAAAATCAGCCCTTAACATTCATTTTGAAATCGGACGAGAAGTCTTTTAAATATGGGATTTAGGAAGAATGGAGAAATTTAGTTGATCAAAATGGAAAAGAAACAAAGAAAATTTAGAAATAGAAAAGAAAATGAAGGTAGAAATTTGAAATGATTAAGAACAGGCAAGCGAGCAGTTTTTAAGTAGACATTTTACTCTGAGGGATATTGTGAAAGATTGTAAACGAATAAGGAGAGAGGGAGAGAGAGAGAAGAAAACAGGTGCAATTATATTAAAACAGATAGTTTGGAACTGCACTGGCTCAGAGGTAGAATGTTCACCTCTGGTGCATCAGGTCTCTAGTTTATCCTAGTTTCCTAGCTTTCCTCAGAGCTTTTATGTTTCCTTTCACTTTGTTTATTGCACTATTTTGTTCATTATCATCAGCATTGCCTCTCCTAGCACCAATGCTAACTCTAGGACGTTAAACAAAATGCACAAGGGATATCGCTTAACTTTTTCTTCAATCATAATAATAATCTGCAGCATGCGATCATAATTCTTACAAATGCTTCTATTCTCAGTTCCTTCTTTGAAGAAACGCATTAGAAACAGTGAGCATTAAGAGATCTAATATTTAAAAAATCTGGAAAGCACCCCTAGGTATAAAATTAAAAAAATAAATGCTAATATGAATATCTAATGCGGATCAGTAGTACGTACTACTGACTACATTATACATCGAGCAATTTTGAGGATTTACTACGGAATAAAATGAAATTTAAGTGAATAATACTTTATCCTATTTTATACGAAGAAAATATTTCTTCCTACTTCTCAAATCCAGAACATATTGAATGTACTTCATAACATATAAAAATTGAAGGGGACAGAGAGAGAGACTATGCAAGTGGTATACAGAAAGCTTATGAAGAAAACGTATGTGTGTGAGTGTGATTTCGTGTGTCAGCATAAGAATTTTCACTTACTCTCTCTCTCTTTCAAGATATATATATATATATATATATATATATATATATATATATATATATATATATATATATATATATATATATATATATATATGATTCTTTCTTTCCTTCAAAATTTATATGCTCTGTGGGCTTTGAAGAGGCGTCCTGAGAGTTAAAAAAACTTACTTACCCTTTCTCCTAGTTTAAAGGCTGCGATAGTCACATTTCAGGGCGATTCGTCACTTGCTTTCAAGAAAAGATAATCCAAAAAAATTGACATCTCATGCCACAGATCGCGTCACTTTCTCCCACCTACTACCCAGACTTACTACCATCCTCGAGCTTTTTTTTTCTTCTTCCCTTCCTTTAGCCATCTTTAAGTCTTCCTTCTCCCACATGTCTCTCTTTCTGTCTTTTGCTTTCTATCTTTTATTCCCAATTCTCTTCTGCTATTTTTCTTCTTTCTTTTCTTCTGGTTTTTCTTTATCCTCGTTCAGCCCGAGCACGAGCAGCCGGCCTTCTGGACCAACCACCATGCTATTGATTTGAAACTGCCTAGCACTCTGTGTATAAGGATTTCATAACGGAACGGCTGGACTGCGATGTAGATATTAGGGATTGAAGGTTCTTTCAGCCTGGCATGTTTGTGTCGAAATGTATGAGGGTGTATGTATGAGAACGAAAAAGAGAAAGAGAGAGAGAGAGAGAGAGAGAGAAAAGAAATAGGGAGTTAGTAGTAGGAGAATTGAGAGGAACGTAAAGCAAAAGAGTAAGAAAGAAAGATCAAAAATAAGGAAAGATGACGGAACTAGAAAATAAAAAAAAAGAAGTAATGTTTGAAGACTAGCTGAATAAATGGTTATAAAATCAAAAGAAAGTGTCCTCAAACGACCTCTTCAGTTATTTTTTTTCATTTCTCTTCCGTTTTTTTCTGCTATATTTTCTTTTGGAAAATCATTACAGATGCTTCTTTAAAGCGTTTTTTTCCGCCCCAATGAACCAATACTTCTTCTGTACCTTCAATGTTTTCTTTTATTCCTATCTAGAGGAGCAAGAACGAAATAACAAGAAAGGAAAGTAAAAATGTAATTACTGCCGTCCTTTTTTCAATTTTAAATTTTTCTTAACATTGACATTATCTAATACTTTTCACAACTTTTGGAAATAACAATTATAATATTACGATTTTGGTAAGTATACATTTCCAAAACTTGACACATTTTCTGCAAAATTTGAAAGCTTCTGACGTGACAACATTCCTCTACAAGTAGGTATTTCCATATTTTGTTAGGTCCATATTTTCTAATATTGTTTTCCATATTTTCTAAAATAGTTAGGTCCCAACTTTAGATGGAAGTCTCCTTAAATCTCCTAGTACTTTTATTTCCACCTCCCGAAAGCAGTTTTGCACATTAATGTTATTTTTCAGCATCAAGGCTATACAAGATATGGATCTACAATCAAACATGTGATGTATTCTATCCACGTGAGATCTTACCTGGATCGAATTGAGTGTATAACAACGGAATTACGTATTCTAACTATATATTCACAAGCATGTTGTAGCTGTCCTCCATAGAAGTCAATAACAAAGAGGTCGTAGGATTGATTACAAACAACTTTAGTACGAGAAGAAAAGGTTTTCCATGCGAGATTCTGTTTAGAAAGACTAAAGAAATGCGTTGTGCTTTAGTGTTGTAACTAGGCGATAACATTTAAACGGTATTCATTCCGCCAACGGTGCCATATAAGATAAACTTTTTAACTACAAAAGTTGATCGTTTTTTTATTATCTTTTCAATAATATACCAGATTATAATTTTTCCCAGTTAAAATTTTTTGAGTGACCTATCGTATCATGCTGACACTTTCTCATATCTCTTTTTTGTTTCATCCTTTCATCTCCAGCCATTTGTAATTATACAACCACTGGATATTTTTTACCTGAAACATCCGGTATATTGCAGGCAAATTTGGTGAAGAGAGTTTAGGAGATCACACTTCGCTCTTTTTATTTATTACACTTTCGTTTTGGTTCGAAGGAAATAAAATTTAGATTTCATAGTCATCGAATACTTGAATCCTTAGTGAAGTATCTGCCTCTTCGATGTTACTTTTTCATATAAGAAGTGAAAGTGCCGTATTATCTTAGAAAATCAACTGACGAGGGCAAGTTGACTACTAGTGTAGATGAAGACATAATTAACAGTTTTTGTGCATCTTGTATCAGGGGAACCACGGTGACTCAGTGGTAGAATGCTTATCTCTAGTGCATCGGAACCCTGGTTCGATTCCTGGCCAAGTAAGTTTGTGGCGGACAACATCGTGTACTTTTGTTTTCTTGGGTTACTACCGTTTCCTTCCACTTTCTCATTTCACCTCTTTTTCCATCACCATTCACTTGCCTTACTTATCTGCTTCTGTTAGCATAACGTGGAACGTTATGCTGAAAAATTTTCATTTATTTTACACTCAACGTTTCTAATCCTAAGTTTAAACCTAATGATAGGTTCCAGATTTTAATGTCCTATTTCCTATTTATAAGGAGTTAGATTTAAATATTTCCTCTGTCCGTGTGTCTCTCTGTATGGAATACTAACAATCTCAAGAATTACCTGATGTATTACCACCAATTTTGTCCAGGACAGACCCGTATCCAAGGGGGTCTAGGGGGCCGGGCCCCCCTAAAATTTTCACTGTAGGCTTGCAAATGAACTATAATATTGTGATGAATTGTAATATGGTTGGATCGGGCCCCCCTAACTTCTACCGCCCCCCTGACCCAGGATGTAAAGGATCAAGGGTCAAGTATCAAGGTTTGTTGATGAGGGTGATCCGTCCACTCGAAGTAATAGAAATAAACCATTTCGGGTTTTCAATATTGATCACTATAGAGCGATAACAGTAATCGACGGCGAGTGCAATCAGTGTTTCTTCCAGACACGTTTTTTTTGGGGGGGGAGCACTGCCTCCCGGAGCTCTGATAGTAACCCCCGGAGGAAACCAAAATAAATGTCTATAATATAATAATAAATGGAATAGTACCAGCAGTGCCCCCCGGAATACTAAATGTGCCCCAGCAACACTTTTGCTGAAAGAACGACTGCCTGCAATCGATTGAACGTCTCAAGAATATATTTTATTTCTATAATTAAGGTGGATCACCACCCGGAAGTCAGTATATATTTTAGCTCATTCACTTAACTAGTGCGCAATGAAACGTTACATATTATAAATATTATACTATAAGACAAAGTTATGTTTCAGCTAAAACACAATACACTGATTCATTTGGTTGTGTCTTCTGATATCGAAAAAAGGTAACAAATAAAAGAAAATACGTGATTCGTTTTACAATGATCACACAAGATGGCACTTGCTGTTACATCTTACTAGAGGTGCTCAATTTTATGAAATCTGTATTTGTATGTGTAAAGTACTTTAAAGTAATGATCTTATTACAAAATAGATACCGTATATTGTTTGACCGTTTTTCGTGTTATGTTTCAAATTTTATTTAAATATTAATTACGGAAATATATTTTGAGAAGAAAGTTGCACAGAACGCCATAATGCGCTGTTGCCAAATTTTTACGTTTAATTTTTGGATTCTAGCATTGCAGTTCGAGAAGCAAACTTAGCTGAGAATTACGGTAAGAGTCGAAAACTAATTTCTCCAGTAAGTATCCAAGGAGAATTTCATGATTACTTCCTTTATTATCTGGCACCAGTAAACACTCGACACTATCTGGTAACGCCGCACTATTCAAGCAGCGTTAAGCTTGAATAGCACTGAGAACACCTAGTGATCCACCAGAAGTAATAGAAATCTACTACCACTTTATTCCATATTAATGTACATAGAGCAAAAACGACAAGAGATAACAAGATGTGGTTTTCGAACTCAATTCTTACTACCCCCGCCAAGTGAACTTTGTGGTGGACAAACACCGCGCTCGTGGGTTTTCTCGGGGTTCTCCCGTTTCCTCCCACTTTCTTCATTCCACCATTTCACTCATCTCTCATAATCACTGTCTCCTTTAGCCTAACCGGCATAACCGTGGGACGTAAAACTTAAAGATTTCATTTCATTTCATTTTCAATTCTTACTACTTACGTTCGAAAAATTTTCAAAGGAATTGCAATTGATACAGATACATTTCTAGATTACATTTTAAGCAATTGTATAAAAAAAATGGTCCACTTTAATATCCATTTTATTAATGTGTAACTTAAACACACGTTCTACAATCAATGTTTACTCGTATAAAGGACAATAACTCATATAAAAAGACCCGATTTACAGCGAAACGATCTTCCAACATTTAATTTTCAAGCATCGACTTGCAGTGGAGAATTCTCTAAGATGTTACCACAAAATACAATTTCAAATACAAAAACAGAGATCACTAGGCTAAGCAAAGTAATATTGTTTTTTAATAAAGTATAACATTCGTAAGCCTAACCAATCTATTTGTATATCACATGAGTTTGGGAAGTCTCTAAAGTGACAAACAAGTTTGAATACTTAAATATTCAACTTATTTCTGTTATAATTGGCCTACTATTGAGTGAGCTTATAAATTATCTATTACGCAGTTAAGTTTATATACAGTGTCAGGTATCGAACTCAATACTATTAAATGTTTGCAGTTAAATGATTACGTTGTAACAAGGGGACATCTATTATACTACCGTACTATCTTTCTATATGTAGCAATTCCTTTATAAACCATTCGGTTCATCGATAAAATATTGTCATTCATGACAATAAGAGATTGTAACTACCACTCTTTAATTAATTTGATTTACTAATTCACTGTTTGCTTTTAGTTATTGATAATGAATTATCTTCATATTTATGTCTTTACGAACCATTACATATGTACATAACTCGAGCTAAGCACCTTATCAAATTTTAACTTTAAAAAAAAAATAGTTTTGCTTGGGGCATAGCTGAAAAGAAAATGTTATTTTCTTAACAAGTCCGAGTGGATCGTAGAAGAAGAGACTTTAAGTTTTCAGACGCTTGATTGTTTCAGCAATTATTGAAAAATAAACATGATTGAGATTAGTATCTTGATGGACCATGCCATTTTCTAATGTTAGGAAAGAGTATTTCAGAGTAGGATTGGTGCCCGAAGGGAGGGGGGGCGGGCAGGGAAAATGAATACATACGTAATATAGCAAGAATACATACGTAATATTAAATACCAGCAATACCAGACGTAATATAGCAACTATGGAGATGGGCCCCCTAGAAAATTTTCTTGGGGCGTCCCTGCAGCAAGTCCGTATGCACGGGGGATAGGGTGGGCCGGGCCCATCTAAATTTTCACTGCCCCACCAAAATTTTTCACGGTAGGCTTACAAATGAACTATAATATGGTGATGAACTATAATATTGTTGGACCGCCCCCCGTAACTTCTACCGCCCCCCCTTACAGTTTTAGGCTGGTTACCGGCTTGCCCTGCAGAGTAGGGTTGGCTACAAGACGGGACGACATATAATTTTTATGAGGAAATATGAGATGAGCGCTCTTCCAAATACCGTACAACCGATATACTTTTGAACATGAGACAGTACTTTCACAGTACCTTTTCAAAACGACATAGCTCAAACTCTTGTTTCATTGGCAACATTATTTCAGAGAGTAGAAAAACATTATCTAAAAAAAATATGTCGAATGCACATTAAACTACCGACTCAGGTAATTTACAACAGTGGTTCTCAACTCTTTCGAGCTTAGCGTCTTTTTAAGAGAGTGCGATTGTCCTAATTGCCTCTCACCATCATCTTAATTCAATCCACTCTCGCACAATGTTTTCTATTAGCCATCTTCTCCCTTTCACCCTCTCCACCGAAAAACACATTTTTTTTCTATTTTATTATTTTTTAAAACATTTTCTTGCTCTTCTTACTTTCCAAACGATTAGAATTAGGACTAGGAATTAATTTTCTGGGCTTTCAATACCTATGGCCATGTTAGCCCGTTACGCATTAGAGATGACATCCCTCCGTTATCACACTATCCGAGGAAAGGGAATGAAGAAAGAATTCAAGAAGGAAGGAATCACCCTGGGACCTGTATGTTAAGTAACATCTCGCTATTTGCCAGATGTAAATGAGGAAAATCACATTAAAACCTCACTCAGAATGACTAGGCTGAAAACCTGTTACACATTTTCGACCGAGTGTCTCCACCAAGAATTGAACCCGAAACCTCTCGCACCTAAAACGAGAGCGGTAGTGATTAGGCTACGCGGGGCCCCACTTTCCAGAAGAAAGAGACTTACGATTATTTCTTTGACCGACTTTTTTAAAGTTTAAATGCGTATTATAAGCAATTTATTATTATTATTATTATTATTATTATTATTATTATTATTATTATTATTATTATTATTATTATTGTTATTATTATTATTATTATTATTATTATTATTATTATTAGTAGTAGTAGTAGTAGTAGTAGTAGTAGTAGTAGTAAAATGCCTAAACTTCTATTAATTTATAAGATGCATAATAAGTTTCGTCCAATAATAAGAACTCAAAAAAGTTTAACAGTTCATGAAATCTCATACGTTCCCCTATATACTCTACCACCCACCAGTAACACATTCACCTTTTTCTTTTCCAGCGCTTCCTTTGAAAACACGAACGCCCTTTGGAGGCGTTATCGCGAACATCGAGAATCACTGGTTTAGAATATTAAAATTATTCGTAACTTCAAATATACTCACTCATATGCTACAACCTATACAGTAACCCTGTAGAATATGCAACAATCAAAACATGCATTTGCATAAGTGCATATGCATTAAAAAAAATATCGAGCCCTAATAACAAAGTTAGCGAGGGCACGGTGACTCAGTGGTAGAGCGCTTACCTCTGGTGAGTGGCAATGTCGGGCCGTGGAAAATCAGCGCCGAGGGCGAGAGTGTACGACGGCGCCCCCGTACATATGAGTGAGGTCAACAGACCAACCGCAAAGCGCCAACATGGTTACCTCGAAATGTAAGAAAATTTTTTAAAAATAAACGCTGCTTTTCCTTGATTTTCAGTACTTTTTATTACTTTATTCCTTCCATTATATATATATATATATATATATATATATATATATATATATATATATATATATATATATATATATATATATATAGATAGATAGATAGATAGATTGATAGACATAGATATAGATATAGATAGATAGATAGATAGATGTGCACATGCGTTTTCCTAACATGAGTAACATTATAGGACCACATCCTAAAGCAGGAAGAGGATTAAAGTACATACTAGTAATACTCCAAGTAACTTTGCTTTCTTTTCTTTTTTCCTCTCGAATTTTGCGCCCCTTACTTCGGCGCCCGGGGCCGTTTCCCTTCTCGCAAAACGGCACAGCACTGGTTAATGGGGTCCCTAGTTAGATCCCAGGGCAAATAAGTTTGTGGTGGACAATATTGTGTCCGTGGGTTTTCTCGGGGTTCTCCCGTTTACAACGAGATACTTGTATAAATTGATAATTACTTGTATTTTTGGGCAGAAAGTGCTTCTACATAAGCACTATACCAGATATAATGTTAATTTAAAAATAACAAAAGAAGAATGTTTCTAATATATGTAAGAAATATACATTATAGGATAATGAGTTGCTATGTTGTTGTTGATAGATACCTAACAAACATGTACGATTGCAATACAGTCTATGTGCATATTCGTTCAAAGAAAATCAACGAATAAAATTGTTTAATACGTATCATCGTTTTGTGATTTCAATATAAAAGGTGAGAATACTAGTAAATGTAATCACAGAAGATATTTTAATGTGTAAACAATTACTACCACTCGAAATCTATTTATATTATTAGCCGAACCAGGTTGACGACTACCTTTGGTGAGTCGTTGTAAAAATTTTGGTTTACCTCACCCGGGATTCTTGTAAATTCATATCCCGAAGTAAAGTAAGGGTGAATTTACTTCTGTAATAAGGTTAATGACTACGAACTTGACAAGACTTAGAAGTGGTAGAATAATCACAAGAGAAATGAACGGTGAGGCAATGGAGAAAGGAACCAGTGATAGTAATAACGGTGAACAAAGTGCAGCACCAGGAATGACATTAGAAGACCGAATTTTACTAGTCTTACAGCGGCAAGAACAAAGCCGAAAAGACGATATGGAAGCCATGAAGCAGGAATTAAAGCAGACGATAGAGCAGAAGTCCGAGGAATCCAACAGACAATATGAAGAATTAAAGCAGACGATGGAGCAGAAGTCCGAGGAATCCAACAGACGATTGGAGCAGAAGTCAGATGAGACGAAACAATTTATTATCCAGGCAATGAATGACATCACTTCGCAGTTTGATGAAAAATTAAAAAGAATATCTGAGGATTGCCAGGATAATCAAAACCATCTAATCCAAGAAGTCAGTGGTGTAAAAAGGGATTTGGAAGTAATAGAATCTTCGGTACAGCAACAAAAGATTCAGGTCACGGATAACTCCAACCAGATACGTATGAATACACAGTTGATAGCTACCTTACAAGAGAAAATCAGGACACTACAGATCAAGGACAACACATACCACAACAACATGGATAATGATCGTGTAGAATTCCCTTGTTCACAAGAGATGACTTCGCCTTCACCCGTATCTGATGAGGACATTATTTTGGAAGAAATTCATCCGAGGAGTACAGATGGGCGGAAAAGAGATGGTGCAACTACACACCACGCCATAGGTAGGAATTGTCACTCAACAAGAACACGGAATGATAAAAGGAAGGTAAAGTTAAGCGTAAAGATGAGTGAAATACGTGCTATGAGTAAGTTCAGTGGTAAATGTAATGAGAATGCTACTTCTTTCCTAGAAAAATTTCAGGACGAGTGCAATATAATGTGTATAGATAGATCACAATATATGAAACTAATCCCTCATTTATTACTCCCACCATGTTCTTTATGGTTTAAAGCAGTACGAGATCACGTTAGTACGTATGAGGAATTCAAAGCAGCGCTAATCGCAAATTACGAAAATGACTTTTTGCTTGCAAATAGAGATGCCACGATTAGAAACCAACATTTCAATCCTCGTTTGCACAAATCTGTTGTCGAGTTTGTTGTAAATACATACAACGAATTAAAAGTCGTAAATCCATTGCAATCGGAATCTAGAATCATAACATCAATTCGAAATTTGTTACCGTTTAAGTTACAACAGATCCTGTTTTCTACCCAGTGTATGAGTTTTAACCATTTATTAATGCTTGTTCAATGTTATGAAACTCAATACCATGCTCTGAATCAACAAGCAGGAATAGGCAAAAGTAAAAATAATTCAGATCATTTTGTACCTGTTCGGAATCTAAATATCCGTAGTGTGAACGATACGGAACACAACCGAAACCGAGTAAATTCAAGCAATCAGAACGAGCAAAATAGGCAGAGCTATGTAGGGAATCCGCCTAACCTAATTAGTCGTGGCAATCCTTATGTAAGACCATATACCCAAAATAGGTTCAGAAATAGACGAAATACATGGCGAAATTCCAGGAATACAGTAAACTACGTGGATAGACGTAATCGGGTGTTAAGAGATGGCACTTCGCATCAAAATCCAGATATTGATGCAATTCCTGTACAGAACAGTAATACGGGACATAATCATGATTGTGCTGTACAATGTACTTTATTGGAACCATACACGAGTATGAATTTAAACTAATTGCAGCTGATGTGGTAGGGGTTAAACCCATATCAGCTATAGATTCTCATGAACATTTATCTTCAAATTTATGCGATAACATCAAACTCATGTCAGTCAAATCACGTACCTTTTGAATCATTCTATATCAGACACTTTAGGCGTGTCTCCTGCTAATGTACATAACGGTTCTGATTTGATTTTCCCTGTGGAACGACATTTTGATGTCAAGTTAGAAGATTCAACAATCGTAGATTCTTCCAATTTAGTGAATATGGTAAAAATCCGAAGACATAACAAATTTTTGAAACGTAATTCTCAAGTAGAGTCTTTGCAAGAAGGAAAATATCGGATCAAGGTCAATGACTTAGTTTTTGTTAAACAACATCCACAAAGTAATATGTTGTTAAAGAAGATTTACAAATTTTGTGACATTTTCTCAGGTCCTTATTTATGTTTTAAGGAAATAAACCCTAAAGTTTTTGAATTGTTGAACGCTAAAACGGGTACGTCAATTGGACTTCGTAATATAGATGAGTTGAAGGTTTGGAAACCTACCCAGTATACAAAAGAAAAATGGATGCGTCTAGTGAAAAAGTTAGTCGCGCCTGACATTCTTGCTCAAATACATAAGAATGAAGGAGATTAAAAAAAAAGAAAGAAAAAGAAAAGGGTATCTTCTATTTGTGTAAAAATAGATTTATTTTCTTCCTTTTGTTCGTCCGAACATAGGTTACGTTTAATTTTTGATTTTTATTCAATTTAATTTTCTTTAATTCTCATTAACCAATGATAATTTTCAAATGATTTTTAATTCTTTCTTGTTAATATGAAGAATTATAGTTCGATTCATTAAAAGCAAAGGTTATTTATAGTATATTTGATTTGTGTTGAAACTTAATTGTCAAAGATTATGTTAAGTATATGATTCATTCTATTAAGCTAATTATTCGACGACTGTCTTCATGCACAATCTTATATGTTACTTGAATAAGATCCTTCTATATTCTGACGCCCAATTGATACAATGCATACTGTAGAGTATCATCTAAAGTAATTAATATATAATGCGCCCTTGATCATGGTGACTCATGTTTTAAAATGTAATTGCTTCTTACTATTTTGAACTCGTACCCTTCGTTAATTATATAAATAAGCGACGACGTTTTAATAATAAAATATATATTAATGTAATAAAAGATAAATGATAATGAAATGAAAGATTTATTTTAAATATATTTATATGAATGAAAATAAATAATGTTATATATATGCGAGGGTCGATCAAAATGTAAAGGACGTAATTATGGAATATTGTTCTTATAAACGGACCAGTGGTTCTTAAATATAAAAACCAAGCTCCCTTGTAACTTTTATATTCAGTCCCATCGTCGGGCGACATTTTTATACGAGATACTTGTATAAATTGATAATTACTTGTATTTTTGGGCAGAAAGTGCTTCTACATAAGCACTATACCAGATATAATGTTAATTTAAAAATAACAAAAAAAGAATGTTTCTAATATATGTAAGAAATATACATTATAGGATAATGAGTTGCTATGTTGTTGTTGATAGATACCTAACAAACATGTACGATTGCAATACAGTCTATGTGCATATTCGTTCAAAGAAAATCAACGAATAAAATTGTTTAATATGTATCATCGTTTTGTGATTTCAATATAAAAGGTGAGAATACTAGTAAATGTAATCACAGAAGATATTTTAATGTGTAAACAATTACTACCACTCGAAATCTATTTATATTATTAGCCGAACCAGGTTGACGACTACCTTTGGTGAGTCGTTGTACGTTTCCGACCACATTCTCATTCCACCAAATCTTCTGTCATCATTCCTTGCTTTAATAATTTTTCCCCTTCACAGGCAAAATTGTGGAAAGTTAACTGAAAGATTCTATTTCATTTTTTTAAGAGGCCTCATCCCGGCGAAATTAAAATACCGCTAATTTTACAGTAATCATGTTATATCTCCAAATAGATAAAAAAGATAATTAAAATGTGGAACAAGAGTGCCCTAGACAATATTATTTTGCGTAAGGTACCGTTATCACAAGTCACCTAGTGGCTTTCCGTTTTCAGATGTTTAGAAACGCGAAAATAAATGCCGATTTTCAAAATGGCTCGAAATCGAAAGCAGATAAGTGAATCGTGATAACGGTATCTCATGTAAAATGATATTGTACAGGGCGCTCTTGTTCCACATTTCGATTATCTTTTATCTATTTATAGTGATATCACATAATTACCTGTAAAATTAACGGTATTTTATTTTCGCCGAGATGAGGCCTCTTAACGAAGTTAGTATCAGTGGTAGTTCCTTTAAACGAACGTAAAAAAAAAAAAACTTAGCTATTGTCTACAAGAATTATTAAGTAAGTATTTCCTTCACTTGATTTGAAGCAATAAATCTTAAACTTTTACCGGATGTGATTTCCCTCATGAACCGCCATTGGTTCGTATTAAATATTAAAAACAAACCATTATTTGAAATTAAGAAAAAGAAAAAAAAAGTCGTTATCGTTTAACAGAGATGTTTCCTTTCAGAAAACGAGAAGGAATGTCTTTATGGAGACCAAGCAAACATTTACTAATATCCCAGTGATTTTTATCTTTTATGCGAGACAAACAAACGAGAAAGGGAGGACTTGCTTTTTTTTTTTTTTTTTTGGTTTAGACAGAAACAGAAGCGGAAGAAGACACAAACTTAGTTTAAAAAAAAAAAACAAAAAAAACAGAGGATTTGAGGATATTCTATCTCCTTTTCCGAGAAAGGACCCAAAAGACGAAGAAAAATAATAAAGAAAAAAGAAACGTCGGAACGATTAAGACGAACCTTGTACGGATAGAGGCAAAAACGAGAAGCAGTAAATAGATGTTTCTAATGTAAGGAAAAGAACAGAAAATATTCCGACTCCTTTTTCTTTTCGTTTCTTTCTCTTAGAAAGAAAGAAAACGGAACGAAACGAAATAATAAAAAAAAGAGAGATTTCCGTTTCCGGTTTTGACCTAAAGGAAATGGAGTTTTTAAAATTTATTTGTGAGAGCAAGGTTCAGAAAAGAAGTAGTAGTAGTAGTAGTAGTAGTGGTAGTAGTAGTAGTGATGGAAGGGTTGAGGCATAAAGCAAAGAATTGAGAAAGAGAAAGAGAAGGGAAACCGTTAGAAGATGTTGGGTACTTTGAGTTCTAAGGTTAAGAAGTACTTGTCTCGTGACATCTGATCCTCAAACTGTGATGGAACGGTTTCACTGGCTTTGCTTTTCTCCACCTACAGTTTCTCGTTCCTCTCGTACTAGGAAGGAACAGTAAGACTGGATATAGACAAAATGTAGTGTAAAAGTATTCTAATATATTAACACACCACAACTTAACAATGAACATTTATTTTAAGATATTTGAACTAGTGATGGTGTGCAAAGTAGAAGCGAGCGAAAGTATTTTTTCTTTTTAATTTAATCTTTATATCGTTTTACAGTTTACCGATTGCCATTCCAACTAACAGAAGTAGTAATTCTTCTTGGGGATGTGATGACTCAGTGGTAAAACACTCAGCTCTGGTGCAAAGATTCCTGGTTCGATCCCAGGTTGCCAGTATTAGTGATGAACATAATGTCAGTGGGTTTTCTCAGTGTTCTCTCAGTTTCCTCCCATATTTTCATTCCACTATTCATCCATCTCCTTAATCTACACAGCATAATTGTCGGACGTCAAACTAATAATTTTGCTTCATTTAATTTTCACCAAAAATTCCTTACACTTTAACACACACACACGAGTTGCTTCATAATAATAATAATAATAATAATAATAATAATAATAATAATAATAATAATAATAATAATAATAATTATAATAATAATGATAATAATAATAATAATAATAATAATAATAATAATAATAATAATAATAATAATAATAATAATAATAATAATAATAATAATAAAGTCTAGGAGGCTCATGTGGACAGGTCATGTAACAAGAATGGAAGAAAGTGGGAATTCTTTCCAAGATTTTAAACGGAATTTCAGTTAGGAAAAGATCATTCGGAAAACCTAGGTGTAGATACTAAGATGAATCTCACAGAAATGGGAATACAAAGTAGAAACTGGACTCAGTTGGCTAAGGATAGAACCGGCGGGAGCTCACGTGGTTCGGATTCCACGTTAATCAGTCGGTCCACGTCTCATATAGCCTCTCTGCTGAAAGGGACGTTAAACTCAACTCAACTAAGGATAGAAGTCAACGGAAAGTTTTTTTTGGGTGGATGTAGCATTGATCATCCGTTTTCCATAGGCCATAGTGTCATTATTATTATTATTATTATTATTATTATTATTATTATTATTATTATTATTATTATTATTATTTATAATAATAATAATAATAATAATAATAATAATATTATTGACGGAAGTTACACTGAAACGCGAACTTCAAGTTGAGATGAATTTGCATATTCTTCCTTATGTTATGCCAACTACCTAGGTATATACAGTCGGGTGGCATTGGAAAACCTGAAAGAAATGTGTATTTCATTGATAAAAGTCAGGCATTTTTTTTTTTTTTGACGTGTCATAGTTAATATGCTTGCACAAGAAGGTGAATTCACTCTCTTCCCTGAGTAATTTCAAGTACAAAAAAGTTGCAGTAAGTATGTAATTTCAAACAAAACATAGTACTATTTCCAATACTGTGATTTTTTTTGACGAAATTTTCTCGAACTCCATTTTTATATTGGGGAAAAGGGACCATAAATTCACTCACTTATTCTGACCCCATTTCAATTTCAAGCAACGGAGATAATTGGGAAACCTGAATAAAATGTACGTCATATTCCACCAAAATTGAATATTGTTTCACGGAAATTTTCACAGAACATAGTTTTATGACAGGGAGGAGAGATTTCCTCTCGTAACTAGGAAGGGACTGTGAAGCTGAACATGAAAGGTGACTCAAGAATTACAATGTCGAGTGTCCTGATATGTCTTACATCACAATATAACAGATTACCATTAGTAATAATATAATCCAACTAAAATTTGGGATATATTTTAAAGTTGTTTTTTATAAAAGAAAAATGTAAAACATTTTTTTTTAAATATATGGTTTAAAAATTATTTTGTAACAGAGATTGTCAGCCCGCAATACCGATGTTCCACTTGTTTTTTAAAATGTTAAATATTCCGCTCAAAAATTTTGTTCTGCCGAGTACCGATCATAGGGAGATAAAGAAAGCCCTTTTGTTTAAAACAGGTTGACTGCCAAGGTGATTTGAGGGGACTGGTAACAGGAGACCATAAATTTCATCTTAACTTTGGCTCGATTATGAATAGTTATATCACATTTTTGTCGCGATATTTTGTTTCTCCCAAAAATGTACCAATGGGAGCCGAGCACCTTATGTGATTCTCATTGTCTCACACTAATATGTGACTATGAGCATCATATATGATGCTCAAGAACCTGGATAAGTTAGTAATTTGTGATATCAAGCATGAGCATCATATATGGTGCTCATGGCCCCAGAGAAAAATAAGGTGAGCACCACGTATGATGCTTATGGCAGTCAACCTGTTAATTAGGAAGAAAAGTACATTAGATAGCCAAAGAGAGTATTATTTGCAACTTTGTCTTGGATACCTCTCTTAAGTTCTGAAATATTATTAACGTACAAGGGGGAGGGGAAGGATGTCCAAAGATGACACGTATGCCAATTGAAGATATTATCATCATCATCATCATCATCATAGGTATTCTACTATTATTGGCAGGTAACTTCTGAATGCTTCCATGATTCACGGTATTCAGCTAACCTTTTCGTCTTCACGTACGATTTATCTGTTTTTATACCGTCCATCAATCGTAGCCACCTCCGTCCCCTCCCTCTCTTTCCTGCATCCCCTTCTCCTAGCACGCCCCTCATGATACAATTCCCTATTAGGCAAAGTCCCAACCAGTTTCTTTTTCTCTTTTTAATTATATCTAAAATTTTTCTTTTCTCCCCAACCATTACGCTCTGATTCGTTTTCTGCTCGACCCAGCTAATTCTCTCCTTTCTTCTCCACACCCACATTTCGAAAGTTTTCCAGTCGTTTTTCATCACTTTTGCGTACTGTAAACCTACTTGCTTCATACGGTACAATACTCCACACGAAGCATGCTATTAATCTTTTTCTGAACTCATAACTCAAGGTCTCAGAAAAGAGACTTTTCTTCTCTATAAAGGCTTCTTTCGCCATTCCTATCTTTGTTTTTATTTCACGTTCGCACTTCATATCATCACTAATAATCCTACCGACGTGTCGAAAAGTAATCACCTGTTCTATTTCCTTCCCTCCTACTTCTACACCGACCGCTTCGTTCCAATCACCATGGCTTTTGTCTTTCTAACATTTACATTCATCCCATATTCTTCACAGCTCTTATTCAAGTTTTCTAACATCTTACTAGTTTTCTTTTCTGATTCAGCAACAAGCGCCATATCATACACACCCATACATATAACTATATACACCGGCAAATCTCTACACCTAATCATTCTACCTGTTACCGAAATGCTGTCTTCATTATGCATGCAAATTTTCACTGTCTTTTCTAGATATATATTAAATTTTAACGTTAGCGAGAGACAGCATCTTTGTCGAACTTCCCTTCCAACTACACTCCCCTCTGTCATTTTCTCCGTTATTTGGACACTTACTTGTTAATTCTTATATAAATTTCTTATGAGTCTTCTATCTTTCCATAGCAACCCAACTGTCTTTAGAATTCCCAATTCATTCGTTCAAAAATCTTTTCTAGATCAATATCATCGAACTGAACAAAATGGCATGGGGCAATTTATATCCTCATGCTGAGTTTTCTCCCTTATTTGGACACTTACTTGTTAATTCTTACATACATTTCTTATGAGTTTTCTATCTTTCCATAGCAACCCAACTGTCTTTAGAATTCCCAATTCACTCGTTCAAAAGCCTTTTCTAGATCAATATCATCGAACTGAACAAAATGGCATGGGTGAATTTATATCCTCATGCTGAGTTTTCGAGAAAATCAAGGAAACAATTTCTTTCTAAACATTAAGTGGATATTGTAAAATACCCAGAGAAAAATCCGTTCTCCGGACAGCGGTATATTGTACAAATACACGGTATCCTCTTGCTTACTATAGAAATCAGTACGGAGCATACGTTAGCCATATGCTACATACGCACTGCCCTTAGATGTTACATCATGACGTTGCAGGATGTCTGACATCTAACAGTTTCCCGTATATCACATGCATATACTTATGTTACATTCCTCAGCTATATTTTATATACGTCCATTTGTATGTGAGATCCTGACCGCCTACATTGTTTCATACGGAAAGTACGTATAGATGGAACACTTATACAGAAAGTATTATAAAACATGCGTTTTCAGTTATACGTCTGCTGTACGTTAAGTCCAGAAACTACAAGAATTACGCATGTAACCTATCTTTTTAAATACGCCACCTACAACTTTTTCTCAGTGTAACCACACCATAATTTAAGGTGAAACTGATACTAAAATATACATTATTCAAGATTTTCAATTAGACACAGCACACAATATGGTTAATGAAACGTAGCCGCAAACCATTAAGAGTGTATTAGCTCTTAAACTTTAATGCGGTTGGACCTCGATAACTTGAATGTTTCACATTTCCTTGGACTATCCATAACATTCAATGTTAAAGCAACTTCTGGAAGTCTACAGTTTAAAAACTACAACCTCGATAAATCAAATTTTAAGGGTTTCATAATTGTACCTAAAAACTTCAGTAACTCGAACTTTCGAAATCTGCGAGCCTCTACGAGTCGAAGTTTACCTCTATAAGTCGAATTTCTCTAAATGTGACTTCAATAACTCGAAACTATAGCTCTAGGCTTTTACGCAATTTCAATGTTGCTAGTTCTGTCATTCTTGCTAATGTGTATTGTAATTGTGTTTTAAAAAAATGAAAATGAAATCTTTGAGTTTTACGTCCCACGGTTATGCCGGTGGAATGAAGAAAGTGGGAGGAAACGGGAGAACCCCGAGAAAACCCACGCACACAGTGTTTGTCCACCACAAAGTTCACTTGGCGGGGGCTGGGATCTAATTGTGTTTTGTTCATGTCTAGTATCTTATTTTTACTATAGTGCTGCCAAAATGTGTTGAGCCGTGGCAAAAATGCTAACGACACACCCACGCGTTGAGCCAATAAGGGTTCAGCTGTTGCTAAGTGAGAGAGCTTTGGCGAAAGGGAGTGGAATTCCTTCAGCCGATAGCAGCGCCTGGAACGGAAGACTAGGTGTCAGGTCAATGTGATATATCTTTAGTCATCTGATTTGATTTTAGAAACTTTCACAACTTCTAGTTATAGAGTTTGAATGAATAAAACTTCGAGTTAAAGAGGTTATATAGTGACTTTTCATGAAGAACTCGGAATCTCAGTATCTCGATTTTTTTGTTGTGGCTACATTGATAATTCGAACCTTGAAAAACTCGAAAAACTCGATAATTCGAATTCTTTATCTATTCCCTTCAACTTCTAGTTATAGAAGTCCTGCAGAATTCTTTAATTATAACATTTCGAAAGATGAGAGGTATACATCAATCGATAGGTCACAATTATGCTGAACAAAACCAACTTGCTTCAGGGTAAATTATCATGCGTGGTTTTCAAGCTCTTTTCATTTAGTCACACTCTTCTGCAGTTACAAACCAGTGTAGTATTTCTTCATACAAAAAGGAAGTATTCTGGAGGTATGTAGACCATACTCTCGAAGTTTCTCCAAATCTTCCATCCTTGATGTTTTGATTGGCACTATCCTTGCAGGATAAGCCAACATTGCTGGAGGTGTTACTAGACCCCGAACTTAACTAGAAAAGAATACGTCAGATGAGACAGTGATATTCCTATACTCTCTTGAGTTTCCATTTTTTTCTTCTTTGTGATATATTCAAAGTGACATAAACTACTCAAGGAAAGTAGATTTTCACTTCTTGATTTGCTGTTAGTCTCATTAGAGACAGTTTTTTTTTAATAAAATGGTTCCACCAACAATTATAGTAATCAATGATGATATCAGGTCCTGTTACTTTCCTCGTCAAAAATTTACCAAACTTATAAAACTTGTGATTATAAGATCTGTAATAAAAACCTTTGCTAAAAATTTACCAGACTTAGCACTTGTAATTATAAGTTCAGTAATAATAAACTTTGCTAAAAGTTTACCAGACTTAGTACTTGTGATTATAGATTCTGTAATAAAAACCTTTGCTAAAAATTTACCAGACTTAGCACTTGTGATTATAGATTCTGTAATAAAAACCTTTGCTAAAAATTTACCAGACTTAATACTTGTAATTATAAGTTCAGTAATAATAAACTTTGCTAAAAGTTTACCAGACTTAGTACTTGTGATTATAGACTCTGTAATGAAAACCTTTGCTAAAAATTACCAGATTTAGCACTTGTGATTATAAGTTCTGTAATAATGAACTTTGCTAAAAATTTACCAGACTTAGCACTTGTGATTATAGATTCTGTAATAAAAACCTTTGCTAAAAATTTACTACACTTAGCACTTGTAATTATAAGTTCCGTAATAATAAACTTTGCCCAAAATTTACAAGACTTAGCACTTGTAATTATAAATTTTCTAAAATCATGAATATTGAAACACTTATGTCTCCTAAAATTTGTAATTATAACCCCATGTCACGATTGCATGGCATAAAAGTAATGAAGGAAAACTAATTTTTTATGTCATTAAAAAGTATGTCGATTCCTGGGAATTTGATGCACTTTATAGTTTACAATCTCTTCGAGTAGATTATTTATATAGTTACGTATTGTATACTAAAAATAAACACTATTCAAAAGTAAATTTTATTTTTCGTTGTTTGATTTCTTCTATGAGTGCCATACATCCCTAAGATGTCAGGCGTACACTATTTGTAAAGACATGAAATTTTCCTTCCTTTCATTTGCGTACATCCCACAAACCAACCATTTATATACGGGAATTCCTTCAATACGGGACCCTTCTGGTTGCTGTCGTTGGGATGGAAAGCGACCAGATGGGATGACACTGGTTCCATGGATGAGAGGTAAATGTTTATTGTGGGACTTCACATGCGCTGATACATACGCTCATTCAAGTCTCCCTCTAACTGTAATGAACGCTGGAGCTGTTGCTAATCGCAGAGAAGCTGAAAAGCAAAGAAAATAGAACCTTTTCGAAAATTTTGTTTTCATTCCAATCGCTATTGAAACCAGTGGTGCTTGGGGTGCAAGAAGTCTTGAATTCATTAGGGAGATAAGAAAATTCATGTCTGGTGTTTCCGGTGAAGTTCGCTCCACATCTTTTCCAATACAGTGCATGACTGTTTCTATCCAACGTGGTAACGTCTCATTGGTCATTGGCACTTTACCACCTGGAAAGGAAGTGGATGAGGTGTTTGTACTCTAATAAGAATAGTTTTATATATATTAGTCCCTGAACAATAGTTTTTCTTTTAACGTTATAAGTATATATTTTAATTGTAATTTATATGAATGCAAACTCAGCGTAGTTATGTCACTTCCCTGTTAAATAAGAATTAAAATTGTATATGTTGTATATATATATATATATATATATATATATATATATATATATATAAAAGTGAAAAGTCATAATGTTGGCACTTCGTATCTCTCGAACCGAACCACCCGACCGATATCGATCAAATTTTCAATATAGATGAGGTTCGGTCCTGGGATGGTTTTTGTTAAATCTTTTTGACGGGGCAACTTAGAAAAGGGGGAGGGGAGATATATAAAAATGATCACAAATTGGATGATGGGTAATTATTCGAACAACTATTCTGGTAACGAATAGTAGTATTTGAATGTTCGAATTGATTTTACAACAATAGTTTTCATTCTCCAGCTTCAGAGTATTGAAATCATGTCTTCCCCCCTTAAATTTGTTACGCAGTTTGATGATACCTGGCTGTCATAAAAGTGTTGATTACGAGGCGAAACGGAGCTCTTCTAATAGAAACAGACATACTTTATTGAGACGAGACATCATTTTAAGATACTTTTTTTTGAGACGAGACAACGTCAACTTTTATCTCGTTGGAAATCCTAATTATAAAGCTACAACAAGCAAATTTCAAAGCTCAATCACATAAAAGTAAAGTGTCAGTGACTTTTGAACCACCCTACCAATCTCTATCAAATTTTCAACATAGATGAGGTTCGGACCTGGGATGATTTTTATTATTTCACTTGGACAGTGCTACTTAAGGGAGGTGGAGGGAGAGATATTGAAAAATGATCGAAAATGATCGATATTAGTGGCGAATCCGACCCATATTTTTGTTGTCATTGAGATGAATAGTGACACTTCCAATACCGTTTAAATCCAAATTCATCCCCGCAACTGGGGAATGGGGGAGATATACATATAAAAATAATCGATATCAGAGAGCGCGTCAGTAATACTAAAAATTACTGACAAACGGAACATATTGCTAACTTTTCTTTTTTAATTCAGCGAAGCAAGTAATTAACGCTAGTAAGAGTATAAAATCAAACAGTGAAAAGCCTGCAATACTCAAACCTACTATGGATAATAAGTTATCAAAGTTGCTTAATACGCTAATAGTAGCTTCATTGCTATAAGATTAAGAGGAAATAACCATGTGATGTTGGAATTCTTCACCAAATCATCAGTTCCCTAAGCTAAGCACGGTTTTTGTTTAGAAGTGTAATGATTCATGATTCTACATAAAACAAATACAGTTCACTTCTCCATTTAAGTCACCGGAATACTTCTTTTCTGATCAGTTCCGGTATATGATTCCAGTGACTTCTTACGAAACATCAACTTCTGGTATTGCACTGCTTCTAATAATACTACCATTACAACCACCACAAGCTCTACTAACACTAATAACAGTAAAAGAAAGTGAGCAGCTTTTTTTGAAAGAAAAAAAAGCAACATCCGACGGACAGGCCAAAACTAAAAGGGAAGGGAAAGACGTAAGAGTCTGGTGGCAGAAACGATCTGGGATGCGCCACTACTCTTTGTGCGATGTAACAGATTGTGAGGTCAGGCAACACTAAACGTTTCAGTGTAGACTGCAAGCAGCATGAGGCGAGGGGTACTTGGAGGGGATGGGCCACCACCACCCATAACAAAATGGGAAAATTATTCAGGAACAACGCGGTGGTTCTTGCAGAAAGTGCCAGTAAAGCCAAAAAACTCTGCACAAGGTGAAACAAGCAGTCAAGGGAGAGGGAAGGAAATGCGATAGGAGAACGAGAAGAGAAGGAGATAGAATGAAAGAGAGAGAGAGAGAGGAAGATGGAAAAAAGAAATGCTTTCCTTTTATCGGCATCCTTCTTTCTTTCTTTTTCTTTCTTTCTTTCTTTCTACAAGAGAAAGAAAACGAAATAAAGTCAAGGGTCTTGGTTTTTGAGGTAAAATCTAGTTACTCAAACGGTTAACGTTTTCCGAGAAGAAGTAGTACCAAAAGGAGAAAAAAAGAAAGTAGATGAAAACAAAACGGGGAGAAAAAGAGAATTTGTTTTCCTAACATCGTATCAAAACTGTTACATAACACATATTTACAGAATATTCGAATAAAGAAATTTGAGATATGTAAATTTTGTGCCAAAATAAGACCATGAGAATAGAATGAGTGCTACAAAATGAAGAATTCCTTCACTGGTATTGATTTTACGATATGTATACGAAATTGTTTTGTGTTACCAGAAATCTAGAATTATCTCGATATTGTTTTTTTTTTCAAAAAATTGGTATGATTCTTCATAAAATTTGCGTTTTTTTATGTATTATCCGAAAAGAATACGAAACTCACATACTTGAAACAACTCATACAATTTGATTACTTTCAAATAGAGTACAAAACCTTCACAATGTGATTAGTTGCAAGTAGAATACAAAACACATAAATTGATTACTTCCAGATAGAGTACTAAACTCACTCAATTTACTCTGAGATAAAAAAAAAGTAATTGGCTTACGTAAAAACTTGGGTCACATACGTAAATCCTGCAGTTTTTGGACTTAACGACAGCAAACGTATAACTAAAAACGTATGTTTTATGCATACTTTCCGTATAAGTTTTCCGAATAAATGCACTTCCTGTAAGAACGAAAGAACTGTATATAGGCGGTTAGGATTTCACATACAGATAGACGTATATAACGTATAGCTGACGTATGTAATATATGGAAGACTATTAGATGTCGTACATACTGCAACGGCATGATGTAACCTCTAAGTCGGAAAAGTATGTAGCATATGGATAACGTATGCTTCGTACTGATTCCTGTAGTAAGCATAAGGATACCGTATATTTGTACAATATATCTATACCACTGTCCGGATAACGGATTTTTCTCAGTGTAGTTAATTACAAATAGAGTAAAAAAACCCACACAATTAGGTTACTTCCAAACAGAATATAAAATTAATTCAATTTGGTTACTTCCGAAAAGAATACGAAGCCACACAATTTGACTACTCCCAAATATAGTGCGAAACTCATACAATTTGGTTACCGGTACTTAAATAAAGTGTAAAACCCTCACAGCTTGGTTACTTTTAAATCGAGTAAAAAATCCATACAATTCAGTTACTTCCAAATAGAGCACGAAACCTCCACACTTTTGTTATCTCTTCATTGTCACAAACCCCTTTTACTTTTCTCGGATATGAATAAGAGAAACTGCACTTTCTATATTAAAGACAGATCACTTAAACGAATTTCGTTATATCTAAAGCATAATAATAACTCAGAGACGGTATGTAACATTTCATAATCGGTTTCAAACTTTATCAGTGATACTTCATTACGTTCGTATACTGAAATATTATAGCCACAATCAGAGAAACATAACTTAAAAGAACATATACAACAGCATATCAAGTGAGATGCAACATTGGAGCATGTTTTGGAGTGGAAGCACAGGCATAATAATAATAATAATAATAATAATAATAATAATAATAATAATAATAATAATAATAATAATAATAATAATAATAATAATAATTTAAAACTTTAAGCACCATCTTGTAGTGTGAAATTGTCCAGTTTGGAAAACGGTGATATCCAACGCTTTTGTGTATGATAATTTTTAGGATATATTGTTTTGGGATTGCCATCTTCAATTGATATTAATCTCGTAAATTACCTCTGAAGAACACATAAGAAGAAAATGATATAAAAGCAGAATATGTAATTCAAATCGGAATACTCAAAATATAAATTTATGTTACAAAGTTCTTGAGAAATACTGTATAGTGGAGCGGTTCCCAACCTAGGGGAACATGACAACCAAGAAGGTGAGCGCAAGTTACTGATAGCTACGAAGTCAGTCATTCAGAACAAGCAAGTAGAGCAAAAGCTACGAATGTGACCACAATCGTCATTACAAATGTTACGAATATTGTAACAGAGGCAATATAGTAAATACCGTATAAACACAAAATAACTATTGTTCGATTCCCGGCGGGAGCTCATGTGGTTCGGATTCCACGTTAATCAGTAGGTCCACGTCTCATATAGCCTCGCTGCTGAACGGGACGTAAAACTCAAAATCAACTCAACTCAACAAAATAACTATTGATTAAGAATTATGGTTCCATTCAGAACAAAACTTGTAAAGAAATAGAACTGCTTTAAAATGGTATGTACAAATTTTCCTGGAAATAAATATTATTATTACTGATTTGAGAATTCAATACTAGGTCTACATCTGAAATCGCAAAAGAGGTAATACCAACAAGAGGCAAGGAGGAAGTGTGTGTGTGTGTGTGTGTGTGTGTGAGGTATGCAGAGTCTACGACGAAGGCGTCAGGTAAACAAGGTTGGAAACCACTAATATAGTGAGAAGAAAATACAAAATTAATTAAAACATAATTTAGCATATATTTATTCTGTTAGTAACATTATTCAATTTTACAAACCATCAAAAATTTCACTAACTTAGTACCAATGTATTAAGTATATTACAATATTATATTATTAATATATAAACCAATTGACTGTTTTACAATTTGAAGCTACTATTAAAAGTATAATATTAATAGGGTCATTTCATCGGGAAACATTCATCTTCCTTAAGCTAACGGGTATAATCGTGAGACGTTAAGCTAAAACATTTCATTTCATTTTGGTATAAATATGGTATAAATATTACATATTAGTGCATAATTTTGCATTTAAAAATTTCATTGGAACAATTTTATGCCTGTTTGTTCAGTATGAAGTAGGTGATCTTTTAAATGAAAAAAAATGAAATGAAATCTCGTAAGTCTTACGTTGCACGATTATGCTGGCTAGGCTAAAGGAGATGGTGATGAATGAGAAATGAATGGAATTGTATAATGAATAAAGTGGGAGGAAACCCACCCACACGGTGTTTGTCCTCTGGTGGGATCGAACCAGATATCCCATGCACCAGAGGTGAATGCTTTACCACTAAGCCACCGCGTCTCCGATCTTTTAAATAAAGTTTAACGGCATATTCATTCCCATTTCATTTTTATTTTATATGGAAAATTAAATAATATTAAAATTTTACCACACAGAGATTACAAAATGATACACCCAATTGACAATAGTAAATTTGTTTCAAGTTGACAGTTCTTTAGCTTATTATTATAACGTCTCATTTGTTTCACATTTTTTAGCTAGCTTTTTCATCGTATTTTTCTATAACTTCGTTTACAATAAAAGAATCAAATTTTACATGAAAAAGACTAGTTAGCTTAAAGCCTGACAATACTGTGAAAGAAAGAAAAACACGACATATAAGGAAATTATATATGGCATTTGGATATTTCTAGGTCAACTGAACACAGAGAAAAGTAACGTATGACGCGTGGATAATTGTAGGTTAACACAATATTCACAATGGGTAATCCTAGGTGACCACAATACAAAAGTAAGTTGTATACGACGTTTGGACAATTTTAGGTTATGTAACACAGAACGAAAGTAGGCCTACATACTTACGACATTTGAGTAATTCTAGATTAGTACAACATAGAAGAAAGTTACTTACGACATTTGGGCAACTCTAGTTCAACACAACATAAAACGAAATTACATACGACGTGGAGGCAATTTAGGTAACGTACCATTGAAGAGATCAGCTTACAATGTTTGGTTAATTCTAGGTCAACACAACACACACACAAAATAAATACATATACTGTTTGATCAATTGTAGGTTAACGTAACACAGAAGAAAATTGGACACAATGGTCGATCCTAGATTATCACTAAACCATAAAGTATCTTTTATCGCTTGTTATGTTTAGATTGAGTTTTGGATCTTCTTTGATTTCAAAATTTTGGTCTCAAACATGAACGCCATACTACTCACGATATATCCAATAGGTAAAATACAGAATGCACTTCTTAAGTGTTTTAATGAGAGGGGAATTGGTGGGTTTTCAGAAGAGGAATGGCAACTCTCATGAACATTAAAATTTTGCATAGTGTCTTGATGCCACTTGATTAGAAGGCCTGCAGCCCACGATTGTCCAATAACAAAGTTAAACTTTTCCAAATAAGGTGATCCTTTAGATACTGCGAAACCATTCAGTGTATAAAGAAGTGGTTCCTGTACTATATGAAAAGGGTCATCGGTTGAACATGGATATAATTGCCTTCTTAAATAATCAAGCTTCATTCTGTTCGAGAGTAAACCAACATTTTCCTCCGAAGCTACACGCAACATGTTCTTTGTATAGTTGAAAGACGGCTGGTACTTCTGATATAAATACATTAGTTCAGGTACTTTTAACTGTTTCCCCACGGAAGGTGTCCCAGTAATTACTTTAATCTTGTTTCCAAATTCTTGAATTGTGTTTATTTCCTTATAGTAATGAGGAACTGTTAACATACTTGCAATAGATCCTTGATATAAAGCATTTATTAATAAACTAAAAAATACCCATAAGAAGAACACTATTCTGAATACAGTAAGCGTCGGCTGGTTAATGGATATTTGCAAAAGAATTGACAACACTCGGAGAAAAGCTTTAGACACTTCAGATCGTTTGTCGGAAGGCGACAATTTCTGTAAAAAACTTATAAGTATTACGTTGAATATAAATAATGATAGGATTGACAACCATGTTTTAGAGTTGAAAACAATGAAAAAGGACCTCCATTGTGGAATTCTTCCAGCTTTTCTAACTAAGAAGCATAATTTTGACGGTAAGAGCCAGTGTAGAAAATCAACCACTCGAAATCTATCTTCCTGGAAAAGTAGTGAGGCTAAACCAACGTCAACCTTACGGTGCACAAGATCCCCCATTAAAAATGTCCATGTACCATTGGCTAA
Source organism: Thermobia domestica (assembly GCF_964235325.1). Lineage (NCBI taxonomy): Eukaryota > Metazoa > Arthropoda > Insecta > Zygentoma > Lepismatidae > Thermobia > Thermobia domestica. Next base: position 57,629,454 of record NC_137466.1, on the reverse strand, counting down.
TTTTAAACCATATTTAGTTTGTTTATAATCAACAGCCAAAACTGTAGTAAAATTCATGTATTGACTCATAGTTTGAAACAAGAAACCAGTGTAACCTTTATAAATGAAGCGATTTCTTGAATCTCTAAATAGTCCTACTCTTGGGAGAGAATTTACTCTGGACACCAACATTGGGTACCCTCTCATATTTTTGAGCTTATCTCCAAATGGATCATACATAGAACAATTAGAAGTGTTTCTGAGTTCGATCTTCGTGTGATGTATAATTTCGTTTTCGAAAGGGTTATATGATATTATTGTCATCCACTTCTCTTGTTTAGAAGAAAACTCAGTAGTCAAGTTTACTAGTATTACAATAATGTGAAGTACTTTATGCTTCCATGCTAACAAAAAGAAATTTCTAAAAGAAGTTTCTTGCACTGTTTGGTTAGCAAACACAACAATAAATCTTGCTCTTGGATTCCAAAAGGAAGTACTTTGAGCTTGCAGAAAATTGACCTCTAAGGTCTCAATATTGGAAAACAGGAATAAAAATAAGTCTGCTTTAACATTTGGCCATAGACATTTCGCTTCATTATCTATCACTTCATGGGAATTATTTAAATGATTGTAAACTATCACAGGAACTCTCAGCATATTAAAAACTATTTGATAAAGTGATTCACTCATTGAAATAAAGTTAAAAAATTGAATTACACGCAAATGTCTTACGTACTGATTGATTAAGTGTAAACTACACTCTAATGTGTTTCTCAAAATATTTATCTCATCAAGGTCCAGAATATTTGGCATGGTATGTACGGATAGTAGTTGAAGTAATACCAATATAAGTAACATTTCCATCAAATTGATCTGAAAGAGAACCAACAAATCAATTTTAGAAACAGGAACATAAAATTTTTATGACTAATATATATATATAAATAGTTCAGCAATACATTCCAAGCTCTCATAGTTTATTATTATTATTATTATTTAGAATGAAATGGTTAAATCTAATCCCATTATGTACGATATCAGTAGGCATTTTGGTTTACTTATTTTCAAGTTAGATTTTCAGTTGTTGACTAGTTTTGCCTTAAATAAATATACACTGTAAAAAATCGCTGTGTTATTTCAACGACATGCCTATGTGTTAACACGATTGTGTTAAAATATAACACAAACAGGTGGTTAGAACAACTCCATTTGGAGTTGTGTGTCAAATGCCGGTAGTTGAAATAACACATAGCCTGTGTGTTAAATTAACACAAGTATAGAATCTTCGTTGTTGTTTTCTGCGTGATTGCCAAATATGTTGGGCATCTAATTATAAAGACTTATGAATTGAAACTACAGACAAACACAGTAGAAAGAAATACTTAAACAAATTCAGGTATACTCAAAATTTCAATATGCAAGCCGCGCGATGTGTTTTCAATTGTTTTACATAATGTTTCTGAAATATGTCAACAGCGAGAAACAACATCGTATTACTGTGTCACTTCTACACTGCACTAGAGCTCACAAGTCAGCACAGAGAACTGTGCTTCAAAAATGGTGAAAAACAAGTAGAATCACGATTAAGAGGCAAACATATTATAAGGATATAGGTAGGAGTTTTCTATCATTCTTGAACAAGATGCTGGTGAAGGTTGTGTTTCGCACTATCAAGAAATACTTCACAATAAATGCTGGGGAGGACGACAAAAATTTTTATGAAGATTTTCTATATGAAGTGTTCTGTAGTTTACTATTCTTATTTTAAAATTAGAATCTTCGGTAAGCGTAAGCATGCACACCACATGGTTTTCCAACACTGAAAAATGATTCCATCAACACCACTCGGAGCTATTTCAATACTGAAATAGGTGCTGTAGTAAAACAGAAGTGGAGTCGAACTAACACAAAAACGGTTTTATTCTAGTGGTTTGACCTTGAATTTTAACACAGGAAGCGTCGAATTAACACCAAAACGGTGTTACTTATACGGCTTTGACCTTGAATTATGACACAGATTGTGTGTTGAAATAATAAGAAAATGATGTTGAAGTAACACAGGGACTGTGTTATATTGATACTTGACATGGTGTAGTGGGGCCGCGGTTGCTCAGTGGTAGAGCATTCACCTTTGGTGCTTGGGATCCCAGATTCGATCCCAGCCCCCGCCAAGTGAACTTTATGGTGGACAAGCACCGCGTGCGTGGGTTTTCTCGGGGTTCTCCCGTTTCCTCCCACTTTTTTCATTCCACCATTTCATTCATTACTCATAATCACCGTCTCCTTTAGCCTAACCGGCATAACCGTAGGACGTAAAACTCAAAGATTTCATTTCATTTTCATTTTGATATGGTTTAATATTAACACAAAATAATTAACACACCGTGTTACTTTCTTCGTGTTATTGCAACACGGCCAAAGTAACACTCAACACTTTTCTTCACACTACTGACCCTGACATGGTGTCGAATCAACACCGAAAATACTAACACAGATCCGAATTTAACACCGCTCAACACCGGTTGTGTGTGTTGAACTAACACCACATAGTGGTAGTCACGTTGGAACCAATGTCCTGTGTTAAAATTGAGTTGAATTAACACAACCATTTTTTACTGTGTATACTCATATGAATTTAAAATTGTGAGTCTCGTAATAAAATCATCAATAGTTCATATTATTTAAATTTAATGTGTGATAATTATGAAGTCATATTCTTCATTAAGTATATTGATAAACAGGATAAGGCACTGAACTCTTTTTAATGTTCAAGGTATGTAGCTAAAAGATAGCATGGCAACATAACAAGATATTTTATCATTCTCCTGTCAGCGGTACACTCCAGTTACTGCAAATATTACTTTCAAATTCTGACTACATAGTTTGTAGCTAAATGGTACAGTGTTCATCCCAGAAACAGGGTATTAATAGTCTACTCCTCAAGAATCCATTAATTTTTTCCATTATTTTAATAAATTATCAGTGTTCAACATGTACGAATGTCATGGGTACACCATGTAATTGATATTGATTTATATTGCCTATAATTTTTTTAAAAATTAATATTGAAAGCAGAAGTGGTAATAGTTTCTACCAGTACCGATTTGAAAAGAAGGTTGAAAGAAAAGATGATAAATCTTTTATAATGATAAATCGATGTAAAAAAAAAAGTTCTTGCTATCTCATCGATTTTACTGTATGCAGATTAATATTGAAACTGGAAGATGTAGTGCCTTTCTGTTGCTTCCAGTTCTAGTAGAGAGTAAAGGATGGAGATGAAAACGTATTCTTAGGACTCATTTAATCGTTTCCAGGAAACCACTTCTCGCTATCAGTTATTGTTTTTGGGGCTGTAGTGATCAACGCTAAAAAAAAAAAAAACGAAAATTATTGTCTTCTTCCACTTCCGGTTTGAGTGTTACCTCTATCAGTGAACTCGATTCCTAATTTTAGTATCTTCAAATCCTCGTCAAAATTGATGATGATCCATTAAGTGTAATTCTTCCGATTTTTTGTCTCTTGAACAGACAGACCTACGAGATAAATAAAGGAGTTTTGATAAACCGAACTCCTAAAAGAAACTAATAAGTTTTAATAATTTTTTCTCGTCTCCTTAACGCTCCATTATACCATCAAAGGCTTATGTCATTAGGATGTACGAGGTGTTATCGAAAAATACGGTGTATAATTTTATTAGAAACAAAATAACAAGCTTACATGGAATTTGATTTAATCTCTTTCAAAGTACTCTTCTTGACTAGCAATGCACTAATCCAAACGTTGAATCCATGACTGTAAGCATTTCTGGAATGATTTTTTTTTTTTTTTTTTTTTGAAGGGCGTTCAGCTGCATTGTCGTGGCTCTCTCAATGTCAGGAATGGTCTGAAAACGTCTTCTATTTAGCACAATTTTGATTTTTGGGAAGAATCAGAAGTCGTAAGGTGTTATATCCGGAGATTACCGTAGATATGGACAAATAGGAATATTTTTTCGGCCAAAAACTTGTGCTATCAAAAGCGAAGAGCGGGAAACGACTTTCACACTCACTCTTCTTACTTGCCAATGCGCTGTTAAAGTGCTTTAGATGGATCCGTACGGCATGTTTAGTTCTTTGAAAAGCTCTCGAATTGTTATTCACCTGTTAATTTTTGCCACTTTTTGCACGTTTTCTTCTTCTTTTAAGGTTAACGCACGTTCCAAACGTTGCTCGTCTTCTATCGACTCATTTCCGCTTTTAAATCGCTCATAACACTTGTAAACAGTCTTCAGGGTTACAAGATTATCACCATACACCAATTAAAACATTTAATGAGTTTCTTTGGGCCTTTTAGCGTTCGAAATCCATGATGCGCGACAGACATGGTCAACATAACCTTACTCTAGTGGCTCTGGACGCTGTCTGACAAGTCAAAACATGTTCCAACTTGACGCTGCCTGTCTCAACGGATCAGCGTATTGGACAAATCATTAAATGGTTGCAGCATCAGAAGTTTCTGCTTAAAAAAAAATATTCAGTATATTTTTGATCACTTCTTGTACGTAAATTAACATAGAATTCGAATACAATTTCTTTATATGAGATAAAAACTAACATCTGCGTGCTACATATTTGATTCTCTTCATCTGTTAATTGTTTCTAGATTAACGTATTTGATATGCATTTCGGTCACTTGGTCATCATATACTACAAAACAACTCAGGGAAAGTATGTCACATAATAGGATCAAAATAATACTTTTAACTAATTTGCCAGGTTCGAAAACAACCCTACAACTTGGAGTCAAATAATACTACATTACTTTATCTTTTGAAATTGAATTAGCTCTTTCTTAAAACACGTACTTTGATTTTGACTTACTTAAAATTTGTTTGAACTTGTTGGGAGATACGAAGATTATATGTTATATGGTTATGAGTCGGTAGAAGACGAGCAACCTTAAAAACAGAAGAAAACGTCTAAAAAGTGACAAAAACACTACACGAATATTCGTTCAGATAAGTGGATAACTATCCGAGAACTTTCCAAATGACTAATCATCTCGTACGGTTTCGTACAAAAGCATTTTAACCACTGATTTGAAAATGAGAAGAGTGTATGCGAAATTCGTTCCCCACTTTTGACTGATGAATTTTGAATTTTTGGTCGAAAAAAATATTCTTGTCTATCCACATACACCGTACGCTCCAGATATAACATGACACGACTTCTACCTCTTCCCAAAAATTAAAGCCATGCTTAAAAGAAGACGTTTGTATATACATCATTCCTGACATTGAGAGGGGCACAACAGAGCAGCTAAACGCTGTTCCAGAAGTCCTTCCAGTCATTGATTCAACGTTGGAATAAGTGTATTGCTAGCCAAATATAGCACTTTGAAGGAAATTAAACTAAATTCCATGTAAGCTTATTACTTTGTTTCTAATAAAATTATTCACCTGAAGGAGATTAAATCAAATTCCATGTAAGCTTATTACTTTGTTTCTAATAAAATTATTCACCTGAAGGAGATTAAATCAAATTCCATGTAAGCTTATTACTTTGTTTCTAATAAAATTATTCACCTGAAGGAGATTAAATCAAATTCCATGTAAGCTTATTACTTTGTTTCTAATAAAATTATTCACCTGAAGGAGATTAAATCAAATTCCATGTAAGCTTATGACTTTGTTTCTAATAAAATTATTCGCCTTAATTTTTGAATACACCTCGTACAGTACGAAAGTTATTTGCATTGTATTCAATTAACTTTGAATAAATCCAGGATTAAAGCCAAATAAAGCCGAAATATATTGTTTTAAATAATTTAAAAGCAGTTTTTTCCAAATATCTTGTACTTAAATAAAAAAAAAGTTGTACTTGTCGAATAGAATTAATTTGATATTTTAAATTACGTTTATGTCTATCATGTTATAGACATAAAAATATTGCCTTCCTCAATACACTTTTATATTCGCTAAAGTTGTTCTTTTGTTTATGAATTGAGTATATAACTTACACATTGTGATAGCGACAAATCGAAAATTATAATATATGAATTGCTTAGAATATCCTGGAAGAAAAAAATATATTAACTAAACAGTTTTATTGGTATTAATAATGCATGATGCAATCAATAGCTTCCAAGTTAAATATAATTAGAAAATGAATTACTTACGGTATACTTCCCATTTTTTTTAAAATAAAAATGCACAATTTTCCTTAAAATATTAACTAACTGATACTCCATTACCGTTGCTAACAAACTTACCAAAGAAACTTCTAACTACTGGATGTGACTGTTCCAATATAGGAAAGGCTGTACAATAATTTAGGTTTGAAGTTAACAAGAATTAAGAACATATATACAATATACTATATTTCTTGTAATTGATTAACTGTCATGGTGTCATAGTCTTTATTTTCACATTCAGTGACAACAATTCCTTTGAGAGTAAATATCTACTTTAGTTGTCATATTTGTTAATAGAAATTAAAAATTTATCGAATATCTAGGTATAATAGAAAAAAGTAACATCAACGTTGTATGGATAAATATTTAATAGTTGTCCAAGTAAAATTATTAATGATGCTATATAATACAAAGTAAACTGACAAACTTGGAAGTTGGTTTCAGAAGAAGAAGAAATTATAGAACAGTTGTTTATCCTTTAGGTTTGTCTATGTGAATGGAAGTCAATATTGTCTACTTAAGAATTTTTTTTTTCAATATGGATGAAATTGTATGTCAGTAGTTTAATTATATGGGAATTGTTCCTCAGAGAGTTCGTCAGTAGTTAATGTCTCTGAATAAATAGTGTTAATCTCATATTGCACGTTCATCGAATTGTTCGTAAATTAGAAGCAGTTATTGACAATTTACTAATAAGATGGATTTACATTGTAAAGGATCCGCGTAATGTATTCGTATGCTAACTGAAATTATCAATTGCTTATCCTACACTTTGGGAAATAGAGTAAGAGTGACGAGAGGTTGGTATATATATATATATATATACAGAGTGGTAAGAAACTGCTTGAACAAACTAACTTCGGGAGCTGATTCCTGACACCGAAACAAGCAAAAAAAAGTCTTGTGGAACTTTGGTCAGAGAGGGATAGTTTCGGCGATATAAGGTACCGAAAGCGTGGGAAAAATTAACTTCAGAGGGCTGTAATTCAAAAACAACGCAACGTAGAGAGTGCGGTTTAGAACATGACATTCGAAGTCATACTTGCTCGATTGAAAACTGTATGCTTCAAACCTCTGCAAGAGGAACACAGCAGTTCAATATTTTTTTGTAAAGTTCAAAGTTGGTTCGGGACGAAATTGCGTCAGATTTCGACGACGTAATTCCCGAACTCCAATTTGGTATTCTTTTATAGATCTATTGTAATTTATACTATTTTTTAATAATGTATAAACATACCTGGTGTCAAGATATCTATTACTACTTTTGATTACTTTGTAATAATTTATGATTTAATACAGGCGCATTCGGACATATGTCCGGCCCCATTTTGGTTGCAGTTTGTGTTGTGATTAGTGAATGTTATTTAATAGAACGCAATTTAATACAAATTTCTCCTTTAAAACAAAACTAGTGCAGTAGTCGACTTAGCCTAAGTACTGAGGCTTTAATATTAACAACCACATTTTCGGTGAAAAATAGAAAATTTCGAAGTAAGCCTTCAAAAGAATACGAACTTGCAACTGAATTGCCATTCCAATCGAATACAAAGGTTTCCTCATTATTCTCTGTGGATGTGGAAACAAACTTTAGTATCAAGAAACATTTTCTGCGGTATTCAGATAGAATTTGTTAATCAAGCGTTAGTCATATGATTAGTTAGTGTCGTGTTATCTCTGTACTAAGGAAGGTGCACTTTTTGGTATTCAGTTTCAGTCTGCTAGAAATTCAGCTAATAAGTTGATTTGGGTAGGATTAACTAATACAACTCCAATACATGTTTGAGAAAACTAAATGTGGCAACTTCGGAAATCTAGACGTGCGCATGCGTAGTCTGTAAATCTCTAGCCTGTAAAAATGTTCTACTCATCTCTCATTGTTCAGTTTAAGAAACAGTTCTGCCATGGTAGAGGTCTCAGCTTAATAGATGCTTCATAGTTAACTCACTCGATGAGTTGAAAGGAAAGAAAGAAAGAAAGAAGGTAATCAACTGTCTTTGTATTCTTATAATGTAAGTTTATTGTGGCTAAACCAGGGTACCCTCTGCTCTGAATAAATTAATCAATGGATTATCTTAGTCAACTACTACGTGCTTATAAGATATTCTGAATATTCTTCTGATAACCATGCTTTAGTCAAACTCTTAGTATAGTGCTAATCAAACTTCAAAACGACTCTACGTAAGACCCATTCCGCCTTATGTAGAGTCGTTTTGACGTATGATTAGCGTCATGCTAAAAGTCTGACTACTGCAGAAAACATATATTAGTCGAACTCTAGTATGGCACTAATCACGCGTCAGAACGAATCTGCAGACGGCCCTTTATCTCTAAATAGAAACATGCTTAGATTTTAAAAAGATGTAGGTAGCTTATACGTACTGTATTCAATTACGCAAAAGATCAATTATGAAAATACAGTAGTTGAGGTCAATATAACCATTTAAGCGCTCTTTTTGCCTTCTTTAAGCACCATTTTCCTTCTTCTCTTCCTACAAAAACTGATCCTAAAAGTCCTAACCCTTGTAATCATCAACTATACTCTTGGAAAGCATTAATACTTTTAAAATTACGATATTTCTTAATTTGAAAAGAACAACACTTTCAATAAAAGACAGAAAAAGATACATGGCGTGCTGTGAAAGCCATTCACTACATCCAAACGTAAGAAGAAGAAAGATGACCATTCCAGTTTAGATGTGTTATATTTAAGAACGTAACATATTCCATATTTCGGTGGGACATTTCTCTTCCGAATTGTGATCTACAATAAATGAAGCCACTTCCTTCAGGGATAGATCCCTAAAAACGAACGACGAGAGGGGGACATTTCGATTTAACATCATATTTCACTTCCTTTTCAATCCCCCCTCTCTTCTTGAAGTATCTCTTTCTCATCCTCCGTCTTGAATAAGAAGGAATCCGGAAAGAGAGGGAAGAGAAAAAAAATAAGAGATTGCGAAATCCACCATTCCTTTTTGGACATACCCAAGTCCATGGTGGCAACAAAAGGAATTGCTGATATCACTATTAAATTTCTCTCTCTCTAACTCCAGTGTCCACGAAACGCTGCGTAAAAAGGAATACTTTTGCAGTATAAAGTTGAAACAGCAAACCAACACAATCCTAACACATGAATGCAAGCGTAACACAGAGAGAGAGAGGGGGGGGGGAAGAAGAAGAAGAGGAGGAGAAGGAGAAGAAGAAGACGGTTTCACTTCGTTTTTCGTATTCGTCTTCCACGAACGCTGAGCCAGGCAGCCAAGGCAAAGCAAGGCAGGTAAGGTATTCGGAACAGTTAGCATACCGCTTTCAATCACTGGAGGGTTGGTTGGTATATCCCGAGAACAGAAGAAGCCTTTGACTGCCTTGCTACTTGCCTCCTTTTCCTGGAACCTCATAAATCTTTAGCTTTTAGAAAAGACTTTTCTCTCTCTCTCTCTCTTATTCTCTCTGTTGAGAGACGATGGATGAAAATTTGTGGAAACGTGGTTTTCCTTCTGTTTCCACAGTTTACAGCTTTAGTGGCGGGAAAAATTTTTTTTTCCCCGAGAAAAGGGGAGGGATGAGATAGGAATGGCAAATCGTACTGAAGTGTTCTTGTTGGGGGAAAGGGGTGAGAGAAAGGGCAATAGAGAATGCCAACGGTGAAAGAGAGTAAGAGAGGAGAGAGTTGAGGTTCCTAAGAAAATGAAAGGCAGCTCTAAATGAAATTAATTCTATTTTCTCGAAGAAGAAACAAGAAATTAAAAACTTTTGCAAAATGTGATTAATGAGTAGTAAGAGCTTTCTTCTCTTCCGATTCCTTTCTTCTCACCATTTCTATGCATTCATTCTTTTTTCTTCAATGTTATATATTTGGACCTAATATTTCCTTCTTTCATATCATCTTGTTCTAATGCTTTACTGCTACCTACTTCAACAGGAAGTTTAACTTAGAACTGAAATTTTGCTGTACGCAGGGTGCTACAAAAATTTGTCACTGAGAATAGATTCTTTACATCAAAATAAGGAAAAAGTTCATATGGACCTGTGGTTGGAAGCGCATAGTTTCGTAGTTACAGGGTGACGAAAACGTGAACAAAATGTACTTTAAAAGTCCATAGTTCCACTGCTATAGGACCGATCATAGTCGGGTCAAGACATCACTGAGGAACTAGTATGTGAACTACCAAATATCCAACTTTCAGCACCTCTGGTACTTGTACAATCATTTTTAGAGAGACTGTTTGAGAGTGGATAAGCTTGCATATGTGCATTATTTTTATTCATATTAGTTTCATTTTTTGTATATAGTTTAGTGGTTTTAGTGAATTCTTTGTGATTCTTTTAGTGATTTTTCTGGTGAGTTTTAGTGAGTTGTGTTTGCATTGGCTGGCAACAATGCCTCCAGTGTTCTATTCAAGTTGTGTCTGTGCATTTGACAATGTGCTGCGAAGTGCAACTAGGCAAGCATATTCATTCATAGTTTTAGAAAAGCATAATTATTCATAGTTTTTAGAATATTAATATACATTACATACAAGATTTACATGTTCTTAACGGTGTTTTAGAGTGCTACTCAGTTTATGTGTGACCGAAGACAAAGTATGATGGTTTAGCAAGCACCCATGTGGTTTAGCAGCAAGCAAGCAACAATTACTGCGGAAAGAAGTTAAGATAAGTAATTCATTGTACTAATATTTAAGTATTATATCATTATATTAACATATGAACAAAGCATGTCATATTTATCATATTAACGCATGTACACTTGAACAAGAATTGAAGCAAGTAATATCTAAAAGATTCGTTAAGTCTTATTTCTCGTTCCTCCATGATATCTGGGTGAATCAGTAAAATGGGTTTGATCATACAGTTCATTAGCTGTGGATGTGATATGTGTGATTTTAAATAAAGTACATAAACATATCACCCCTTTATACATAAGCATCATCAGAGAGTACTCGATCACTCTCCACTTACCTCTCTAAAAATTGGTGTACAGGCACTGTACCACCTTATTAGACATGGATATTTGGATAGTTCATATACCAGTTCCTCAGTGATGTCTTTCCCCGAGTACGATAACTCCCATAGTAGTGGAGCTATGAACTTTTAAAATTCACTTGTTTCACATTTTCGGTATCCTATAACTCCGAAACTATCCACTTTGAGCACAGGTCCATACGATTTTTTTTTCTTATTTTGATATCAGGAATCCGTTGCCAAAATATTGTGATATATTTTTGTAATATCTTGTATATTCGTAGAATGAGCAGTAATATTAGTCCTAAACCAACGATAAGTCAGGAACAAAACGATTCTAGTTCTTTTAAATTTGCGTCTGACATCATTGTCATGAGCAGTGGTTTTTCTTCTGAAGAAAAACGTCCCAGTATTAAGTATACAGCAAACAATAGCGATATTAAAACTACTCAATTTTAACAAAAGCTGGTGGTTCTGGCAGGACGAACACTGTAGCGTGTTACACCAAGAATCCGGTGTTGCGGTTAACACAGGCCTATTGTTAACACAGACAAGTGATTCCAGCATGACTATCATTTTAGCGTGTTATTCCTACACCAGGGATCCGATATTGCAGTTAACACAGACTTGGGTTACCGATATGACTCAGAGATGGTGTTGAGCGATGTGTTACAAAATTAAATGAATGGAGAAGGGTACGTGAAAATAGGAACAGCACTATGGTACTCTTTCGATATATATACCATGTATTGTTAGTTACATCCATCTAGCATAGTGAACTAAGGCCTATGAGATAATAATAATAATAATAATAATAATAATAATAATAATAATAATAATAATAATAATATGTAAGAATAACAATAATAATACTTGTGCGTATTTTTCGTTAGTGGTCAGCGAAACCTTTAATTTGTTAAGAACAATGACTTAGCGAAGGTACCATAGCCATCTTAAAATTCTGTGTGTCAAATAAATATACTTATACTGTAATTTTAAACGTGTCTATACTATTGCCTTTCAAAGATATAAACATCTAGTATCTGACATTAATAACTTGTATTTGGTTTTAGAATTTCTTTGTTACAACCAAAGCTTTATGCGATATATATTTGGCACTTATTGCAAGTAGCGAAGAATGTAGTATGTTTCCTCTAATCTTTTGAGAAAATAATCTTGTAAGCATATAGTTATTCTAACATTTACATAAGTAGAACTTATGCCATCTGTTGTTTCTATATTTGCTGTGGTCTTCTTCGCCGCCGACCGTATATTGTCCGAAGTGACCAATAATAAGCAATTTATGACACACGCTATTATCCCTTATAAGAGTCATATTCGTTTGATAAAAAATATTTTCTATTTTGTGAAAGTAGTTGCTTCTAACTGTATTTAAAACAACACAAATGATGTAATACTGAAATGACTTGCTATCATGTTAGGAATTTGATTTAGGGACTACTACTTAACATTTTACTCCAAAATACGATGGAGTTGAAGTACCATGAGACATATGTCAAAATTTAACACAACTATAGGATAACACAGAGCAATGGTGTTGAATTAACAGTCAATTTTTATTGTGTACGAACTAGTTGCTATAGCAATATTACACTTTTAATACGGTACATCCTCCATGTAAAATGGTCTTTAGAGAGTTTTTTTTTTTTTTTTTGTTCTTTTGTATCAACTACATATTTTCGACTTCGGAGCAGTCGTGAGCCCTCGTAGGGCTGAACTCTATGTGAAGCAGTTCTACTATTTTGATAAACAACAGTGCAGAGAACGGCCTAAATAAAGTAAGTATAAGATTTATTTGAGAAAACTTCTTTTCACATTCACCACACCCTCTCTAGACAAAGTTTCAGGAAAGAGAAAATGCAAATAACAGTTATGATTTTTGTTGAACAAAGTCAAGTCAAATAGTGAGTGTAAATGAGCATGCGTGCTACTGTTAAAAAAAAAGAACAATACATAATCAGCAAGTTAATAGTGTATTTTGCTACATATACAGTATGCAAGTAAATAACAATATTGATTCTAGCAAAATAAAAATAAAAACTGAATTATTATTGGAAACAAACGATATCTCCTTTTAACTCCGAACTAGTTCATTTTTTAAATAAGAACTGAAGCTTCCCTGGTGTCATGATGAATATAGTTCTTTTCGGGCAATCAGCCAAGTGAATTCCACGTTGTCCAACGTTTCGAAAACTGGCCACATTGTTCTTGTCTTCAGGGAAAAATATGAGAGACCCAAAGCAGAAGCCTTTATTTTATAGATGCTTGCAGCAAAGGAAGCGGAGTCCGACTGGTCAATGGCGACGTCCAATCAGCGTCAGTCTAAGGGCTGAATTGTGATTGGCTGGTTGACTGGATTAGTTAATTTTTGTTTCTTTACTCGGAAACTACGAATTAAAATTTACCCTCAAAGTATGTTATTTTGTTTATCTCAGTCGACTGATATGAGTCTTATCTTTGGAACAATATTTTAGTTAAATGGAAATTAAAATTTTAAAGTTAATGATATTTTCTTTTAGACCACTGATTCCCAGCCTTTCTTGAGTGACGATACACTATGTGTATTGTTTGTAAAACCGTCAACTACTCTATCGATGTTCTTGTTTGCCTGTCATCACAATCTGAGGAAAGCAGAGAGAAACACAATAAGAGAAGGAAGAGAGGAGATGACGTAGGAGAATTGTTAACACTGTATCCGCAATCATTGATTCACGAGTACTGTCTGTAAAACTGTTGATTACGCTATCGACGTTCTTGTTTGCCTGTCACCACAATCTGAGGAAAGCAGAGAGAAACCCAATAAGAGAAGGAAGAGAGGAGACGACGTAGGAGAATTGTTAACACTGTATCCGCAATCATTGATTCACGAGTTTTGTCTGTAAAACTGTTGACTACGCTATCGACGTTCTTGTTTGCCTGTCACCACAATCTGATAGTAGCGCGGCTTAGTCATAAAAAACTGCATTTAGTGAAAGAATTATGAAACTTGGCACACTTGTAGAGTAAGCCATGGGAAACATTTTAAGATATGGAGACATTCGAAATTCGTGCTTGTTTGGCCGCCATCTTGGAAATCAATATGGCGTCCACGCAAAGCCACAGACTTTTACTTAAATAATAATATCTCCTCACAGAACTACCCTAGAATCCTTCTTCTTGTGTCAAATTAAAGATAATAAAAGAGTTAAGAATTTTAAACTTAGTACATGTTATTTGTACGGCCACCATATTTAAATATAGTGACTATTATCCGTAAATTTTAGTTGTACTCTTTACTGAATATTCCTATAATGGCAAATAACTATGAAACTATCAAATTTTATCTACATTCACGTAGAAGTAAACGTGATAGAGCATAACCTAGCCTTTCCAACGATGTCAGCATCTTTACTCTATCTTCAAAATGAAAAGGAGCTAGTCGACTTTATGTATTACAGGGTGCTGTGCTTTGGGAACTTCAATTTCAGACCAACTTGTAATTATGTTCTCAAGAAATTACGATAAATACTTCTTTCTCGAGTCAAATTAAAGAAAATGAATTTCCCAAAAATATTAGACTAGCAGAATATATTTACTCGTTTAGTCGCATGCTACACTGATTTGTCTACAGTTACAATGAACGGTGTACAGCTTCTTATATTAGTAGAAAACTATTTTGAAATATTATTATTAGAAATTGTATTATATGAGACTTTTTTTTTTTTTAAAAAAAAAGTGAATAACAGAAGTTTCAAAGCGTCAAGTCACTTTAGGAGCAAGGTCCTGCACAATGTTTGCACATAACGGTAAACGAGTAAATATATTCTGCTAGTCTAATATTTTTGGAAAATTCATTTTCTTTAATTTGACTCGAGAAATAAGTATTTATCGTAATTTCTTGAGAACATAATTACAAGTTGGTCTGAAATTGAAGTTCCCAAAGCACAGCACCCTGTAATACATAAAGTCGACTAGCTCCCTTTCATTTTGAAGATAGAGTAAAGATACTGACATCGTTGGAAAGGTTAGATTGTGCTCTATTATGTTTACTTCTACGTGAATGTACAAATCTGATAGTTTCACAGTTATTTGCCATTATAACAATATTCAGTAACGAGTACAACTAAGATTTACGGATAATAGTCACTATATTTAAATATGGTGGCCGTACAAATAACATGTACTAAATTTAAATTCTTAACTCTTTCATTATCTTTAATTTGACACAAGAAGAAGGTTTCTAGGGTACTTCTGTGAGGAGATATTATTATTTAAGTAAAAGTCTGTGCCTTCGAGTGGACGCAATATTGATTTCCAAGATGGCGGCCAAACAAGCACGAATTTCGAATGTCTCCATATCTTAAAATGTTTCCCAATGGCTTACTCTACTAGTGTGCCAAGTTTCACGATTCTTTCACTAAATGCAGTTTTCCTCTGATTTTCCGGGTTAAGCCGCCCTATTATGAGGAAAGCAGAGAGAAACCAAAGAGAGAAGAAGGAGAGAAGACGACGTAAGAGAATTGTTAATAGCGTATGAACAATTATTGATCTATGAGTATTATCTTTAAGAAAAAAAAAATACCATGGAAGAATTCCGTTCGTGTTGCAAACTATCACGCCTGTTTTCCGTTGTCCAAATTATACAACTGCGTCTACTCCCCTTCTTATTTGTATGAAAGGTTGATTCATCACTTTATATTAGCAAATTCACAAAGTCAATTTCTTTGTGTTGCAATTCACAGCAAAACTGGTACCGCCTTTTTTTCTTTTGAGCATATAATTCAACACGGTTTCGTAAATTTTAAGGAGTTAGGTATATCAATCAAAAATCCTTTATATATTTATCCCGTATGTCTGTGTTCTCAAGACTTTCTTGATGGTCATCATCAATTCTTCCAGAATATATACTTATGTAGAGGGTAAAATATTAGGAAACGAGCTCGTTGATGAAGATAATCTATCTGCCGGAAGTTGTAGATCCATTTTCGTTTTGAACGTTCATCACTACGGTGTAAGAATGGCAATAGATAAGAGAAGTGATTTTGTGTAATCAATCATGCGTTCCAAGAATATCTTCTATCTTTACTCTATTAAAGCCGGAAGTGGCAGACATCTACTATAACTTTCGGTTAATAATTAAGAAATTATGACGCCATACAAACCAAACTACTTCACAAGGTTGTATTATTTATTTTTCTTTTTACACGTAAAGCACTCTAATTTTAATCATTTTTTGTATACACAGCCGAGGTAGTGCTCTGTGTATATATTTCCTTGATCTCTTTGTGAATCTTTTCCTCACTCGCTTAATATCACCTTTATTCATACCTGGCCAAACACTCCCTTTTTCCTACACAAACACTTGACTACAACAAATATCCGATGTCAATCGTAGTTTACCTTTCTACGTATTGTTTCTTTTCTGTGTTTGCTTCTCAACTTCTATGAACATCTTTGGCACACTTTGATTTGTGAAAATGAAGTACACAAAAAAATTCTTAGAGCCAAGACAAAATCAAATAAAGAACGAGCATTGATTTTTCAGGATAAAATTAAACAAGGGTAGACCATTGATTTTCAGGATAAAATCAAATAAAAGGTTAGCGTTCATTTTTCAGAATTAAATCAAATAAAGGACGATAACTTTTCAGGATAAATTAAAATAAAGGACTATCACTGATTTTTCAGAATAAAATCAAATGAAAGACGATAATTGATTTTTCAGAATAAAACCAAATGAAAAACAACCATTGATTTTTAGGATAAAATCAAATGCAAGACGAACATTAATTTCTTAGGGTAAGATTAAATAAAGGACAACCATTGATTTTTAGGATAAAATCAAATAATGGAAGACAATTTTTCAGGATAAAATAATGCAAAGGATTGATTGATTTTTCAAGATATAATCAAATAAATGATAACCATTGATTTTTCAGGACGAAATCAAACGAAAGATCATCATTGACTTTCAGGATAAAAACAAATGAAAGACGATAATTGATTTTTCAGGACAAAATCAAATAAAAGATGATAATTGATTTTTCAGAACAAAACCAAATGAAAGATGATCATCGTACTTTCAGGATAAGATCAAACAAAAGGACCATTAATTTTCAGGATAAAATGAAATGCAAGTCGCACATTGATTTTCAGAACAATATTGGATAAAGGATAACAATTAATTTTTCAGGATAAAGTCAAATAGATGACGAGCATTGATTTTTCAGGGTAAATCAAATAAAGAACAACCATTCATTTTTCAGGTTAAAATCAAATAATTGAGAATAATTTATTTTTCAGGATAAAATCAAACGAAATATGATGATTGACCTTTCAGGATAAAATCAAATAAAATACAACTATGGGATTTTAGAATAAAATCAAATGAAACGACCATTGATTTTTGAGGACAAAATTAAATAAATGAACAACTATAGATCTTTCAGGATAAAACCAAATAGAGGACGATCATTGATTTTTAGGATAAATCAGTTAAAGGACGACCATTTATTTTGCAGGATAAAATCAAATAAAGAACTATTATTGATATTCAGGTAAAAATCAAATAAGGGACTATCGTTGATTTTTCAGGATAAAATCAAATGAAGGACAACCATTGACTTTTTGGATAAAATCAAATAAAGTACAATCATTGATGTTTCAGGATAAAGTCGAACGAAGAATGATCATTGATCTTTCAGGATAAATAAAATAAAAGACAACTATTGGCTTTTAGAATAAAATCAAATGAAACACGAACATTGACTTTTGAAGGCAAAATTAAATAAAGGATGATTATAAATCTTTCAGGATAAAATCAAATAGAGGACGATCATTGATTTTATAGGATAAATCAGTTAAAGGACGACCATTCATTTTGCAGGATAAATTGAAATAAAGGACTATCATTATTCTTTTTACCATAAAATGAAATGAAGGACTACATTCATTATTCAAAATAAAATCAAACAAAGAACGAACATTGATTTTTCAGAATAAAATCAAATAAAGAACAATTATTGATTTTTCAATATAAAATTAAATAAAAGATGATCTTTGACTTGTGAGGACAAAATCAAATAAACGACACTCATTGACTTTTTAGGATAAAATCAAATAGATGACAATCATTGATTTTTCAAGATAAAATCACACAAAGGACGACTATTCATTTCTAGGATAAATTCAAATGAAAGACGCCAACAAAGAGAAAACCTACGATTTTACTTGTTCAACTAATCTACTGCTTAAATTAGTAAAATTTACGTTTTTTAAGTACATTTTGGAAGTACTACCTGATTTTATGAACACACTATAGGTAAAAGGGGAATCAATTCATGGTAGAGGCACCATTTTGCTTCATTATGGCTCTGTTTGCTAGGATCACACCTTCAGCCAATTCAAGATTAACAACTTACTAAAAATTTTAATAATAATCTTGAAAGAAAAAAGATCCTGAACATTATACGCAAAAAACTGAATGTTATTTTGTGTTCTAACACGAATAAACTGAAATAAATCTGAACGAAAATAAACATCCAGCATTAACCAAGATATAAACGGAAAATACCTTTTGCTAAAGTAAATCTATAGTGGCGATAAATTCCAACCTCTTCTGTTACGTATAATACGCCATCGTTTTGTATCGACATTTTGTGTGAAAACGACACTTTGCAAATGTTCATTCAGTGTTTATCTTAAACTGGTAGACACATTTATGAATATTCAATCCCTTATTATCGACTTTGATATTTTTAAGCCAAAGACAATACCTTGCTAGTTAATTCCGACACGGGTATATAACTCGCTCTATCGTAAAAAGTGTTATCGTGTTCTCTGAAACTCTGCATTAAAATGTATTCTTTTTTTCTCATTTTTGTTAGCGAAAATCGATTTTTCCTTTGAGAAGAAAGAGGAAAAAAATTGAAAGCACTCGGAAAGAGTTCTAAAGGTACTTTTTTTTTCGTTCAGTATGAAATAATAATATTTTTTCATCATACGAAATATTTTATATATTATATATTAATTCTTTATGTTAATGGTTGACTGTAATAAAAATAGAGAACAGAAGATAAAATATATGAGACCGAGTATGCATTACATCAATAATTTATTTAATTTTTTAGAAAAAATACTTTAAGCAAATCATTTTAAGTTGAAACTATTTTTTGCAAGGTGTAACCAGGATACGATTCTTTGTGGGAGAGGATTCAACAGACTACAGAAATTCTGGTTCCAGTTTAAACTATAGGTTCTGTGAATACAGGGTGTTTCAAAACAAAACCGATAACGTTTGGGAGGTGATTTCTGACACCAAGATAAGACAAAAAGTATAGAACAACCTGGGTGCACAAATGCTTCCTTTCGGAGTTAAAGGCTGCTAAAAATATGAAACAAAAAGTGAAATTTAAAGGTACATAGCTCCCGACCTATATGACCTACCGTAGTCGGGTTAAGACTTCACTTAGGAACTAGTATGAACTATCCAAAAATCCATCTTTCAGAATCATAAGGTACTCACGCGAAAATTTTGATCGAGGGAGTTTGGCTACGTGTACGCTAGAGAACTACTTCTATTGTCCACCGGTGTTGTCCACCACAAATTTACTTGACCGGGGATCTAACCAAGGACTTCATGCACCAGAGATAAGAGCTAAACTGAGCCACCATGCCTTTATAACTCTTAAGCAATTGGAAGTTTGAATATTGGCGTAAGTGATATGTTGAGTGACAGACTAATATGTTTTGCTTTTATAATAATAATAATAATAATAATAATAATAATAATAATAATAATAATAATAATAATAATAATAATAATAATAATAATGTCTACATCTGCAGATAATCAAACATGCATTTTTACCTGCAGACATGCATTTTCATGCAATTTGCACCACTATCAAACATTGTTAAAAATAAATATTACAGATATTTTGTAGACTTATACAGGGGTAAAAGTGAGGTTACAACGATATGTTGTATTTTTAATTATATTCTTTATATCTGATCAAAATGTCTGATCTTGTATATAAAATATGCACTAGCCAGCTGGATTGAGAAGAAGAAAAGAAAAGATATATTATAAAATCAATGTATTAAATAAATGAATGGTTGTTATGGTTATCACCAAGACGACATGTTTTAGTTATTGCTATGGTGACAGAAGTAAGGTTATAGGTATAATGTAAAATTACCTTGGAAGAATTATAACGTTTATATAAAAGGAAGGTGAACAATAAACGACATTTTGCATTATGTCAATTTAGTGTACTCATTGTGTGGCTCAAACAACGATAAAATAATATCGTTAAGAATCAGGAAGTGACAGACAGTTATATAACATATGGTGGCGAAACGCCGGGAAACCTTGTGTATCGCTCCGAAGTTTTAGTAAGACGATCACAATTGACCCAAATACTAATTTCACTATTTTGAGAAGTAGCACAAAAATAGATAGAAGTGCCAAGATGATCGATATTGAACACGAAGTGGTTGATAACAGTACGAATGAGACTGGAACAAATCGTACTGAAAGTGTGTTGGATCTTTTCAAACAACTTTCCAAACAACTTAAGGATGGATTCTCTCAATAATAACAACAACACATTCATTTATTTAATACATTGATTTTATAATATTTCTTTTCTTTTCTTCTTCTTTTTAATCCAGGTGGCTAGTGCATATTTTATATACAAGATCAGACATTTTGCTCAAAGAATATAATTAAAAATACAACATATCGTTGTAGGGTAATAGTGCAGCCTTAGCCTGCCACAATATTAGGCTAGTGTATGGTGAGGATGTAATTGACGGTATTCAGGGACGACGACAAAAGCTGTCAAGATGAACAACGGTATGGGCGTCCATTGGTATTTTCCGAATACGATTCGGAGCAAGCCAATTATAGTCAATACGAATCCAACAGCAGAGGAATTAGCAGAAACATCCTAGGTACACAGGACAATACTGGGAAGAAAGCTTGTGGTGCTGGGTTTCATCACAAAGCTCAATTGTTTAGTTGCACATCAGCCAGTGGAGTCAGTGAGAGGGACAATTCTCAGATGTTCCTTGCTAAATGGTCCATTCTTGACATCGTTATAGGAGATGAGAAATGGATTATGTATCCGAACGTGAGGCGTCGCAGGACTGCGTCGCGTTCCTATCCTGGCAAACAAGATTGGGAAATTATTTTTCACAACATTACTATGTATGATATCGGAACGGTATTTGACAGAAACATTACGAATACATTACTGTATTTTTTAGTGTACATTAAGGTCACGTGCTTTCACCCAGGATCATTCTAGGAGCAAGAAACATTTAAAGAAAGGGTTTTCAGCTACATTTCCTGATTTTTCCCAAATTTTCCTTTTCACATACCTCACAGGGGCATTCACAGTATTGGAATTGAGAAATTGTATCATTTAAAGATAGCCATGAAATTCGTTGGAATATTAATTTATCGAGAAATTTTAGATTGCAATTTTCCCTATTAGTGTAAATTTTCTACTTTCAAACAGGATTAGGAAATATGTTTTTCATGTCATTGTATAGGATATTCCAACGCTATTTGGCAAAGAGATTACTATAACCCCTTTGTATTATTTCATGGGCGCAACTGTAACGTACTTTCACCTGGGACCAAGGGCGCCCATAGGGGGGCAAGTATAAGCGACATTTCAAATATAGTTTCAAATTTTGCTGTAATTAATCTAAAAAATTCTATTGGGTTTTCGATATTCCCAAGTATAATTTCCTCTTAGGAGGGTGAGCGCCCCACCTTGCTTCCATGATGGGCGCCCTTGCCTGCGACCGCTCTAGGGGAGGCTCAAACTTCTAAAAAAAATGTATTTTTTAAAAAGAAAAATTCTCGTTTTCCTTCAAATTTCCCTTTTCTTGTACATCATACGGACATGTGCCATGTTACATTTAAAAGCCTGTTTTATTCTGAAGAGAAAGACATATTAACCATGAAATTCGGATAAATAGTGTTGAAGCAGGAGCTACTTGAAATATATATTATGAAAACTAGCCCCATTTTTCAAGATGGCGACCACTTTCCAATATGGCGGCCAAAACCTTTGGGCCCTAACTTTAGATTTTTTCTGCCGGGTGTAAACAAGTATTCCTTAAAGTTTCACCCTTTTTTTCCAGAAGTGCACAATTCTTATAGAACTGCCCAGTTAACCTGCGCACTGTAAGTAGTATAAATGTCATATAGCCTCTGAGCTTAAAGTGGAACATTAACCTTTAAGTCAACCAACCAAATTAATATCATGTTACTCCCTCGCGATTTTTCTGTTAGAGTAAGTAATTGAGAATTGAAAGAAGCTATATATATATAAAAAAAAGTAATCTTACTTTATGAGATTTGTTAATGTATAACTCATTCATTTAATTTAGAATTTTATTAAATGTTCTTTGTTCTGAATATAAATATGTAATTAGCAATTACACGTTTAATTTCTTTCTTTTTTTCACTTGTAAATCTCTTTTATGCCTCTCTAACACTTCCATAGGTAATTTAATTTGCCAGTAGTAATTGTCTTTCAATATTCATAGCTTCTTTATAAGCTTTCTTGACTGATTTTTTGGCATAATAACAGTAAGGAAATTAAGATGATTTCTTGGAAATCTCTTTACGTCACAGCCATACTCTGATTTTATAAATTCATTTTAATTTATTTCAACGTTGATTGAAATTAAATTAGAAATATACAAGAAGTAATAAAATGGTAGTATATTGTTACGCTCAGTGGAAACTTCACTAATGCGTGTTTACGCTCACATAGAATACATTTAGCGGGTGTGCGTATCGCAACACGAAATTACCCTAAATAAGGGACACTCTAATATATATACGCTGCAGTACAGACAATTTGTCATTGACAAAGGACAGCTGGACATATAAAGGGGCCAATTAATTTTAGTAGCTTAAGGTCTCATCAAATATAAATTTGGTTCTGGGAAGGGTGAAAGTAAATTGTTCGCCTTATTTAATTAGGCATTTCTGTTGGGAAACCCGTTATACGTACGTATAGCATACCGGATATAATATTACACACGACTTACTATAACCTGTAGCTTTACATATTATATAGCCTCGATGTTGAAAGGGGCGATAAATTCCAAATCAACTAATCGAAATATTTTATATTTGTAAGCAATGAACTAAATTTTCAAAGTTCCAATGCATGAGCTTGTTCTAAAATGATATTTTAAAGAATGAAATTTGTTATTATTTGTTCCTATCAATGGAGACGAGTACTTGCTCTATCTTTAGTAAAACAGTTAAAATATCCATTAATTTAAAAGAAAAACGAAAAATATTTCCCCATATAAATCAATGAGATTAAAAATGAACTTGATGTAGGTATTCAGTATTCTTAAGGAACAATGTTTCCCTAACGAACAGATCTCTGTTACTTTTTTGTATTGTATAAAAAGAAACATTATATAAACTATAGCCTATAAGAATGAATGCTCCTAATAGTTAAGTACTGTACGGTACGAATTAGTGCGCTAAGAAAAATGCATTGTGAAAAAAAAAATAAATAAGTGTTTGAACATTTTTAGAGACTTGTTTTGGTATTTGTTCAACATATCCAAAAATGTCATGAAGTGTTATATCAGTGAACAAAAAATGTCTAACATTATTCTCACATTAAACAAGAACTGCTCTTAGAGTGTACAAAATGTTCCTGAACTTCAGATGTGTCCAACTCAAATGAGTATACGGGCGTAGAAACGACTTTTAAACAGTTTTAGAACACTTTATACACTACCCAGTGTTCAGAATGCCTCTTAACAATGGTTAATAGGAACTCCCATAACGTACCTGAACTTCTGACGTGTCCAGTGAGTATACGGGCACAGAAATGACTGTTAAACCGTATTAGAACACTTGATGTATTAGAATGTACTATAATGATTTGTATTTAGAATGCTTCCTAACACTGATTAATAGAAGCTCTTCTAAAAGAGATTAAAATATACCTAAACTTGTGATGTATTCAATGAGTATATGGGCACATAAACGACTTTTAAATAGTATTAGGACACTTTATATATTACCTAGTGTTCAGAATGTCACATAAGTTCCTTTATGTTAGTTATGTTCCATTAGTTCAGGCTCATAAGTTCCAATAATAAGTCCGTCTTTCATAACCTTGATCATGCACAACGATGCTAAACAGAAAAAATTTAAAATTTAGGAATACAACTAAAAAAAAAAAAGATCTTTTATTTGATGTAGTTCCACTTTATAGGTAAAAAGGAAAAGACAAGCAAAGTATTTTTGACGATTTTTCTTTTTTCTCTTTTGTGTGTGATACGTGATTAGAAAGAAAATGAGAATATTATGCGAAATAGTTTCATTACATTCTAAAATAATGGTCACGAATTAAAACTGAATGGTTTAGAGGAGACAATGAAACCAATCTGCAAAAGCTAAATCTTCATAAAAGTTTCACTTGCGTTTTCTATGACTAACAAATTCTCGTTTTTTCTTCCCTCTCAACAAAATGAAGATGAAAAAGGAAGCAAATGTTGTTGGATATATGAGAATCTTCGTTGACACCCCGATAGCAGTGGGTGAAAATGAATAAGCCGAAGAAAGATGTAGCATACGGCTTGTGCGATCAGCGCCACCAGTGGCAAAGCCAGTAACTATAGCGACTGGATAGCCCCGGCTGTGACGCTGGGCTGATTTGTGGCCACCTCATCGGTGATGGCACTAATTCCTCTCTCTCTCTCTCTCTCTCTGTTTCCCCCTTTTACTCTTTGGTGCCTCTCCTCCCTTCTTTCTCCCCCCACCCAAAGTTGCAGGGGATCGATCGGATGACAAGCACGGCATCCAGGGAGCTGAACTCAATTTCCTTGACTATCAATCAAAATTACTGGTCTGCTCGCTGAAGCTCCGCAAAATGCTTGGCCGACAATCTTCCTACCCCTTCGGATGCCCGGCTTGGATCCCGCAGCCAGCGTTTCGGAGTTAAGACATTGCATATGCTCACTACAACTGCTGCTTCTTTTTCTTTGATTGCTTCTCTTCATCCGGATCAAGCATAAAGCAAACAAACCATTTTTTAAAACTGATATTTGTTTTAATCTTCTATAGATAGTCCCGTTATTACTTGTGACTTGATGAATTTTCTATTGCGCAGCAGGACAACACCAATGATGAGACAAAATAACAACGGTAGTTTTAAGCCCTCAAGTCTCAATCACTATACATTTCGAGCTTGAAAAGTAGAATTCATGTTATTTTAAAATTTCTTCCAATTATCCAAATCCTAATCCTAACTATATATAAAAGTACATGAACTCACCCGGTGACATAAAATAACGGGTACTTCCGGTTGACGTGGGGAGTTGAAATTTGATGATTGTTGCTTTTTGGGATTAACTCACAGGAAAATTGCCAAAAGTGAATATTTTTAACTTTTAGGGGGTCTCAAGGAGGGATGGAGAAATCCTCTATGTTTTTATATGGGACATCTACACCCCACAAAGTTTAGGCACTTCTGGCAGGATTAGAATAATGAAATTTGCATGATTGTAGCCTTCCAGGACAAGCGAACAGGAAAATTGCCAAAAGTAAATATTTTTAGTTTTTAAGGGGTCTAAAAGGGATGAAGAAATTCCCATGTTATATTAATGGCTGTTTTCTTGAGATACAAAATCTTGTCTTTTAGATAGTTGAAATAGGAAAAGAAACTTGAAATTCGGTAGAATTGTGTGTTTAAGAGGTGCGAGATCTTAGGTCAAGCAGACGCGGGCTCTGAGGGCGGTGCATCCAGGTAGCCAAAGGATAATCTGTAATAAAGCCAATATTTAAAAATTTGGAGAACAGTGCCTTAAGCAACGGTTTCCAACCTTTAGTATCTTTCGTTTACAGGAGCGTCATTTGTAGCTGGTGGGGGTGGGGGCAATTGTTCCCCAAGTTTCATTTAACCTATAGGAACGTTGAACTTTACTATATCGGTGTGGAATCTTGCTTCCTCCTTTTCCACTTCTCCTCCACCTCTAAATTGCAGGAATTTGGAGGAAATTCTAGACTAAGTTTCTTTGAATTTATATAAAAAAGTAAATACAAAAATTGATAAATCTCTTCTTTTCTTTATTGTTGCGGGGGCACGATAGGTCAGTGGTACAGTACGATGGCACCTCTGGTTTGATTCCAGCTAGCGCCAAGTGGGATTTATTAAGGGGACAAACACCGTATTCGTGCGTTTTCTCAGAATTCCCCCGTTTCCTCCCACTTTATTCATTCCAGCATTGCATTTATTTCACATCATTACTGTCTCCTTTAGCCTAGCCTGCATAACTGTGGGACGTAAAATTAAACTATTGATATCATTTGTTTTCTTGCCTTATTCTGTCTCCAGGCTGACCCGTACTATTTACTATTGCTATACCCTAGCCTACCAAGACAACTATATCACGAAATAACACCTTACATATATTCAGAGTAATCCGAACTTTTGATATGCATCCGAAAATAAAAAAAGTCATCATTACTAACTTTCAAGAGAAGTAACGTTCGTGTAATGCCTGAGATTCATTTATCTTCTAAATAGAGCACAAGACAGAGAGAGCTTCTCCGTGGCTTGTACATCTCTGAATATTTTTACAACAGTAACAACAAAATAATTAGCATTGTGGGTGTGTTTGCACCCCCACTTGGTAAAAAGAAGGTTAAACCATGATGTTGACTTCTGATTTAATAGATGGTGCGAATGTACGAGGCGCATTTGAACAGTAACCTCCAATTGGTCACTGTAGTAGTGAGGGCAGCGCTACCATCTTTGCACAAACGTGCGCGGTAGATCAGTCTGCATCCAGCCGTGGTAGAGTTAAGGTTGTCTAACCGTGAAATAAATTCTTACAGAGCCTCAAAGATTGAATATATTCAATGTTATTTATTTACTCCCGATTATTTATTTATTCTTTTCTATTTATTTATTATTCATATTTAATAGTTACTTGTAAGGTTAGTTCGTAAATTTGATATGTATGTATATGGTGTCAACAGGGGAAAAGAGAATTAGGTAATTTCGTTTCTGTTTTATAATCTGGTTTTGTGATTGAAGGGGATTGGCTGAAGTAGTTTGTGGTAGCCAATCAGCATTCAGGAATTGCTTTGCTGTCTCTTATATATATATATAATCTGTCATTACATGTGTATTTATAGTGTCTGATGAAGCTCAGTGGGTAGTTGGCGAAACTGTTATATTGTTATTAAGTTTTACCATAAACGTAATGTTTTGCTCAGCAAGTAATTTTAATCAGATTTAACTATTGTAACGATTTTTTTTCATATTTGATTGAGAATTTTCCTATAAGACATAATTCATGTTAATTCTAAACGTTCAGATTAGAGAATATTCTGGGCAGAGAGAGGCGTAAGGGTGTTAACAGCAGAATTCAATAGTTGACCATAATAGTACGAGTCTTCGTTGGCTTAATTCGCTCATGTAATTTAGAAAGCAAATGCAAATCTGCTTTAGGGGGCCGCGGTGGCTCAGTGGTAGAGCGTTCACCTCTGGTGCATGGTGTCCCGGATTCAAACCCTGCTCCCGTCAAGTGAACTTTTGTGGTGAACAAACGCCGTGCGCGTGGGTTTCCGCGGGGTTCTCCCGTTTCCTCCTACTTTCTTCATTCCCCATCATCACCGTCTTCTTTAGTCTAACCGGCATAACCGTAGGACGTAAAACTCAGAAATTTCATTTCATTTCAAATCTGCTCTACTTGGAATTTCACACAGAAAACAAACACACTAGCCTTATTTAAGACAAATACGTACCTCATATAGTGAAATGTTACACCCCTTCATATCTCTTGCTTATTTTAGTTTAAATTCTCAAAGTTCAACCAACATGTGATGCGCCATAAGTTTATAACATATTATGCATACTTATTATACTTCCACACTCTCTAATATGCATCATTTTCACCCCACACACTTTACTATCGACACAAAAAAGGTTGAAAGAAAAATGAAGGTACTGAGATTTCAACTGGAATATAACATTCGTAACATAATATGTTGGTAATGTAATGTAATCGTGTATTAATGACGGTCATAATTCTTTCTAAACAACGTAGTTAAAACATATTTTATTTTTAGGTTTTTGCTCACATTGGGGGTATCACTACGTCACTGTTGATGGTATCGATTTAATGAAAGAGCGAAAGTGAAATTCCATTTTACCAACAACTATTATATTATGCTAATACTACCGTAGAGTAGGAAATGGGGAAGATACACAGTGTCTCAATGGTAATGCTTACTGCACTTGTCTCCGTTCGCGGATGGTCGTCAACCTATCCTTATTTTGAAACTGATTGCATATGGCCTTACCTCACGGGCTTGGCTTGAAGGTATGATCTTTCGACAATTAAATGAATATTATACTTCTTCCTCTGGCGTTTTTCTTATTGTACATAAATTTCCTACTAAGAAGTAGCCTCAAATTTTTACGTAACATTGGTTCTGCAGTTTTATTGTCACACTTACATTCGCTTTGGTATTTATTAGTGCGTAATTTATTCTTAGCAAATACACGAGGTTATACCCTTGGCATTTCCCCTCTTTCTCTCTGTTATATTTGTGGATAAAGACCGACACCTTCCCCCCATCGTTTTCATAAGAGTACTAGGATATATCCTCCTTGGCAAAAATACACCGAGATTTTTGCCCGTATTCTTCGTACTGGTACCGACTGTACAACTTGTGACGATATGACTGTGCCCCGCCCTCCAGTTAAACATAATTTTGTTGCGTGGTTGACGATTACAATGTCTGATCTTTTTCTTCATTTTCTGCAAACTTCTACCCGAATTTATACATTTTTTAGGTTACCTTATTCTTCCAAAACGTCAACGTTGGTTTGCTCAATATTACCAGGCGATATATTAATGTTTCTCTTGATTGTTTCCTCTAATTATTGGTAAATGTTTATTTCTTTTGCATTTTTCTTACTAGTTACATTCTTCTAACTGTTATTTTTGTAACTATTATGTGACTGCTTAACAAATACTATTAAAAAAAACTGATAAATCACCCTCCTTCAATTAGAAGTATCTCAGGTTCAATAGCAGGGTACATAAACTTAAAATGTATATACATTTGTATTCTTTCGCTTTCTTACACTTTGATAAGTTATCAATTAATAATCATCTTCCCTAATAAAACCCCTTATTTGCTATTCTCGTTAGTCAACTGGTCTTTGGTGCAAGTTGGTCCTGGGTTCGATTCCCTGTGAAAGAGCATTACGCTGGTTTGAATGCTTTTCAACATTTCAAATTTTAAAAATTTTCTAGGGGAATTCTGAAGAAGCTTTTAAAAGAATTCTTTCAAACTTTCAAATTTTAGTAAATAATGAGGATTTTTCAAAAGATTCTTTCCAATATTTTGTAATTTTTGAAACCTTCTAGTAAATTTTAAAGAAAGTTTAGCAAACTTCCTTCAAAAATTTGGAATTTTGTAATATTTGAAGAACTTTAACAGATTTCTTTCTTTCCTAAATTTAAAGAAAATGATAAAAATGTAGTTATATTATCCTCTGATAATTGTGTTAACAGTTTCTCTAAAATATTATTTGCTTTACTGTTACTAACAATAGAATACATAGTTCATTTTAATGTCACAAATATTGACCCGTTTACTTATGCATTTTCCTTTGGAGTATTTATGATTCCTAGATAGTGAGAGAAAGACATTTTGTTCTTCAAGAACAGTCTATTGACACAGAAGAATGTTACCTTGAATTTATTACAAAATACGAGTAGAACAAATGTACAATTGCTTCATTACTTTGCGCTGTTTTGATTTCGTCCAGTGCAATTTGACTTTATTGCGAACAGGAAATATATATATATATATATATATATATATATATATATATATATATATATATATATATATATATATATATATATATATATATATATATATATATATATATATTTGTCCCGTTGGCTTTCAGTAGTTATATCACCGTCTTGAGAATTCTCTTTTCGCTGTTTCATTATGATAATTGTAGTAATATCATGAATAAAGATAATAAATTATTAACGTAATAATGAATATTAAAACAAGTGAATATATATATATAATATGTGGTTTGTATATATAAGTATGTAGCCCATAGGAAGATGAAGGTGTATTAATTTCTCTAGTTTTACCATCTCTCATTTTGGAGAAATATGCGTAATTTATGTGTAGCCATCTCGTTAGTACCAGAAGCAATTACAAGCAAAACACTTTTATCCTTTCTTTCTGTTTCTCTCTTTCTATATATCTTGCTATTTTTCACAGTATTTTTTTTTGGCAGAAACAGAATGAAAAAAAAAAGTTGGAAGAAAGAAAAAAGGAAAAAGTTTTTTATTGTTATTATTATTATTATTATTTTCTTTTCGTTTGAAAAATATGACACCGAAGCGGATAGCTTGGTGTAATAAGGTTTAAGTTCACTTCCATCCATGGCAGCGGTAATTACTACCGTGTTATGAGCACCCGGAGGATGTTAGAAGGAAAGAAAGAGAGAGAGAGAGAGAGAGAGAGAGAGGTATTATAGTAGATTGTGTGTGTGTGAGAGAGAGAGACTGTGTGCATTTGGAGACGGAGAGGTGGATAGAATAGCAAGAAGAAGAAGAAGAAGAAGAAGAAGAAAGCTAGGTCGCCTAGGGCGAACGCTTGAAAACGAGTGCATTATACTCAAGTTGGGCTGACAACGTGACAAACGACAATCGATTTCGGAGGCCGGGGCTCGAGTACCAAAGCAAAAGAGGAAAAGAAACAACCAACCCTACGTGGATACAGAAGAGGAAAGAGAGTTTGGATGCTGAAGATTTTTGGGTAAGTAATTCATGCGCGTCATATATATATATGTATATGTATATATATAAGGAAGTATGAGAGTTTTCTACTGCTGCCATCTATCGGAATGTGTACAAAACAAAGCTTACATAAACGCCTGGTCTTACACTGCACACCTGCGCCATGTTTTCGCTCGCATTTTGTATTAGAGTGATCAAGGGACTTGATACTTGTGGTTGTTACGTAGAAACTAAAAGCTTGAGAGAGAGAGAGAAAGAGAGAGAGAGAGAGAGAAGGACGAGCAGAAAGAAGAAGAGAAAAAAACGAGAGAGGAACAAGATATTCTAAAAGGGGGGTATGAGTATATGATAGATAGAGATAGTGAGAGAAATGAAGGGGAGTGTGTGTATTCAGAACGTATTAGGTAGAGAAATAACATGACATCTCCATTTCGTTTTCAGGGGGGAATGGGGAGGAAAAGGTGGGAGGCAAGGTTGAGATGAAAGAGAGATTCACAGTGGAAAACGGCAAATGGGTGTCCATGTACGTATTTGCAAACAACAACAAAGCAACCCATGAAAACTTACCTTTTTTTCATTTTTTTAAAAATCTGCTAATGAGCGGATACGACCAAGAGCATTTACGTGTTATTGCAACTTAGAAGAATTGTGTATACCGTTTTTTTTTTTAAATCTTCTGTCTCCCATTTCGTCCTTTGAAAAGGTAAGAGGCATATAAAACGAGACAAAAGAAATCAAGTTCATTACCTGCAACCCTATTTTGAAACAACAACAAAATGAGGAAACTAAAAATAAAAAAAGGAAGAAAGAAAAGCATCATTATCCGATCATATAATAAAATGTTCTATATACGTGGGTCGTTCAATATATGAAGGTAGGTTGCCATGCTCTCAGAATATTTTAGCTCTCATTAAAATAATCTTGCAACTCTATAATATTTCTCCATATAAACATAGTCTTGAAAGGAACATGCAACATTTTTTTTTTTTCATCATCTTGCAAGGAGTCAAACCATGTTATACTTTCTGGGTCGTCTTGCTTACTACCTGGTATCGCCCTTCTATTGACATAAAGGAAAACCGCTTCTGAAAGGACGGATTCGTTAGACGGGAAGGGGAAGCGCGCCAAAATACACGTTTTTAATGAGGAGATTCACTATTTATCCAAAAAGAGTGCAGTGCTCTATGGGTGGAGATGTCTTTCTTGCTTTCAAAAAGTTGTAATGTGCAAACAGTAAATAGAAAGATGAGATTGCAAGATTTTTTTTAATGACAGCTACAAGATTCTTGCTGCAAGGCAACCTAGTTTTAGTTACAACTTTCAATATATAAGTTGTACAAATATATTTTTTAAGACACATTTGTAAACTATACGTACATTTGTAGGTGGGTCCTTCCTTACCTCTCCACATAATCCCCATTGAGATTCAGGCATTTATCTCACCATTGCACTAATTTGTCCAAAACCTTTCGCAAAAAAATCAAGGCTCTGGCTGTTTAGCATCCTCTTCTCATTCCGTTTTACTTCTTCATTACCAGTTGACAGTAGACCAGCTCCATTATGTCAAACCTGAATTCTTCTTCAGGTGAAACGCAGTTGGGCATAAACGACCAAGTCTCTTCTTTTTCCTAACTTTTTCTGGACTAATCCCCCCACTCAGCACGCAAAGAAGACACAAATTTGGAGAATTAGAGTGCCCCACTCCCCATACAGTCTCAATTGGGGACTGGGTTACTTCCATTTTTTTCCGGTGTTAAAGTTTGTATTGGAAGGTAAACGTTTCGAAACAGATGAAGAAGTGAAGCAAAATATAAAGACAGTGCTAAATAGCCAGAGCCCTATTTTTTTTTTTTTTTTTTTGCAAAGTTTGGACAAATTGGTGCAACAATGAGACAAATGCCTGAATCTCACTGGAGAGTATGTTGACAGGTAAGGAAGGACCCACTTACACATGTATGTATAGTTTGGAAATGTATCTTAAAAAATTAAATATTTTACAGTACAGGGAAACATATACCGAACGATCCACGTATATACAATATACATAGGTGAAGTATAAATACAAAAGTATTAACAGTGTTACAAATTCTGTAATATTGGTCTTTCTTAATTAGAAATAGAAACATGTAGATATCCTTCGTTATACAAGAAAGAATATGTTAAATCTGAACTTAGGCACATGCGTTGTTAACCAGCTTCTTCAGACAGCTAGGTACACAATTGATGATTTTCTGAGGGAAATTAGTTGCGATGTTGGCAATAACCTCTTGAATCCGTGCCACCAATGGTTCCACTGTGCGAGGTTTGGATTCGTATGCCTTCTTAATGTAGCCTCACAAGAAAAAAGTCACAGAGATTGAGATCTGGACATCTTGCTAGGCATTTGTGTGGTCCAACCTGTCCAAGCCAACGTCCAGGAAGCTCTCTTATAAACAGATAAGCGGTTTGCCATGGTTGTTTCCATTACGAATGCTGCTTTGAGCCGACAACGATTGAACTATGAGAAATAAGCAATATGAAAATCTTAATAAATAACTTAATAAATATCACTTTATATTATGGTACTGTTATCAACATGAAATCAGTCTCGGGTAGTCTAAATATCGTGCTTATGCTCAGAAGGGGATGATTCCTTATATGAAACGGAAGAGAAAAGTTCTAATAAAGATTGGTCGAAAAAGGCCTCTTTTCAGTCATAAACTAACAAAAATGTAAAATATCACGTATTAAAATGTCCTTGGTTATAAACTATGAGGCTATTGCATGCAGTTCACGGGATTACACAGGAACGAATGCATTTTATATAAATATTCATGTTTTACAACCTTAGGATTAGAGTTTTGGGCGTTCGGCATCTATGGCCGTGTTAACCCACCCGTCACATATGAAGGATGGTGTCCGTCGGCTATCTCACTACCCGGACATTCGGGGAGGAAAGAAGGAATGGGGAAGGAAGAAAACGACCTTGAATCATTACGTAAGGTACTAGCTCAACATTTGTCTGGTGTGAAAGAAGAAAATTCAGAAAAAGCTCACTCAGAATGCCTACCCTGAAAACGTTTTTCCACTTTTCGACGAAGTATCCCGACCGGAAATCGAATCCCTGACCACTCGCAACAAAGGTGAGAGCATTAACGACTACACTACGCGTGGCTACTTTTACAATCCTCTGGTACCGATGAAACGAATTGTGTAACAGAAGCCGGGTACGGGAATAAACTTTTAAGTACTAATTGAGCACTCGTTTTGCCGGTACCGAAGTATTCCTAAACATGGATATTTATATAAAGAGCATGCCAGTCCCTGTATAATTCCTTGAATCGCTTGCGATAGATCCCAGATTTTTCAAGCCAGGGCGTTTTAAAACCAGATTTTTGCATTTTTGGCGGCTTATAAATCTGAAAGCAGGCGTTATTAGATCCATGTTTATTAGAACTTTTTCTTTCATTTCATATAAGGAATTTCCTCTGCTGATCTTAGATGCGAGTTTTAAATCACCTGATATATATATATATATATATATATATATATATATATATATATATATATATATATATATATATATATATATATATATATATGTGTGTGTGTGTGTGTGTGTTTTCATTACGAGATTTGTCATGAGATAGAGCTCTTTCAATGGGAACCAGGGACCTTGGAAGTGGCTTCGATTCTAAGTTATGAGTTTCGTCATATTAGAGGTGAAGTAGTTTACCGCCACGTATTCAATTGCCATCAATGACAAGCTGCACCCTA
Source organism: Thermobia domestica (assembly GCF_964235325.1). Taxonomy (NCBI): domain Eukaryota; kingdom Metazoa; phylum Arthropoda; class Insecta; order Zygentoma; family Lepismatidae; genus Thermobia; species Thermobia domestica. Next base: position 57,594,732 of record NC_137466.1, on the reverse strand, counting down.
TTGCCTTACATTGTGGACCGGCACTATTAACCATCCGGTCCGTTGTTCCTCAATCATTGGACTGTTAAGTCCTTGTGCACGAGGTGCACCTTCAAGATGTGTCCCTCGGTCTGATAACTTTATAAGCTAGTAACTTCTATTTGTAGAAGGAGTGGAATACACCCATTACGTGGCCACACTGAAGTCCTTAGTGTCCATTAGTTAACGCGTTGGTGAAGTAGCCTTCCTAGCGAGTGAAAGCCTACCATACTCTGTAGGCATAGTGCGCAAGCGTTATTAGGGATTAGCTTTCTGCTGATACAAGTGCCAGCTACGGTATCCGACGATTAGATCACAGTCCGACAGAGTTCAACAAAATATTGGAGCCAAAGGCAAATCTGGGGAGCTTGACCATTCCAGACCCTGCTTAATTTTGGACCATTCCCCGCCATGCTTGACCATCCCCCTCAATGGCTACGGCCTTCCACATAGACGTGCCACGAACAAGTCGAGATACTCCCGTATTTCATTCTGTATCTAATTGTATGGTCAACTTACCATTTGGGTTTGAGACCACTCCATTAACACCTCCCTTCCACTGGAATCGGAAGCCGTTACTCAGGTTCTTGCATTGGCATTTTTCTCCAGTCGTCGTTCGGTCACCCTATAGGCAGTAAACTGGTCTTTCTTCTTTCTCCGGTAAGATCGTCCACGCAATATGCGTGGACATTTCCTATTTATGGCAGAGGTACCGGTACATCATATATTACCAGAGCCAATGACTGATATAGGCTATCTAACTTTAAAGATATGATCGTATGGGAGTTGAATAAAGTTTTATCCCCTGGTAGGTTCGTCCAAGTAACACGCCTCTCCCTTACGTGTTGAGGTACCACTTACATGTTGTAGCTACGCTACCTACCGTATCCATATTACATGCAAGGCGCCAATTAGAATGGACTACTACATCTTCCCTTGGTAGGGTAATCCAAGTAATACAGGACGTCCTCTAGTTTCAGCAAAGGTATTCCGTATATTACTGGATAAAATGACTGATGTAGACTGTATATCTTTAAAGAGATGGTTATTTGGAAACGACAGTCCTTCGGTAGGGTTATGAGTCCTGCAACCAGTAAACCTGCACGAAACCTGCAACGAAGGATTACTCCCACCACCTCTCTTATTCTTGAGGTACATATAATTGTGGGCTAGGATTCAAGTATCACATCCAAGACCTAAGAGGATGCACATCACATTTTTTGAGAGCAAGAATAACCTGCAGAAAACTAGATCACCGAAGAGTTTTGTTTCATCAAAGGACTGCTCCATGTTAGGGTTATTGTTTCACAAATGAACTAAACTTTTCATAACGCCTGAAATACTATGAAATCATAACGTAAACACAATCTTTGTACATTCACAAGTGTTTTTAAAATTGAAATTAGTAAGTATGGAGGTTGACCAGGTATTGACGATTCGCATTTACAAACACGGAAAAGGTACATGAGTTTACATCTAGTCTGATAAATAGTTATTCAAGTTCATAAACATTAACATATTATTAAATTGTTCTGTAGATGAACATTTCGGGAAACAACATAAAAATTAATAATAAGACGCAAAAAATCTTTATACATGAAGATATTTGATATTCACGACAAAATGTATCCAGACAACCGTTACAAGTGGACATTGCAAGTTGTAGTACATCACCAGAAAACCTTAATTTCAAACTAAAATGGTAAGCATCTTTGAGCTCAATTAATACTTTGTAACCGTGTTACTATGCAAGCATTATATGATTCGAATTCAAGCTAACTAATTAGATCTAATTATTCAATATAGTAGACTACGTGTCATATGTCTACCGGTAGCCTGACGTTCTTTTTTTCCTTTTAACTTTACGAGGTGGTATCAAAAAGTTTCGAGACTAGTTCTGTCTGTAAGAAAGTACTTTATTTATCTACGTTTAAACTCTATCACCTCTAAGATAGTCACCTTGTACAGTGGGGCCAGTATTAAAGTTGACGAAAAGCAAATATTTTTCAAAACAGAGAAAAGTGTTAAATAACAATTCGGCTTTCTTTTTCACTCAAATTTCGAATCTAAGCGCAAAGTTATTGTGTAGCATTCGTGTAACTAAGAAGGGGCGTAGATGGTTTGATTTTTTAATCCTAAAAATTTATATTACACTGATCTCGTACTTTTAAAATTGGTGTTGGTTGGTGCAAAACGAGGTGTCTCACACCTCCTATTTTATTAGCTTATTCTCCAAATACACATCCTGGCTAGACGTTTTGCAGTAGAGAGCACAGCATGACACTCGATAACTTTCTTCTCACTGCCATACAAATAACAATTTCAATACAATTTAGTCAAATAAGCTAAGCTACTAAATTTTTCAGAAGTTCTTTCAGGAGAATCATATTCAACTTCTTTAAGTAACAGATACATAATTTTAATATACCGGTACACAATCATTAATTTAATATGGTGAAAAATCTCTATTATTCTTGCATAATGTTGTTCAAGTAATAATAATAATACCGTTATTCCTAGTAAAAAGTAAGATTCTTATGAAATTTAACTTGAAATAATTGAATCGGTTCTAATATAAAAATCGAAATAGCGAACAAATCACTGTGAAAGAAAATATTTGCCGATTTGTCACTTTTATAGATTTCATCGCATCAGTATTTGGGTATTTAATAACAATTTTCAGTACAAATCTACTTACAGTAGGTGCTTTTGAGATTTGCTTTATATTACCCACAAAAATGCAAAGTGCTGTGAGAATGGTTCTTTTTAAGGTTTCAGCATTAAGAAAAGAAAATAATCGTATCTGTAGTACAGTGCATTAATATATCATTGCTTCAAATTTTGGTTTTACATTCAATTATATTGTAATAAGGTAACTTTATTAGATCATGAAGAGAAATGAAACACTGAACTGCTGAACAAGACTGTACTATTCATAAAAATATTTTACTTGTTACGTTTCGATCTTCTAACCACGATCCTCATCAGACATACACTAAATCAGTATACAATGCTACCATACTAATATAATTGCCACAAAAACCTACCTGCTCCATTATTGGTCGGAACAAATAGCCAATCAACGACGCCAGTTGAAGACAGCCTAAGCCAATTATAGACGCCCAAATCCATGACGACTCGACCAATAAGAGAACATCTCAAAATAACAAGAAAAACATCATGAAGCAGCATTAACATATAATTCCCTGTGTTTCTCAATAAGGATTTTCCATTTTTTATTAATACTCAAGTCTTTACTGCAGTTCATTAAACTCTTATCTCTTTTTTTCTATCCACCATACCTCCTTCCATTTCCTAGGCAACATGTTTTCTTCATATTCTAACGCAATAACTTTCTCCCAGTTCACCTTATGTCGTGTTTCCTTGACATGTTTGAATATAGCATTACTTTCTCTACTGTAATTGTATTTTACATCACTCTTACGTTGTTTAATTCTTTCAATCAACAATGTATTCGTTTCTCCAATATATTACATTCATAGTCTAGATATATAATACAATATATAACACATTTTTCTCCTTTTTCTTTCTACGCCCTCTTTTACTTTTTACTAACTCTAACAACTTCCTACGGCCTGTTCTGTACATTCTCACACCCTGCTTTCTTAACATCTTTTTAAGAACTTCTGTCTTATCCCTAACCCAATAATACCTTTCCATATCACCTCTTTATCTTCCTACCCTTCTTTATCTTTCCTGAAACCCACAGAAACTTTAAAAATATCCTTTCTACTATACCCATTCTCATATAACTGTTTTTCAAACTTTTTAATGTTCTCTACATTTTTTTTACTAATGTTGGTAATTCTTGTCATGATATTTTTTTTATAAAGTTAGATTTTGTGCTTTTGTCCTCATTACTCTTCTTATTACAATAAATACCCGCATTGCATTCTTTCTGGTACCATTGTGTTCTAATTGATGGTACTTTTAAAAAATCTAGGTGTCAGTGCATCCGGTGCAGACCGAGTTCGAGAGATAACAATTGACATTCATTTCCCGCATCTCTATATGAATTTTTGACTCAAAATGGGAGATCTATAAGAAGAAGAAATATGGAATATGCTTGATAAGTTTGCTGTTGATTTTGGATCTGAAATTGAGGATTCAACTATTGACCCAGATTATGTTGCCGGCGCTTTTTAATGGGAATATTGAGATTTTTTCTTTTAGCTTGTAATGACTAACTAATAAAAATGACTGTAACATAAGCATTTATGTGAGTGGGTAGGAAATATCTCTTTGTAATATTTTCTTAGGTACAACAATCGTGATTATTTATTTATTTATTTATTTACAGTATATTCTTATACATTTTCTGGCAATGGTAGCACGACAAAAGAGCGAATGCAAAAAGGGCGAACGACAAAAGGGCGACTCCAGGCGAAAAATAGAAATAATAGGTCTTGCACTATATTTTCACTTTATACTTATAACTTTATGCCATTTTAATGTATCTGATGTTTGTATTGATGGTTTGTATCATTTGAAGGGTTGTAATGCGCCAAAAACCTCATATATGCATACTTATAATCAATCATGTTGATTGTCGGACTTTTTTCATAACTGAAAAATATTCATTTATAAAAAATATATAAAAGTGAACATACAAATGAGAAAACAGCTTGATAATGTTGTATTCTCTAGTACTAAGTTCATGTTTCAAGAAAATAAATATTTCATTGCTCTAACGTTTATACACTATTTTTTATAAAAAATCGAAAAGTATCGTAAAACCCGCAGACTTGAGGGAAAAACATCGTAAGAATGGGCTCCGACTCGAATGTGTTAGAAAGTTTGAAAAACAGTTATATGAGAATGGGTATAGTAGAAGGGATATTTTTAAAGCTTCTGTGGGTTGCAGGAAAGGAGAAGAATGGTACGAAGATAAAGAGGTGATATGGAAAGGTATTATTGGGTTAGGGATGAGACAGAAGTTCTTAAAAAGATGTTAAGAAAGCAGGGTGTGAGAGTGTAGAAGAGGCAGTAGGAAGTTGTTAGAGTTAGTAAGACGTAAAGGAGGAGATAGAAAGAAAAAAAGAGAAAAAAGGTGTTATATATTGTATAAAATGTTTAGATTGTGATATGGAATATATTGGAGAAACGAGTAAATTGTTGAATGAAAGAATTAAACAACGTAAGAGTGATGTAAAATACAAGTATGGTAGAGAAAGTAATGCTATATTCAAACATGTCAAGGAAACACGACATAAGGTGAACTGGGAGAAAGTTATTGTGTTAAAATATGAAGAAAATATGTTGCCTAGGAAATTGAAGAAGGAACGGTGGATAAAAAAGAAGGACATAAGAACTTAATGAATTGGAGTAAATGTTTGAGTATTAATAAAGAATGGAAAATGCATATTGACAAATACAGGGAATTATATGTTAATGCTGCTTCATGATGTTTTTGTGGCAATTATATTAGTATGGTAGCATTGTATACTGATTTAGTGTATGTCTGATGAGATTTTTTTTATAGTATCGAAACATAACATGTAAAGTTTTTTTATGAATTAGTACAGTATTGTTTAGCAGTTCAGTGGTTATTTCTGTTCTTATTTGCAAGACGTGCAGCAATGTTGTGTTTTCAGATCATGAAGGTTCTAATATATTCTACCATAAGCTAACCTTATTATATCACGAAGTTTCTAATATTTATGTTGTTATTTCTTGACGTTTTCAATTCTTTTGACAACAAAGACTAAGGGTAGGGACATGCCGAAGATACCTCGCGATCAAAGTCGCGGTCGCTACCTCGATGGCTAGGTCGCAATGGATGAATGGTGCACATAGCAAGGAGGTCGCACCCTCGCTGTTAAGTTCTCAGTTTAAGAAGAAATATTGCTGTGACGTATGTGAAATTATTCCGTCATTGCATAAAAATCATTGCGAAACCACATTTTGAAATTGAAAGGAACAAACAGTTTATAAATAGGAATGGACGCGAGACGAGATATGAGAAATACCAAAGTCTCGTCTCTTGTTTCGCAAAAATATTTGAGTCTTATCTCTTGTTCATCTCTATGAATATTCTAAATGAAAGACTTTTACCTTTTATTCAATTTTCTGTGATGCTCTCTTTCAGCACTCAGGCGAGAAATCATTTCCCAGTAAAAATAAATAAATAAATCTGGTATGTCTTCAGGTTTCGAGGTGGAAGGAGTATTAACTGCAGCAAATGAAGTTTCGCCACTGCAATTCCATTATTCGACGTTTCCTTCCTTTTGATACGTACCTGTCTTTACAAATATTTCTTTACCTTATATCAATAACGAATTTAGAGGAAAAAAAACTTTTTATTAATCTCGAAATTGGGGGTGGGGGTGGAGTTTTTAAGCATAGATATGATTAACAGTAGCTTCTTTTTTCTTCAAAAATTCTACAATTTACGGACTTGAGCTCGAAAGCCCCCTCCCTGTGACTCCCACTGCCTTGTATAATACTAAGCTACAGTATAATTCTCAAATAAATAACTTATCTGACATTCCCATTTCAGTTGTTATTTTCTTCTATTCTCTATTTATTACGTGCCTATTATGATGTTGTTTGTATTTCTTATTCCATATTGCTGGAACATTCCTCATTAGTTTTATTAATATGTCTTTCATAATCAAATATAATAGTGCAGCAAAACCTATAGAGCATAGAGAGACACAATCCTCTGTAGACAAAATTCTGAACAAATGAAAACTTTATTCCGTGTAACGCTTCAGGGAGAGCCAATGAGAACACGAGCCATAGCGATGCTTCCGCTGAACATCGTTGTAAAAACAAACTCAATTGTTCATTATCTCGACCACTAATTCAACCTCGCGGCCGACCTCTAGGTCGCGATGTAGCGTACATCTTCGGCATGCGCTTACTCATTTGAATACATGAGTTAGTGCCAGTATTGAGGGTGCGACCGCGACTTAAACCTCGACCTCGATCGCGAAGTATCTTGGGCATATCCCAACCCTAACTAACTCTACGGCTTATGGAACCCGAAGGTTCAATTCCGCGTTCACAAAAGCTCTTTACTGACTTCTATCCTTAACCAACAAGATCCAGTTTCTACTTTGTATTCCTATTTCTGCGAGATACATCTCAATATTATCCTCCCATCTGCGCTTAGGTCATCCTAATGGTGGATTTCCGGTTGGTCTTCCAGTTAAGATTTGAAAGCGTTCCTACTTTCTTCCATCCTGACTACATGACCTCCACTTGAGCCTCCTAGAATTGATGACCCTTATAATGTTGGGTAAACCGTATAAATTATGCAGTTTCTCGTTATAAAGTTTCCGTCATTCCCCATTCCCATTTCTCTTGGGTCCGAATATTCGTCTCAGGATCTTGGTCTCAAATAATTTTCAATCTATGTTCTTCCTTCCGAGTAAGCGACCATGTTTCGCAACCATACAGAACAACAGGCATGATTATAGTTTTATATATTTTAAGCTTCAAATTCCTCGACAGAACTCGCGACGACAAGATATTTTGAACTGAATAATAACACGAATTCTCGGCTTTTAGTAGACATTTAATTTCTTCGTGAATATGGATTTCGTCTGTTAATATTGATCCTAGATATTTGAAACTATCCACTTTATCAAAAATATTATTCGATATTTTAACGCATCCATAACACTGTTCAACAACGAAAATGTAAATTGAACAGAATCAGCTAATTCTTATTGATTTTGTGGTACTGATCACGAATTTGAAAGTTATTTTCGAATATTAGCTATACTTTCGTTTTACAGGCATGTCTAATAATAACGCTTTAAAAATAAATATATTCGCTTCGTTTGGGGTAAAATGTTACACTGATTCGGCAACACTGGAGAAACTATATGAACGCTTGGTTTAATTATGTTCCTTATCTCAGTAGTGTTCTGCTATTGTTAGAAAAGACAGGTTTAGTGCAGTTATCAGCGTTTTGGGTGTGACGTTTGTGTAGTGCAGGACATTAAAATACAACTACAAGTACGCTAAAATACTGGTATTTCGAATGTTTATTTTAAAATAGTTGTCGGAACTATTTCAAGTGACATCTTGAGGATTTCAATAAACAAAAATGCCGCAAAATTGTGTAAACAGTGCGGATAGCTTCTGCTTCGTGTGTGGGGAAGTGACAGTTTCCTCACAAAAGCAGACTATAACACCACTAATAAGAAAAGCCTATCAATATTACTTTGGTTGTAAAATAAAGACCAAGATAAATCTTGGGCACCCCACATTGTGTGTAACACTTGTGCCAGCAATCTAAGAAATTGGATTAATGGGAAGGGGTGCTCAATGCCTTTTGCAGTGCCCATGATTTGGAGGGAGCCAAGCGACCACATCAGAGACTTATTTTTCTATGGTTCCTTCCGTCAAGAAGCTAATTTCCACGAAGAAGAAGGGGGCCTTGATCTATCCTAACATTCCTTCTGCAATGCGCCCTGTTCCACATGGAGAAGGACTACCTGTTCCTGATCCACCTAAAGAATAGATCTTTTTTCTGATGATGATCAAGAAGTTGAAGCTCCTGAATCAAGTACTTCGAAGGACTCTACGTTTGTTGTAGAAGAACCTCCATGTGAACCACATAGACTTACTCAAGAGGAACTAAGTGATCTAATCAGAGACTTGGACCTCTCGAAAAGCAAAGCCGAAATTTTAGCGTCACGCTTAAAGCAATGGAATTTATTGCAGGAAAAAGTAAATATTTCAGTGTATCGGAATAGGGAGAAGATGTTCACTTCATTTTTTACTATGGAAGACACACTTGTGGCAAGTACAGATGTAAATGGTCTCATGAGGGCACTTAAAATTAATTACGAACCTACGAAGTGAAGGCTCTTTATAGATTCGTCCAAGGTTAGTTTAAAGGCAGTGCTTTTACATATTGGAAATGAACTTCCTTCAATTCCTGTAGGGTACGCAGTTCATATGAAGAAATCTTATGAAAACTTGAAACGTTTACTTCAAGCCATTAAATATTACGATTTTCAGTGGTTCATTTGTGGTGACCTTAAAGTAATAGCACTGTTGCTAGGTATGCAGTTAGGGTATACAAAGTATTGTTGCTTTATATGTGAATGGGACAGTAGAGATCGTGGATCTCATTACCGCAAAGGTGATTGGAGTACCAGAGAAACTCTTCAGCCGGGAATGAAAAACGTGCAGCATGAACCACTGGTAGATCGTAACCGAATTATGCTTCCCCCTCTACATATTAAATTAGGTCTTATGAAAAGTTTTGTTAAGAGCATGAACCAAGAGGATGAGGCCTATAAGTACCTAAGAGGACAATTCCCTCGATTAAGTGATGCCAAAGTTAAAGAGGGAGTTTTCATAGGGCCAGAGATTAGGCAACTATTCAAAGATCACAAGTTCGACGAAATTCTCCAAGGTGGGGAGAAAGCTGGGTGGGAAAGCTTGAAGAGTGTTTGTTCACAGTTCTTGGGAAGACACCGAGCAACAAATTACAAACAACTGGTAGCAAAGTTGTTATTGTGCTACGAAAATCTTGGTTGCAATATGCCTCCGAAACTCCACTTTCTTCATTCACATCTAGACTTCTTTCCCGAAGATTGTGGAGCAGTAAGTGACGAACATGGTGAGCGTTTCCATCAAGATATTGCAGCCATGGAGAAGAGATATGAGGGAAAGTGGAGTTCTAACATATTGGCCGACTACTGTTGGACTATTGCAAGGGATGCTCCAGATGTAACCTACAAAAGGCAAGCCAAGCGAAGACGCTCAAAATAAAATATACATAATCCTGTACAAGGGATCACTTGAAACTTTTGTCTACATTGCAGTATAGTTCTTGCACAAAAAGGTATTTGTACATATTTTTTATGTTTTGATGTTAATACTGATTTTTTATTACGGAATTGTTAATGTTTAACTTGACCACGGTTACTTTATTTTCTGTATCGCTGTGAAACTGGTATTTGCGCAATTTTGAAAAAGGAAGTACAAGGGTATAGAAAGCTATAGGTTAGGGTACTTCTTAACTCCCCAGCTTATCACATCACAGTGAAATAGATAAAAAAAAGTGAAATTTAGGTTTTTACAAGGATTTTGCTTAAATGTTCTATAAATATTAATACATTTGTATATATACAGCTACTGTTGTACAAGGTCGTTTTTTTCACAACCTGACCTAAGAAAATTCTTCTATTATCATTTCCTTTCATATTATGCTTAAATGAATGTAAAAATCACAATTTCAAAGAATTTACATACTTTCGATCAAAATTTGCTGAACAACTTTGCCGAATTACGATCCGGGCGAACTTCCATGTATTTAGTTTTCTCTACATTTACTTCTAAACCCATGTCCCTGCAAGCGTTTAATAATACCTCTGCATTTCTTTCTATTGTTCTCCTATCATCGCCTATAAAAGTTACATCATCAGCATATGCCATAACCTGGTAAACCGCATTCAACACTACGCTCTGCTTGTTATCTTTGATTTTCCTTATAGCGTATTCCAGGACAAAGTTGAATAATAATGGCGACAACAAATTTCCTTATTTCAGTCCATTCTCGTCCTGGAAGCTCGTGGACAAAAATTTTCCTACCCGGACTTTACTTCGGGATTCATTTAAACATATGTTAATTAACCTAATTAGCTTTTCCGGAATTCCAAATTCTGTAAGAATTGACAACAAAGACTGTTTTTTTTTTAAATCTACTTCCTGTATAAAAGGTGGATAGGATGAGTCACATGTTACCAGGAAACAGTAGATTTTGTTCCCTTATTCCTTTGTTTTGTCTTTCACGAAAATCAACGGTGAAGGGAATGATGTGGAAACATTTGAATCTGAGTGGAACAATGAACAAAGTAAAATCATCAAAGTATGTTTCTAGTTATAACATTGCTGTTATAATATCCATATCTCTTTTACTCTTTTTACAAGAAAAGTGCCATTCTAGACTTAAAAATATCATATATCAAATTTGCAACTTCAAAATTACAGTAGTTTCTTGTATGGTAGTCATGGTTTAACCGTACACCGTACAGGCAACCAAATTACAATATGAATACGGTAATTACCGTACCATTTCATCTGTGATGAGAAACAGCCCCGAGAGGAAAGCGGAAGGCTGGCAATGATGGCTTGTATAGCCAACTTATATACGAAAATGTTACTGGTACAGGGTTACAGTATCTTTACAGGGTTGTATCTTTACTTTACGGATATGTATCGTAGAGCAAAAATATTTACACATCTTATTCTCATATGGTCAAACATGTCCACGAGATATCTCCCAAAGTCCCATACTTAACCCGAAACACTCAAACTGACAGCAGATATGATATACATATATTATTTCAATGAGATGTACTTGTCATAATTACGTTCGGTACATGGCTGAAAAAGAAAAGGAATGATGCACTTTTTGATTGGAATATGTCACTTTCTGTGGTCATAGTTCATGTCAAAATGTAACATTTGAGCCGAAGTTCCACTTCGAAATCCGTGCAGAACACCAAAATGGCGGCCATTCAAGATGCCTTTTTTCAGCAGCTATTGTTTCAACACTACTCATCCGAATTTATTGATTAGTACCGCATTATATTAACAATAAAATAGTCATCCAACTTCTTAATCGCACACGTCCATATTATTTCGATTCATAAATTAATAGATTAATAGAGAAGATTTATGTAATGATTATTCTAAAATAACCATATTTTAAACATTAATATTGATCTCAAGATTTTGACATCAGTGGCAATATAGTGGTAATATCATATTATATTTAGTGCGAATCGAGGTTATTTGTAAAATAATTAATTTCAAATAGATATACTTATTAGAACAATAAATCGTCCTTAAAGAACAAAGTTTACAATTACAGCAGGCATATTTAAATGACTGAATTAAGAGCATTCTTTTAGTCTGTTATTTTAAACATATTAAATTGGCTATTTAACAATTACTTTATTGAAGAACAAATATTTAAGTGTACTAACTACAGGTACACCTGTCGAGAGACCTACTTGAGAAGAATTGAAAATACATTCTCTTACACAAGACAAATTCAATTACAATAAAAGATTAACTTACATGAAAAGTTTGTCAGCGAAAATTCTCATTTCTCGAAGATTCTGAGTTGACGTCTTGTTTCGTTCTTTCCTTTTTCTATCGTTCTTCGTTCTGGCTATTCTGAACCTTTTCTGCCATTTTTGGGAACTATTTATACGAGTTTAAACACTTTCATTAACATGCAATTTAAAAACAAACTAGCAAGTCATACATCCTATATGGAGTATTTAGAGGTTGTTTACCATCTATTAGTTCCAATTCGTTTTAAAAATAAATACTGTTTATAGGTCTTCAATACAAACATGTACAAAAGTTGTGTATGTTTCTAAAATGCAATAAAACGTTTTCAATATTTCAAAGAATTATCAAACGATGTTAACGTTAGTTAACACAATATGACGTGTGAGAAAAGGGAAGTTTGGGGGAGATCGGGAAATTTCTCAGGAAATAAAAACCTTTTCTGTAGTTTGGGGACCTCTAGAGTGACCCCAGGTATGAGTACGCATTCACATTATACCTTGAAAATTACATTTGTTTATTGGTAATGTTTTTTCCCAAATATAATGTTGATATCTTAAATGTAGAGACGTGGGAAAAATATTTACCAATCCTATTTGAAATTAGAAAATATATATCAATAAGGAACATTACGATCTAAAATTCATTGAGCTAGTACAATCCATCCAAATTTTATGATTCGTAGAATGATGCAATCTTCCAAATGCAATATTGTTTATATCCTGACAAAGTACGAGAAAGGGGATAGTTTTGGAAAAGCGCGAAATTCTCCCGAAAAATTCCTTTTGTTTTAGACACTTGGATCATCTTAGAGCCGCCCCAGGTGAAAATACGCAACCCAAACACACCACAAAAATACACCAGAGTATTGTTAATGCTTAGTACAAACACCATTGCGATATCTTATTGACGTTGTGAAAAAACATAGCAAATTCTTGTTAAGAAGGAATTTTGTGTCTTTACACATTCAACTCTATACCTTATGGATTCTGCACATTTTCCAAAACCAGAACTTTTTTCACTTTATTCACAAATTTCATTAATAAGTGACTTTTTAAAATCTCATTATCTCCTTTTTCCCACTGGGTTCTGTGGGTGTAAAGAAAGACTCGATTTTGTAAACAGCAGTGATTTTAATTATTTTTTAGAAGAAATACTACATTAATGTGATAAATGTTCACAAACAACTAAAGCATTACCTGTTTCTGTACAGCTCTCATGATTCTTGATCATGTTCTTTCAACATTTTATTGTATTTATTGTTGAATTGTCTACTACCAGTGCATTTTGTGCAAAGCGGTGTGTATGGGACTTTGGCTTTTGAACAAGAGCATCATGCAACACATCCGGAGGAACCACATTTAACGAATTTGCAGCAGACTTCCATAATAGAAGGATGAGAATACCAGACCGGTGTTCACTTCTCATCAATAATGGTCCATCCCCATCCTTCTGGCTTGGAATATTGTTCTTCTCTGAGCATGCACGACCCCAAACTTCACCTGCGTGATATGCTGAATGAAGGCAATGGTTCCTTAGCAACTCTTTAGTTGGGGGAAGACTTTGTACATGCGACTTTTTGAAGTAAAAAGAAACTTTCTAAGGTGATTGACTGAGAGATCTTTCTAGAAGAGTAAAACCTTACAGCTATACAACAAGTATGTGAAAATACGTTTCAGTAACAAGGCAACAGTGAGTGGGTTTGCTGCTCTAAAACAAAATTGGATTAAGATCTTTAGCTTTAGTAGAGAAAAGGTTTTTTTCTCTCACAATATCTGACTTGAAAAATGATGTAGACCTTTTTCCCTATGGCTTTCATTGTAAGTATAAACAAAAACTTGGATTTGGTCAATTCTTTGAAGGTGAGAATAGTAGTATCTCACCTTCGCTTTCACCAAACGGTGTTCTGCGATCCTCAGAAATCTCAGCTACTTAAATCTTGGATGAAGCTGTTGATCCTTCACGATTTGAAGGATTCTGCGATACACTTATTTACGATGGGGCAGGACTAGTACATGCTCTTCCGCCCGAAACATCACGAACTTGGAGAATACTGTAATACGGAATCCAAAGACAGAATTTTTGTTAATGATTCTAAGAGATTCCGTGAAAAAAAAATCGTGGGATGCATACTCGAAAACCTGCCTGAAGAAACGTATGATAGATAAGAGAGACGTTGGTTTTCGTTACCAAGTAACAGAAGGAAATATATTATCAAAAATTTGGAATGATTTCCTTCACTGAGATCAGAATAAGACAGAACTCCTCAAGTTACTTGGAAAAACATGCATTTTTAAATTTTCCTTGGATTCAAATCAATACTGAGATTGATAACATCATTTGTTCATCTCGACCGGATGAAACTCCAATTGCTGGAATAAAATGCAGACAACAAGAGAAAGCTTACGGCAGGTTCTCCTCAACACTAAAGACAGTGTTCAGCATGAAGCCAAAAATTTGATTTGCACAGTAGATACTGATGTATTTGTTTTGACGATATCTTTTTCCACACTCTTAAAACCGTTCGACTTCAGGACATGTGGATTCTCCTTGGCTTTGGCAAATGTCAGAGGTTCATGAGCATTAATGATGTGTTTAAAAGTATGGGTGAACATAAAGCTCTTACATTGAGAGGCTTTCATGTATTTACTGAAACAAATGTAAAATTCTCGTTTGCAATGAAAGAGAAACAGACTGCCTGGAAAGTGTAGAAATAATTCCCTGAAGCTACTCGAGCCTTCCAAGCAATGTTTACAGCAGCAGTCTATTTTTGACGAGACTTTTCAAGTTCTGGACAAGTGCATTGTATTACTCTACTACAAAGACGCATAATATTTCTCAGTCAATCACCTTAGAAAATTTCTTTTTATTTCAAAAAGTCAGTTAACAAAGTCTTCCCCCAACAAAAGCGGCACTAAGGCAAAATTGCCTTCGTTCAGCATACCACGCAGATGAAGTTTTGGGTCTTGCATACTCAGAGAAGTACAATATTCCAAGACAGAATGATGAGGATGGACTATTATTGATGATGAGTGGACACTTATATGGTCTTCTCTTAAAACAAGCAACTGCTTAAAAAGGCAATATTGTTGCTCATGGCGGCCATCTTGAATAGCCGCCATTTTGGTGTTCTACACGGATTTTGAAGTAGATCTTCGGCTCAAATGTTACATTTTCACATGAACTATGACCATGGAAAGTGGCATATTCCAATCAACAAGTTCAACATTCTTTGGTGTACACAACGTACTATCATGGGAGAATATTTGAATGCAGAAGAGTATTCCTGAGATGACCTGTGCAAGGAACCAGAAATGTCTCATAAGAATCATGCAGGAAGTCCTTTGCCTAGAACACGAGAAGAAATGTGGATTTTCATAAGATATCTATTGGCAAAAATGGGACGCTCAATGAACATTCTGATGTTCAGAGTAGACATCTCTTATAGATCCAAGGGATGTTCTTCTGCTATATTCGTTCTGAAGGCGAATTTTCAGCTCATTTTCTTTAGACTTTCAAATGAACTCAATTTAGCATAGTATCAACATAGCACAAGGCTAATCAAGTACCAACAACATAAAATAAAATCAATGTTATAGAAGGTAAAGAAACACTGTGTATGCTAAATACATACGGTAGGTAGCCTTTAAGGTACTACAGTACTTCCTTCCTTGACTTAATTTTTTTGTTTCTTAATTTTTTAGTGTTAGTTACATTAATAACATTTCAAAAAGCCGTAGAGAAAGTTTATTTAATTCGTTTAATATCCTTCTCTTATTTCTTCCTTACTCTTCTTCCTTTACATTTTGTTTCGAAGAAAACTGGCTTGAATATATATTTTTTCCTTTCTCTCTCTCTCTCTCTCTTTCGTTTTTTGTTTTCTCTCTCTCTCTCTGCCGTGGAAAATTTTAGGACGTGGTTTACTACCGCGAACCTTGTTAGCGGTTGTCCCAACTTTTCGCTAATTAAAGACACATCAGAGATTACGGCCGTGGCAGGCACGCGGAGTAAGGGTGGGGTGGGGACTGTAAAAGGTGGGGTGGGTGAACTAAGAGAAGAAAGCAAGAGAGTGTATGTTCTGAGTGAGTTGGGACCTAAGTCAAAAAGGGGAGGAGGTTTAGTAAGATTGTATCCGTCTCTTACTCACATGCTCACTTCGGTACATTTTCTGTATTTTAATATTAAAAAAAAATGTGGAGAGAGTTTTGTTTCACATTCTGAACCTGTGGTAGGTTCCCATGATATGCAAATTCAATTCTAAAACCGGAAGTACTAGAACTATATCTTCCGGTAACAATAGAGAGATAAAGAAAGAGAGATAGAACCTTCTCTTCCGACGAAGAATCCATATAAAAAATTTAGAAAGAGTTTCCGCTATTTGTTCAATTATTACTATGTATGAGGGTTATTCAATAAGTCGTTAGAAAATCCAAAATATAACACTCGTAGTATCAAAAAAGATTTTGCTTTTAGCAAGTGTCATTCCTCACTAGACTGTTGTTAAAGTTTTAGCTATATCTGTCGTGTGCTTTCATTGTCAAAGTCGATTGAAGAAACAAACTTTTGTTTGTAGAAAAATAGAAAGAAATGAGTGACTTCTGTTCAAAAGGTTTAACACTGAAAGAGATCAAAGCCAAGTTGAATGAAGTTCATGCCACATCTGCTCCTGTGTTTGCGGCAATTGGATAAATGAGTTTTTAAACGTGGCAATACGTCCACAAATGATGAACATCGTTCGGGACGTTCGCGGGTCGAGTGCAAGTGACTTCGTCCGATATGATTGGCAAAATCCACGATATAATTTTGGGTGATCGACGAATCAAAGTGTGCGAAATAGTTGAGGCCACAGGCATATCACAGGGTACAGTGTTTTCAATTTTGCACGAGAAATTGAGTTTGAAAATAATCTGGAACAAGATGATTACTTCGTTTGTTCTCAGTGGAGAGTAAACGCAATTAGGTGATCGATTCGGAGGGTGATTTGGTGTTTATTTTTGTCTCAATCCCGATCAGTTTCTGCTTCGATACTTAAGAATGGACAAGCCAAGGATACGCTACTACGCTTCAGAACACTGAACAGTCAAAACAATGTATTTTTAAAGGCGATAGAGCTCCCAAGAAGGTGAAGACCGTGAAATCGGTCGACAAGGTGATAGTTTTTTTTTTTTTTTTTTTTTTTTGGATGCACGCGAAATAATCTAAATCGATCACTTGAAAAAGAACAAACGAGAAATGGAGAGTATTAGGCGTCGTTATCGCACTGGTTAATATAAGAAAAAACGTTCTCATTTGGCAAAGAAAAGAAATTATTTTCCATCAAGACAAGTTTCGCTAGCGAAAATTATGAAATTAAAATTCGAATTATGACAACATCCACCTTTCATCAGATTATGCCCTCAATAACTTTGTTTTATTTCCAGACTTGAAATCGACCAAGTGGTTGGCTATATAGAAAACTCTCCGGTATCCTACTTTTTAGATGGCTTTAAAAATGACAAAGAAAGGGTTGGGAAAAATGTGTCGAGATAAAAGGAGATTATGTTGAAAAATAATTTTAAAAAATCTACCGAAAAGTATTTGTTTGTTTATCTTTTTCTAAAGACTTATTGAATGATTCTCGTATAAGAATCAATTTACTTTATACTGCTTCCGGTTTCAGTACGAATAAGAGCTGAGATTGAATTTATTTTTGGGATCGGGAATCCATATAAAAGAAACGTTTCTCGCATCCTATTAACATTCTGGTTTTATGAGAACCGAATTAGAATTGGAAGTGGTAGTAGTTTTCTACCATTTCCGGTAGCAATCGAGCTATAAAGCAGGACTTGAAACCTATCTTGGCAGTATTAATTCCATATTTTTTAAATGTGATTTACAATAGCAATTCAGTTTTTCTCACTATTGTGATCGGTGCTGAAACCGAAAATCCTATTTTTTTAACCACTTCTGGTTTGAGAAGGATGAGGACTAGCTCTAATGACACTGAATCCACATCAGGAACCAATTTCTCACTACCTCTTAGGTAAAGATTTTGCTCTATAGAGATCAGTATTGGAACCAGAAGCAGTAATAAATTTCTACCACTTCGGTTTGGAGTTGAGTTGATTTTTAGTTTAACCTCCCGTTCAGCAGCGAGGCTATATGAGACGTAGACCTATTGATTAATAAATTCCTAAAAATTGATAGTCTGTTGACGCAGATTATTTATTTTTATCATGCATTACATACATAAAAATACATTATTAAACAGCAGATTGGTGTACGTATCTATTCGTGTTGGTCTTCCCCTAGTGGTGACCCTCTGTTGCAAAGGGTAAAAATATTTTAGATCAGCCAAACTGAGTGAGTTTTTTCCTGGGGTTTCTTCATTCATACCAGGCAATTGCCGGAATGGTCCATAACATAATATGGCTCCCAGATATTCCCCATTTCTATCTTCCTTCCTCTTCAATTACCCGACTAGTGTGATAGCCGAGGACGTCATCCCTCATACGTGACGGACTAAAATGATCATAGATGCCGAAAACCCCAAAATATAATTTATAATAATTGATACGTCTTATTTTGTTGACTGGCTAAAATGGTCATAGATGCTGATAGCCAAGAAATATAATTCCTAATAATTGATAGTCTTATTCTTTTGACTGGTTAAAATGTTCATAGATGCCGAAAGCCAAGAAATATAATTCCTAATAATTGATAGTCTTATTCTGTTGACTGGTTAAAATGGTCATAGATGCCGAAAGCCAAGAAATATGATTCCTAATAATTGATACATCTTATTCTGTTGACTGGTTAAAATAGTCATAGATGCCGAAAGCCAAGAAATATATTTCCTAATAATTGATACGTCTTATTCTTTTGACTGGTTAAAATGTTCATAGATGCCGAAAGCCAAGAAATATAATTTCTAATAATTGATAGTCTTATTCTGTTGACTAGTTAAAATGGTTATAGATGCCGAAAGCCAAGAAATATGATTCCTAAGAATTGATACATCATATTTTGTTGACTCGTTAAAATGGTCATAG
Source organism: Thermobia domestica (assembly GCF_964235325.1). Lineage (NCBI taxonomy): Eukaryota > Metazoa > Arthropoda > Insecta > Zygentoma > Lepismatidae > Thermobia > Thermobia domestica. Next base: position 57,575,611 of record NC_137466.1, on the reverse strand, counting down.
ATGCCGAAAGCCAAGAAATATAATTCCTAATAATTGATAGTCTTATTCTGTTGACTGGTTAAAATGTTCATAGATGCCGAAAGCCAAGAGATACCATAATTCCTAATAATTGATAGTCTAATTCTGTTGACTGGTTAAAATGTTTAGATGCCGAAAGCCAAGAGATACCACAATTCCTAATAATTGATAGTCTTATTCTGTTGACTGGTTAAAGTAGTCATAGATGCCGAAAACCAAGAAATATAATTCCTAATAATTGATACGTCTTATTCTGTTGGCGCAGATTATTATTTTTTTGTGTGTGCACTACATACGTTAAAATATATTGTAAAACAGCAGATTGGTGTGCATATCTATTTGTAAACCACATATCCCAACAGTGACACAGATAGTCCTTAACAGCGACGCACAAAATTTTTAACAATGACACATACTACTTGTAAAATATAAATTAATTAGAGTTAAATGGGAAGAAAAGTTGACGGTTACTAGCACACTAATCAAAGATATAAAATATCTAATGTGAAGTAATTGGGGACAAGCGGGTGAAGTCAAGACTCGTGTTTCATTGATCCAATTGATGTTTGAATTGCTCCATCGTCCATCTCCTGCCAAGACGTTTTGAATCATTTAGAGGCAATTCAAGCTCTCTCTTGATCAACCCGTGCTTTATTTATGTTCCCACTGCCTCCCTCTTTGTCCTTGGACTCTGTTACTGCATTTCCAACGTTCGTAAAGTGGAAGAAATAGCCGAGCATTAAATTTGTATCGCTCCTAAAAAGTAAGCTCAATTTTCACCTTATTTTTTTTTACCTTACGAATTTCTCGCAGAAATACGATCCAAATTTTGTTATGAAAATGTGAAAGTTACAAAATACGGAATAGGATAATCAAGACAAAGTCCCTGTGCGATCTTGATTATGATTGGATAGAAGAATTCAGTGTGCTTTATCTTTTTATGAACTGAAGAATTTCCCGTTAAAATGAAGGGCGAATCAACAGTTGGAACAGTATCCCAAATGCTTTGTACTTCCAGCAGGGTTTAAATTTCCGAACACTTGTGCTGAAAGCTATTATCTATTCCACTTCAATACTATTGAACATTTAATACCCAGACTTTTGAGCAAATATCCTTTGTCCTCATTGACGGAAGCGAAATGTCCATTACATGATAAATAATACAATATTAACAGTGGTGCTATTCAGCCGGTTCTCTAGAACCGGTTGTTAAAATATTTCGAGTTCGCAGGACCGTTTGTTATAGCCAGACAATAGTAAATTTTACCGTTATATCCAGGCACAGTAAATTTTAGTTTACCTACCTTTGTTTTTAGACATTCTTACTGCTACAGGGTTAAACCCATGACCTCTCAGAACAAAGTATAAGCGTTTATTTCTTAATATCAAATGCTCAGATATCAAGAATGAGAACTGAATTACATAAATGTAGTGGTGAGGGTTATTTATATTTGAAGAAACATGCATACCATTATCAACAATTATCGATCCATTGCTGGATTAAGGTCTTTCCAATACTTTTTGACACTAACCTACCTGGAATAATTCGTTTTCAAGATATTCGCAGTGCTACCTAATTTCTTCAGACCACCTTGTATTAGGATCTTGTATAGGTTCTCTACTTGTCACTTGTGGTATGCAGTTAAAAAAATGCTTTTGTCTACCTTGTATGGTTTGTTTCCTAAGGGAGTTATATGTATCTATCTACTCTCCCTCTCTCCATATATATATATAATAACAGAACCGGTTATGCTCCTTTGCATTAGAGATCGTCTCAATTTCATTGAATCGTGATTGAGTTCATGTTTTCCGCCGACAGCAGTTTTAGTGGGGGAGAAAGTTACAGTATTTTCTTCGTTAGAGAAAAAAAAAAGCCACGGGATGGAGGAAATGCCATAAGAAAAAAATACTCACAAAACTGGAGAAATTGATATGTGAATACCAAAAATCAAAAGAGAAACTTTGAACAAAGATACGCTCAGTTGATTGGTCGAGATGATATAAATTGTTCACACTTATCTTTTAGGATTTAGGGTTTAGATTTCTGGTCTTTCGGCATCTATGGCCATTTAGCCTGACACGTATGAGGGATGAAGTCCCTCAGCGAGCGCACTATCCGAGGGAAAGAAGGAAACCTATATGTTAGGTACCACCCCGGCATTTGCCTAGTGTGAATGAGGGAACCGTGAAAAACCTCATTCAGAATAGGAGGCCTGAAAAAGCTTTTAATACTTTTTTGACCGAGTGCCCCAACCGAGAATCGAACTCGAGACCGCTCGCAATTTCACCTTGTCCGTTAACAGATTTACTTACATAGTGCGTGACATCATTTTAACTTTCACCCCTCCATAAGTATTTTCTATATCATGTTTGTGGGCATAAAGTGCATAAAATGGTTAATTTTGACAGAAGTCTTTCTACTACTGTGTCTTTTGTCCTAATGTGTAACCATTTTCTCTGTGGGTTTCAGCTTTAAGTTCTCCTTTGAGCTTCACAGTTGCGGCAGGAACACACTATTAGGGGTTACCTATTAAATAGCCGTTAAGAGACATTCATTCATTCCTTCATCTGGCCTTCGATTAAACATTTAGGACTTTTGAATTTTTTCATCTATACATGGACATTTAATTTTTTAAAAAGAAAATCCGCTATTTGGACAGCGGTATATTGTACAAATATACAGAATCCATATATTTACTACATAAATCTGTATATACCATATGCTATCCATAAACTACATACATACTACCTTTTACCCGATAAGATGTTACATCATGAAGGTGCAGGATGTCTGACATCTAACAGTCTTCCATATATTGTATACGTAAAAATGAAATTTTTAAATTTTACGTCTCGCGCTTATGCCGGCTTGGCTAGAGGAGTCAGTGATGGTGACAAGTGAATGACATACTGGAATGAAGAAAGTGGGAGGAAATGGAAGAATCCCGAGAAAACCCATGCACACAGTGTTTGTCCACCACAAAGGTTAGTTGGCGCTAGCTGGGATCGAACGAAGGAACCCATGCACAAGAGATGAACGCTTTAGCACTGAGCCACCACGGTCCTTTATTACATACGTATACATATGTTACTTAGTTTTGTTATACTGTGTTATATACGCCCATCTTATATGTGAGATCCTGACAGCCTATTTACATTTATTTGTTCACAGAAAGTACGTATAGATGGGACACTTATACGGAAAGTATTATAAAACCTACCCACAGTTCAAAACCCACAGGAATTATGCATGTAATCTACGTTTTTACGTAGGCCACATATGTTTATTTTTCTCCGTGTAACAGAGGTACAATCAGGGGTAAAAATGTGGGGGAACGTCGGGGACTTCGTTCCACCACTTGCAGAAAATATCTGTGGCGTCTCCTCGCTTTCTAAAAAAATTACAATGGGCAGAGATAGGCACGGGGGACGGCTTGACGTCATTCGTCCCCTTACCTTTTCAGATCCGCTTTTATCCCTGATTACAATTCCAACCACACTAGTGATGAATAAATAACATTTTTTCTTTTGCATTCCAATAGAAAAAATTGAACATGAGAGAGACAGAGAAAGAAAGAAAAAAAGAAAAAGTAGTGGAATTTAATACGAAAAGCTTCAGTTCGAGTACATAAAAATACAAGTACTGTATTAATGTTAGTGGTTGGTAAGGAGAAATCATATTTTCAAAATATTTACGTATGTAGAAAAGAAGATTACAATCGAAATGCAACTAATTTTAGAAAAATGAAATGAAATCTCTGAGTTTTACGTCCACGGTTATGCCGGTTAGGCCAAAGGAGACGGTGATTATGAGAAATGAATGAAAATGGTAGAATGAAGAAAGTCGGAGGAAACGAGAGAACCCCGAGAAAACCCATGCACACAGTGTTTGTCCATCACAAAGTTCACTTGGCGGGAGCAGAGTTTGAACCGGGGACCCCATGCAACAGAGGTGAACGTTCTACCACTGAGCCACCGCGGCTACGCAACTAATTTTGGACTATATACTGATAATACAGCTTATTTATTGGACGTCATTCCAAAGAATTCAAACCATCTTTCAACGTCCGAAAGTACAAACTAAAACATTCGTAAAGTGGTAGGAAATGACAACTTACTATTAATCCAACTTCTGATCTTTTTTCATGAAATTAAAGTACATTTCGAGTTCACTTTCTTACTCCCTATGTGTCAAATACGTATATGTATCCCCCCATCAAAGGCAAAAAAATACTTTGTGGTTATCTTGACTCTCAAACCATATGTACAATATTTCAAGAGTAAAACAATATTATGTATCATATCAAACATCATCCCAAGAATTCTAATGTGTTTTTTGCAGTCCTCAACAGACTCTACAAAACCGTCCTCCCTCCTAACTTAATATATGGAGCTCCCTTATTCACTCACAGTAATACTAGGTATACAATAATTGCAAATTTGGAGCGAAGCTATAAAAGGTAAACAGTTACCAAGTTAGTTTGTCAATATAGAGACAACACAGTTGTGTGTTCCAGCAACCAAGAGAAAAAGGTTAACGAGAGAAGGTAATTGCAACCTTGCGTTACAAGTTAATATTGCTAGCTTACAGTGTAGTAACTCACAAGGGTACGCTAACCGATCACATAGTTACCACCACCGACCATAACATGTAACCGGTTGCCTAGTAACCATGTTGAAACAACCGACTACTCGGTTAATGAAAGAGGGTACGTCAACTACAGTAATCGAGTATTTTGGTTAATATAACATATTCAATTCGTTAAAATAATTGATATTGTTCCCTCAAACACAACTTCAACGGTTGTTTCTGCAATATTAAAATCTGCAATATGAAAATAAATGACAACTCTTTAAGGTTATCATTCAATTGTACTTTTTTAAAGGTAAGGGATTAGGTTTGGGAAATTTCTTTAATCATCTACTTTTTTTGTTTATTTCAGTATACTTGGCTTCATATCAAAACTAACTAACCCCAGCCATTACAGGGTTACGCCCTCTCTTTGGCAAAGGTTTCTACACATGTGGTGATGCTAATACAAATACAATAAATAGATGGTCTAAGTGCAATACAAAACAACAAGAAATTGAGAAAAGAAGAAAGAACTACGTAAAATTAGCCTTGAGGAACGAAGCAATACCTATGTAATGCAGTGCAACATATCATACTAATGGTGCAAATATACAAATATACACACAATTAAAAGATAAATGTAGCTAGATATATAATATATATAAGCAGATATGATAATGATATAAAGTGCATTGACGTTACAAACACATTGGGAATATTAGTTGAGACACATGATGGTTAGATCTTCTGTCTCGGGGCGACTCGAGACTGATGTAAGACTTAAGGATAGCCCAATGCTAGTGATGAGTGAAGAACATGTGGTAAAATGGAAAAATATGAGGTAGATGATCTCTGACGAGGTAAATGTCAAATATTGCTCTCTCTGGGGAGTCCAAATTTGTTGTTTAAACATAGAGTGTGGTGAGAATGTTGAGCGGTGAGTGCTGATATCGAGATGGAGCATCTGTAAGGGAATAACCTCTTATGGTGTCAACATAGAGTAGATAGGCATTTGTAATGCGTGATTGAATATATCTTGTTCGGAGTCTAGCAAGATGATCGAAAATGGTTGGAAAGTCTATGTGTTGGTAGGTCATGTAATTTGGATATGGTAAACGAATCCGATATGCGAGACGTATAACATTGCGTTCCATAATAGCTAATTTCTCGTAGAGTTTAGGTGAAGTATGACACCACGCAATGTGACCAAAAGTGAGAAGAAGACGGAGAAAAACTTTGTATATCTTTAGTAAGACATCCGCACTTAGTCATCAGGTCATGTCCGTAAGGCGGCGTAGAAGATTTAATCTAGTGGATGCCTTCTGCGCCAATTTCTGAAAGTGAGGCTTCCAGGTAAGTTTGGTATCGAATACCATAACAAGATACGTAGGAGATACGGTTGGTTGAAGAAAATGCCTGTCAACTGATACACAAAGTTTAGCAGAATTTCGGCCTACTTTAGTTCTGTGTTTGGGTGGAAGGAAAATAAGAGCTTGTTTTTTCTCGGTACTGACAGTTAATCTCCACTTCCTGCTCCAGGTAAGAAAGTTGTCCAGAGTCAGTTGTAGGCTTCTGCTGATCTGAAGCATTGTTTTCCCAAGTGATAAAAATGCGGTGTTATCAGCATATTGGAAAATATAAACGTTTGGTGCTGGTCTAGCCATATCTCAAACATATGATATATACAATAATGGACTAAGTGCGGATCCCTGGGGAATTCCTGTATAAGGAAAAATAGGTCTAGGTAGGACATTTCCTATTGAAACATATGCAATGCGATTACTTTAAAAAAAGTAGATGATACGGTGGTAGCAAGTGGGTAGTCGAAGTGACTGCAATTTGCGCAACAAGCCGTAATGCCATAACTTATCAAAAGCTTTTTTGCTAAGTCCATAAGAACTAGACATGATGGAAGTACTTTATTGTACTGATCGATGAGGATAGTGGTTAGGCTTAGCAATTAATAGAAATAGTGGTTAATAGCAAAAATAGGCCTGAAACCTGCTTGATATGTTGGTAACAGATTGTGTTCTTTAACATGAACACGTAATCTGTTGAAGAGAATCTTTTCAAATAATTTGCAGAACACAGAAAGTAACTGATTGGGCCTATATGAACTGATATGAATTAACTTGTTAGGTTTGTGAAACATGCTTACCTTAGAGACTTCCCAATGTAGCGGATAATAGCCAGTGTTGATAATGAAATTATAAATAGATACTAGTAAACAAAAAAATGAGAGGTGGAGATTCTTTCAGTATTCTATAAGAGATACCATCTATTCCTGGAACTGTGTTACATTTCCTTCGGAGAGCGGAATGCAATTCGGGAGCAGTGATTGGCATGGTAAGATGATGATTTATGTCGATTTGATGGGTTACAGAGAGTTGTAGAGAAAGCATGCTTGAAATATCAACACGTTCATTCTGGCGTGGAGACTCGGTTGGAGTGAATACTGTTTGTAGTCGATCCGCAAAAGCATTTCCTTTATCTATGTATGATAGTAGTGGAACATGATTGAGATGGAGAAGATATGTTGTAGTAGTCGTCTTTTCCGTTAATTGATGATTTTTTTTCAGTAGCGGGTAGGATGTGCTTGGTCTCGAAACTTATTGCAAGCATTAATACAGTGTTTCCGTTTATATGCAATTAGGTAGTCTTTCACTGCCTGTTGCCATTGTCTGTGGCAATAAAGATGTTTCTCGTTCGTAGTACGATGCTATTCTCGAATGTGCTGCCATGCAGTGTTACAATGGCCAGATATTGAGGCGGTAAATTTTTTTGTTGGGACAAATTTTGTCCAATGGAATAGCCGCTTCAGCATTAGTGGTTAGGGTATCTGTAAGTCTGGAAATAGTGTTGTACAATTCAGATTCAGTAGTTGATGCTGTAAAATGTGTGATGTCTTTTTCGATGTTTGTCCTACATGAATTCCAATCAGCTTTATCATAACGTTTAACAGTACGAAATACTGGAGTAGTGTTGCAAAAACGAGCCTTGTTAAGTGTAAGTTTTACTGGGCAATTATCGCTGCCTGTTGTGTCAAGTACCTGGAATGTACAATCACCGATCAGATTTCGTGACGTAATTACAACATCTGGTGTCGTTTGACTACTTGGTCTGGTATGACTAGGTAAGTCGTGGGTATGTAAGTGTAGCTGTTTAGTTACGTAGTTTATAAATTGTTGTTTTTCTCGGTTGCTGCGACTGTGAATATTGATATCAGCCATAATGATAATATTTCGAAAATTATGAGCAATGTAATTGAAAAAATCAAGTGGTATTAGGTTACTTGGCCGGATATAGATTGTTGAAACGTTGAGAACAACGGAGGGATAGTAAACGGACAACAGAAGATGTTCGGGATGATTGACAAAAACCTGTAGATGATATTGTCGGAATGGTAATTTTGGTGAAAAAATACTGTAACTCCACCTTGAGCTCTGGCGGCAGGTCCTATGTAGTCATGTCGATGAAGGAGATAACCCTTGATGCGTGCTTTGACATTAGGTTTGAGTGCAGTTTTATTGAGAGCAAAAATATAGATTCGTTCCTCCAGTAAAAGATGTTCTAAGAGAAGTTTTTGTTGCTGGAAAGATCGAATATTAATAAATAATAAATTCATAACTAGAATCAGAAATGAAATGGATTTAAACGACGGTTTCAAGAGGCACGATTTTAAAGTGAGCATAATGTCTTGAATATGTACCATGCGTATTAAACAAAGATTTTGCAGTACCAGTTATAGTGCGAAGTATATGATCGCTTTGAAATAGCAGAACGTTCTGGAGCACTATAATAAAGTAACGAGGAAAATCTTCGATACTGAGAGGACGTAGAATAGATTGAGCTGGAGGTGTAGTTATATCAGAACTTCGAATGGGTGCAGTGAACTCCGGGTGAGTTGGTTGGGGGCTTGGCCTTGCAGCGGTAGCTGTATGTGGGGTGCATCTCCCCACATGTAGAACATTTCGCAGGTTGTTGTTAATTTTGACATAACTTAGTTTCATGTTGGTTGCCACAATATTTGCAGCGAGGTTGATTTGGACAGCTGCTTGTGAAGTGAGAGTTCTAGGTCTGACATTTCTCGCACCTAAGACACACTGGTTTAGGAGTTTTAGAAGACTTGACCCTGTGAAATTTCTTATAAATAGATGCACTATGTGCCGAAGATGATCGATAGCCTGCTGGTTTTGGGACAAAACTCGAATCATATATGTTGGCCCATTATTGTTTTTATTGCGTATACATTTGTCAATGTTAATACCCTCTTGAATAAGCTCTTCGCGCACTTCGTCGTCCGTAAACTCTGGGAGAACACCACGAATAACAGCAGATAACATTGGCAATTTCTTAGGTGATGGTAGTTGTTTAGACCTAGAATCAGACGTTTTTTGTTAAGATGCTTTACTACGTAAATAGGTTCCAAAATTAGGATTCATTGTTTTTATAATGTATCCATTTCTAGTCTGTACTATTTGTTCTACATTTGCAAGTGGAACGTAATTAATGATCTGGAGAAAGATCATCTTTTGATGAGTGTATTTTGGGTCAAAGTCAGTTAGTAGAAAATTGTAAACGGGATTTGGAGTTACACTGAGAGTTGCGGATAATGCTTCTGAAGATGGCAAGCCAATATCCATTGGTTGAACGTTTGAAGACTGGAATCCACCGCGAAATCTCTTTACAGACTGGACTGACTCAGTGGATGGATCTCTCTCTTTAGACGTGCTCGCTACTGGTTGACTTCCCCAGGAAAAGTGTCGAGTGCTACTGGTAGTTCAAGCGGATGCAGTTTGAGCACGCGAAGTGTTTGTAGAAAGAAAAGCTGTTAATCCAGTATGTCGACCGAGAACCGATTGTCCGTTAGTATTGCCAGAGTCCTCCATTGCAATGGAGTATCCTAGGGACGAAGACCAAATGAATGTGAAAATGAGTGAAAAGATGAATGATATTCAAACAGCAAGTTGCCCTCCAAAAGTGAGAACTTCCGTCAGTCCTCTAAGTATTGTATGTGTGTTGTGCTCACAAATGCGTATGCAAAACTTGGTCCTAACTAGCACATTAACAGACAAAAGCGAGGTTAGGCTCCTTCATTCAGTATGCTGTTGTAGTTTTGTACTACACTTGTACCCCTATCAGAATTATATAACAACTTACTGCGAGAATTTGTCTGCGCGTAATCTTTGTTATAAGCAAAGCTTTACTCGGTATCTTTAATATTTTACCGTGAAGCAATGTACAACATATTATATTTTCTGTAATCCGCCACGAAATTATTAATACGAGTGTATGAATGTTTTGACGGCAGTTACATAATTAGAAGTACTACCATCCAGTGTGATTATTTATACTACAGACATGAATAAGAATATATGCATTTAGATATCAGAAGATGCATACATTTCCGTATTTCAATTTTCCTTCACATTTCTCTATTATTTCATGTAGAATCCACATTTTAATAATTGTTTTCCTATTCCTTCGGACGTATTCAGAATTGTTGACATTTCGTTCGTATAATTGCAAATGGGACGTTGCTGTTTGTGCTTCCAGTAATGCAGTGTTATCAGTAAACAAGTTCTGGAGGATTAAATTTACCTTGTGTGAAAATCGGTTGATAATAACAGTGTGTTTTTAAAGTAAATTAACCTTCTTGAATTGGTTTATCTTCTTCTAGCCTACTTTATAGGTTAATAACAACCAAACACTGTATTGTTTCTACTCATTTTCCAGTAACCTTATTCAATTGATTACCGGTGACCTCATAAAATTAACTTTTTTGTGTTAGGAGGGTTGTTGCAAATTATTAACTGGTTCTAGCAGCGAAATTGGCCATTAACTTCCACTAGGTTACCGCTTATTTTTCTCTGTGCATTCCTCAATGGTATGACCAATCGAGACTTGCAGTGACTAAGGACATTCAGCGCTCGCTCTCGAATCACATGTCAAATTTGATTAAGAACAACAGTTTAGGCATACTGGAAGTGTATCCAGCCAAATAAATGCTTGAGTCGATTAAAGAAGAGTTTCGCTTTTTTTTTTTTTTTTTAAAAAAAAATGTGTTTGTAGAACAAAACGAAAAGGCCTTCGCCCTATTTCTAATGCTGGAAATTCTATTTTCATTGTTTACAGTGAGAATTCGGGTGAAAAATGCTTTTCTAATGTTAAGTGCATGGACATACACTTTTTCGGTCATTATTGCTCAATAGTATGTCTGATCTGAAACTGCAATAACTTAAGACATTCAGCGGATGGTCTCAAATCACCATGTAAAATTTAAGAACAGCTTATGCGTCTCGGAGGAGTATCTGGACAACCGAACGCCTAATTCGAGTAAATAGGAGTACAATTAATTAATTCCAATTAATTGGATTACCAAAATTGAGAGATACTGGCTTCGACTTACGGATCTTGAACACCAATATGACACCCAATTTATGTTGCCGCTACTCAGTAACTCCACTTCCAGAGTATATCGAACAGCTGAACATTATATTCGCTAACTAACTACTCTATGGTCAATGGAACCCGGAGGTTCAATGCCGCGTTCACAAAAGCTCGGTATTGACTTTTGTCCATAGCCAATTGGATCCAGTTTCTACTTTTTATTCCTATTTCTGCGAAATCCATTTTAACACTCTCCTTCCATGTGCACCTAGATCTACCTAATGGATGTTTTCTGATTGGATTTCCAGTTAAAACTTTGAAAGCTTTCCTACTTTCGTGTATCCTGGCTACATGATCTGCCTCCTAAACCTTCTAGACTTGATGACACTAACAATGTTTGGCGAACGGTATAAATTATGCAGTTCTTCGTTTTGAAGTTTCCGACATTCCCGTTCCTCTTGGGTCCGAATATTTGTCTCAAGACCTTGTTCTCAAATACTTTCAGTCATTGTTCTTTCCTCAGAGCAAACGACTATGTTTCGCAACCATGCAACACAACAGGCATGATTATAGTTTTATATATTTCAAGCTTCAAATTCCTCAACAGAATTCCCGACGGTAAAAGATTCCGAGCTGAATAATAACATAAATTTTCTGCTTTCAGTTGACATTTAATTTCTTCGTGGATATGATTTTGGTCTGTTAATATTGATTCTATATATTTGAAAGTATTCTTTGATATTTTCAAGCATGCATAATTAGTGAATATAAAATATTAGCTCGTGTTATTAACTCTTCATTCTAGGAGGAGCCCTCGACTTGTATGTGCAATCTGTTGGTTTGTCAAGTGACCTGCATGTCCTGCTCTGATTAATAATCTTTGCCTCCAGTCCTACGTCCTTAGCTACTCAACATGTCCTTTCACCATCCTTCCTCGTTCTATTCTGACTTCCTTACTTTAAGACAAACACACATTATATAAAACACACTGGAGGCCTTAGTAGATGTCATTTCCCTCCTTTGGAGGGATGAATTAATTTAGATAAATAGTCACTGTGTCCAATAGTAATGCAAATACATATTTTATTGTTGGTAGTTATTCTGAAAAGAAAGTCTCAAACTTCTCGAATTAAAAGTGAATGTGAGTATTTGATACCAGTGACCGTGTATTTGCAAATGAGAAAAGTATTTCAAAGCAAATTTATTTCCACGAGAATTGAGCGGGCTTTAACATGTTTTGCATGCTTTTAACCTTGTAATATGTGTGCTTTAAAGGAGTTTGTGTATAAGATCATCAAATACCCAATGCTGTTTAGTTGAATTATCGGGAAAAGGAACTTCCATATCTCACCGACATTAATTGGTCTCTAATATACATTTTTATTCTTGATAAATATGAGTATTTGGAAGGTTTGTGCTTGCAAATCAGAAAATGTAATATCTTTTTTCTCCAGAAGACATTTTTATTAGAAAAGATATGTGTATAGTACACATATGTTTTTGCGAAGGAGATTTGTTGTCCACATTAGTGTTTCAGTTTTTTAAAACACATTTAACAATGAGTGACATCTATTGTTCTTTGAATGGAGCGTTGTCTTTTGCCGAAAGTAGTTTGGAACGCATAAAAAACTAGTGGTAAGAAGTTTAGCAAGTATGAAAGAACACCAGGAAACAATACAAACAAACAAACACAATATTGGTAGTGTTAACTCTTTTAACTACCACGTCTTCCTTTTATTATGAACTGGCTTTTGAGTAATTTGAAGCAAAACTATATTTTAGTAGCCGTAGCCAGTACATTCAAACTGATCTGAAATATTCAAATATTCAATCATACTTCTACATCAGTGTTGCCAATTTAGTAGTTTTTCCACCAAGTCTGTTGGTTTTCAAAGTTTAATGATAAATTTTTTAATGTGGGATCTAGCGGGTCATAAGTTACACTGTACAACAACTGGAAACAGGTGATTTTACTTAAATTAGAGGCGCTAAATTGATATGTGACGTCTGCTTTCTCCCCACACGTACTGTTTTTATGGTACCGTTTCATGACATTTTGTTATACAGACACGAGGTAGGTATTTTACGTGTACAAACAACAAACTATACAATTTTTTACGGTAATGTTCTTTAGTTAAAAACATATGACTTTAAATAAGCTAGAGATGCTAAATAGATATATGAAGTCCATTTCCTCCTAAAATGTACCATTTATATCGTGCAATCACATGACATTTGTTACACAGACATAGGACAAACATTTTACGTTTACAAACAAAAGTCTATACAAATTCTACGGAAATGACAAATGTGATCTGAAGGAATCTGATGATAGATCACACTGACAAAAGAAAATTGTAGGTGGCGTACTTAAAAAGATAGGTTACATGCGTAATTCCTGTAGTTTTTTGACAACGTACAGCAGACGTTGTCAAAACTGAACGCATGTTTTATAACACTTTCTGTGTAAGTGATCCATCTATACGTACTTTTCGTATGAAACAATGTAGACGGTCAGGATCTCACATACAAATGGATGTATATAACATATAGCTGACGAAGGTAACAAGTATATGCATCTGATATACGGAAAACTGTTAGATGTCAGACATCCTGCAACGGCATGGTGTAACATCTAAGGGCAGTGCCTATGTAGCATACGGATAACGTATGCTCCGTACTGATTTCTATAGTAAGCAAGAGGATACCGTATATTTGTAGAATATACCGCTGCCCGGAGAACGGTTTTTTTTCTGTGCAAAAATATTAAATAAACATACTGCTGTTCCATTGTACACAGAACAGCTTTTCAAATGTTGCCATGTCCTGGTGGAACTGTTCCCCATGTTCATCACTAACAGCACCTAAATTATGTGGAAACAAACCCAAATGTGAATTTTAAAAAAAAGGTAATTTCAGAGGTATGGTTTGGAAGCAGTACACTATATCACTAACAATAGTTTCATAATTTGGTGCTTTTTAGTATTACCAAGAAAATTAGATCGCACTAACTTGAATGCGAGTTACTATTCGGTTCAAAATCTCTTGTCGTTGCGAATTCTGCCGAAGAATTTAAAGCTTAAAATATATAAAACGATAATCGTGCCTGTTGTTCTGTATGGTTGCCAAACATGGTCACTTACTCTGAGGGAAGAACATAGACTGAAAGCATTTGAGAACAAGATCCTGAGAAGAATATTCGGACCCAAGAGGAACGGGAATGGGGAATGGCGGAAACTTTATAACGAGGAACTACATAATTTATACGGTTTACCCAACATTGTTAGGGTCGTCAAGTCTAGGAGGCTTAGATGGGCAGGTCATGTAGCTAGAATGGAAGAAAGTAGAAAGGCTTTCAAAGTCTTGACTGGCAGTCCAATCGGAAAACGACCATTAGGAAGGTGGAGAGCTTTTGTGAATGCTTCATTGAACCTCCGGATTCCATAGGCAATAGAGTTAGTTAGTTAGTTAGTTAACTTGAATGCTTGCCATGCTGGACCGATAATGTACATCGGGTATGATAGTCCTTACTTTTGGGCCAATGAACGCGCTTTCGTTTATCTTTGCGTCAACCAGGCATGGAAATTTTGTCTTGAGGTACTTGAAAACTGGCTCATTTCGATTTATTGAATTGGCGAATATTTTAGTCAACTCTATTTGATATGTTAGGAAGAAGAAAATATCTTTAGGGTTCATGAGTTATTGACGTGATATGCTCTTGATTCCTGGAACATATTACTGTCGTGGTGGCCATAGTTTCCGCACGTAATGGTTGACTCTGTCCCGACTGTTCCATTCACACAGAAACATAATTTTGTACACCCTTGTTGCATGTTTGAAAGAATTCCAATAACTTTATGATCTCCACAGATTCGCCGCTTGAATATACTATATTGAGTGTAATGCGACATGTCATGCGTTGCCTCATATTTTATTTTGTGTAACCAACATATACCACGGGATTGGTGGACAGAATGGAATGAATGCTGCATTCTAGCCACTCTCCCAAAAGAAATAATTAAGAGGTGTGTTCTCATTTAATATTAAGGTCTAGTAAAAAAAGCATGTAAGGAATTGTATGAAAATTATTTAGAAAATATGTATAATATTTTGATGACTGACTGTCTCTTTTGAATTTGTACGTCTTTCGGTTTTATTCTGAGTATCTCTTCCATTGTTACAAAATATAATTTTGTCCACTCTTCGAAAAAAGATGCTAAATTACTCTGTCGTGTTTGAAACGTGCTGATTCTGACATTTTTCTTCAATAAATTCCACTTCTAGAATCGGGAGCCAAAAAGTTTTGCTTTTATTTTTCGTAGATTTAAGCTCTATAACAGATCATTTAACTCTCCTTATGTGATGAGATGTGGTGCACATCAGAGGGATGGTGGCTCGAAGTCGATGTTCTCGATACCTGAACTTGCTTCTACATCTAATGTACAATTTTTGGGACCTTTTGGTACACATAACTCTTCACTATGAGGCACTGGGTGCCTTGCGGACTATACATTAGCGTATTGGATGTGATGATTTGATTTCAAACAGAATACCTTTACATCAGTCAAACAAAGGTAATAGTCACTAATGTGATCTCTCCAAACCATTGTTACGCAATTTTAGCCCATTTCGGTATTCTTGCATCCAGTTTCGGAAGTTCCTGGAGCAAGAATTGCAACAAATACTTGGTGCCCCTCGCTTATGCGATACAGTTTTTTTTATAACAGGGATAAGGCTACTTTTTAAAGTCTTTAACTGAGATCACCGCATATATAACAAAATGAATCAGGATTATTCATTACCACTGACGGTACACTGAACTCCTTAATAGAGCAGCCCCAAAGCCCCAGAAATAGTTTCCCGAAATTATTTCTTTGGGTCTATTATATTTCTCCTTTAAGCATTGAGTTGTTGAATGCGGGTGGTGCCGTTGGAAAAGTCCGGGTTTTCTAAATGCAGTGATGATGTTAGAAATCGGGTCCTGGCCCCGAGGACCCAGAAATGGAGTCCTGAAGTTTTGGGTTCGGATTCCCTTATTCGCGTATTAAACATATAGTTCTTGGACGTGGGTGGTGGATTTGGCAAGGTCCATGTCTCCTTAGCACACCGGTGATGTCAGTAATGAAACCCGAGATCTAAGGCCCCAGAAATGAGGTTTAGCAGTTTTGGACTCGGGTCTCTTCTATTTGTCTATTAAACTTCGAGTTGTTGTTCGAGGGTGATGGCGTTGGAAGAGTTCGGGTTATCTGAGCACATAGGTAACATCAGAAATGAGGTCGTGGTCCTGAAGCCTCAGAAATGGGATCCTGAATTCTTGGGCTCGGGTTCCTACTATTTTCCTATTAAGCATGGAGCTGTAGGAAGCAGATGGTGGCGTTGGAAAGATCTTGGTCCCTTGAGCACAGCGGTGACGTCAGAAATCTGGCCAGGGCATCGAATTTTTGGATTGTGTCACAAACCTTTGCTGTGGCATATATCCTTTTCCTTATTAACTACAGTAAATAAACTATTATATTATAGCATTTAAAGTAAGGAAATAAATACTAAAGTATGTGAGAGCAAATTAGCACGTTTTCAGACGTATTTCCAAAAATTAAATATCCTTCGAAAAACCAGTTCGGTCAACTTCTCCCTCTTGCCCTCTGCTGTGGGCATCGATGTATTCCAATACTTTAATATAATTTTGGTTGTACAAAAAATACAATAAAATACAATTGATTGCTGCTACTACTTCAGCTGGTGCCACTCCCTGGTCTACTGCTACTCCTCCTCATATATACTGTTTACATCCGGACCATAGGATGGAAGTGGTCTCCTAAAATTGCGAGATAATCGTTGCCAGTGATTCGTCCGCTAAGTGTGACCACAGGACCCAATGAAAACCATGATTTTCGGCCCACAGCATCACCGAGCCGCCACCATGTTTCACTGTTGGACGGAGACACTGTAGATCATAAGCTTCTTTGGGCGTTCTCCACACATAAACACGGCCCGTGGTTGGGAATAGGGTGAAGGATGACTCATCCGACCATATCACACGTTTCCAGTCCTCAAGTTGCATGGTTGCGGCACCATTTGCGGCGTGCAAAAGCGTTATGGTCCCTGATGAGCGGTTTGGCCCGTGCAACACGACCCCGTAAGTTCATGTTATGTAATTCGCGGCGGACTGTGATTGTCGAAACAGGGTGGGGGAGGTGCTGATTGAGTTCCTCCGTCACTTGCTCCGCAGTGGCACGACGGATCTGCGTGACAATGCGCTTTAATACCCGGCGTGACCTGTCACTCATGATTTTTCTTCCGACCACTGTTCCGCTTCCCCGAAATGGTTTTGCCGTGTGTTGTGTAGGCCGTCATCACCTTCGACACTGTCCCACACGATACGCCTAACACAGTAGCCACTGCCGTCACACTCACTCCACATAACAGCGCACCAACAATTTGCCCTCTTTGAAAATCTGAAATGTCTCCCATTTTACACTACCTCTGTCTGCTGAAGCCACTGGACACTGCTGTTCCACTGCTCCTGACGTAGTATGGAGACCGACCACTGCCAACCCATACATCTGAGTGTTGCCAACTACAGGTGTTTCCACTTTTCTGATCACCATCTGTATATAATTACACTATTCGAACTATGTTTATCACTAAACAATGGAGAAGTTATTGAAAGTAAACAAAAAAGAAAAGAAAATTATTTACACCACAATCTTTATGACACTTCAGTATTTTGTTAGAGTGCCACTAGCAGCTCTTAACCCTGCAAACCGACGGGGGGTTCATTCCCGTTTCGCCTACAGACCTTCCAGCATATCGTTATCTCAATCTCATCTTAGATGTAGGCCAAATGGATATTCTCGTTTGGCCTATTCCCGTTTTGCCTACACTCATTCGACAAAGGATATTTAGTGTCCGAGGGATTCTTTTTTTCTTTTTCTTTCTTTTCTTTTTCCTTTTTTTTTTTTACAAAGATTTATGAATAAGTTTATTTTTCAACATCTGCAACAGCTGTGACGTGATTAACTGTGGTTGTAGCCAAGTACGTGCCGTGTCACTAGTAGTTCCAAGGGTCACCATTTCAAAACCGATATCCATATTATTTTATGGGCTCACAGAACAATTTAAAAAGGCGAATGACTAGCTATTCAAGATCAGTTTCTCGAATTTTACAAGGCTGATCGGTACTCCCGTGATTCTAAGAGATGAACCATTAAACCTTCCAACTGCACTCTTAGGAAAATTTTTAATGTAATTTTTCAGCCTTAGTGGTGGGTGGAAATAACTTTGTAGTTTTTATGACCTGAGTGCAGAAATACTTCTAATATTGCAAGTAGAGTAAAATTGAGGCCCGGAGAGAAGGCTTAGGATGACATGAATGTTGGCCATTAAATTCAATTTTGAATGCTTGATTCATGTCCGGAGTGATGGACGAGTATCGAACCAAATGTACAGGTGTAGCAAAGGTGTAGTAAGCGGAGTCGGTTCTCTCCCTCGCTCTTCCTCTTTGGACAAATTGAGTACGAGTTTGTCTGAATGAAGAGATATAACTGTTTTGCTTTGACAATAATTAAGGCGACTCTGGTGAAAGGGCAGAATACCTCGAATGAGAGCTAATTACCTACCAAATCTGAATTTCTTTAAACTTATTTTAGATAAATTATTAATTTTTTATACCAAATTTCTCATAATGAAGGAAGCAGTTTTATAGAGTTGATGAGCCGGGATAAATCTTAATTCAAGGTATAACGTTTAAAGTGAATATAGTGTAATGAGTTACATTAATTTAGGATACGGAAAAGAAAAGAGATGGAAACTTTTGTCAGCTATTAAGTAATAGTTACTAGTGGCGCCATTAGCGGCGACTGGTAGAATTATTTTGTAAATATAGCGCTTTACAAGGCGATAGGGATATAATCATTCTGAAAGCCAAACTGGGAAAAAGTCCACTGGGAGCTATAGGAATAGTTCATCTAATACGTCAATTTTTCAAGTTACTTACCGAATGTACGTCGTTATAATTCCGATTGATACCAATGGTTTAATTTGGAATATTGAAATATTAACGAAAGTTGGAAAAGATAAGTGTATTTTTCAAATAGTTTTGTTTTTAAAAAGGGAAGTGGTTTAAATTTTCCAAGATATATATAGTTAAAGTAGTCTGAAAAGTCTAATTGATAGTGGCATATATAGGGAAAAGTGAGTTGTTAATGTGCTATCAATATATTGGTGTGCTATATTATATATTGTCGTATCCTGCTATAGTTGATGTCTATGGTACGGAATCTTCAAACTGGTGAGTTGGAAATTAATTATTTATTTTGGTTATTGGACCGTTTGCTTATGATTATTCAATGTAGTCTAAAGCAATTATGGCAGTTTGCAAGGTCCAATACAGATATTCAGTGGGTTAACTGTTTCTTGTTCATAATTTTGATGCAGTTAAGATTTTTCGTAAATCATTATTTCATTATAATCATTGAGTTTCACTTCTGTATCCTAGGATATACCTATATTTTAAAGATAGATGAATGCGAAGATAGAGCCATCATAATTGCTTATTGTAGAAAATTGGATTCGATCTTATTACTAAGGTAATATCGGAATTTTAATGTGCTGCTATCCCAATATACCTGCCTTTATTATATTAAATAAAATGGAGGGAAAATTTTATACCCTCTCTCCCAGTGACGATTCCGAAGGCTAAGTAGTTAGGTAGTAGGTGCATTACAATGGTGATACTAGACAAAGACGGGACTTGAACGTTGCTGAATCGCATTTAAAAATATTATGGGGCCTAACGCACTCAATTTACTTTAATCGTAACCTTAAAAAAAATAAGTTAAAAATAAAGTAGAGAAATTTTTTTGAGCATAGAAACTTAGAAACACTGTAGAGAAGCCAAACTTACTACAACATTTATTAATTAGTGTGAGAAATTGAGATAATAAAAGCATTAGTGTGCAGTGTTAATTCTGGAATTTTCTTTTCTGTAAAATCCAAATTAATTCGTTTAAGTTATTATTCCCTAGACTGATTAATTTCCATAGATGTAAGTTGATTGAAAATTGCATGGCTGCATTTGATCGATTATTAATATTTTCATTATCTTTATATTGCGTACTCACCTCAAACACTCAAAAATTCCCTCAAATACTAAATATCCTTCGTCGTATGAGCGTAAGCGAAATGGGAATACTCGTTTTACTTACAGATAAGATGAGATTGAGATAATAATAGAAGTTGCTGGAGGGTCTGCAGACGAAACGGGAATAGGCCAAACGGGAAGCATGTTTACAAGTGTTTCACACAAAGCAATATGCAGTTCGTGGTCCAGATTGTCAACCAGTTCCTTAGTGAGTTGTCTCCTAGACTAATATATCTTCTCGTGTAGTTTTCGTGACATAATATACCACAGATTCTTAATGGAATTCATTGGTGGCTATCATCTTTCGAAACACATGCTTGAAAACCAGTCTGCAATACTCAGTACTCTGTAACACAGCGCATTGTCATCTTGTATAATAAAATAACTCAAATTCGGACCTGAGAAATAGTCAGCAGCTGGTCGTACTAATATTCAATTCACAATATCAATGTAATATGTTGCATTAATTTGTTTATTGAAAATTTGAATTCATCCCACTGCCTTTGAGGTAAAGTATCCCCACAACGTGACACTTTTCATCAAATTTTCTTCATTTGGAAACGCATTTTGACTTTCTAATTTTCTCATCCACAATTTCTCTCTACTGTCACTTCCAACAATCATAAACTTCTTATCCGACAAATAAAGTGCCACCACTACTCCATGCACCGTATCTACTCACGAACTCTCTTCTAGCGTTTATGTTTATCACTCAAAAGTGGTTCGCTGTCTTGGGATTTTCTTATGTAACCCTTTTCAATTCAATCATCTGAAAACAGTCATCCGGATTACGTTGTAACCTGAATTAGAACAGACAGCCGCTAAAATTTCATTGGGGTTGGAAGCTCTGACTGACACAGCCAAGCGAATAATATCTGGATCCGATCTCGCAGTTGTGACTGGTGTTGTAACCTGCATTAGAATTGATAGCCGGTGCAATTTCCCTAGAGTTGGTATTTCTTTAAGTTTTACGTCCCACGATTATGCTGGGTAGGCTAAAGGAAGCTGGTATCTTTCTCTGATACAGCTAAGCGAACAATATCTCGATCCGATCTCGCAGTTGTGGTTTAACCCTTTTAGGATTTTTGGTTACTTTTGTTACCATGGCGTAGTATCGTGCTTGACAACTTATTTAGCTTCTATAACAGGTATTTTAGGCGGGATTTTTATTGATCAAGTAAAAGATGGACCAAAGAACACCCCAGATGCGTTTTAGAACGGTATAGTCAAGTTGACTGCACCAAGTGAGGGCGGAGAGGCGTGACTTGTTATATTTTCTTAAGACAAATTTCAAAATTTTTCACGCCATCACATGGGGAAACTTTATATACGAATTGTATGTATCTTTGGATATTTCCAATTTTTTTTTCAGATCCTTAAGTAAAACCGGGGACGGACCCGAGGGGCGCAAGTGTTCCGAGGGGGTGATATTTGAGAAAAAAATTCTGTTTTACCGATTTTTCCAATTCAGATGTATGATACGGACATGTGAATGGTATTGTTGGAAAGCGTATATTATGCTAAAGAAAATGGCGTTTTAACCATGACTCTAGGTCAAACAATAAGACAGTACATTTTTGAAGTATATATATATATATATATATATATATATATATATATATATATATATATATATATATATATATATATATATATATATAGATCCCTACATGAACCCAAGCCCAGGCCAGAGGGGCGCAAAAATAAAAAAAAATCGAAAAAATCTCCCGGTTTTTCCGATTTTCCCGTTTATGGTGGATAATACGGACAAGCGAGTGATACCGTTAGAAAGTATTCTCTATCCTGAAAAGAACGAGATACGAAGCATGGTCCTACGATAAGTAGTAAGGAAGCAGTAACTGTTTGAGTGAAAGTCTAAAATTTATCTCAAAAAGTGGAAATCCTAAAAGGGTTAATGTTGTAACCTGCATTAGAACAGATAGCCTCTGCAATTTCCCAGGAGTTGGAAGCTCTGTCTGATACAGCCAAGCGAAGAATATCACGATCCGATCAGTGTCGGATCTAGAAGGTAAAAACTAGGGGGCAGTCAGGACCCAGACTGTGATATTTATATATAAACTTTCAAAAATATATAAATAATAGCTTAAATTATTTTGTCATTGAAATAACTGGGGGGCCTAGGCCCCCCGGCCCTGGCCTGGATCCGAAACTGAATCCGATCTTGCAGTTGTTTCCATTTTCTCACACACCAATCTCATACAGAAGATGCATTATGCTCTTATTGCTTCTGTTTAGCTCTACCAACGAAGGTATGATGCATACTTAGAATTTTGACGATTTGTCTAACTGGGTAGCTCTGAGTAGTCCCATAAATCTCTCATCCTTACTTGATCGTTTGCCACAAACCACATAAAAATCGGACTTCAGTTAGAAATTATAGACCCAAATGAAATCCGTGAGTTTTAAAAGAATCACTCTGTATTAGTTGAGTTGAGAGTTGGCTTGTGATATGACTGTATTAATTACAACTGAAAAATGGGGAGAATGGTGGGTTGCTAGTAGAGTGTTCTTTCCTCGATAAAAGGTGTCCGTAGTTCGGTCTTGACAATATTACTTTGTGGTGGACAACATCGTGTCTGTGGGTTTTCTAGGAGTTCTCTCGTTTCCTTCCACATTTTCATTCTATCAATTGCTTCTCATAATTCAATCATGTTTATGAATCACCCGTCTACTTAAGTTAATGAAATCT
Source organism: Thermobia domestica (assembly GCF_964235325.1). Classification (NCBI taxonomy): domain Eukaryota; kingdom Metazoa; phylum Arthropoda; class Insecta; order Zygentoma; family Lepismatidae; genus Thermobia; species Thermobia domestica. The sequence goes on along the minus strand of NC_137466.1, from coordinate 57,552,778 downwards.
TTGAGTTTTACGTCCCACGTTATGCCAATTGGGCTAAAGGAGACGGTGATGATGAGTAATGAATGAAATGGTGGAATGAAGAAAGTGGGAGGAAACGGGAGAACCCCGAGAAAACCCACGCACACGGAGTTTGTCCACCACAAAGTTCACTTGGCGGGGGCTGGGATCGAACCCGGGACCTCTAGCACCAGAGGTGAACGTTCTATCACTGAGCCACTGCGGCGCCACTCATTTACAATTGAATAAGCATAATGTTCTTTACAACATTTGTATATGCGTAAAAGGATTTTTGGTATTATTTAATGTACAAGAAAATACTTTCTTCCATGTTTGAACTTGTTTATTATTCAAATTTTTGTTAAAACTTGAACGACGCGGATGCTTGTTGAAGGAATTAACCGCGTTATGCAAGGTTTCTTCGCTATATTGCAAAATACATTTTATTGCAATATGTGACATTATTTTATTCAAACTACATTACAGAATATGCAACACCATGTGTAACACAATATTCCGATGAGATAATACAAACATTTCAGTTCATTTACCACTCGTTTATCAGTACACTTCAGTAGCGACTCTTTTTGTTACAGCATGATCGTTTGGTTGATTTTTATTTTAAACCTTTCCGTTTTCCTACATATTAATAGTCCAACAGTAGTCTCCTAACATGTTCTGAATCCACCTTTCTTAACATCTTTTCCTTAATCATTTTCTGATTAAATCTTTTATCTTCACTTCTGTGATCAGCATTAATCGGAAAGTTGTCTAAATGAGAGTGGACTGGATGTACTTAGAACTTACGTTGCATCTCTGGTTTCGGTTATTTTCTTCTTTGCTGGATGTTGTTGCTTCTCTGATACTACTTGTATGAAACTTACTCATGCCTGTTTTTCTCTATTTCACATCAATGGTAGATTGAAAGTATTTATTATTGATTATATAACAAAAATACACACTTTTCTTTGCCTTGCTGTAAGGAAACGCACGAAATTTCGGCTTAAGTTCACATTACCATCAGGAACTAGTGTCATTCCGCTGTGCAATTGTGTCTATAGTGCAACAAACTCATTTCGCTAGGAACCCTATAAGCTAGTACGTATGGAGCATCTAGTCTACATAAAGACAGCAAAGCTGGAGGGCTCACGCAGCATCGTGATGTGCGGGTAGGTAGCAGGCACATTAGCGACAGTGAATATGCGTGTAAAGGTAGATTTGTTATGCCATCATTTTCTAATATGACGGATTTTTTAAAAAAATTTCCTTTCTCTGTGTAAGGACTCCTACCCCAGATCCAGATGCAAAGTTGAGCCAAAATATCTCTCCGGTTACAACAAAATACTTTGGTTTGTGTAATATTTACCTGTACCTTGGGCAGAAAGTACTCATACATATGCACTATACTTAGTAGAATGTTCATTTCATATTAACAAAAGAAGAATGTTTTTAAGATATGTAAGTGATTATTATGGGATAGTTGTTGATATGGATATGTTTTAAGGTTACCTAGTCAGTGAGTTTGTGTACTCAACAGTTTTAAGAAAAGGATATTATAAGTTATATCAAATAATAAACCAGTTTAACATCGTTTATAGACGTTGTCAGTTTTGTTAAAAAGGTGAGATTAATGGTATTTAAATATCGAAGCTAATGTTTTTAATGTCAAAGAAATTCTACCACTTCGGATTTTTATCTCAGCAAACGAACCAGGTTTACGACTATCTTTTTGATAAGTCGTTGTAAAAATTTGGTTTACCTCACCCGGGACTTTGTAAATTCAGTTCCCGAAGAAGAAGAGTAAGGTTGAATTTACTTTTATATTACAGTTAATGAATACGAACTTAACCATATTGCGAAGTGGTAAAGTAATCATAAGAAAAATGGACAACGAAACAATGCAGCAGGAATCAAATACTAGTGACCAAGGTGAAACTAGTGTAACACCAGGTTTGTCATCAGAGGATCGACTCTTGTTAGCTTTACAGCGACAATTCAGGCAGATGTCTACCGAGATAAACAAGCAAAATGAAGAATTAAGTAGACGAATGGAACAGAAGTTTGACGAAGCTAACAAGACCATGGAACAGAAGATAGAACTGAAGTTTGACGAAGCTAACAAGCGATACGAAGAATTAAAGCAGACCATGGAACAGAAGTTCCACGAATCTAACACGACCATGGAACAGAAATTCAACGAATCTAACAAGACCATGGAACAGAAGATAGAACTGAAGTTTGACGAAATGGAACAGAAGTTTGACCAAGCTAACAAGCAAAATGAAGAATTAAGTAGACGAATGGACCAGAAGTTCGACGAATCTAATAAGCAATATGAAGAATTAAGTAGACGGATAGAACAGAAATCAGATGAAACGAAACAGACAATTGTCCAGGTGGTGAACGACATATCCTCACAGTTCGAGGAAAAGTTAAAAAGGATATCCGATGATTGTCAAGAAAAGCACAATCACCAAAATCAAGAAATCTGTGCTGTAAAAAAAGATTTAGAAGTAATAGAATCTTCCATTAAACAGCAAAAGATCCAGGTCAGCAACAACTCTAATAACATACGTGTAAATACACAGTTGTTAGCTACTATTCAGGAAGAGATTAGAACGTTACAGGCTAAAGACAACATTTACCGTAATAACCTGGGTAGTGATCGCTTTGAGTTTCCCCACTCACCAGAGATGAACTCGCCTTCGCCGGGGTCTGATGAAGATATTATACTAGAAGAAAGTTGTCCGAAGAGTACTGATGAGCGAAACATAGATGGTGTGACGACACCGCATGTCACGGATAGGAACTATCACTCAACAAGAACAAGGAATGAGAAAAAGAAGGTAAAATTAAGTGTTAAAATGAGTGAAATTAGAGCTATGAGCAAATTCAGTGGTAAGTGTAATGAGAATGCTACTTCTTTCTTAGAGAAATTCCAAGACGAATGCAATATAATGTCTATCGATCGATCACAGTATATGAAATTAATACCCCATGTATTACTCCCACCTTGTTCCTTATGGTTTAAAGCAATACGTGATCACATTAGTACATATGAAGAATTCAAAGCGGCATTGATCGCAAATTATGAAAATGACTTTTTGCTGGTAAATAGAGATGCCACCCTTAGAAATCAACACTTCAATCCTCGATTGCACAAATCTGTTGTAGAATTTGTTGTAAATGTCTACAACGAATTAAAGGTCGTTAATCCTTTGCAATCGGAATCGAGAATAATAGCATCGATTCAAAATTTGCTTCCATTTAAACTGCAACAGATCTTATTTTCCACACAGTGTATGAGTTTCAGCCATTTATTGATGCTTGTCCAATGCTACGAAACTCAATACCATGCCATGAATCCACAATCAGGAATAGGTAAAAATAAGAATAATTCAGATCATTTGGTGCCTGTTCGGAATTTAAATATTCGGAGTGTGAATAATACAGAACCTAACCTAAGCCGAGTATACTCTAGCAATCAAAATGACCCAAATAGACAAGGTTATGTAGAGAATCCGCCTAACCTAATTAATCGTAGCAATTCATATGTTAGACCATATAGTCAAAATAGATATAAAAATAATCGAAGTACTGAGCGAAATTCCAGAAATGCAGCGAACTACGTGAATAGACGTAATTGGAGATCAAGAGATGGCACTCCATGTCAAAATCGGAATCACGATGAGGGACATGTACAATACAATGTAGAACCTAATCATGATAGCGCAGTACAGTGTACTCTATTAGAACCGTATGCAAGTACGAACGTAACCTGATTACCGTAACTGAAATTAGGTTAAATTCATGTTAGTTATAGATTCTTGTAAATTTTTATTTTTGAGTTCATGTGTAAATATCAATAATGAAAACAATCCTTATAACTTCGCTATACAAGCAATATGAGGAATTATAGTTCGATTTATAATTAATTGAAAGCAAAGATTATTTATATTTGATTGATTTGTGTTGAAAACTTAATTGTCAAAGATTATGTTAAAAAGAAGCTCTATTCTATAAAACTAATTATTCAACGACTAACTTGAACAATATTCTTCTTTATTATAACATCTTAGTGCTACTATGTATATCTTTAAATGCAACATCTAACTTGTTTGTTATTTAATGCGCCCGTAAAGATTAATACTATTTGTAACCCACGTTTGTCCTTTACATTTTTCGAAAATCGCACTCTTCGACGACTAATTAAATAAGCGACGATATTCTAATAAGAAAATATATTAATAATATAATGGATAATAATGAAATAAATATAATTAATGTAATTAAAGATAAATATTGATGAAATGAAAGAATTGTTATGAATGTATTTATATATATATATGTATATGTGAAATATCATGAATAGATATACAAGGTGCGATCAAAATATGAGGGACATATGTAATGTAAAGAACACTAATGTAAACGGACCAGTGGTTCTTGAAGATAAAAGCCAAGCCTACTCATGACTTTTATATTCAGTCCCTTTGTCGAGCGACATTTTATACAACAAAATACTTTGGTTTGTGTAATATTTACCTGTACCTTGGGCAGAAAGTACTCATACATATGCACTATACTTAGTAGAATGTTCATTTCATATTAACAAAAGAAGAATGTTTTTAAGATATGTAAGTGATTATTATGGGATAGTTGTTGATATGGATATGTTTTAAGGTTACCTAGTCAGTGAGTTTGTGTACTCAACAGTTTTAAGAAAAGGATATTATAAGTTATATCAAATAATAAACCAGTTTAACATCGTTTATAGACGTTGTCAGTTTTATTAAAAAGGTGAGATTAATGGTATTTAAATATCGAAGCTAATGTTTTTAATGTCAAAGAAATTCTACCACTTCGGATTTTTATCTCAGCAAACGAACCAGGTTTACGACTATCTTTTTGATAAGTCGTTGTACGGTATACTGGAAATATTTGACAGGTACATTTGAAGCCTCAACATACTGCCTGAGTGATATCAATTTAATATGAAGAGGATGTAATACAATTTTCTCATACTACAATTTGGACCCAATTTGAAGATTGTCTGTGAGTGTTTCGTTGACTTGATTTTGAGTGTAACGTCTCTTTCAGTAGCGAGGCTATATGAGACGGGACCTACTGATTAACGTTGAATCCGAATCACACGAGCTGACGTCGGGAATCGAACCAGAGTCTCCCACGCCAAAGACGCATATTCTAACCGCTTAGCCACAAAGGAGCTCTCTATGAGTGTTTCATATGATTTAGATTGTCGAATTCACACAAAATGACGTCTTCGTACACCAAGACTGCAATACCAAGAACGATCCCAAAACCTTAAAATTGCTATACATGAACCAGTTATGGTCTGTGTATTCTATATGCTGAAGTATAAAGAAAAGATTTTCAAATAATTTCGTCAATGCAACATGATGAACAAGAGGAACAGAAATTAATTTGTTTTCATAGTGTAGAGAAAACACAATTTAAAATTTTGCATGATTAACAAATGAGCAATTTTTAATACTTATGGTTGTAAATGTCTGCTACTAGTTGTAATATTAGTTCTGCAACGTCAGTGCAGTACACTATTTCACTCTTTTGTGTAAAATACTATGTAAATCCTTTGTCGTTTGGAGTAAACTTTACAATTCACGCTCTAGCTGATCATCTGTAAGTAAAACGGCCTTAAAAGGTATAGTAGAGTAGGGTAGAGTAGAGTAGGATACGTAGGGTTAAATAAGATTGGATTAGCGTAGGGCTAGAGAAGTTTCGACCATTTTGCTAAAATTCAATCGAGTGTAATTTCTCAAGTTTGCGTAAGGATACAACCAAAGCGGACATTGTAAAATTTACTCGTCTTTTGTTCTGTATGTTCCAAATCGAGAACCTTTGTAAGTAGGTATTAGGTTGATGCAAATGGAAGTCCGTTTTGACGTATGGTACGTATACGTCATCTCAGTAACGCAACACAGTAAGGGACTAAAGTCACATGTCTAACATGATAAACCCAGTTCACATCCAGCCAACAGAGTACCTAGGCAATCACGATATAGTACATTATTGAACAGAGTCATATCAAATTGCACAACAAAATATTCAAATTTATGTATTGTAAAATTAAGCAGGTTACCATGACGGTTCCGATCGGTTATATACTCGTAATGTTATTTGTTTTATTCTACTCGTTTTCGTGTTAATTACTAGATCTATAGTTCTCTTAGTTGTTAGTTTATCACCAAATATTTGCTTGTGTGAATATCCATACGTGTACCTAAATATATTCAATTTTTAAATTAGTATGACTATGATATGTTGTTCGCTCTGTTTTAAAACAGTTAATTTACCAAGTTTTCTGTTGTGCATTTTTTTAAAATTTCTCTTACGGGCGTTAAGAATCGGCGAAAGATAGCCCTGTTCGCCTGCTACAACTCGACCATATCTAGGATTTGGGTGCCTTGTATAAAATTTAATGTATATCATCAAATTTTAAACATTATCAAATGAAGTTGTATTCCCACCATAAGTCAAAATTGAGAAGCCTGTAATGACTGCAAAGCGAACAATTATAGCCCTATAATATGATTTAGTACTGAATATTGTAAACGCTAGAGTGGGAAAGAGTTTCTGACTATTAATCCTAAGATATATATATATATATATATATATATATATATATATATATATATATATATATATATATATATATATTTTTTTTTTTTTTTTTTTTTACCTTCGACTAAAACGAAAGGACTCACCGTACATATTAATAGTAATATTTAGTCTTGTTAGTTTGTCAGCTGAATAGATCCGTACACTTAAAGTTACGCTCACCTTTCATCGTGTTGTATCATGTCTAAAGTTTGAGCGCTTCGCGTTGATTTTGGAACAGTATTGACATCATTCACATGTAATAGTAAAACTTTTGCATAAATTTCAGACAGAGGCTATGTTCTATCAATATATGTTATTACAGTAGGTTTTAACATTAATAGCATAGCGAAGATAGTTAGGAAATTCAAAATAACGGGAGAACCCTTGCAAAAATCTTCATTTGTAATTATCAAACCATGCTAACTATGAAACGAATCATCCTGCCATTGAAATGGAGGGTCCGTGGTTGCTCAGTGGTAGAGCGTTCACCTCTGGTGCATGGGTCCCTGGTTCGATCCCAGCTCGCGCCAAGTGAACTTTGTGAGGGACAAACACCATGTGCGTGGGTTTTTCTGGGTTCTCCCGTTTCCTCCCACTTTCTTCATTCCACCATTTCATTCATCTCTCATCATCATCGTCTCCTTTAGCCTCTCCGGTATAGGCGTGCGACGTAAAACTAAAAGATTTCATTTCCATGGAACAAGAAAATCTTTAAAAAAGAATCTAAAGGACTTTTCTTTTTTAAAAAAAGAAAGCGATATGTTTCACCTGTGAACTTTCATGTTACCCACAAGTAAACCAAGAACGACCCTAATAGAAGGTTGGACATGTACGAACTGTTATTTGATCTTATCATACGCACTGAAATGTTTCATTTTGATGACTGAGTTCCCTTAACTACAAGAGTTAGATAAGGGCCTCTATGATTGAATTCACGGGAATAAGGTTCTTGTTCGTTACCCTCTGGCAAAAAAAAAAAAAAAAAAAAAAAAACTGTCTAGAAGGACTATTTCCAATAGCAGACTTGGATGTGAGTACAGTATTGAGTGGAATGTTTTCTTACGAGGAAACCGACTCAAGTGTGACACGAAATTGTGGACAAATTTATGTGCAAACGAAATGTTTTTGTGTATAATTAAACCCATTAGAGGGAAAAACCCTCGATCTCAACCGTTTTGGAGATATAGAGGGATAAGGGGAAAGCTGACGCTCTGATATTTTGTGGATTTTTGGTGGTGTTGCGAGTGAATATGTTTGAAAATTGCATCTTAAATGTTAAGAAACATGCACCAAAATGAACAAAAGTGGTATTGAATGTTGAGGTGAGTGGTGTAGCTTTTACCCGGGGCCGGAAAAAAGGAGGGGCTATCAGGAATAATAAATGCCATTGACACGAAGAACAAAATTGTATGATATTACTTGCAAATATGTCATGTCTTTAGTTCATAGAAAATGAGAAAAAGATATATGAAAATGTATTAATTATATTGCCAAAGGAACCGAGGCGTTATTATGTGAACAAAAGTAAAATGTCATATTCTGTGCAAAAGCGCTATAGAAAAAACAAATGAAATAATATGAAACATAAACACATATTGTTGCAAACGTAAGTATGACAGGGTTTAGTTGTGTGACATACGTATATTAAAACGCAAAATATGAATCTATAAACAAAAATAGTATCTTCCAATTAAAAAACGAAAACCTGTACGCCTTATATACTGTATATCACGTACAGTTCGGATCGGTTAAAAATTGTAGAAATTATAAATGTTTGGAAAGTACGGATGACCGTTACTTTTTCCATTTTTGATCCTATTTGACTGATAATGCTTTTAATCGATTCAGCGTACCAAGAAATCTGTACATAGACATTACACTTCTATTTTAAGCAACAATTGAACTCCGGTATTTTTTCCTTCCCCCTCCAAAACATTCCCCCCGTATAAATTTTATGAATTATTTGTCTTTGTAACCCTCATGTCTAAGGCGACGTATTACTATAGTTTCATGGATGAAGGAATTCTTCATTTTAAAAAGTCTCTTTTACTTGTACTATCGCTACATATTCAAAACTTCGCAAAATATCGGGGCACCAGCCTTCCCTCTATATCTCTGGAACGGTTGAGATCGAGGGTTTTTTCCTCTAATGAGTTAAAACACTTCGTTTGCACATAGACTCGTCCACAATTTCGTGTCACAGTTGAATCGGTTTCCTCGTTAGTATATACTAAAAATCTTGATTTGTTTTTCTTCTGCAGTATGTTGACGAAAAAATCAATTACGAATAATCGAAATGAACACGTCACAAATAAATGTCGATTGAAAGAAGATATTCTCATTGTCTTAAGGTGAATCTTAAAGAAACAAGTTCAAATATGCGTGGTTAATACAGAACACTGTGTTTAAGATATTGGTAATTAAAAATTACAACTTTACTCTTTTGGTGTACAAAGTTTCAAGCAACCGCTCCTATAGAGTCTTGAATGAGTTATAAATAACATTTCATGTTACTAATAATCATTGATTTATTATTGGTAATCATTAGCAAATAGAAAAAAGTTACAGAAATTTAGTGTCATTACTCGTAACTTATACGTTCCAAAAAATTAAAGAATGAGAAAAAATTAAAAGTATTTTCATAGCTTAGGGAACAAGTTGCCAGTCAAGATTCAATTTCTTCCCCTTTTATTGATCGAAACTGTCAGTAAATATTTTATAGGCTATTTCTTATGCAATCAATTGCACCAAAGAACGATAGGATATTGACGCAAAATTCTTGAAATCAAGGATTGCTTGTTTTTCCAGCAAAATTCTTGAAACCAAGGATTGCTTGGTTTTCCTTCTGAACAGTAACTGTGATTACTACATCCTTTAATGGGTGAACGTCCCATAAATTATCAGCATTTGGCATACACGTTTTCCACTCGAAGAAACTTTTCGCTTTAGATTCTGGCATCGTCCATGGTTCAATGCTCTCCCCTCGTAATTGATATTGTTTAGTTGGAAATTGGAACTTAAAGGCATAGCTGTAGTTGTAGCCCTCAGCACCATGAGGATCTAAAATTCGCAGACAAATACGTGTCGAAACAGTGTCCGCCGAATATTGTCTAAACTCGTGAAAGATAAAACAAGTATTCCATTTTTCGACAAAACATTGCGAAAAGAAATGGTTACGCTCTTCACGACTTATGGCTACGTCCCATGAAATTGATTCTGATTGATCTGGTACTCCTGCTTCAAATAGCGTATCATGTTCAGTATTCAGATGTAATATCAGATTCTTAAAGTTATCATATTCTATCTCATGACATTCGTCCATTGGACATGTAAAGACGGGCATTGTCCGCTGCTTCTTCTGACTTGATCCATAGATTTCTTCTTCAAATGCAGTAGTGTCATAATCACCGCCTTTCAAGCTTACTATCGCAGTTCCTTTTTGTGTCCTTTGAAAGCCTGTGTCTTGCTTATGTTGTATCTGTGGAAAGATTTCCTCGTGGTTGGAGTTTATGGAAGCATCAGTATGCCCGACGTGTTTTCCTTTGTTGCCCTGAGTAGAATTATTTTGTGTGAATTTGTTCGGGTCAGTTTTATCAGATTTTTGATCGAGCAAATTTGACTCTATAGATTTTCGAATAGGAGGCTTCACCATCTGAAATGTAAGAAGTGATTTAATTTAATACGTTAGGTACCTTTCTCATATACATATATGAAGAATTAGAAAGTAAGTCTTACATCTTGATACACCTATATCTACAGTTCCCACGGAAATTAAGATTATTTGGACTTACTACTTCGTCCTGGATTTTTTAAAGTCTCTGAAATCTGCAAAAAAATATTACTTTGAGTTCATGCATTATTTGAAACTCATGGGAAAAGTAATGAACAATATTCAAGGAAAACGATACTTGCTTTCCACGAGCATTTTGCAAACATATTCAAATCATAGTTATCTAATATCTTCAAGAACTACAGAAGTATTAGGTTATCCGAGCCAACCACACATAAGTACATATCTCAATACATAACGAGAAGGACATGCTACAAAACTGACATGTTCCTTATTCTTATAAGGAATATTTATCACTGTTGATGACATACTGACAATGCTCCAGAAGAACACTGGCGCACCGTGAAAGAGGCGACGCGAAACGTTAATTTTGACGAATTGAAAGTTTATTTTTAACACATCAGAACACCAGCAGTTCCAGAACGCCAGAACGTCAGCAGTCTTATCGACATTAGTGTATTTTAAATGTATCTACTGACATTTCTGTTGAGTAGAACAGCTCATGGGAGATCCGGGTTCCATTGCCGGGACGAGCTCATATGGTTCTGATACCATGTTAAGCTGTGGGTCCACGTCTCATATAGCCTCGCTGCTGAAAGGGACACTAAACTCAAAATCCAATCAAATCAAAATCAGTTATATAGAGTTCTCTGATTATTATATATCAAAATAAATGCATACACATATTTGACAAGACAATCTAATACATTCAATTTTCATTTCCTTTTCTTTAACGATAGAAAGGATAATCTTTCGGAGGATGGGTAGTTTCTATAGTTATTTAGCTTCTATAGTTATTATAGAATATCAATTTCGCTGTGAGGCACTGCTGGCTCCTACAGGGTACAGCTTATACCAAAATTTAAAATAGAAACAAGTTCCTTTAAGAGGGTTATAAAATGCATGTGATTCTAAAGCTAGAATTGTTTTGTTTTGCGAAAAATCACAGAAATTTATGTACGCAGAGCATACACCAATTATCTTGTACGGCCTTGTAACTACTGTACACCTGAAATTTTAAGCGATACAAATACCAACCTAGGCAATATGTTTGATAATACCATGGAATTAGCAACGTTGCCAACCCAACGTAAACGTGTATTTTTTATTTTTTTAAACCGTCTACTTCTGATTCTCATATTTAAGATCTACATATTAGATGACGGCTAACAACGTCATATTAATCAGTGCTACAAATTATGAATATTAATACATATTAATCAGTGCTATATTATCACTAACTCCAAATTTTGGAGGCTTATAGAACACAAGTAACGCAGATGAGACGCACCTTACACACTACAAAGAATAACTGTGTTCATTTAATACAATGATTCTGTATTAGCCGAGATGTGTTAAATCGGCTGTCGATAATTGCCTGGTGGTACTTCTTCTTCGCATTATGGAGTAAATTGTTACTAAATCAAATACGTGATATGTTGACATGAAGTATGGAATCATATTAATATCATATCATTAGTGTATTGTTTTGTATTATCTTTCTTATTACATATACATGATTATTGTTAGGAATAATCAGTGGCGTATTTAGGGGCGGCTTACGGGCTTAAGCCCCCCCGAAATCTTACTATAGTAAAGTATATGAAATATCTTGCTGAATTTTCACATTTTCAGGCAAAGCCCCCCCGAAAGTTAGCAAAGACCCCTCCGAAACAAAATCGTAAATACGGCACTGGGAATAATAAACTATGGCAATTTCTTTAGGGATAGGAGGAACGAAATATAGTCAGCGAAGAAGTGAAACGTAGTTTACCTTAACGTGACGATTTGGCAACCACGCTTCTACGAATGAAGAAAGAAAAAAAAGAACATCGAAAAATGACCAGCAAAGTAATAAAATGGCAAACCTTTATTAGTAGATTCTTTCTCGCCACTTAAAACTTGTTTTCAGAGTCCCTTAATTTTCAGTATCATTTCAGAGTGTTTGAAATTAAATAACCAATCTTGAACCATCATTATTTTACCACGAGTATATCTCATCTCACGTTCTATGTTTGCCATACACAATTTTTTGTTGATTGCGTATAATTGCCGGGAGGAATCAATTGAGAGGGGGTGAGAGGAGATGTTAGACTGGAAACTACTCTCAACTTGTGAAGTATATACAACACATAACAATATACGTAACGCCACATTTTGTGTTTTATAGAGAAAACCATAATTAATAACATATTATATAACAAAACAAGTTGTGTTTTTAGAGCATTGGATACAACTAGTTTTCAGTCATATTCAAAAGTGAATTGTTTCTTAAGCTAATAAGAATTATTAAAGCTATACAATGTAGTACTAAACTATTAGTAAATATAAATTTAAATTTAACCCATCGCAGCTACTATTATGTTGATGCGCATGAAATTTCCACCTTAACATCTGTTGGAAAACTCATCACAGCAAATAACACAGGGCTGGAGTAAAGTGACGTGTCAAAAAGTTGCAAACTCTGTACATACGAGGAAAGATCAAAAAGTAATGCCTGCCTTATTATATTTTTTTCTATTATAGCTACGACTTATCTATGCATGACGTTATAGAGGTAGCCTTCCTCCACTAATGTAGTCTTTTCTTTTTCAGATTGAGTTATTAGAACCATGGATCTGAAGCTAAAAGAAAGAGTCGTCATCGAATTCTTGGCGAAAGAAGGTTGTTCTCCTAAGGAAATCCATATGCGCTTGAAGAATGTTTATGGGGATGTGGTAATGGATATTAGCAATGTACGGCGCTCGGTGAAGAAGTTTAGCAACGGGGAAACAGAAATCGCTGATAAACCAAGAAGTGGCCGGCCGACAACATCGATCACAGATGTAAATCGAGAACGTGCTGAGGAATTGATTCGAGGAGACAGGAGCATTACAGTTCAGAGTGTTGCTGATGCTTTGAACATCTCATATGGCTCTGCCCAAGGAATAATTGCTGACTTGGGATATCACAAAGCGTGTGCTAAGTGGGTACCTAAGCAATTTAAAGTTGATAATCGGAGGTGAGTGGACATTTGTCAAGAGCTCCTGGACGCATTTGCAGTTGAAAATCAAGACTTCTTCAAAAATGTGGTCACTGGAAATGAGACGTGGGCATACCTGTATGACCCTGAGAGCAAAGTGGAATCCAAGGAATGGCGGCACAATGATTCTCCCCGTCCCAAGATATTCAAGTCTTTCAGATCCACCCAGACAATTATGGCAATAGTCTTTTGAGATACACAAGGTGTTATTCTTGTTGATTTCCTGCAAGATCATGCCACAATTGACAGCGAAATCTACGTAAACATACTTCGGAAACTTAAGGAAGCACTACGAAAGAAGAAACCACTGAAAGACATTCATTCCATCAAACTCCTTCACGATTATGCACGTCCACACAAGTCATTTTTCCAACTCAGGCGATTGCGAAAATGGGTTGGTCAGTGCATCACCCACCCTACAGCCCTGATTTGGCCCCTTCTGACTTTTATCTGTTTGGTCCTTTAAAAGAACACCTACGTGGTTGCCGATTCAATGATTCGGACGGAGTTAAAACAGCTGTAAAATCATGGGTCAAAAGCATCCTGCTGAATTTTTCCAAAAAGGTTTTGATGCCTGTGTTCAAAGATGGCGTAAAAGTGTTCAAATTCATTGAGACTATGTTGAAGGGTAGGATTCTGTAGAGGATAGTTCAGGCTATGCTCTGCAATAGCTTGTGTTGTTCTATGTTCATTAATACATTTTTTGTGACACAGGAGGCATTACTTTTTGATCCCCCTCGTATTATAGCAAATAGGCTGTGTTACCCAGACAGACAGAAGCCAGTATATTGTTGAACAGGGGAGTGTAAAGTTTCACCATGACGAGCACACAGTTGCAAGTGATTGTTCTTTACGAATTCAAACGGTTACATTCTGCACACAGTAAACGGCAGAGCACGTTAACAGTGTATGTGGACCAGGAATGATGTATGAACACACCATTCTCTGTGTGTTTCTCATTTTTATTTCCGGAACACTGCGTTGCAAAATGAACTCCAATCAACATCATTTTTAGATGACGGTCGGAAGCGTACTCTCGCAAAAATGTTCGTGCTATTGCGGACGAGTTAGGCATAGAGGCTCCACACAACCGGAAATGATGAAAGAGTTGGAGTCATGTATGCCACATGAGTTGGCAGCAACCAATGTGAATCGCCGTTTGAGTATGTGTAGTTCTCTGAGTGTAAGGAATAACTGGGAAAGTTCTCTTCATCTTCAGATAAAGAATAGATCTGCTGGACAATTGTCAGCGGTCAGAAAAATGGTTGGATTGTGTTGAACATCAGGGAAAGTTCCCAAACCCGCTGAAGGTGCTGTTGGTATGGTGGAAGTAATCAATCAGGTCTTTCTCAGGCGATGTGCAACGCTAATATACATCGTTATAGTATTGAACTCCACTGAATGAAACACAAACTTATCCGCAAATACCCATCAATAGTCAACAAACATGGTGTCCTCATATTAAGCGAAATGCTTTCGCGAGGAAATGCTTTCGCGTCAAGTACGGAGCACGTTCTCCATAACGGAACGCATCCTAAGGGCATCTTAATGAACCAACCACCCTAATTTCTTCCCTTATAGTCAAGTTTTGCAAAACAGTGAAACATGGTTTTAATTATCTTACATGAAAAGTGTAAATACCGAATTTCTTATCTCTAAACTTAAGAGGGTCCTTCCTAGAGACCTGCACGGGCCGAATTTTTCGGCCCGAGCCCAATCCAGCCCGAATGTACGTAGGCCCGGTCCAGCCCGGGCCCGAAAAGTTTTGGAGATTTTCGGCCCGAGCCCGGCCCGGCCCGATAAGTTTTTTAAAATTCTTGGCCCAAGCCCGGCCCGAGCCCGATAAATTTTCGAAGTTTCATTTTGTAATATTTTTCACGGGCACACTTCTTCAACGTTTGCCTTTATTCTAATTATCATTTAATGAATGTCAATAATTATTAAAGAATTGCAATTAATCGGCCCTAGCCCGGCCCGACGTGAAGAGAAATCAGTGTCGGCCCGCCCAAGCCCGGCCCGACCCAAAGAAATAATAGAGTCGGCCCGGCCTGTGCAGGTCCCTAGTCCTTCCTTAGTGGTTTCTAACGTCACTGTACCTATTTACTGTCCAAATTTTAAGGCTCTAGGTTTAGCAGTTTGGCATAGGCGTTCATTAGTCAGTCAAGCCATGTACAATATAGATACTTGTAAATGCCCTAATCTGTTACTGTGGGCAATAGTTTGCTTTCTTTCCTGTACTTTTAATATGGAATTTGTCTGAACTTGAATTATCGGACAAAATTTGAACTTACTTTATGTACATTTGAGGGAAACACTCCCGTTCCACTTTCTTCGATTCTAGGTCGAAGATCTGGGAACGGTGAAACACGGGTTTAATTATTTTAGGTGAAGAGTCCTAAATCCAAAATTTCATGTCTCTAATCTTAAAGAGTTTCAAAGATATGGATGCCTTATTATATTTATTGCAGCCTCTATCCTAGTTTCTCACATCTTCTATTCTCTTTTGGGACAAATAGTAAAAACGGTGAAAACGTATTTAATTATTTTGAATGAAGGATTCAAACAATCAACTTTCATTTCTTTCTAACATTAAGAGATTTCGAGATATGGACAACTTATTATAATTATTGTAATCCTCACCGCTTTTCCGTTCTCATCTACTTTTATCCTCTTGTAGGTCAAGTATCAAGAAGACTGAAACACGTGTCTTATTATTTTAAATGAGGTGTCCAAATATCAAACTTCATACTTCTAACCTTCAGAGATTCTGATGAATGGACATTTTCATGTAATAAATCACCTAACCCTCATCCATGTCAAATTTCTAAAAATCCTTCTTTAGTGGTATCTTATGCCATAAATTCTGTGTACTCCTCAAATGTGAAGTTTCTAGTTTAACCGGTATGGCCACGGCATTGGTCAGTCACTCACTCAGACCTTTATATAATATATATATATATATATATATATATATATATATATATATATATATATATATATATATATATATATATATATATAGACGTAGCTTACATCTGTTTGATGTATTAAATTGCATGCACTGTTTCTAAGCTCACGTTTTGATTGCTTCCTACTCTCCACAGAGTTAAAAAGTCTATAAGAGACTTATATATATATATATATGATTCTACAGACCTTTGTGCAAGGTGGCTTTAAACCTAGGGCCAACCAGAATTCTTGCCAATTGGTTTCCGCAACTCGTAAGTTCAGCTCCCTGTATAAAACATGAATAAATCTAACGGACTTCTGTAAAGAAAGTAGAAATATAAGTAATAAATTGATGTATATGAATACAGTGCGTTAGTTGTATTATTATTATTATTATTATTATTATTATTATTATTATTATTATTATTATTATTATTATTTTTAAGCACTACATCAATTCAGGGATTTCACTGCAGCACAAATATTTTTTTTAAATATTATTAATTAAGAAAAGACAAGAAGATTTTTGATATCATAAAGTAACCAAATTAGTTTTTGACGACCATTTGATGAAGCAGTCACACAGAGCAATGGCATAACTAGTTCGGGGCCGCGGGGGCTCCTGTAGTTTTGTGACTGACAAAAAAGTTTAAGCTATCATTTATATATTTTAGAAAATTTATAGTAAACTCATGATATACCTATCATCAGTGGCGTATTTAGGGGGGTGGCTTCCGGGCTTAAGCCCCCCCGAAATCTTACTTTCTTGCAGAATTTTTACATTTCCAGGCAAAGTCCCCCCCCCGAAAGTTAGCAAAGCCCCTCCCGAGACAAAATCGTATATACGCCACTGCCTATCATAGTCTGGATTCTCGCTTGCCCTCCCAGTTTTTACCTTCTAGATCCGCCCACCGACACACGAAAACAAATTTGTGTTACGTCCTGGAAAAGAGATGGGAGGTTTGTCCTATTATAATATTCCGGTCATATCTTAGCGTCACTCATTTTCTCTTACCACCAGGACGATGACAGACATTCTAAACACTATAGATTAGGGGAAAGGGGCTAAACCGGGTACTTTCGGGTTCTATTGCTTTCGGAATGATATTTCGAGTGTGAAGATTGTCAAGTGTATACATTTCCCCCCTTAAATTCGTCCTACAATTACACCCGGTTATTTCCGTACCTATGGGACAAACCCGCATTCACTTTTATTAATATAAATGGGGTTTGTATATTTACGTTCACGATTATACTAGTACACATTCTTGACAACAAACATATAGCCGTCACTCACCATAGTTTTCGTGACAATATATGCAATTGTCTATGAGTAACCATCACTTTTTGTTAGCTAGACCGTACTGTCTCCTTTCCTCTACAATTGTTACAAAGTTACCCCGTCAATGTTTCAATTTTGGTAATATTCACAACTACAACAATGTTTTCTGGTGAATACCCACGTCATCGACATATGTAATAATAAAGGTAACACATATTTATTGTAGGTGCCTGTTTTCATAAGAGCTTCTCTATTCTCTGCACAAGCAACAAAAGCTCCTTCCTTACATATCCATAACACATTGCAGATTCAGACAATGTCTTGTCCCCGGCAAGACGTTTGCCAGTTGTTTCGACAGTAAGGGTGCCATAGAATTCCGCTTGTGGCTGTAACTGATATTAAATATTCTGCAAAACATGCATAGAAATGCGTGACTTCTAAAGTTATCCCCCTAGTCCCAAAAAAGCCTCATTTTACGGTATGGTTAATCTAGCAATTTCTGCCCTTACCCAGACGCTACTTATTACTGTAAGCTTGCCTCGAAACACTTCGGTTTTCGTTCGGAGGGAGTCGGTGAAGATCGTATTACGTCACCCGTAGACCAAACGCTTTAAAGACACTTGAGAACTCTATGATCATCCTACAGTTTTAAGTGCACTAAATAGAATTAGAATGATTATTTTAGGCAATAATCCTGGCGTACTGGAAATTAACAAAAACATAAATACTGTCGAAAATAAAGAATTTATTTCAAGCAAATTTCTTTAAAAATGTTGTGTTGTATTTACTGGTGAAATGCTGAAGACAATGACCGAAGACAAAGATGTTATTAAGTGAAGTGTGCGACATTGAGACAACATCAGCAATGAAAGAAGATGGACTGGCGTATATAGCAGGTTGGCTTGTAATAATAATAATAATAATAATAATAATAATAATAATAATAATAATAATAATAATAACCACCCGGTAACCGCTCTTCACTATCATCGATTCAAAGCAGTGGTGTAGCCACGGGGGGCATCGGGGTCAGACCCCCCAAATGATTTCCTGGACAACCGAAATGACCAGCTTCTAAAACACCATCGTCAGATTACCTCGCTTCAGTAATTTAAAAATAACAAAGTACACATAATTAATAATCGGTAAATTATTTACGGATCCCTACCGATCGAAAAATAGTATGGTATCTCTTCCGTGCAAGGAATGGCCAAATGCAGAGCTTGATTCACATTTGCTACAATCGATTGATCTAGTGCTCCTGTGCGGATCATATATAAAGCATGAAAATATAGGCCTATTTTAAAATAATTGTCAATCTATGCTAATAGGAGAATTTGTATGATGTTTTGAGTCAAGAATAATAAATAAATATTTTTGACAGGAAATCTTAAAGAAATTAAGCCAAATTTTAAAGAAAATCACTCATGTAGATAGGTTCGGTGTAAAGGGGCTTAAATTGTAATATTTATGCACAAAGGCATAACATTTGGTCCGGAGCTGTAGTTCTTGGTTAAGCATAATAAAAACTACTTGGTACATAATATTTATGGAGAAAAAGCAAAAACCAAAGCTTTTTTAAAAAAGTATTTTTAGTTTTCCGGACGGAAAAAAAATCGTTTTATTCAGGCCTCAAAATCACTAACTGTAACACTTTTTTTGGCTTTGTAAATTGTAGCTGTCTTCCCCCCCCCCAAAAAAAAAAATAAATGACGGGCCCCTTCTAGATAAGCCTGCTGGCTACACCCCTGATTCAAAGCTTGTCTCATGGCCATCTTACACAGCCCACTGAAGAGTGCTTTCGTGTGTAAAAGATATGCAAGAAAAGTTTTCATTTTACCATGGAAGAACAGTGCGTAGTCGAAAAGATACCATGAAATGTCTAAGAAGGATTATTTGTGGGAGTAATGCTAATGTGAATTCTGAAATAGTGACTACATTTGTGCGAATGAGAACTTATGCCAGAATTAAGTTTTTGAATAATTTGGCAAAACAGAAAAGTGCTAAGGTTTCTGTAAAATGAGAAGGAAGCTCTCAGGATAAACGGGAGAAGAAGCTCAGGAAACTTGTCCAGTAAGGTAAGGTTTCTAACAATAGAATATTATCGTAAAACACAATTATTATTATAAATTCTGTTCTCGATCATTATTCTTTGTAGTAAATTACAGACACTTAAGTTCTGCATGCAAGCAAATATATATATATATATATATATATATATATATATATATATATATATATATATATATATATATATATAAGTATAGGACTTCTCACGCGAAGACCCTCTTCCTTATTCTTAGGTGGGAAAAAAGCAGACGACAATTTTTTTGCTCGCTTCACGGGTCTATAAGTGACGTCCTTCCGGGGCAGCCTATGACCGTGCAGCTAGTAACCTTGACTGTAAGCACAGTAAGATGCTAAAAAGATAGTTTAGTTCTGTGGAGTTCAAATATAACAAATACGTAGTCTTTTACCATAAAAAATGCCTCTCTGTGATAAAAGAACTATCAAAATTGGTTGAGTAGTTTCGTATACGTATTGCCTCAAAAAACATAGAAATACAGAAAGTTTACTATTTATAATAAATATTGAATGAGATGTACAGCGTTAATTTATCGTTCGAAACAGCAAAAAGTTCAAGGAAGAATTGAGTTTTTGTTTAGTCTGTATAAGAACAGCTAGGACTTCCATAAGAGCTTATAAAATCTTTCACTTTAACGTGCCATGGCTATGCTCTTTAGCTTAATGGGGACGGATGATTAAGGAAAGTGAATGATAATGGAAGAATCGGTGGAATGATAATGTGGAAGAAAACCAGACTACCCGGAGAAAACCAAAGGACACACAAGTTTGTTCACCACAAACTTACTTGTCCGAGGATAAGAATTTACCAAACAATATGAAGTATGATCATGACCGTGAAAAGAATCCATCCACATTTTCACGGGTTAGCCTACTTGCCAATAGCTGTGATACTGGTTTGTTTATTACTTAATTACATCCAACTGGGAGGGTCGGGTCCAGGGTTTGCCAACCGTCCCGATTCTGTCGGGACTGTACCGTTTTTTGACTTATTCGTCCCGCGTCCCGATCGGACGCTCGTCGGGACGTTTATAGTCCTGATTTATCGATTTTCAAAGTTAATTAATATATTTTACTTCCCTATTTTTTTTTTTTTTTTTTTTTTACAAAGAAATGACTTATTCTTTTACACACACACTTTTATGTATAGAATCAATTTACCAAATTCCATATACCGTAGTTTTCTCTCTAATCTTTGTTTATATTAAATAAATTGTAGTTGTTTTGGTTTGAATTTGTTGTATATATTGCTTATACCTATGGATGGGAAAACAAGAAAATAAGGCGCCGCAGTCGTTCAGGTTTGTGCTATTCAGCTGATTATTTAAATTGTTTTCAACTACTCGCCGTACGTGTATAGTTGTCTACGGCGAAGGGGATAGGAAGGGGGCTCCAACACCCATTGTTCCGTCCCAATTTTTTCTTCAGAAAAGTTGGCAACCCTGGTCGGGTCACATCTAAAATTTTACATACTTCCGCACTTATAAAATATTACTATTTCAATTATTAAATTTTATTAAAAATGTTTTTTTGATCATTAATAGTTGTTGGCAGGAAATATATGAGAACGCAGGTATGCGAACTCGTATGTTTGAAATAATCGAAAATTATTACTGTGCATGTTACTGTTGCAAGGAAGCCAGAACTCCGAAAGTTGTCTTCAGTACATAATCCCTTCAACCAATACAGCAAAAAAAAAAAAAAAAAAAAAAAAAAAAAAAAGTTCCAAATGGGCTAATCAAATGAAATCAACTTCAGTCTTTAAAACGATGTATACTATATGTTTGTATCTAGAATTTCTATAAATTTCAAAAATACTTACGAAACGGATAAAATAATTCATTTAATGTTTCAATATAATACACTATTTGATTTGATATGAAGTCTGTATTTAGTTACGTTACTGCACGTTTATTTTTTCCTTGTCTTTAAATAGACTACCAAAATTTTATTTTAATTACTAAAGTAAAATTGCCCGATTGGTTTGGTATTTATGTGAACACGGCATTGAACCTCCGGATTCCATAGGCCATAGAGTTAGTTAGTTGGTATGGTACTTATAGTCCCTTATTTCGAATCTAATATGAAACTGAAAATAAAATAATACTAGAGCACGCGTTGTTTTCGTAGACCTATACATCACATTTTTATTTATAGTTCATTAAATTTATTCATTCTTTAGAAATAAAATTACAATTAAGCTCTATCACCAAAGCTTCGAACACGGAGAACATACATTGGTGAGATCCTAGATAAGCAATAGACATCTTATGGATATGCTCGTAGTAAGATAATCATCATCATCATCATCATAGGTATTCTGCCTTTATTGGCAGGTCACTTGCCGCAGCTGAGAAGCTTCCATGCTCCACGGTCCTCCGCTAACCTTTTCGTCTTCGCGTATGATCTTTCTGTTTTAATATCATCCATTAATTGTAGTCTCCTTCGCCCCCTCCCTCTCTTTCCCGCCACCATACCCTCTAGGACGTCCCTCATGATACAATCTCTTCTTAGGCAATGTCCCAACCAGTTTCTCTTCCTCTTCCTAATAATATCTAAAAGTGTTCTTTTCTCACCCACCATTTAATAATATAATGATGGTCCATAATTTAAGGGACACAGAAATAATACACAAAAAT
Organism: Thermobia domestica; assembly: GCF_964235325.1. Lineage (NCBI taxonomy): Eukaryota > Metazoa > Arthropoda > Insecta > Zygentoma > Lepismatidae > Thermobia > Thermobia domestica. Next base: position 57,530,372 of record NC_137466.1, on the reverse strand, counting down.
CTAAGGACTTGAAAGCAATTCTAAGTGTGGGGAAAAGTACTACTAATGAAATTCCCTCAAATCTAAATATTCCTTTCTGCGAAGATTAGGCAGAGTGAGAATCAGGCAGAACGAGAAAAATTCCGTTCTGCCTAAAAATAAGATTAGATCAAATATGTGTAACAAAGTGCTGGAGAGTCATTGGGCAGAATAGGGAGAGAAGAAGACAATGTTGAAAATAAGCGGAGATATACTCTGGAGGGAAATTTCGTAGCTGTGGATGGAAGTTTCCCCGCTAGCCTCTCCCTACAATCATTACTGAATTGACTCATCCATTGAAGAAATATCAGACAGAATTGGGATTGCAGTGTTCAGTCAATGTTTTAGAGGAGTTGTGAACCAGTGTGCCGCGAGATTCGGCATGTGCGCTATGGAACGTTTGAGACACTGTGGCAATGAGGGTGAAAAATAAAAAAAAAATATAATTCAATTTAAATTAAAAAAGAAACTAGAAAATTTATTCCGAAAATCTAAAAATATTTATTTTCCAAATATGTTCAAGAGAGGGCACTAATAAATGATGAGTCGCATCAGGATTGCCAACTTGAACATTATGTTCCAAACAAAGGTACCCGAAACAAAGGTCCAAACAAAGGTCGGGGCGCATCAGTTCGAAACTCACGCTCACTCGACCTCACTCTCACGAAGTGAGCGTGAGGTTGACTTAGCGCGAGTCCCAAATCATGATGTAAGCGTGATATCGAAAGAATGTGAGCATGAGGTCGAGTGAGCTTGAGGTGAAGTTGACGATGTGAGTGTGAGATCGACTGAGCGTGAGGTCGAAATTATGTTGACAATATGAGTTTGAGTGAGGTTAGTCCAAAGTGGACACGTTTGGTGCCGCAGGTACACTCAAGAAACGAGGCTGTGCAGCAACCAAAAATAGATCGAAAACACTGCTGTAGAGACATTAGTGAGTACTTAAATAATAAATAAGAGATGTGTACCCTTGAATTGCGGTTTATCCAATAAAAGAAGTACTAACTCCTTCAATGAAAAAAAAAAAAAAAAAAAACTTGCATGGGACTAGTGACACTCTGATCAAACATCACACAACTTAAAATCATCTGCTGGTCCTCTTAAGTCGTTTCTTGCAAACGTTTCTGAAAAAAAGACGGGTCAATCCATACGAAGTGGTTCAGAGGTGGTTGCTCGACCATCTCCGAAAATTATATATATATATATATATATAAAAATCAGTGTGGTGAACCTTGTGTACGAGAAGGTCAATAACATCATTCACGTTTTCGTATGTGCAAGTGTTCCTAAATGGCGGCCATCTTTGTTGTCGATGGAGTGCCAATTTTTGCACTTGCAAGCGTCTACGAAAATTACAGTTGCTTAGGATCAATAGGATGTACGAATCAGACGAACACCAAACTAATACGTATGTCTACAGGAGAGACTGAGGTACGCGGAGAATATAAAGTTTTGCGTCTAAATAAATATGCAGAGTTGCAAACCAAGACATGAAATCACCAGAAAATTACACTTTTAAAGGGGCTATATTTTGAAATGGCATAATGTGGGGGGTTCATAAGTTTTGTACTGAATATTATTGAACGTAAAGAGTCTGCAGAAATATCCATAGCTATGATACCACTGGCACCGTAGATTTATGGGGGTCCGAAAGTTGAAGTTTGTGATTTTTATGCCATTTTTGGGGCGCAATATCTCAGAGAGCAAAGAGATAAAAATTGCTGCTTATGCCACAAAGTAATTCTGGATGTGAATAAACTATTGCAAAAAAAATTATGACTGATATTACGTGGGTAAAAAAGAGAGTACATGGTAAAAACGCAAGAAAGCGCGTGCGTGGCGATGGTTGTAGCCCGAAAAAAAATAAATGTTCGGATGTTTCATGCTAGATCTCAAAGCATATTTATTTAGACGCACAAGTTTATATTCTCCGTGTACCTTAGTCTCTCTTGTAGACATACGTTTTAGTTTGGTGTTCGTCTGATTCATACATCCTATTGATCCTAAGCAACTGTAGTTTTCGTAAACGCTTGCAAGTGCAAAAATTGGCACTCCACCGACAACAAAGATGGCCGCCAAATAGGAACACTTGCACATACGAAAACTTGGAAGATGTTATTGACCTTCCCATACACATGATTCATCCCACTCAAATTTTTATAATTTTCGGAGATGGTTGAGCAACCATTTTCACCATTTTTGAACCACTTCAGATGGATTGACCCAGACCTAACCGAATTCTCGTTCTCCCTTTGTGTTTCAAGCCAATTATAGAACAAGTACAGGAGCAAAGAATAACTGCAAGTATTTGATCATTCGTTCGTAGCCATTATGAGAGCCATCTTGGATAATTACATATTGGATATCACATTTTTTTTTAAATAGAAAGGAATACAGAAATATGTGACATTAATTTAGAATAGAATTATCCTACAAATGAGAATCTGAAATTATTTCCTACCTATCGTCATAAGTTTATGAGACAGGGTGTGCTACGTTTGATATTAAAAAATGTTAATTATCTCAGAGAAATGTTTACTGTGTTCTTATTCGTAACTGTACATCTTAAGTTAGAGAAAGCAAGAATGTATCAAAACAAGTGCTCCAATTGCCTTCCATTGACTATTTAACAGTAGGTCAAACAATCGAAAAATTGCTAGTAAGCAACTCCAAGTTTCAAGTTGTAGTATATTTCCAGGAAGCCCTGTTCCACAATGTGATGCTGTAAATGAGTTGAGAATGTGTGGTTTGGCGTTATATACACGTATGTTGTTCTTCACGTTCGGTCGCAGACAGTAATCCAGGAGTGATAGATCTTGAGGTATTGCAGGCCATTCGATCACACCTCGTCTTCCACTGAAATACCTGTTCTTCGCACGAGACCCGAAGGTGTTACCGCCCATGTCGATTTCCAGACCAACCGACATACATGGGAAGAACAAAGTCTGCGCAAATTGAAAATAAAGAAATAATGAAGAGCAATGGCTACACGTTGCTTTTGTATCTTCCTGAACCAGCTGACATGCCCCATCTTGCCTAAACTTGGGCTTAAACATAATTGAAATTGCCACCAAAGAGTTTAGCGTCCAGAAAAATATGGACTCAACACTAATCTTAATTGTTTTTGGACACTTTATTTTTCACGTCTTTTCACTCCCATACCAATGGGGCATCAACTTGGACTTAACCGGCATCGGGGGTGTGACTATTCATCTTAGCGACCCAAAAACCATGAATTTGACACTAATCAGTCGCTTTCGATTATTTTTTACATGTCATCTCCTTTTGCACTCCCTGGACTGAAATTAGACTTAAATGTTATCAGAGACGATCACTTTCAGCTTAGTCATTCATTCGACACTGAGATCGATCGTTTTCGACTCGAGGAGTTCGGCATCTACCATATTATCCAGATTTAGCACTCAGATTCGACAATAGCAGTCGTGTGGACTTAAGCATTGTCGTATCAGTATGCGAGCTCAAAACACAGTGGCTGATTTACATGACTATCTTCAACGAATTAACGCAGCTAGGCAATTGATACTGATACAGTATTTCTCTCATAGATGGCACTATATGCTATGAACGACTTATTACCACAGACGTGATATTTCAGTGAAAGACCGAAACTTTTGGAAATACCCTCGTAGTAGTTTTCGAAGAACCTTCTTCCAAGTACCTAAGCCTGGGATGCCAATAGAAGCGCCCAAATATATTCACAACAAATTAAAATGTCGACTGAAAGCAGGGAATTCGTGTTATTATTCAGTTTAAAATGTTTTGCTTTCGCGAATTCTGTCGAGAAATTTGAAGCTTAAAATACATAAAAGAATAATCATGCCTATTATCCTGTATGGTTGCGAAACATGATCACTTAGTCTGAGAGAAGAACACAGACTGAAAGTATTTGAGAACAAGATCCTGAGACAAATATTCGGACCCAAGAGGAACAGGAATTGGGGAATGGCGGAAACTTCGTAACGAGGAACTACATAATTTATGCCGCTTACCAAACATTGTTAGGGTCATCAAGTCTAAGAAGCTTAGGTGGGCAGGTCATGTAGTTAGAGGGGAAGAAAGTAGGAACAGTTTCAAAGTTTTAACTGGAAGAGCAATCAGAAAATGACCATTAGGAAGATGTAGGAGCAGATAGGACAATATTAAGATGGATCTCGCAAAGATAGGACTACAAAGTAAAAACTCGATCCAGCTGGCTAACGACAGAAGTCAATGGAGAGCTTTTGTGAATGCGGCATTGAACCTCCGGATTCATGGACCACAGACTTATGTAAGATATTAGAAATATCGGAACTGTGATTTATTCTTAAGATAATCACGTGTAAACCCAGTTAATTAGGGCATGACCAGGATATTCCCAAGTGCGTCTTTTAATTGTCTTTTTAAAATTTGCATTCGAAATATATGATTTCGACAATATTCTTTTCTATTTCATACCTGTTATCTGTCCTTCAACAAAAAAAGAAAGAAAAAGAAAAAAAGAAAAGAAAACAAAGGAAAAAAGAAAAAAGAAAAACTGACAATATACAGCCTGGGAAAACAGTATTTTTCGAGTACATTTTGTGTATGTGTGTGTCTTTTGTTAGGAAAATTCCTGGATATTTTCCCGAATTTCTCCCGGTTTCAAGGACTGTGACACATGCAAATAGTATCATTCGAAAATCTGATTCATTCTAAAGATAATGATGCACTACACATGAATCTAAGACAGTTACGGTATGAGCATCAGTTTCTTTATACTGTTGTACTCCCACGTATTAAAAGTATTGGTTTCATTTATTGAGTCTTTATTTTTAATAAGACTCAAAAAGTTCTATCTTCTACACGTATACGTATCTAAATATCCGGTATTCGTGATTGTCTCAGAAATTATTAGGCTAATTTTGTTAAAACGTTTAACAAAATTCTTATATATGGTTTTTGGAAGAATATTTTCAAAATACACTCCGTTGATGTTTGATGCATTCGAGCATATCGGTGACTTCCTCTCTAATAACCACGAAATAAAATTTCATCGAGTTTCACAAATTTCTTCATGATAATTTAGAGAATGTTTTACACATACAAAACACTGTAAAAATTAGAAATTGTTTCAATTAAATTATATTTTTCTTTTAGAATGCAATTTTCTGTTAGAAAATATTAGAAGTATAATATTTTTACTTAAATTTGTTATGTCCCATGTTTTATGAATTTTATTTTATTGTGTTGTTCATTTTTAAGGTTCTCTAAATTAATTTTAAACTTATGAATTCCTAAATTTTATCTCCTTATATATAATGATATTTTCTATGTACTATAAAAAATGCACTAAATGAATAAAGTACATGAGTTTCAAGATGGGTATCGCAGATGAAAGGAATCAAGGTAACACACGTAAGTTATTTCTATATTCATTTATCAGGGAGTTCTGCCTAATATAATGAACCAGTAATAATAATAATAATAATAATAATCATAATAATACAAAATGAAAGTCCACTCTCACGGACCTGTTACTATAGTGACCGCTATAACTTGTGAAACCTGACCTCTACACCAATCATAGAACTGCTTTGCCTCACGTGTGATGCATCGGAAGAGTTCGGTACGCTTCGTGGAGGTACGCTGCCTTCCGAACGCATACTTGAGGAAACGTGAATCAACAAGACATGAGCCAACAATGTTGTCAAACTTTCCGTTAGAATACATATCGAACGAGCGACAAAACAAATATAACAGAAGTATGAAGAATTATAACAGAAATGCTAACAATTATTCGAATTAAATTGTAACAATAGTAATAATAACCAAAATATAACAACAAAAATAAACAAAACGGAAATTTTTTGGCAATCTGAAAACTCTATACCGTCATGAGTAGGGACGTGAAGTTTTCGTTTTAACGATAACATCGAAAATTTGAAAAAGGCAAAGTATATAGATATACCTAAATTTATAATTCAAGGCCGTTTTTGGTGTTTTTAAATCGCAAAATAACGCGAATTTGGTACTTTCTTCCAAAATAACACCGAAATGTACAGCATAAAGCGATATATTCGCGAAATCGCCATGTTGGTCTATAATAATACTAATAAAATAACACAAGTTTCCTTTGCAACAAATTGTGATTCACCGAAGACCATCAGTCCTGTTATTTTTAGACCGGTTGGTTCGTGAAAATTTGCCCCTGAGATTTTCCTGCCTGTACTCTTGAAGTAATATCTTTGCCAGCTCCCAACGTTGATTCTGAAATATATTTTTCAGAATACAACTCCGAAGTTACGGTAAGGAGGCAAAGTCTTAAAGAAGAAATTGTGGAAAAAATATTGACAATTTTGTCCTTTAAAAAGTAAGAAACATTGGTCTAAGTGAAAATGTGCATTGATATTGATATAAATTGCGTTTTAAATAAATATATTGTGAACTGATTTTTTTTATTGACGTGAAGAAAATGTTAGAAGCACTGCAGTGTGGTTTCTGGCCGATATATGTATTCAAATCATACATTAAATAAATCCAAGTTTAGGAGGGATATCGAGCCATTTTTTCTCAGATGGTGGTCCAAAAATATAAATTATTGGTTTAAATTTAAGATGTCAAAATTTAAAACGATTCATTTAAATTTAAAATTATATTTTATTTTAATTAGTTTTCATAGACCACTTTCCCTATGTTTACAATATACTTGCTTTTCTAAACCATTACAAAATAAAGAAAATTACCTCTATTTGGTTGTATTAAATCGTGAAAAATAACACCGATTTTGGCCAAAAAAATAACACCGGTTTCAGGGATAAAATAAATGAAAACTTCACGTCCCGAGTCATGAGATGTTGTCCGCATAGCGTGAGAGGCGAAACTGGCAAAATTCCATGGATAGAGGCTGACGACTGGGACACACACACGCGTTCTATTGGATATTGACGTTGGTAGATGTAGGTCAAGCTTCACGACTCATTGCGATCACAATAGCTGTAAAATGACGTGTTAAAAAAATGAGATTTTAAAATCAATCCTGTTAAGTCTTACTTGGACTATATAGCCTAACGCTTACACACACATTTTTATTTCTTGAGAAATTTCTACTATGATTCGTATATTTACAAATCTTTCCACGTTTAATGTATTAAATTTGATTAATAAAACAATTAACCTTATTATATGATTCACTTACTTTCATGTACGGTGATATGACTCAATTATACAACAAAATTTTGATGATCTCTAAGTTCATTTGGAGAGAATTTATTATATCCGTGACAACAACAATATAGAAAATATTATATTGTTATTTATTTCCTGATTTTATTTCATTATTATGCTTTGATGCTGCCTAATCATCACTTCATTAATGCGTTGTTACTATTGGTAAACTTAAGACATTTTTAAGCAGGATAATTTGAGATGATTTCTCCCGGGGCGAATTTCAATATGCAAGGGGTTAAAGTAGTACTACGAATATTGGTAACCCATATTGAGCATGATCAGAGGTTTTGGCCCGAGAGGGAATTCATCGTGGGAAATTCTTGCCTGGGAATTCCCTGAAATCATTTTTTTTTTCATGCTAGCCAGAAGGGCTAGCCACCTTTAAGAGGGTTATGCCCTCTGTTAGGAATGAGGTGCAATGATAAGATAGGCTAAGGTTACTGTTGTTGGGCTAAGTGTTTCATTAAATATTTATTAACTTAAAACTGTCAAAATGATTGTAACATGGTGACTTAAGGAACTTTGATCCTTAAAATTTTGTGAGGTGAAAAAGAACAAAGTTAAATATACAAAAAAAAAAAAAATGATTAGAAATACGTGAAAACGTGCATTGAAAAATGTGCGTAAAATATAAGAATAGAAATAATAATACAAAACATTTCAAAATATTACAGTAAGCATGAAAGATGAGGCGAAGTGCAATACACAATACAACACTTTAGGTGATGTTAGAAAGACAAATGAACTTATTCTTCAGCCTAGGGACTGCTCTAGGCACTGATGAGAACATAGGGAGCCCAAGTTAATAAACAAAGGTTGTTACTGTGCGGGAAATGATTTATGGATGAGAGGTAGATGATCGTGAACTACGTATTCTGATATGAATCGCAAAGTTGGGTCTGGTGGTTGAAGCGTATAGTGATATAATGTAAACAGTAAAGAGATTGGTGGATAATAGTAGGTGTAAGGTGTGGGATGAACTGCTAAGTAATGCATTGTATCTTGAAGTAATGGGTGGCGAGTTTGAAAGCGTATAGAGATATATGTTAGTGTGAGGTGCAGGTAGCCAGAGACGAAACTAAGCATACCAGAGAAACACCACCACAATAAAGATGATAAAAATAAGGTGGAGTGGCTAGGGATATACAAAATAATACCAAAATTTACATAAAATGCAAAAAGAATGCCTCAGCATACATAATTCCCTGCTTGGAGATAAAGGTGACCTCCTGTAGAAGCCGCCACTGCCACGCTTAATAGTCGGTAGAGCATATGTAAATGAATATAAATGAACAAAAGATCTCAGGGTATTCTTGAACTACAGTCATGGTCTGGAAGCTACTTATAGAGAGTTTTCAAAATAAACAATAGGTTAAAAAAAATCTAATCTAGTTTCAAAATAAACAGGTAGCAGCCTGTTAATTACTCTCTATACTCATGACTGTGTTCTGTTAGTTCTTTGGGCGTAATTCTCCCTGGGCCCCATTCAGGGAGATGGTCAGATGTACAAAGACAAGGAGAAATGTTTCCTTGACTCACACTCCTGAAAACAAAACATAGGAATTAGCATCAGGTACTCACCATGCAGGAAAAGCAGACCTCTAGAAATACTTTGGATAGATGAAGGTTTATTGTTGTCTTGATAGACCATAGATGAAAATCGACACACTTAACACTTCCATTTTACTATACGTTTATATTGACTTTCTATTATTTATGGTGCACCACACACACATTCTTAATTGAAATTTCCCACAATTTTTCCACTGAAAAATTTATAAAAATAAAAAAAAATGATAATAATGATTTTTAACTGGAGATCTGTTTGTTCTCTTAATTGATCTGATACACTACATCAATATGCACTCCTCATCATTTCAAGTTCACTGTCTCTGACTGTCTTTCAGAGAGGAGGATGATAATAGCACATAAAATAGTAATACACACTTTATACGTGAAAATAAAATAAAAGAAAATGATCAATATATATGTTCGCTGCACTGTTCATTCGGAAAAGTTGACGCACAGTTCCTGCTAGAAAATCACCAAGGTAGTGTCCACATTCTCATTCCACTAAAAACAAAGAAATGTTCCTGACCATTCTGATTCGCTGGATAGTCAAAACTATGCTGGAGCTGACATAAGGAATGTCAGTAAAACAGGCAAATTAAGCTACTGCTTGTTTCCTTGTGCTAGAGTCCAAGGATGGCACTGCCGTAATAGCGTGACAGGCCAGACATCTCTCTAATAGAGATTTGAATATAAAATTCCAATTCCATACTGGAAATTAGTGAAATGCACCACTGTGCTACTAAGAAAGTTTATAGACGAATAACGGCTACTTGGTACTGCTGACCAAAATATAGCTACAAGGCTATAGTTAAGTTAATGATTGAAACTATCATGTTCAGACGTAGTAACTGATTATAACGTAGTTTTCAAATTTTTAAGGTTGACACTGTTCGATTGCACTTGAAGTAACACACAATCAAATAGGTGGGTATTAGCACTGTTCACTAGAACAAAAAAATACCCGATACATGTCGGTACATGTATAATAAACACAGGAATCCAGGGGAGCGATTCTCTCACCTTCCTGGGTCACACTTCCCGGTACTTGAGAAGTATTGAAGACTTCACACACGATAGTTTGAAGTGTACTCTCTCGGATCTATCAAACAACTTCCTCTGTTCAGCCACTGAACAAGGTTATTAAACTATGAAATTCCAAGAAAAGCGTTACTCGCTCTTCTCGGAATCTTCCCACAAAGGGTTTGATGCCGCGGGCAACATCTACTGGGTGGTCTCCTGCAAACAGACCACAGAAACCTGCTTCTGACTGCATAGTCAGCCAGACACCTATGAGAGGTGCTGCCCTCAGCCTTGATGGCGGTCACTTTGAAAAGCTTCTGACCAAAACAGAAGTCCATAGCATTAACACATAAACATTTACTATTTTCCCTCAGAACCAATACTTTGCATTATAGAAACACATGATACTATATACAAAAATAAAGAAAAATATACACAGAATGCATTGATATTATTATACAGAACTGTCATCTCTCGTGGTATTAGAAGGAAGTCTCTTTCCTGTGGCTTCCCTTCAAACTGTCTGCTACCAAAACCCGTAGCCATGTTCGCAAGAGAGAGAGAGAAGAAAACATCTTATGTTACTATTAATTTTGAAAAATACAAGAGCCAAATGTCTTGAACGAAGGGAAACACGTTGACAAATATAGTCATGAATTTAGAACGGTCTTTCCAAGAACTAGTGAGCGTAATACGTTAATATTAATATTTTACATATAAAATGAATCAAAATAAAATACAATTTTTCAAAGCTGCTGTGCATCCTGGGAAAATTTCTTAGGTCCGCTAGCTGACGGGGTAACGAACTTTGGTGAAGAGGGGTGGAATGACGCTTTGAGCTTGCTACTCGAGAAATTCTTTTGAAAGGTGTAGAAATCGCACCTTTACAAATTCAAAATCTATCATGTTGACGCTAAATTTTTACAACTTTTTCAACAAAGCATGTTGAGCGTCAGTCAGCAATGTATCCAATACAGCATTGCTTTACAAGAGGAAATGAACAGGATCCTTCCTATATGTAATGAGTGATCTTCTCTTTCTCATTTAGTGATTTCTTCAAGCGTGAGTTGTCATGGACCTCACATGCAGTTCTCGATGCAGCCAAGAGTCGCCAAGAAAAAAAAATTCTCTGTCCACGTAGCTCTGTACCCAAAGTTAAAGTGACTATGCATGAATCCATAGTATATTCTTTGATTTCTTCTTTAATTAATTGAATGTAGATTAGTTTAATAACTATCTCGCTTCATTTCCTTATGTGATATATACAATACAATGTCCCAGTAAATGAGATGCACGCAAGAAAATAAAGGTTAATTAGTCTATAAAGGAAAATAACATACATGATTAAATACAATATACAACAATATTGTATTAATACTTCGGTATTACGCTCGGTGTTTACCCATTTATATTCATAATAACAAGAAAATATTTAATATGCATGCTAATTTAAAAGCAATTAATTTTACCACAAATTAATATATTTAAATAATGATATGTAAATGTGCCCCTCATCTGCGTTTTGATATGCAGATGAAGGAGAAGGAACTCGGCCTTCTACATTAGCCGCAGTTTTTCGAGGTGAAATTTCAGAATTGGAAAAGTAATATGGCGGTAGAGTTCCTCCGTAGGGCTAGGGAGCTTAATGCGATAAGCTGTACGGAAAGCGTGGCGTTCTAAGATGAAAAGTTTATGATAGTATTGAGGTCGGGCGGCTATCCAGGCAGTGAAACCATATGTCAAAACTGGTCGGAGGAAAACTTTGTAGGTGTTGAGGATTGTGTGTGGCTTCAGACCCCAGGTAGTACCAGTAAGACGTTTCAAAAGATTGATGCGATTATAGGCTTTAGTAGTGACTGTTTTCAGATGTTGCGACCATGTAAGATGGCGATCAAAGGTAATTCCCAGATACGTTACTGTATTTTTGGCCTGAAGCGGTACTTGATCAACATGGAGAGATAAGCGACGTGGGTTTCTGCGTACTCTGGAAAAGCGTCGTGGAGGTAAGAAGACCATGGCCTGTGTTTTTGTTGCGTTAATAGTAAGTCTCCAGTGATTACACCAGTTACTGAAGCGATCTATAGCAAGCTGGAGAACGGTATTGATCTGTTGGATAGAGTTTCCGAGTCCAAGGAAAGCCGTGTCATCGGCATATTGAAAAAGATGAACGTTATCAGGTAGTCTGGGCATGTCAGCGACGTACAAGAGGTAGAGTAAAGGAGATAATACAGACCCTTGTGGCACTCCAGTAAGTAGAAAGATCGGATGCGATAAACAGTCATGAATGGATATGTAGGCGAGACGATTGGTGATGAAATTAAATATTAGGCGGATGTAGCACATGGGGAGTCGAAACTGTATAAGTTTGTATATGAGCCCGTGGTGCCAGACTTTATCAAACGCCTTCTCTAAGTCAAATAGGACTAGACAGGATGGTTTGGCAGAATTGTAATGTTGAGTAATAAGTGATGTGAGTCTTAAAAGCTGATCGTTGATAGAAAAAGAGGGTCTGAAGCCGGCTTGTGTGATAGGAATTAAGCTGCGATCGTTTAGGTAGATATGTAGGCGCTTGACCAGGATGCGTTCTAGGATCTTACTGAAAGTCGAAGTTAGCTGAATAGGACGATATGATGAAACGTTCTGGGTATAACGCGCCCGTAAAGAATCCGGTCAGCAAAAAAAAAAAAAACCTTCATCAATCAGGCGCTTTGGGTGCGGGACATCTAAATCTTCTTTTATACAAGATCTCAGCTCAATCCTCCCCAACAACCCTTACCTTTTATTGGTTCAATCAGTGTTTCTTTCTCCTTCAACTTTCAGTAGAAAATAGCGTACAAAAATTCGGCTGCAAAAATATAACACAAACAAACATACACACAAATTCTGGAAATAATCACACCAAATCCTTGATTTTATTGTTTTTATTATATTCCAAAAGTAGATAACAAATATATTATTAGAATAAAAAAAAACAAATAAGCAAAATGAGTATTTGAATGCGATATGAATCAACAATAACTTCAACGATTAATAAATATATATATTATATGACGTATTTGAACGTTACGTTAATCAACAGCAATTTAAGGAGAAATTCAAGTCTTTTATTTAATTCTTTGAATAAATACGAATTCTTAACAGTTCTTAAAGCTATCTAGTGAGAATCTGAAACAAGCAAATGTCAATCGATACTGATTCACAAAATAAAGGGGGGGGGGGAAACCTCCACCTAACCTTATGTATTATATAATTATACTTTAATTTCTTTCTTTTATTGAAAAATTTGAAAAGCAAATCAAGAATGAATAAACAAGAAACAATATATGTGAGCGGTCACGCCACACACTAATATCAAATGATACTGGGATTGATCCAGTCAATTTATTAATATTAAATTTTTCAATTACTCTCTTTCTAATACAAACGTAGTATTTCCAGACAACAATGTAATGTTTCTCCTTCTTCCAATGCTGAAAACGTTATTACTAAGGATCGAGCTGAGATTTATAGTAAAAAAACGGTAATTGAATACGATAACGGATCAGACAACTTCGCATTTATCGAACAACGGAAGAATCCTGCTTAAAGAACGAATACTACGAGACAACCAACAAGAACTAATGAAAACATAACCCTAACAGTTAACGAGGGTCACAAGGAAGTAAAATTGAAATAGTTCTTACCTTCTCAATAATGGTCTTATACCTTTCGTTACCAACTCTGTCTCGCTGTCCTCCTCTGGATGGAAATCGACCTTCGTTCTGGCTTACTAAACCAACTCCAAATACCACAAATAAGTAAGGAAAGACGTAAGACTATCCTCTCAAAAGGAATCAAATAACGTATTTAAGTAAACGGAATAAAGTGGAGTATTCGAATTTATATCGAATCTTGCTGCAATCAACGATCTGGTAATATAAGTAGTTATCCAAAAATCATTCACTTTAAATTCTTTCTTTTCAATACCAGAATTGAATTGCACTAGGAATTAAAACAATCCCTTGATTTTCACGATCCCACTTTCTTGCTCCACTTATTTTTTTTTTACGAGAGTGTTTTCGGTTCACTCTTTCTTTTTTTTACTTCCAGATATAACTGTTATTAATAATTATTAAACTTTGTCTCCTTTGAACCAAACATGCAAAATTCTCGCGAAGTTACTAATACCGATTGCACAAACTCGTGTTCGTATTACGATTTCACGTTTCCTCTTGTTCACACTAGCCTCCATTAGACATCTTCACACCTTACAATTCCGAGCGCAACTCACCGGCCGGGAGTCCGCTACGCCCGGAGGAAAGAAGAAATCAGTGTTGCCTGGAAATACTATAACAATATTTCACCTTTTATTTTTCTCTTCTTTTTAATCGCCAGGATCTTTACTTTTTCAAAAATTTTTAAAAATATGTTACAACAATTTTTCTCTCTTTCCTTCGATGTTTTACAATATAAATTAATTATTTTTAATTCTTCTGAATTGTAATAAAAGTCGTCCTGACGATTTTTCTCCAACTCAGATTCAGTGGCGGCTTTTGTTACAATTTCCCCCACCTCGAGGGAAAAAAGACACATCTGGCAGCATCATGAACTCAGGATACAAAACAATGCTAGGAACATAAAAATTCTCATTATTACATTGCATATATTAGAAATTTCTGTTAAAAATTAGAGAAACACATTAAAATTTATTTTATTCTTTAAAACTTTCAAGCACCTTATTTCGACTAATAAATTTGCATTTATTTATAATTAACATGTCAAACTTATCTTTTTATATGTAAATTATTACTAAAAGTAATATTCTTGGAAAGACTTATTTGAAATATACAAAAACTTACGTATACCTTAATAAAAGTTTATCTTTGGAAATATTTATTTACACAATACAACTTACTGATGCCTTTAAAAAGTTTTATCTTTGGCCAAAGATGAAATACATTTAATACACACAAAGATACTAAAACACTATTTTGTCAGTTGATATCGAGCATTGCTATCTATTTAAGCGTTACTATCATTCTGGTTTCTCCTCTGAAAATACTTCTTCACTTCGGAAACATGAGCCCTTCTATATGACTCTTGGTCATCATTTTCATTCGAAAGTAAAAGTGTATTGGGTGTAAGGAATCTCCTAATCACAAAAGGTCCGATCCATTTGTCGCTAAGCGACTTAGATATATTTTCTCTTATGGACGATTTTACATGACTTCTAACTAAAACTCTGTCATTAATTTGAACAACAACTGATCTTCTCCGTTGATTCATTAGTTTTTTCCTCTTATTCCAAGCCTTTTCCATATTGGATAAGGCATTCTGCCATAACTCCTTACCTGATTTAACCTCAAGATCAAGATCTGAAATGTGCCAACGGTTTTCTAATGGTGTAAAATTCGGACGTCCATAATAAAGTTCCATTGGAACACCTTTCAGTCCTGAATGTTCGCAGATGTTTAAAGAATACTGGAGTTCTGGAATAAGATTTGACCATTGTGTTTGTTTGTCTGAGCAATAAGCTCTCATCGCCGATTTCAGAGTTTTAATGAATCTTTCCGCTGGATTCGCCTCTGGGTGGTATGGGCTAATTCTTATATGTTTAATACCCAGTCCAAAGAGAAACTTAGAGAAATACTCCGATACAAAAACCGAAGCATTATCAGTTGCTAGAGTCTCCGGATACCCTAGACGACTGAAAATGTCCATAAACATCTTAGCTAACAAGGTGGAAGTAATCTTCTTCATTTTCTCTAAGACTACGAACCTGCTTGCATAATCTACCCCTATTAAAATGAACTTGTAGCCCTGTGAGGATGGGAGTGGACCAATAATATCATAAGCCCAACAGGAATTTATTCTTTTTGATATTTTAGATTCTAAAGGACCCATCCTCTTTTGATTCGATTCCTTAACACGCTGACAAATATCACACGATCTCACATATTGCTTTACATCCATCACGACATTATTCCACGTAAATCTTTTCATGATTTTCCTTAAAGTTCGAAAAGCCCCAGAATGAGAGCCCGTAAGTCGATCATCATGAAAATATTCAATAATAATACGTTGTAGTCCTTTTGGAATCACTATTTTGAAAGGATTTATGACAGAATTCGTTCTTTTCATCAAAATCTTATTATTTAAGGAATACCCTGTAACTTGTTCACCTGTTTCTAGTCTTTCTATTATTCTCGATAGTTCAGGATCTTCCTTTTGCAAAACATCTATTGGCTCCCTAACTAATGGCAAACGCCAAGTATTTGCTATTTTCATATTATTCCTAAATGAAGGCAAACCAATAGGACTGTCACAAATATTGAACTCAAAAGGATCATGCATCCGTGTTAAAAAATCGGCTATAATGTTATCTCCTCAGCGGATGTGGTGAATAACAAAATTAAATTGACACAAGGTCTCTACCAAAGGGCCATATTTCAACAATCTCTTTGAGTTGTTTAGGATCCAACTCAAGGCTTTATTATCGGTATATATATCAAATTCTGAAATTAAATAATGTTTATATCTTGAAATTGTTTTTACGAGACTGATAAATTCAATCTCGTAAATACTCCTATGTTTGTCTGCTTCCGAGAGTCGTTTACTATAAAATGCGACAGGGACAGCTATACCTTCATCGTTTTTCTGAGCGAGGACCCCTCCAATCGCACGTCCTCCCCCGTCAACATGAACTATGAACCTTTTATTTAAATCTGGTGTTTTAAGAACTATATTGTTAATCAACAGATCTTTCAACTTATCCAGAATCTTTTGTTCCTCACTTGTCCAAGTAAATTTTCTATTAATAGACTTAAGTTCACTTAAGGGAACCATAATTTCCTGCAATTGAGGAACAAATTTAGAGTAATATGAAAAAAGTCCTAAAATCTTCATTAAACCCCTTCTATTCCTGGGTGGAGGTATATTTCTTATCGCAGAAACTCTAGATGGATCTATTTCCATAGTGCTACCGTCTATAATATAGCCAAGGTACTTAATTTTCCTATAAAAGAACAAACTCTTCTCTGGAGAAATTGTTATATTATATTTTCGAAAACGATCAAGCACCTTAATCATCAATTTCTTATGTTCTTCTATAGTTTTTGTACTTAAAAGGACATCATCAAAATATATGCGTACACCCTCACTAACCAAATCTCCGAGAATCTTTTCCATTGCCCGGGCGAGTATATTACCTCCAGTCTTAATTCCGACCGGAATTCGAGTAAATTGATAACTACCCTTAGGTGTTACTATGGTAGTTATTTCTCTAGAGTCTTCATGGAGGTAGATTTGTAGATATGCTTTCTTAAGATCCAGTCTGGAAAACACTGTATTACCCGCCAAGGCAGTCAAACATTCCTCGAGATTAGGCGAAGGATATACGTCATTAACAATCAATGAATTCGCTTTACAGAAATTCCCGACTAGACGATGCGTACCGTCTTTGTTTTTCACGAGGAAACACGCACTGGCATAATTAGAATGATCGACTTCGACTAAAATCCCTTGATCAATCAATTCCTTAATTTGAGAATCAAAAATCTGTTCCTTTTGTCGAGGTATCGGAAATGGTGTTTCTTTAAAAGGTTTTTGTTCTTTCAAGTATAATCGACCAACGAAGTCTTTAATACATCCTACTCTTTTATTTATAACATCATTATAAGATGTTTTAACCTCAGATACAAAATCCTCAATATCCGAACCCGAATATTTCCAAGTCTTAAGTTTATCTTCCTCTTGAGTAGGTTTATTCACCTGTGTGTTAATACAATCACTTTTAGTAGGTTTATTCACCTGTGTGTTTAGTTCAGGTTGGTTCCTCCCCTTGTGAGTTAACTCCGGGTCTAAATACTTTTTATTTCGATGTAATAATTTGTAAAAGTTATTAGCCTGTTCTAAATCAATGTCCGAAGCTTGCGAATCACTCTCAAAATTATCCACCGGAGAAACGACCCTCTGTGTTAACAGATTCTCTTTTGATACCATTTGGTTACAGGTGACATCACTCTTCTTTTCAACCTTCCTTTTCTTCTTTTTATTCTTTTTCCTCTTCTTTTTCTGTTCAACACAAGAAACTATATCTTCTTCCCGAATATTAATATCCTCAACAGGTGACAACACCTGTTGGAGTGCCTGGTCCCTTCCACCTTGATTGACGTTAACAACACCACTGGGTTCAACTAGATCTTCCATCCGACCTGGGACTACTGAAGCAAAACCATAATGCGATGTGTTAGTTGAAATGTTACAAACGTCTGCTTCAATCCCATTATCACATATACTTCGATCCCCTATAGGGTTCTCCTCCATATTACGAACCAGATCTCTAAGTTCTTTAAAGTTGGAATCACTTGGAGCAGTAATATGCAATAATTTCCGTTCAACGTCATCTAAACTTATTTCACATTGCACACCAATGTTCTGAAATCGATTAAATTTCTTCTCTGAACGAAGATACAACGAAACCATATGTTCTTCATAGCCATAGGATACACCAGGATGTGAGTACAAGAGATCATCACTCTCTTTCATAGCTACATGTCCATCATCCTTACGACGTTCTCTATTATCCATCATAACTGAAACTCGACCATCCGAACGTTGGCCATCACGATCACCCGATGGTAATCTGGAAAAATTTCTCTGTTTCGATTTAAATTTCGTAGAACTTCCAAAAGATGTTTTAGAACTATCCTTTCGAAAGTGGCCTACCACATCTCCTGATTTAAATCTAGATTGCGGATCCCGATGGTCAATCCGATCGCCAGATCTAACTTCCGATGAAGATTGTCTTAAGGTTCCCGGAACCTTAAAGTTCCCGGAATTACTATTCTGTCTTGACTGGTCACCCCTATCTCCGGATCTAAATCCTGAATAATCACCATCCACATGATTAATTCTTTTAAATTTCAATCGAATACGTTTATTGCCATTCCTAAGCACTAAACAATTCGATGCATAGTCTATGGTCGATTGAGTTCCACGTAAGAATGGTGTGCCTAATATACAGTCACATGGCAATTCATTCACCACTTTAAATTTAATTTTTTCAAAGTGTCCGAAAAAATTAAGAAATAAAATAATTTCCGCATTCGTCGAAAATTGTAAACCAGATGCTGCATCTACAGTTCGTTCGGGAACTTTTCTAATATATTGAAGTGCACCACACTTTTTCACCAACCTATATGTTGTTAAATTAAAAGATGACCCACTATCCAAACAACAATCAACTCTCTGTCCATTTATAATTCCATCGATAAAAGAAGCTACTGTATCACTTCGTTCGGAAGGAATAATCTCTCGACCTGGAAAACACGGTACTTCAGACTCGATTATTTGTCTCTGAGGTTTTACAAAATTTTTATCTGACCCCGAAAAATCATGGACGGAGAATACATTATGTCCTGAAAACTTTCTATTATCAAATTTCCGAGAAGAACTAGGAATAATATTGTTTTGACCTTTACTAGATGTCATTCTTCTATTAAAGTCTAATTGACTACGTTGTCTTAATACATATCTCTCAGAAATTTCAATCAGTTCTGATCGGCTTTTAGGAACATAATCATCTAACATTCTAAAACGTATTGAAGGGTTCATACCATTCAATATTAACTCAACTAATTCGCCTTCAGACCCTACAAATCCTAAGACCTTAATTGAATATATAATTGATCGAACATAATGGTCTACTAATTCCGAAAGACCTTGCCTACGAAATATCTTCTCCGATATTAAAGTATGTTTAGAAACAGAAGTCATAAATAATGAGGTAAATCTCTTACAAATTTGATCCCAATTTAAATGATTTTGTAGGGCACACTGTATTTCTCTCAAACAGGCTCCATCACATTTCGATATAAGAACAGTCAGAATCATTTGTATTGAATAACTAGTGGAATTCAACAACTCTTCAATTCTATACAAAACCTCAAAGGTCTGTAAACTATCATCACCACTAAAATTTTTAATATCCCGGAACCTTTCCTCAAGATATTGACTAGTTTTATTAAAAGTATACTTTAACATCAAGTTCCCTTCAATACCTTGATATAAATCTTGCCTAGAAACTCCAGCTTCATTAGACTGCAAATTATTAGGTTGTGAAAACTGAACATCATTACGCTCGGGAAATCTGGATGTCAAAGGGTTAAAGTATGTAGTATGAGCAGTAAAACCTTTCGGCGTCGAATTCCTAATCTGAGTTACTCTTTGATAATAATTACGCATATTTAAATATCTATGATCCTGTGCCTGACCACTCGTATTATTCTGATTTGGCATTTCAAATTCAACTCGCCTAGAATAGGGATTAACGTTATGTACAGAGGAAGCATTGACATCTCGACTTGCCCTTGACAAATTAGAACACCCTGTATTATGCTCACTAAGATTAAGGCTAACGTTTCCCAACCTTGAATAATTATTAATCCCCCTTATATTCGATGGAGGTGTAAGAGACATTGATATTTCATCAATATTACTATTACTATTATCGGGAAAGCCAGTACGATCAACCGTAACGTATTCCGAAAATTCCTCAGGAATATCAATAACACAATCATTCAACTGTGAAGAACACATGATTAATAATATAACTAACAATTTATACATAAATATTAATATAAGCAAATAATATATTATCAACAAAATACCTAAAGTACGGTAACACTACAGAGATAGTATCACTACACCAGCAACACCACTCAATATCAACTGAACAAAAGTAACTATGACTGCGATCAGAAATTTCGTTCATAAATATGAAATCCTCATAAATATTAATGCAAATTAAATCCAAATACTTATTTATTCAAGTTTCTGATTATCAATTCCGTGAACAAACTGTTTATTAACACTTAATAATTATTCACTTAACATCACAGTCCAAAGCAACCGAACTCTACTAAGGAGTAAACACTTATGCGGTTGAGTGTACAAATTAATCTTATATTGAAAAAATAATGAACGCTATTTCTAAATAAACTCGTATTCTTTTTTTTTTACTACTAAATGAATCAAAAAACTCACTGAATGAACCGGAGTTGCGCTCGGAACTAACTTATAACGCGCCCGTAAAGAATCCGGTCAGCAAAAAAAAAAAAAAAACCTTCATCAATCAGGCGCTTTGGGTGCGGGACATCTAAATCTTCTTTTATACAAGATCTCAGCTCAATCCTCCCCAACAACCCTTACCTTTTATTGGTTCAATCAGTGTTTCTTTCTCCTTCAACTTTCAGTAGAAAATAGCGTACAAAAATTCGGCTGCAAAAATATAACACAAACAAACATACACACAAATTCTGGAAATAATCACACCAAATCCTTGATTTTATTGTTTTTATTATATTCCAAAAGTAGATAACAAATATATTATTAGAATAAAAAAAAAACAAATAAGCAAAATGAGTATTTGAATGCGATATGAATCAACAATAACTTCAACGATTAATAAATATATATATTATATGACGTATTTGAACGTTACGTTAATCAACAGCAATTTAAGGAGAAATTCAAGTCTTTTATTTAATTCTTTGAATAAATACGAATTCTTAACAGTTCTTAAAGCTATCTAGTGAGAATCTGAAACAAGCAAATGTCAATCGATACTGATTCACAAAATAAAGGGGGGGGGAAACCTCCACCTAACCTTATGTATTATATAATTATACTTTAATTTCTTTCTTTTATTGAAAAATTTGAAAAGCAAATCAAGAATGAATAAACAAGAAACAATATATGTGAGCGGTCACGCCACACACTAATATCAAATGATACTGGACTAACTTATAACGCGCCCGTAAAGAATCCGGTCAGCAAAAAAAAAAAAAAACCTTCATCAATCAGGCGCTTTGGGTGCGGGACATCTAAATCTTCTTTTATACAAGATCTCAGCTCAATCCTCCCCAACAACCCTTACCTTTTATTGGTTCAATCAGTGTTTCTTTCTCCTTCAACTTTCAGTAGAAAATAGCGTACAAAAATTCGGCTGCAAAAATATAACACAAACAAACATACACACAAATTCTGGAAATAATCACACCAAATCCTTGATTTTATTGTTTTTATTATATTCCAAAAGTAGATAACAAATATATTATTAGAATAAAAAAAAAACAAATAAGCAAAATGAGTATTTGAATGCGATATGAATCAACAATAACTTCAACGATTAATAAATATATATATTATATGACGTATTTGAACGTTACGTTAATCAACAGCAATTTAAGGAGAAATTCAAGTCTTTTATTTAATTCTTTGAATAAATACGAATTCTTAACAGTTCTTAAAGCTATCTAGTGAGAATCTGAAACAAGCAAATGTCAATCGATACTGATTCACAAAATAAAGGGGGGGGGGAAACCTCCACCTAACCTTATGTATTATATAATTATACTTTAATTTCTTTCTTTTATTGAAAAATTTGAAAAGCAAATCAAGAATGAATAAACAAGAAACAATATATGTGAGCGGTCACGCCACACACTAATATCAAATGATACTGGGATTGATCCAGTCAATTTATTAATATTAAATTTTTCAATTACTCTCTTTCTAATACAAACGTAGTATTTCCAGACAACAATGTAATGTTTCTCCTTCTTCCAATGCTGAAAACGTTATTACTAAGGATCGAGCTGAGATTTATAGTAAAAAAAACGGTAATTGAATACGATAACGGATCAGACAACTTCGCATTTATCGAACAACGGAAGAATCCTGCTTAAAGAACGAATACTACGAGACAACCAACAAGAACTAATGAAAACATAACCCTAACAGTTAACGAGGGTCACAAGGAAGTAAAATTGAAATAGTTCTTACCTTCTCAATAATGGTCTTATACCTTTCGTTACCAACTCTGTCTCGCTGTCCTCCTCTGGATGGAAATCGACCTTCGTTCTGGCTTACTAAACCAACTCCAAATACCACAAATAAGTAAGGAAAGACGTAAGACTATCCTCTCAAAAGGAATCAAATAACGTATTTAAGTAAACGGAATAAAGTGGAGTATTCGAATTTATATCGAATCTTGCTGCAATCAACGATCTGGTAATATAAGTAGTTATCCAAAAATCATTCACTTTAAATTCTTTCTTTTCAATACCAGAATTGAATTGCACTAGGAATTAAAACAATCCCTTGATTTTCACGATCCCACTTTCTTGCTCCACTTATTTTTTTTTTTTTTTACGAGAGTGTTTTCGGTTCACTCTTTCTTTTTTTTACTTCCAGATATAACTGTTATTAATAATTATTAAACTTTGTCTCCTTTGAACCAAACATGCAAAATTCTCGCGAAGTTACTAATACCGATTGCACAAACTCGTGTTCGTATTACGATTTCACGTTTCCTCTTGTTCACACTAGCCTCCATTAGACATCTTCACACCTTACAATTCCGAGCGCAACTCACCGGCCGGGAGTCCGCTACGCCCGGAGGAAAGAAGAAATCAGTGTTGCCTGGAAATACTATAACAATATTTCACCTTTTATTTTTCTCTTCTTTTTAATCGCCAGGATCTTTACTTTTTCAAAAATTTTTAAAAATATGTTACAACAATTTTTCTCTCTTTCCTTCGATGTTTTACAATATAAATTAATTATTTTTAATTCTTCTGATTTGTAATAAAAGTCGTCCTGACGATTTTTCTCCAACTCAGATTCAGTGGCGGCTTTTGTTACATGGGGTGGTTTATTTGGTTTTAGAAACATGAGTCTCGGATAGATTATTGCATGCCTTTACCCATTTTCGAAGTTTATACGCTTTAATGTAATTGTGAACTGTGCGTTGTAGTTGGTGATGATGACGGAGTGCTTCTGGGTTGCGAGTGTGAAGATAATCTCGATAAAACTGGCGTGAGCGTTGGATCAGCGTGAGATATTGCGGCGGGAGTTTAGGCTTATATGGACGAGATTTGGTGGTTGGAATATATAAATGACTGGCCTCTTGAATAGCTGAGGTAATAGTATCAACGACAGCAGTTAAATCTTCACGCGTATGTGGTTCAGTAAGATTATCTGTGAGGTGAGAGATATGTGTGCGATAGTTATCCCAGTTGGCCTTATCGTAACGAACGCTTAAGCGGAGTGGTGCAGATGAGCTATGCTTGGTGGTGGTATTTTTCTGATAGGTGAGTTTAATTGGGGCATGGTCACTTCCCAAAAGATCAAGAATATCTACCGTGTAATATGAAATGAGGTTTGCGGAAATGATGACTATGTCAGGCTTTGAGTTGGAAATGGGACGGGTTGCTCGTGGAAGATCAAGTATGATTCCAGTGGTATTGGTCGTAATGAATTTAACAAAATTTGTCCTCTCGCCATTGGTGCGGCTATGCATATTGAAATCAGCCATGATAATATAAGTCTTATAGGTATTAGATATGTATTGTACGAAATGCTCTGGTAGAGGATGGTTGGGTCTGATATATACTGTTGCCAGTGTGATGATGACGTTTTTGAAATAGACAGTGACGAGGAGATATTCCGGAAGAGGTGTCGTTGTATAATGATGTTGACGAAACGGTATATGCGGCAAAATTCCAATGGCCACTCCCCCATTGGCTCGGAGTGCAGGTATAGGATTTTCAGCGTGCAACATAGTGTATCGTGGTAAACGACATGTTCGAGATCTTGTCAGAAAAGTTTCGTTTAGTAAGAACACTGTGACATGTTCCTCAAGAAGGAGCTCTTCAAATAAGAGTTTGTTTTTGGGTAAAGACCGGATATTTAGAAACAGAAAAGTAACAGCCATGTTATAAAGTAAACTAGTCGAGAGTAGTTGTTTGAGATTTATGAAAATGAACAGTGTTTCCTGAGTAAGTGGCTGTGAAATTTACATGGAAAGTGGTTTTTGCCGCAAGAATGATTTGTTGGAGTATGTGAGGCCTGATAAAAGGATGGATATTCTGTAGAGCTAAAGTCAGGAAGGTCAGGAGTTGGTCTAACGAAACAGGTGCGTCAATCGGATGTGGAGTGGTATGGGCTTGTGCTGGTGGTCGTAGTGGTACTACGAGTTCTGGGTGATCTTGAATAGGTTCCGGTTTTGCTTTACACTTGTAGCTATATGCCGGATGCTGATCGTTACAGGTAGCACATTTAGGTGGTAACTGTAGGTTACTACAAGTTCGGGTGGTATGCGGACCTGCACAATATCCGCATTTACTTGAGCTCTTGCAATCGGATGTATGATGAGCATTATATACTTGACAGCGTTCACATCTAACTGGCATAGGAACAGGTGTCCTCGATGGTTCAACACGGTGTCTATGATTGTAAATGTAAGCATCTGCTGCTAATAACTCATCTATAGTGTCTTGATGAGTGGTTAGGACACGAACCATGTATGTAGGTCCTTGGTCATTACGAATTCGCAAGACTTTAGTGATGGTATGACCCTCCAGCTTGAGCTCGTCTTGTATTTCGTCATCTGTATAAGATGGGTCAACCCCACGCATGACTACAGATAATAATGGTGATCGTTTCTGAGGTGGAGGCTGCTTGCGAGTGGATGATGACAGTGCTTGAATCTTTGCGTCCCGACCAAAGGTATCGATAGGCACCTTGTTTTTAATGTTTGTAAGAAGAGCTGGATCGGATGTTTTTAGAATGATGCCATTTCTAGTATGCAGGATTTGTGTAATCGCAACTCTTGGAAGATATTTACGTAATTGAATTGCGACGAACTTCGCGTTGCTGAACTTCGTATCGAAATTGGTGAGTAGCATGGAATAATTAGAAGATAATGAAGGCGCGTTGTTATCGCTTGTAGATGCAGCTGTGTCCATTGGAATCTGATCTAGAGCAGATGTAGATGCAACATGCTGTTTCTTTGATGGTGGAGATTGCTGAAGGCGTTCGGAATAGATAGTGTTCGGAGCTGGTGGTGATCTGCTGCGGACGGAATCTGACGATACAATGGAAGAAGCAGAAGCAATAGAAGCTTGAGAACCTCGGCGTTGCTGGGATTTACTGGATGAATGACATTGCCTGGGATCCTTCCGAAGCTGAGTCTTCCTAGGACTCTCGGATGGTCCAACAAGAACTTGAGGTAATCCCTGATGTTTGCCTTTTGTCGTTTTTCCTGTGCCTAATCGTGAGTCCGCCATCGTAAAATCCGTCCTTGGGCAAATGCCCGAATGAAAAGATGTGATGCGTCTACAGGTGAGTAACAATGATGATGATGATGAAAGATTTCACCCTCCAGCACTGAAAAGCGCTGTCAATCCCAGTGAGAGCGTATGTGTGCTGGTCTCGATTGTGCGTATGCTACACAACGTCCTCGATGGCACGTTAACACTTCCCAGCTAGGCTAGGTACAAAAGGCAGCTTGTGACGTATGGTACGTCAAGCTGATGAGTGTGAAATCATCACTATTTCCAAGGCCCAGGTATATGATGATGTTAACTTTCCTGTAGCAGATATGATTTTTGGTTCTACTTTCAATGTGTGTTCACTTTCTATTAATTCACAAGGAAAGAGTGTAAAGTAAAATTTAGGTAGACATAAACTACAAACTATAGTATTCTCGAATGAATAATCCGCACTTCTCCTACCCCCCAAAAATACTAAAAATGAAGATATGATATAATGATAATACAGGGTGTGTGAGAAAACCCTGTACTCCTAGGTTTAAGTATAAGAGAGAATGGTAGAGTAGTAAGGGGACCAGCTGACGACACTTTGGACTTTGACGCCTGTCCCCTGCCTCAGGATTCATGGTCCCTGGCCCAGGGTCAATGACCTAGGGTTGCCAAGGACCACGCCCTGTACATTTTGGCGAGGGTATCTTGGCCCATCCCCTAATTTTTGGCAGGGGTACATAGGACCACCCCTTAAATTTTGGAAATTGTCAAATCTAAATTTTGATATGGTAGCCTAGGAGCAGCGTATGTACCTCGATAAGTTTTGGGGGTTCATCTTGTTTCTTTCATGGGTGAGTCAATCCATTCTAAGTGATCAAGCATGTGCCGTTCGACCATCTACAAAAAATCTAATTTTTTCATGAATGTTTATCCTATGTCAGTGTACTTCAAAACCACGATCGTTAGATTTTTAAAACATCTTGCAGTTACGCACCGGTTGCCGCCATTTTGCATTTTCTCGATTTTAGGCGTTTACGTTGTTTTGAATATCTCAGGGTATTTATCCTACCGAAATTAAAGACATCTCTAACTTGTGCAGAGCAGTCACTGTTTACAGCGATTGAGTAGTCACTGACAGGAGAATCTAGATCAAACGAAAGAACAACAGTCTCCTGCATTAGTTGACAGTTAAAACAAGAATAAAGAGGATTGAATATCATTGATATAGCAAGCAGCAAGAGCAATGAGTACTTATGGACTTTTTGTCAAGTGTACGTTTTGACTTTTCTCGCCTTCTGCTTATAGCGGCATTCTTCAACAGTCCTGCTTTGGGTATAATAAGACAATGAATCACAACTAGAGCAAAGAAACGAGCTTGAGAGCCTTGACTGGACTAACCATTCATCCTACTTTAGTTTACTCCACCACAACAAATTCCCAGTTGAATTTGTGAACAAAACGCCTCGTAGAGTATGACGTCATTCTTTAATACTTTGATCCCCTTCTGCTCAAAAAGAACAAAACGCTCTTTGTTGTGTGTTATGGCATACTAAAGGAGTAACTATTCCCAAAATTTCAGATTGTTTTATCCAGGCCCATGGGAGATATTGGACAGTGAAATATGCCACATTGGCATAATTCCCCAACTTTACGATTGTTTTAGACCTTGGGGAGTAGCTACAAGTCTGCAAACTTTTGTATATAAACTTATGACCCCGGACTACATACACACACAAATTTAGACCTCTATGTTAGTTGTTTTTTCTTCCTAAAGATCTCTTCAATGTCCACAAATGTTGCTACTTTAGGTCCTGATTTCCCCGATTTCAAGTGGTTTTAGGCAAAATGGTTCAGAGGGCAAAGTTTTTGTCCTGCACAAGTTGGAGACGTCCAGCAACTTTAATTTCGGTAGGTCAAATACATGCTGAGATATTCAAAACAATGTAAACTCCTGAAATCAGAAAACGCAAAATGGCGGCAGCCGCTGCGTCGCCATGCAATGTTGTAAAAAATAATTAATTGCGGTTTTGAAGTACTCAACATTTCTGAACAGATTAGATTTTTTTGGTAAGGTGGAGCGGCAATTTTCCTTTTTTCTCGATCACAACATGGCGACGACAAAAGTTCAGGTTTCGGAGGTTTTTTGACCTAATTTATCCCCTTTGATGATGTCTTATTACTTCATGGTTATATGGGCTTGTACAGTGTTCCATTCTCTTTCAGGGAACATGGATATGTTGGTGCATCCCTTTAAAAATTTGGGAAGGGTACATTGGCCCACCCTTAAATTTTGGAAATTGCCGAATTGAAAAATTCGTTATAATAATGTATGATCTTAATATGAGCCACTATTAATTTTGGTGTTCCATCTCTTTCCCTTTTACGGTTAAAAAATTGCCAAAAATTAGTACGATCACGTGTTCTGTTATTGACCCAATTTATCCTCTTTGATGAAGTTTTATTACTTTATATGTTTATATGGACGTGTACAGCGGTCTATTCTCTTTCTTAAGATATAGGTACATTAGTGCACCCCTTTGAAAACTTAGGAGGGGTACATTGGCTCATCCCTTATTTTTTAGAAATTGCCTAATTTAAAAAATGGTGTAATAGTATAGGGCCTTAATAACTCTCGTTTCTTTTCATGGGTAAAAAATTGTCAAAAATGTTAATTTCGGAAGTGATTGACCCACTTTTGATAGGGGCTTAACACGTTATATGAGCACGTACATGGGTTCATTTCCTTTACAGTACATGTATACTTTCATGCTCCCTGTTTAAATTTTGTTGGAGTACATAGGACCATTTCTTAAATTTGAGAATTACTAAATAACAAAATTCGGTAAACGTTCTCTATTACCCATTGTAAAATTTGATGTCTATCTTGTTTCCTCTTTTGAGTATAAAAATGGCCAAATATTCAAATTTCGAAGGTTATTCACCTATTTTATCTTATTTGATACGGCTTCATTACCTTATATGAGTACAGGCTTATTACTTTTCGTAAAACACAGGTATACTTGTGCACCAATCTTAAATTTGGTACAAAATTTTGGAAATTGTCAAATCAAAAATTGGTCATTGTTCTTAGAATATGAATATGTATCATTGTAGAAAATTGGATGGTTCAGCTTATCCCATTCTTTGGGTAAATCATTGTCAAATATTAGTAAGGTCACGTAGTCAGTTATTGACCCTTGATGGGATTTTATTATCTTATATGGGTTCATGAAATTAGTACATTGATGCATTCCTCTTAAGCTTTGGAAGGAGTACTTGGGATCACATTGCTTAAATTTGAGAATTGTCAAACTGAATTTACGTAATATACATTTCATTGGTCTTGATTATGCCCGCCTATGGGTAAAAGAAATACCAAAATATAAACGTAAGCAATACGTTGTACCACGTGGAAGATGTTATTTACCTTGATGAAGTTTGACACGTTATATGAATATATGGTAGTGTAGTGTACAGGAATTCATTTTCTTTAATGTTTCCTGTCAAAATTTGTTGCAGTACTTCTTAAGTTCGGGAGTTACCAAATAACACGTTTCTAGACCACATCTACTTCTGCTTATTTTCTTCTAAGGCAAACAATTGCCGGAGGTTATTGACCTAATTGAGACCTAAGTAAGGCCCGTAGGCAGCCCAAAAATGTACGGAGGCCCGGCTGAAGTTAGAGGGGGCGATCCAGCCATATTGTAGTTCATCACCATATTATAGTTCATTTGCAAGCCTACCGTGAAAATTTTTAGTAGGTCAGCAAAAATTTAGGGGGTGACCGGCCTCCCTAGACCCTGTATACGGTCCTGCTCAGTACATCATATAAACTTCGCGCCTCATACTATAATTTTGTTTATCACATTTCTCAAATTTAAAGAATG
Organism: Thermobia domestica; assembly: GCF_964235325.1. Lineage (NCBI taxonomy): Eukaryota > Metazoa > Arthropoda > Insecta > Zygentoma > Lepismatidae > Thermobia > Thermobia domestica. Next base: position 57,500,581 of record NC_137466.1, on the reverse strand, counting down.
GTCATGTGTACAGTCATTTCCAAAATGATTGTCGCATATCTATAACTGTCTTATGTGGGAATACAATTTGATAACGATTTTGCAGGGTACTTTTAATATTGTTACTATGTGTATATACGGGAGATGTATATTTGTGGTAAATTTCATAGGAAAAGAATTATAAATAAAAAATTAGAATGAGTAAACCAAAATTTTGCTAAATGGACAATAAAATATTTTTTCGTTATATTGATCTTATTTACTGCTATTTTGACATGAAATTTACCACATACATGTCTTTGCCCATTTTAAACATATTAACATTATAAGAAATACCGGGCGAAATCGTTATCAAATTATATTCCTACAACATATTTATAGACATGCGACAATCATTTTAGACATGAGTGTACCTCTCCCAAAGTGCATCAATATATCTAAGTCTTAGAATTAACCATATAATTATATAATGTAGTTAGGTCTCAATTAGGTCAATAACCTCCGGCAAATATTTACCTTAGAAGAAAATAAGCAGAAATAGCTGTGGTCTAGAAACATGTTATTTTGTAGGTGGGCCTCCTGGACTACCCCCCATCCTTCCTTGAATGCCGTGTGCCAAGTTCTGTGCGGGATATCACTTCCTCACCGTAAGTCTCCCATAGCAAGGTTAGCATCCGTAAAGTTCTTTTTTATTTTATTTATTTATTTATTTATTTTTGTCAATTTAACACAAAATTTTACAGCGTAGCGCTGTTCCAAAGTGCGCTCCATATTGTCATAAAATCTAGCAAATACAAATTCTCGACGCAACTTTGTTTCGGGCATAGTACCTCACACATTACTCATAGGCAACTGAGCGAGGCCTTGTTTCGAAGATAAGATCCCATTGCTACCTGGCGCCACTTACCCGGACCTCGACCGATTCCCGTGCGAACAGTTCGGATACTTTTAGAACGAACTTTGTATGTGTAAAACATGCGAGTATAATGATGCATGTAATATTTTGAAATGCACTGCAGTTCGTGAAAATTGTAGGACGTGTAACTAAAATGATACCACATATTACTTATATTACTATACGGAAATAATTTGGGTTCGGATTTGGATTTGCGTCCCGTTCTGCAATAAGGCTATATAAGACGTGGAAATAGAGCGTATGGTGGAATTTGAACCACATGAGAACTGAATCAAGGTTTCCCGCGCCAAAGGGGAGTACGTGATCTACATAGTTACAAGGGAGCTCTATATAGAGAAAGGATTACAAAGAAAGAAATAGGTGCTCATTAAAAAATCCTAACAATAATGATGACTCTTGCTTCAGGTATGCACGTACCAAGTCAATACTGTCACGTTGCTGGACATACGTATTTCTTACTACTTGTCTGTATACAGGTTGTCGAATAAGTCCTCTAGGATTGAACATCACTGTCAGTGTAATTTCAGTTTATTTGTTCCATTCATACTATAGTTCACTATTTACATATACGAACAATGTATCCAGTAGATCTGTATGTGCTCCATAGTACTATACATACAGATATATAGGCGTGTAACAGGTGTAAAAAGAAAAATAGAATGTATCAAAGGAAAAAAAATATCCCAGTTTCAACCGCAGGATCCCAGACGGGTTCCAACTCAATAGTTTCAAGTGCCAAGGGGGGTAAATAAGCACATCATGTGAAAGCTCGTGTTAAATGATACAGAATTGGACATTGGACAAGTCTCGACTGTCGATAAGCATTGCAAAATGGCACGAGTCATTTCCTTTGATACATTCTAGTTTTTGTTTTGTTTTGTTCTGTTTTTGCACCTGTCTCACCGCTTCAGATTCATAGGAGTGGCAATAGACTTTTTCATCAAGAGTCGATGCTTGTTTTCTTTTTCATCAAGAGTCTTTCCCTTAACATAAGCTTTCATACGATACTCAACTTGAACCCCTTTCCATTTCAACATTTTGAGTTGGACCCCGACTGGGACCCTGCGAGGGACCCTGGAACATTTTTTTAAACTTTGAATCATTATACTTTTCAAATAATGACATATCAGTGTTTTTGTTTCTACACCTATTCCACCGTTTCAGATTCATACGAGTGCCGATAGACTTTGCAATGAAGATTGTGTTGATATTTAGACCCACCGCTATTTTGCACAGGCTTATTATAGAGTCGCGACTTGATTTATCTTCTTCTAATTAACACCAACTTTCATACGATATGCATGTTGACCCCCTTTCCATTTAAAAATTTTGAGTTGTACCCCGTCTGGCACCCTGCAGGGGACCCTGGGACAATTTATTTTATTTTGATACGTTATACTTTTGAAATGAGGAAAGATATGTTTTTCTGTTTACATATTTGTCCCACCGTTTCAGATTTTTAGGGGTTGAAACGGACTTTAAGACATAAAAATGAATAACGTGCTGCCCTCAAGCGGAATGCTTGAGACCTCCCCAATTTTGGTAACCGGTTTTGATCTTACCTTGACGCAAGCTTTCAGGAAATATATACATCACCCCCACTTTGTGGGTTCAGGTTCAAGTACATCCCGTGTTAGATCAGAACTATTACTCTTTTGTTTTGTTACTATTGATTGTAACAATAATGTTTATTGTCGTTTTCAGAAAGTGCTTTCACTCTTTGAAAATCACAAGGATGCTTTAAAAAAATGTAGAATTTCACTTTGGAGACTTACTCATCCCGAAATTAACTTAGACTCTTGTCTCTAAAATGAATCAGACTTTTAAATGACATAATACACATGTGTCAAAATTCATACGTTTGGGAGAAAGTTGAGAAATTATTCCGAATGATCGAATACCTATATAGAAAATAGTTCAAAAAATGCTACACGTCCTAGGCTATACATCACATTTGCCAAGATTCATTGGAATGCGTTCGGTAGGTAGGGCAACTTTTGCAGCTAGTACGACTGACAGAAAGAGAGTGTTTTCCATATACGGATGGACTTTACGTGACTTTATGAGTAAAACGAAGGGAAGGAAATCATTTACAACTTATCTAACTATACTGGGGTCGCAGTGGCGAAATCAAAGAAAAGTTTCCAGATTTTAATCCCTTCCCCCGTTGAGCAAGATATGTAAAATCACTATATTAAGATGGGTATACAAACACCTGAAATGATACGATTCTTCAAGATAGATTCTTCCCTAATTGATGAAATTCTGTGCATGTTATGCCTGGTGGTCTATCAATCACTGATATAATATCTTTAAAAGGTTCAGTGTATATCAGTAGCTTCTTTCCAGATTTTGGCATGGAGAGATCAAGATGTTTTACTGACATGAGTTTTACGTTTTTTTAACTACTATATTAGTGCACAATCGGTTAAAAATATGCACTTATGAAACTCAGTGGGGGCAATTTTCCTCTCTGAATAACGCCCCTCAATCTGACCCTGAACCACGTAAATTAAACACACATTTACTAGCCACTAGACTAGCAGAAATTCGTCTAAGCTATCACCTAACACAACTCCACAGTCGTCTTGAATTTCACATGGGTGCTTCAGAATTCTGAACAAACTCCTTCAGCAACCAACCCATAAATTAGTAGTAATATGAAAATATATTCATTACGGAAGTAGCATTTCAAAAATTAATATACAGGAATGAGAAAATATACCTGCAAGACATTAAAAAAAAACATCTTATCAAATTTACTTGGTCTTACTATTCCATTTTGTATTTAGCATTGTAAAGCCGCTATTTATATCTTACTAGGTCGTTAAAATTTTGTGCAAATTTTGACAAACCTACAGGTATTTGTTATTTAAATAAATCAACTTTTTTACTACCATCTATTTCTGTGCTTTGTGTACATTATTTTTGCACATCATTGATTGAATCTTTTGTATTTGCAAAACCTTTGATAGGTATTGAGTTCTATGTTTTAATGATATAATAGTTTAGTATGAACTTATCTACTTTCCTTGACACATTTAATATTGCTTGGGATTGTCGAACTACAATATACAGGGTGTTTCAAAACAACACCAACAACGTTTGGGAGGTGATTCCTGACACCAAAATAAGACGAAAAGTATAGACCAACCTGGGTGCACAAATGCTTCCTTTCGGAGTTATAGGCTGCCGAAAACATGAAAAAATGAACTTTAAATGTCCATAGCTCCTAAACTATGGGACCTACCGTACTCGGGTAAGACTTTACTTAGGAACTAATATATGCTCTATCCAAAAATACATGTTTCAGAATCCTAAGGTACTCACGCAAAGATTTTTGTAAAGGCAGTTTGGTTACGGGCATATTATCTAAAGTACTCACTAACTACCTCTATAAAAACTGTTGCAGAAGTACTGCAGGATTCTGAAGCATGTATTTTTTTTATAGACCACATAATAGTCCCTAAGTAAAGTCTTGACCCGACTACGGTAGGCCCCATTGTTTTGGAGCTATGGACCTTTAAAGTTCATTTTTTCACGTTTTCGGCAAACTATAACTCCGAAACGAAAAATGTGTGCACCCAAGTTGGTCTATACTTTTTGTCTTATCTTGCCGGTAGCCTGCCCAAAAATGTAGGAGGCCCATCTGAAGTTAGGAAGGGGCTGATCCAACCATATTATAGTTCATTTGCAAGCCTACCGTGAAAATTTTAGGAGACCCAGCGAAATTTTAGGGGTCCCGGCCCCCTTAGACCTCCTAGATACAGGCCTGCTGTGTACACGTGATCAACCGTAAGCACAAGGTCAAATAGGTCATCAAGTTAAAATCTTCCTTTTCACACACACACACACACACACACACACACATATATATATATATATATATATATATATATATATATATATATATATATAGATGGTGATCAGAAAAATGGAAACACCTGAACGAAATTGCAACTTACCAGATTAATATGGTGCCAGGCCACCTTTCGCCTTCAGAACAGCCTTGATGCGACGTGGAATAGAGGTCGTGAATGGTAGCAAATGGAATTTTACACCATTCCTCGTGCAGGGCATCGGCCAGTTCTGTGAGAGAGGATGGAGGTGTAAATCGTCGCCGGAGTCGTGTTTCCAAGACGGACGACAGATGTTCAATTATGTTGAGATCTGGGGATTGGGCGGACCAGGGGAGGTGTTGAACTTCATCCCGATGTTCCTCAAACCACGCTGCAACAACACCAGCTGTGTGAATGGGTGCATTATCATCCTGGAAGATGGCGTCATTGTCCGGGAACAACATCCGGACCATAGGATGCAAGTGGTCTCCTAAAATTTCGACATAATCGTTGGCAATGATTCGTCCGCTAAGTGTGACCACATGACCCAATGAAAACCATGATATGGCGGCCCACAGCATCACCGAGCCGCCACCATGTTTCACAGTTGAGCGGAGACACTGCAGATCATAAGCTTCTTTGGGCGTTCTCCACACATAAACACGGCCCGTGGTTGGGAATAGGGTGAAGGATGACTTATCCGACCATTTCACACGTTTCCAGTCCTCAGCGGTCCAAGTTGCATGGTCGCGGCACCATTTGCGGCGTGCGAAAGCGTTATGGTCCCTGATGAGCGGTTTGGCCCGTGCAACACGACCCCGTAAGTTCATGTCATGTAATTCGCGGCGGACTGTGATTGTCGAAACAGGGTGGGGGAGGTGCTGATTGAGTTCCTCCGTCACTTGCTCCGCAGTAGCACGACGGTTCTGCGTGAGAATGCGCTTTAATACCCGGCGTGACCTGTCACTCATGATTTTCTTCCGCCCACTGTTCCGCTTCCCCGATGTGGTTTTCCCGTGTGTTGTGTATGCCGTCATCACCGTCGACACTGTCCCACGCGATACACCTAACACAGTGGCCACTGCCGTCACACTCACTCCACATAACCGCGCACCAACAATTTGCCCTCTTTGAAAATCTGAGAGGTCTCCCATTTTACACTACCTCTGTCTGTTGCAGCCATTGGACACTGCTGTTCCACTGCGCCTGACGTAGTATGAAGACCGACCTAACACACCACCACCAGCGGTCCGGCGCTGCGGGTGCCACGACACCACTGCCAACCCATACATCTAACGTGTTGCCAACTACAGGTGTTTCCATTTTTCTGATCACCATCTGAATATATATATATATATATATATAGTTGTTTAAAGAGTGCATTATTGGGTATATATGGATTATTATGCGGTGCCCAAATCTCTACAACATGCATTTGTGGTTTTGATCTGTTATTACTTCAATGTTGTCTAGTATAATGATATCCTCAAGCCAGGCCGCAGAAGGCTTGTGGGGGAAAAAGTTTGTCACTTTGTGTATTTGATTCAGGAAAGAATGTCGTCGTCTTTTGTCCTACTGTCGCACTGCTTAGTAACATAACATTTGTTGAAAAGCCAAATTTCCCTACATTTTGTCTCATATTCATAAAATCTCCCTTTCTTCCTCCTTAAAAAATTCTTTGCTAAATCTCCATACGCCATGGGAAATTTCCCTCAAACTAGCATCACTGACTAGCCCAAGACATAGTGTGGGTGGCAAACTATTTAACATGGAAACCACCACTCTGTCAGTATCTTCAGTCAGTTTTTAGATACAGTTAAAATAAGTTATCAACAACGTCTGATCCTTGAAATGTTACAATATGAACTTGAACTTGGGCACAATGCTGCGGCTGCAACTCAAAACATTTTATCATGCGAAAGAGAAAGGTGCAGTGAACCGAAACACAATAACTCTTGGGTTTCAGAATTTTCGTGCCGGTTGTACAGCGGGGGACACTTCTAAATGGTACAGCCATATGGAGATTTACGGCTAAGGTGTACCATTTAGAAGTGTCCCCCGCTGTACAAAAGTCGAAGATCAGCCAAGGTTTTCCAATCCAAAGGTTAGAGATTATGAAGTAATACGACACGACATTGAGGAAAATCCATCCACTAACACACGACGATTGCGAAAGCCAATTCAGCATATCACAGTATACTTTAATCCTTCACCTTCACGAACTCGGGATACCTATGAGGATCTGCCACATGTGTGTTTAACCCAAGCTCATCCACAGAAGAGAGTGGAGGCGCGCCGAAAAATACTGTAAAATTTGCGTGTTGTCCGTTTCTTTAGACGAACTGTCACATGCGACGAAAGGTGGGTATTTTTTTCGAAATCCAACTGTGCAAAAGCAACGGTTGAGCATGAGCCAACTTCTAAAACAAGTCGTCAAACAAAGCCGTTTCTAACATAATCATGCACTCTGTGTAGTGGAACTACGAGAAGGTAATTCACTTAGAGTTCATTCCTAACACTCGCATCGTCGATAACGACCTTTATTCCAAGCAGTTGGAGCAAGGTGCATTACGCTTAAAAAAAAAAAAAAAAAATCCAGCATTAATGAACAGAGAGTGTGGCCTGCTGCAACAGGATGACACAAAACCATACTCGGCTCGAAAACCAAACAAAAATATAGAAACTCAATGGCATCGAACTGATGCCACACGCAGCATATACGTATGTTTTTACCTTGCCTCTTCGGTTGGCTACCTTTTTCGGTCCGTGATCAGTTTGTAAAACCATGATCGTTCACGAATCAGCAGGAGGTGGAAAGAATAGTGACTGATTTCTTTGCTTCTACGGACAAGATGTGGAATCGAGGAATTTAGAGGAAAATGGCTGCATACACCCCAACATGGAGAGCGTTAACCTGCTTTCATTGTACCGTAATAAATAGTTACGTTGTGTACAAGCATATTGCAAGATTTATGACGCAACCTTGTATATAAGATAGTAAGGTGGATCACCACCTGGAAGTCAGTACATATTTTAGCTCATTCCCTTAACTACTGCGCAATGAAACGTTACATATTATAAATATTGCACTATAAGATAGAGTATTGTTTCAGCTACAGCACAAGACACTGCTTCATTTGTTTGTGTCTCATGATATCGAAAAATGTAACAAATAAAACAAAATATTTGACTCGTTTTACAATGAGTACACAAGATGGCATTTACTGTTAGATCTTACTTGAACTGCTCAGTTTTATGAAATGTTTATTTCAATGTATAAAGTACTTTAAAAGTAACGACCTTATTACAAAATAAATGTATTTTTTGACCGTTTTTCGTGTTATGTTTCACATTTTATTTAAATATTAATTTACATTTAAGGAAATAGATTTGAAAAAAAAAAACTTGCGCAGAGCGCCATAATGCGTTGTTGCCAAATTTGTACCTTTAATTCCTGGATTCTAGCGTTGCAGTTCGAGAAGTGGAAGTTAGCTGTGAATTGCGGTAAGGGTCGAAAACTAATTTCTCCAGTAAGTATCCAAGCAGAATTCCATGATTACTTCCTTTATTATCTGGCACCAGTAAACACTCGACACTACCTGCCAACGCCGCACTATTCAAGCTATGTTTAGCATAGCACCGAGAACACCTAGTGATCCACCTTAAAAATAATAAAAGAGTGACAGAAATATACCTTAATGTGGGAACATAATACAGTGGGCAGTTAATTAAAAACAGTCATATGAATTCAGAGCGTAGAGTATTGTAAAGTAGGTTTGTCATTAGTGCTCGATTTCAGACACCACTAGCAATGTTAGAGCTTACCATTTGAAATGATTTTGCATACAGAGAAATTACGAATAAGGTTTTCGGAAGTTGAGACTGCGAAATGAATTTACATTTAAGTCCTGTCCATCTGTGTTGTTAAATTGATTCACAGTATGAATTTAATGTATGGGCGGCGTTCCACGTATCCTCGTATTTATTTGCTGGGTTAATGTATATACATACCTGTGTGTGTCGTGACGTCATCAGCATTCAGCCAAGTGTGTCTTCAGTTAAGAAATGTTGGTAAACATTGACTTGAAAATACTTATTTGTTAAAAAAAAAAAAAGTTTTGTCATAAGTTCTAAAACATATTTAATTACATTTAAAATTTACAGAACAGCAAAACGAAGACTTAAATAAATGAATTACAAGTTGGAAATCGAACGTATCTGTTATGTTGAAAAGCAATGCAGCTAGGTTACAATGAAAGATGTATTTTTCTTCTCAGCAATGTTTTCTTGGGATGCCAGCAAACGTAAAGCCTTGGATTCTTCATACTTTTTACCCTTAATTAACATTATGGTTACAGTAATTATAATCTTGCCTTTGTTGTTGAAACCATCATTTTTGAACATAATGAAATTTCCTCTCTCTTTCAATTCCCGAAAAGATAAATCCAGAGGTTCAACACTACCTGTAGCAGAACAGCAATCAAACTTGCCACCTTCTTCACGAATTGTCATATCATAGTGAAAGCTATTAGCTTCCTCTTTTGTGCCAACATACTGTAAGACATAATAAAGTACACGCGGAAAGAGGAATCGCTTCTCACGCAAAATAAAGCATCCCCATAGCGACACATTACAGACGGAAATATATTCATCAAGCTCGTGCTTGTTTCGTTTCATCTCCCACGAGATTTTGTTACAAAATGGAGGTTCGTCTTTGAGGTATTTCTGTGTTACACTTGCGTGATGCACTCGTTCAAAGTGCTCTTGAATGTCAGCCTCCAAAACAAGTTCTCCGCATGTCTCCACTGGGCATCTGTATCTTCGGAGGTAGCTGGATTCTTCACGTTCCACGCGACTTTCGCTGGTGTTGTTGTTACTATTAGTTTTGGTGGTTCTATCACCACTAGTAGTAATTGTAGTACTAGAAATAATGCTGTTGATAGCGTTGGAAGGGGTCATTTTACTAGACGCTCTAGCTGGACATACCATGACATCTCTCCTGAGACGGCGTGGGGGAGACACAGGAAAGACTCCATTGTCTCTGTCGACGTCCCTTGCGAGACAAAATTGTGCGTCGCATTTCGGACAAGCAGTACATTTATCTCTACATTTTAGACAAATTGTATGATCATTTGCGCATGTTGCTACTGAATATTTTATAAATTCCGAGCAAACGAGACATGTTGCTGTTGTCCTCACATTTATTTCGGGATCTGACCGTATCTGAAAATACACAATAAAACAAGAAAGAAAGAAAATTATAAACAGAAGCAAGACACTAAAAGCAAAATAAACAAACAGAGAGTGTTCAGAATTCCACTACAAATAGTCTTATTAATTCGTTTCTACTATTCAAAATATGATATGAATAATTTAGCTCAGTGTTTCTCAAACTATGGTCCTCAAGGTCTTCTATTGTGTTCCTCTCACATCAGACATTAGTTCAAAATAGATTCAAGAAGTAAAATTCCAGTGAATTGTGTACTGTATTGTGTCTCGAAGCTGAAACTTTTATTACACTGAAATCACATAAGCAACCGTCTTTCACTTTCTCTTCCAGGGCGTAAATAAAATATTAAGAAACTCCAATTGCTTAAAAGGTAATGTGTATTTTCTCCCATTAAGTCAATACGTAATTAATACCACTTTAAAAATTAAGTACGCTGGTATTAACATATGCTCAAAAGTGTTCTTTGATCAAAAGATCCAATATATTTCACTCAGAAATTTTCTTGTACGAATTATATCTGGAGAACTACATATAGTGTAGCCAAACTCAAACTATCAGTTAACTCAGTATGATGTGCTCAATCCGTATAAAATACGAAAACTCAATTTAGGGGCCGTCAAAAATTTTGTGCGCCCTATCCAAAAAGTAATTATTGCCCAAGATCGCAAACTTTTTATCCTTTTTGAAACATTTTCCTAAAATTCTTGTTTTAAATGACAAATTAGCTCTCCAAGGAGACAAGACAAAAGTGTTAAGGCCCATAGAACATTCTGACTCATTTGTAAAAATTTTGTGATACAATTATTTAGCTAATTCTTCATATTTCTAATAAAGCTACTTTCGTCTCACTTGGATATAGAGACGCCCATTTCCTCAAAATTTATCATTCACCCCCATCTTCCCCATCCAAAAAATTGCAGAGGAAACATGAATTAGTTGCGACAAAACCAAGATAACTTGCTTCGTAAACTCCAAAATTTACCATTCACTCCTCCAAAGAGTAGCAGAAGAAACAGGAGTTGGTTGTGATTAAACCAAAATAATTTACTTCACAGACTCCAAAATTTACTATTCATCTTACCTAAAAAAAAAAAAGCAGAGGAAAGAGGAATTGATTGTGACAAAATAAAGATAACTTGCTCTGTAGACTCCAAAATTTACCATTTGCCCCCCCAAGAAAAGGAAACAGGAATTGATTGCGACAAAACCAAGATAACTTGCTTCGTAGACTCCAAAATTCACCATGCACTCCTCCAAAGAGTAGCAGAAGAAACAGGATTTGGTTGTGATTAAACCAAGATAACTTGCTCGGTAGACTCAAAAATTTACCATTTGCTCCCCCAAGAAAAGGAAACAGGAATTGATTGCGACGAAACCAAGATAACTTGCTTCGTAGACTCCAAAATTTACTATTAACCCCCCTAAAAAGTAACAGAGGAAGAAATAATTGGTTGTGACAAAACTTTGTTCGTAGACTAAATTTTATTCAACTTCTCCGTTTTTAAAAGCATCAAAGTACCATTTTCAACGAAAATTGCTCCCCCGATTCAAAAATCTCATGGGCGCAATTTACAACTTTAAAACGGTCTGTAGACATTTCTGGCTAAAGTGTTAGTGTTCCTGTATTCTATGTAGGAGGCCCAAGCTTTTTATTTTTAGTAAGAGAAAGTGCTGTCTAGCTATCACTATGGATTCATATCTTTTATATTAACAATTTCCGTTCCTTAAAATACATACAAACAGCTCGCTAATTACCAATAGTGAGAAAATGTTACTAACAAAGCAACTTTAAACTAGGTAGAGCTAATTAAAAAAAAAAAAAAAAAGAAATGCGTTAAGAATCTATAATACAATAAATGTTGATTTCGAAAATGTTTAATTATTTTATATTTTTGTCTTTTTTATTGTTATTACTGAACACATTGCTATTAATATAGCACGAGTCCACCACCTGGAACAATACGGAAAAGTTGGTGTATGAAAGAAATGAGAATGAAATCTTTCACTTTCACGTCCCAGGATTATGTCCTTTAGGCTAAGTGAATGATGATGGAAGATCTGGTGGAATGATAAAGTGAGAGGAAACGGGAGAACCCCGAGAAAACCCACGGATACAATGTTGTCCATCATATTATAATCTATTCCAGCAGAATTTAAAAAAAAAAACTATGAACTGGATCAATTGGCAACAAGTATCGTACTTTCTAACATCATAAAAAATAGTTTAGTTGATTTTCCCGAAAAGTACAAATTTGAATTTATCTCTATCATGTTATTTTGCTCAGTTCGTGATATGTTTATTGATTTATGTTTTGTCTTTAGCAACTATCATAGTAAATAGGTACCAGAGTTGCCAGGTTCCCAAATTGAAAAGTTGCTACTGTGCCCCGTGAAAACTCCGTCAAATTTCCCGCCAAGTGAACTTTGTGGTGGACAAACACCGTGCTCGTGGGTTTTCTCGGGGTACTCCCGTTTCCTCCCACTTTCTTCATTCCACCATTTCACTCATCTCTCATTATCACCGTCTCCTTTAGCCTAACCGGCATAACCGTGGGACGTAAAACTCAAAGATTTCATTTCATTTTTCCGTCAAATTTCTGCTACCCTTACTGAAATTCCGCTATTTTCCGCTACATTATAAAACGAAACTTTGATGGTTAAAAAACGCTTTTAACAGGATTTCAAAATATTTCCTGTGTCCCCACAGGGAATAGAACCCAGGACCCCTTAATTACAAGGCGACGAGCTTATCAGGATAATTTTGGACTTGTCCTTACTAATCAAAGATATGAGGACACTTTCAGATTGGGCCTCAGTAATCAATGAGATATGGTGAAATGGCCCTACTTTTTAAAATTTCTATAACTGGAAATATTTATTAAAATTTTTGCAACTTACGCACTTTTTCCTGTATGTGTTAGTAAAAACTAGTGACACTTACGCATGCATAGTCATAAGAAATCGTCTTTTGTTTGATTTTTTTAAAATCTTACTTATAAGTTATGAACCAAAAATCTGCTCGCCATAATATACCTGAAGCTTGTTTAGCAAAACACGTTCTATCACCATGCCAAGTTCCATCCAGATCTTATGAATTCGGTTAAATTCGTTCGATAATGTACTTATGATTGTTTCACGAAAAAAAAAAAAATAATGAAATACGAAATATTAAAAATCAATATGAAATTATGAGAACGATAGACAGAACCAATAAAAGAAATACCCAAATTACCTTAGTTAAGTAGCATTTTTAAAAAAGGATTCCGTTAAACCAAGCTAAGGATTCCTTAGAAACCTAGTCTAAGGTACACTGCTTTATACTGTTAAATAGTATACCCGAGATTTCCTGCTAAATAACACGTTCCAATTATAAATAAATAAATAAATAAATATATTAATTAATTAATTAAAATAAATAAATAAATAAATAGTTCTACTTTAACGCCTCTTCTCTGGTTTGTGGCTATATGAGGTATAAATTTTCACTTGATATTCTCCACCGATTTCATTATATTTATTTGTTATTTATATATTATGCCTAATTCTTACCTTATTAGTGTGCTCAATTAAAGATTGAATACTCAATTTGTGTGACTCTAGAAAAGAAAACATAACTTTTTTTTTTTTTTGCTATTATCTTATTAGAAAGTCTAATTTTAAATTATACACATTACCTTAGAAACAAAATAATGAACATTATTGTACAATAATTCAGCTTTTGTTGTTAATTTCTCAACTACAGCCGTAATAATTGTAGACTTCGATAATTATAATGTACTTCAACATCAATGACTTGATGTCTGAATAATGCTGAAATTTGCAGTAAGTTATGAAAGAAAAAACGAAATGAAATCTTCGAGTTTTACTTCCCACGCATATGCTGGTTAGGCTAAAGAAGACGGTGATTATGAGAAATGAATGAAATGGTGGAATGAAGAAGGTGGGAGGGAAGGGGAGAACCCCGACAAAAGCCACGAGCACGGTGTTTGTCCACCACAAAGTACACACGGCAAGAACTGGGATCGAACCAGGGACCCCAAGCACCGGAGGTGAACGCTCTACCACTGAGCCACCGCGCCCCCATAAGTTATGAAAGAATACAAGGTTCTATTGACATCTATTTACAATAGTTGATGATGAACGAATTATTTCTAATAATTGCTTCCCTCTAACATTGTCCAAGAGACGAGGCGAGACGAGACGGGAAAACTGTATTTCTAGTCTAGTCTTTAAGTTTTATAGAAAGCTCGTTTCGTTTCAATTTTCGAAGTATTCAATCTCGTCTCGTCTCTCGAAAGCTTTCATGTTTCGTCTCGGAAAATTTTCCGTCCTGTTTTCTAAATTTTTGTTGAAAATTAAATGTATGCCCTGCTTTTTTAAAATTATTTCATCTAGAAGTAATTTGAATCTTTTCGTATCACGATAGGTACACGAAGGATGTGTTATAACAATATTTAAACCAGGGGTAAAAGTGGATCTGAAAAGGAAGCGGGATGCATGACGTCACGCCGTTACCCGTGCCTATCTTGGCCCATTGTATTTTTTAGAAATTGGGGGGACACCACAGATATTTTGTGGAAGTGGGGAGACGGCGTCCCCCGCGTTTCCCCTCACTTTTAACCCCGATCAAGGGCGCCCATCAGGGGAAGGGCAAGGTGGGGCGCTCGTTCCCTAGAGGAAATTGTACTTCAGAGTATCAAAAACCCAATAGAATTTTAAAAATAGTTAAAGCAAAATTTGAAACTATATTTGAAATGCTTTCTTTTGCCTCCCTTAGAAACCACAACATGGGCGTCCTTGCCCCCGATTTAAACCATATTTACTCTTAAAATATAGTTACCCTCTGTAATGACTTGCATATCTTTAATCGTTGATAAATGCTTTTAATAGAGTTGAGTTGATTTTGAGTTTAACGTCCCGTTCAGCTGCGAGGCTATATGAGACGTGGACCTACTGATTAACATGAAATCCGAACCACGTGAGGTCCCGCCGGAAATCGAACCCGGGTCTCCCACGCCAGAGGCGCGTACGATAACCGTTTAGCCACGAAGGAGCTCTATGCTTTTAATAAAGTTCGTACAACAACTTTATCATTTTGGGCTATTTACACTATGGACTATACGATTGGTTACTTCTTTTCAAATCTTCAATTAAAAAAAATGTGTTCAAAGATCAAAGGATGAGTAATCGGTTACGTTTGAATACACTAATGAAAAACGTGAAACCCTTTATATCGGCGAGTCTTCTCCCCCACCCCCAAGCAAAGGCTGAGATGACGCCATTGTGTTATGTTATAATATTCTTGAATGATTGTTATGATTCACGTATAGTGTTCATGATTGTTGTGATTATTATTATATTACATATTAAAACATACCTGAATCAAACAACTAAAATAAAAGTGTTGCCGCACCGACTTCAAAAGGCAAGGAAAAGAGTTCAAAGATGATGTTATTATATCTCTGAGAGGCGACTAACTTTGGTTTCTCGTTATTTGCGACTAAGGTCAAATAAACATTATAACCGAAGAAAACTTTTCTGAATTATTTAAGTTTTCCATTTCAGTGGTGTGTTCCGTCTGAGCGTGAAAACGTCCAAAATCCTTCAACTGAATTCAATAATATCGCAAGTCTTTGAGTTGTTATGTTATTCTACTGAACTGAAATTATTTTGTAATAAAAAATAGATTTTGAGTTCAACTTAAGCTGTGACATTATACAAATGAATATCTCTTGCAACATAAATGCCGACGAATAAATAAAACTGAAAATACGAAGAAAAAAAAATGACTTGGGGGTGTTTTATCAATTCAGTCCCTGATTTGTAGCGTATGCCTTAAAGCAGAGGTATAACATCCCTGGACGAGTGAGTAATCGAAAATTTGTATGCGTTTATTGCTTGTAGAAGGAACACGGCCTTAAAGTTACTCTTCTCCCGTTTTCGGCAGTCTCTCGTTCATAAACCATGCATTTTATCATTTGAGTTCCCTCATGATTATGACGATAGCATGTTCGCTTTTAGCCCGGAAGACTCGGTTTCGATTCCCGGCGACAGTTAATGTAGCTCGAATCTCATGTTAAGCTGTAACTCCACGTCTCATATTGTATCGGTGCTGAACCGCACGTTAAACTCAAGGTCAATTCATAACTAATATATGTTTATATGAATATTCTTTCTTATTTCAATGTTCAGAATCACCTTCTAAATTTATGACACAGTACTTATTAACACCCTGTATATTGTTCTTCTTGTTCTCTATTAGTATAATTTGTTTCGTTTCTATCTCTGTCTGTTGGAGCCAAATACATTTTCATTAATCCAAAGTTCGATATTCATCTATTCATTACTACAAAACAAGAATTTTCTCTTCAGGAAATACATGTGCTGCTCTACTTCTTAGACCAACATAGATATACGAATTTTATTTTAAGGGTGAGCCATAATTCATGATGGGGTTGTAACACTAATATTTTCCATAAAAATAAGGTAAACGTTAATGTTTTCTTGTGATCATCGTAGCAAAAGTATGGAGAAAATGTTTTAACCACCATTTTCCTCTTATTTTGCAGACTGCATGAAGTACCACCAAGAAGTGCAAGATGAAAGGCAAGTCAGTGACGCGCCTTTTAAACCAATGATTCATCGTTTGGTTGGATGTTTCAGACAGCATGGTTCGGTAGCTGATTTGCGACGATCGAGGAGACCACGCTTGGTAAGAACCAGGGGCGAGTCCAGGGAAAAATGCCCCCCCAGGAAGGGAAACTTTCTTATTTTATATATAAATAAAACGTATACCAGAGTTTGGATTTCTTAAAAGTAGCTCTAAGTAGCAGTATTACAACCCACCGCTCCACCCATAAGTCCGTCTTGGATCCATCCCTAGTAAGAACAAATGTAACAATTGAATGAGTTCGTTCCATGTAAGAACTGCGTCCTTTTGTCATTTCTTTCGTCCTTTCTACTTTTCTGTTTCTTTTTCTTGATGTTACTATCTTTCGTTTCGCCTATCATACTTTATCGACCGTTGTCAGTTGTGATTCAAGTCGGCCGTCATCAGTAACACCTAAACTAAGAGGAGTTGATAAGCGAAACTGGTATTCCACACCAACTTGCGCGGATATCAACATGACGGGAGTTTAGTTACTATAACAAGGGAAAAATATATAGTTCACTTATTTTTAAAAGAAGGACATGTTTGAATGAAAGAAAATCAAAACGGAGGAATAATTAGCCCGGGAAATTAGGTAGGTCAAGAGGATGCTTCCTTTTTCTTGTATGAATAGAATAAAGGGTTAGATTCACTCGTAAATTTTTGTATCATATCATATAGGATTTATCGGTCTGCAATTCTTGCCATTATAACTTTAATTTATGCATAAATTAAAATATATTTAATTCTCAAACTCAGGTGGGCAATTGCCCACTTCCTTCCCTGTGTTGGGCATAGCATCTCGAAACAAAACCCTTAATAAGCCATTGGTTGTCTTCAACATTGGGAGGTGGGCAGATTTGAGGCTTATTCTACGGAAGGGAAATAAAACTCATATTACGGTAGATGAATTTGAGGTGAAGCTGTTGTAGAGTTATTATATATTAGGCGATGTAGATGAAGTAGTAGTACATATCAGTATTACAAATCACTGCCGTGAACACATTCTGAAATCTGAATACATGCATATTTATAATTGGTATATTTCTAATTAGACATCCACAAAGATCCACGTTAAAATTGTTTTATAATAATATAAATAATGACTTCCCGAACACTACGAAGAAAGAATATCAATTATGTATGACGCAAAAATACACTTACTCGTATTTGAGCAAATTGATGATAATTTCAATAGCATTACAGGAATCGATACAGAAATCTGACGCATGTCATATACTCTTTAGTCAACAGATGTAACCTTAAGATTATGGGGGAAAATATTCCAGCAATTTAATTGTTTTCTTTGCTTACGAAGCGTTCTCTCTCAAAAGAAAAAATGGGACACGTGGAAATACGTAGGAACAAACCATGGTTCGACCAGGAATGCATTAAACTAGCAGAGAAGAGAAAACAGGCAAAATAACGTTGGCTACAAAATCCGAATGAAATAACTACACAAAACTTCGTAGAAATCAGGCGGGAAACTTCCAAAACTTTTAGAACAGAGAAACACGATTTTCTGAAAGCTAAAATTAAGGAATTTGAAGATAACAATAAAAATAAAAAAAACATTCGGGATATGTATAAAGGGATCAACGAATTTAAGAAACGCTATCAACCTCGTGCATATATTAAAGAAAGCTGACGGAACAGTTCACACTGATACAGACGGCATTTTAAATAGATGGAAAGATTTATTTGACGATTTGCTTAACACGCAACGAAAAACTAATGTGCGTGGAGAAAGGGAGATACACACCGCAGAACCGTATATTCCAGAAACCAATCGAATAGAAGTAGAAATCGCTATAAAGAAATTAAAGAAACACAAATCTCCGGGTGTAGACGAAATTCCAGCTGAGTTAATTTTAGCTGGAGGCGAAAAATTGTGGAACAAGATACACAAATTCATTCTCTTTATCTGGAACAAGGAAGAATTGCCACAAGAGTGGAAAGAATCAATCATTGTTCAATTCACAAGAAAGGCGACAAAACTGACTGTAATAATTATCGAGGCATCTCTCTTCTGTCAACATCCTATAAAATCCTTTCAAACATTCTATTAGCAAGATTCACCCCATACGCAGATGAAATTATTTTGGATTATCAGTATGCATTTAGACTAAATTGATCAACTATCGACCAAATATTTACCATTCGCCAAATACTCAAAAAGAAGTGGGAATACAATACCCCGGTACATCAACTATTTATTGATTTTAGAAACGCTTATACGACTCGGTTAGGAGAGAAACATTGTACAACGTTCTTACAGAATTTGGAATACCGAAAAAGCTAATTAGATTAATTAAGGCAAGTTTAAATGAACCCAAAAGTAAAGTCCGGGTAGGAAAATTTTTGTCCACGAGCTTTTACGTCGAGTATGACCTGATACAAGGAGATGCGTTGTCGCGATTATTATTCAACTTTGTCCTGGAATACGCTATAAGGAAAATCAAAGATAGCAATCAGTGCCTAGAGTTGAACGGGTGTTCACCAGGTTATGGTGTACGCTGATTATGTAAATTTAATAGGTAATGATAGGGTAACAATAGAAACAATTGCCGAGGTCTTATTAAACGCTTGCAGGGACATGGGTTTATAAGCAAATGCAGAGAAAACTAAGTACATGGAAGTGCGTCGGGACCCTAATACGGCAAATTATAAATGCGTTAAAATATTAAATAATACTTTTGATAAAGTGGATAGTTTCAAATATCTAGGATCAATATTAACAGATGAAAATCATATTCACGAAGAAATTAAATGTCGACTAAAAACAGGAAATTTGTGTTATTATTCAGTTCAAAATCTCTTGTCGTCGCGAATTCTGTCGAGGAATTTGAAGCTTAACATATATATAAAATGATAATCATGCCTGTTGTTTTGTATGGTTCCGAAATATGGTCGCTTACTCTGAGGGAAGAACATAGAGTGAAAGTATTTGAGGACAAGATCCTGAGATGAATATTCGGACCCAAGAGGAACGGAAATGGGGAATGGCGGAAACTTCATAACGAGGAACTACATAATTTATACGGATTGCCAAACATGTTAGACTGATCAAGTCTAGTAGACTTAGGTGGGCAAGCCATGTAGCTGTATGGAAGGAAGTAGAAACGCTTTCAAAGTCTTGACTGAAAGACCAATCGGAAAACGATCATTAGGAAGACCAAGTCGCAGATGGGAGGACAATATTAAGATGGATCTCGCAGAAATAGGAATACAAAGTAGAAACTGGATTCAGTTTTCTAAGGATAGAAGTCAGTGGAGGGCTTTTGTGAACGCGGCATTGAACCTCTCCGTTCCATAGGCCATAGAGTTAGCTTACGGAGCATGAGTAGATGCCTAGGCTGATACTACAAATAGATGAAATGCGCATTTACTGAAAAAATGGGTTCTACTGACATTGGGTAGTCTATATAATATTCGTGTGCTAGGGCCTAGGGGAGAGGAGGAGATAAGATTTCACATCAGGTTACGTCATGCACAGTCGAAAACCTTCATTTTCATTAAAAATGGAAAAGCCAAGAGAAACCAATCTCATCTCACTTTCCTTTGTGGCAGTCGGACACAAATCATCAAACTTATCTGCAAAAAGCACTTTTCAAATCGGATTATTGGGAGAGCCTCCAGTTCTAATGTTGGAGGGACATGCCCTCCCCTATTTCTCCGGAATTTGTGCCCGTACCTACAGCTGAGACAACTTTCGAGCATGAGGAGAGGGGCATATCCTCCTCTGGCATTTATTGCAATTTGTGCCCAAGTAGCGGAAGTGGAATTGATTCATATTGATGAGACTACTAAACGCACTACAGCACGAAGTTCAGTTCGAAATACTACAGAATATGATTCTTTTTTTTTTTTTTAAATGGAAAAGCCAAGAGAAATCAATTTCATCTTACATTCGTTTGTGGCAGTCGAACACACATCATCACTCTTATCCCAAAAAGCACTTTTCACGTGAGATTATTGGGGGGTACAGTTCCCCCAGGTTCAAGATTGGGGGACATGTCCCTCTTGTCCCCCCGGGATTTGCGCCAGTAATTAGTGTTATGTGATTTGCGTTTTAAATTGTTTTATTGTTTACATGTAGGTGACACGAACACTGGTCCGAATCTAAAAGATTCTTATTGAATAGATATAAATAATATATGCTACTGTCAGTATATGCTACTATTTTGAATCGAAGATAAGATTGTGATTAATATTACACTTCAAAGGAAACTGCAAGATTATTAAGCAAGTATAAAGCATTGGAGAATTTTAGCAATCAATAAATTCAAAACCAAAGGCAAACTTTTATTCATTAATCAATTTCCTATGACCATAATCGTTTTCACTTCTTACTGGAATCCTTGTATCGTGGAAACGTTATTTTTCTAGCCAATTTGTTAAATTGTGCGTACAGGTTTACTTTTGGCGCACCACTAGATGGAATTGTTGAAAAATTATAATTCTTTCCATAATTTCCTTCTTATTGTACCCTAAAAGATTTCCACTGAACGACATGAAAATCTCTCACGTGGCATGCATAAAATCCCAGAAATAATTGTTGCAAAACTACAATTCTTTTACAATCTGAGTATAAATATAGCTTCCAGATGTGTAGCATAAAAACTACAGTGGAAAACACAAAGCAACATGTGCTAGGTGGTCACTAAAAAGCACGAATGCAATCCAACCGAGTTAGGGCCTAGCGAAGCTTGTGGGCCCTTGCGGTAGCGCAAGGGCGAATCCGAAGGAAGAAGGCGCGTGAGCGATGGTGGGTATGTGCACAAGCGAGGATACTGGAGAGAAGTAGATTTTGGCAATGATACGAGTTTCAATAACACTTGTCATGTTTTATACTAGTAATGCTGCACTTGTAAACATATAATACATATTCTGTGCACTGTCCAGAAATATGTCAGCGGTGGAAAATAGCATTTAATAGAGATATCTTTCATATTTATTGTTATTTTATCTGACGTAAAACAGTTGTAATGATTTTACACTATAACTCTACACATGTAAACATAAAATATAGATGTATTACTTTGTATTTAATTGTGTTGCCTGCAGAAATTTGTTCCTTATAAATATGTCTTTTCATGCAAAGTATTGAATTTCACCTCTAAATCTTCCAAAATATGGTGCGCCAAACGTACACCTGCCCTAGTTATGTATTGCATTACGATAACATGCGTCACAAAGCTTAAGCTTTTTAAATAAAATTATACCATAATGATTGTGACGACATTCAAATATCCTACAATCAATATCGTTAAACCTTGCCTTGTATTGGAATTAATCAGATTAACTACTATGGATGCCATCGACAACTATACGGCTTAAGGTTATTTACAGATGAGGAGAAAAAATAAAGCTGCGTTGAATATAAGAAAGTAGATATGAATATTATGAAACAATTAATGAATAGAAGTTTGAAAGTATTATGCCAAAATAAGAAATTATTTTGTTGAATTTTAAGAAATAACTAGTAAAATGAAACTTATATTTTGTTTGTATCTATTTACCTCTCTACATGTTATAATTACAATGACCTATTGTCATCTAACAACGTTATTATTTAAAGCTTCGAGTAACTGCTTGTTGCATAATGTATCAACAGATTTTATGTACACAAGTATCTAAAGTAACCATCTATCGGGATTATAATGTTCCAATACTAACAGGAGCCTGTATTAATGGAACTGATAATATGAATAGAAAGAATGTAGATAAAATGTGAAATTAAATTATATGTATCTAAGTGTATTACATGATATGATCCATATAAAATTGTGATGCTCTAATTATACTGCTATTTCAGCTACTTGTTTGATACTTTGTCATTTTACAGGTTACTTTACTAAGTTTTTTTCCCCCAATGCAATTATATTGTATATTTAAATCTTTTATGCCCGCCTGTCTATTGTACAGAATCTTGAAAGTTCTAAAGAAAGTTGGGTGGAATGGAAAGATCGAAGACTCATAAGAAACATATATGAACCAACAAGTAAGTGTTAAAATAGCGAAGGAACTGACAGAAGAAAATGTAATTGGAAGGGGAGTTCGACAGGTATGTTGTCTCTCGTCAACATTGTTTATATCTATCTAGAAGAGATAGTATAAAAAAGAGCCTACATAATAAAGACGGCGTTTCAGTAGAAGGTAGAATGATTAGGTGTAAACGGTTTGCGGATGAAATGTCGCTTGTTGCAGAATCTGAAGAGAAAATCAGTAAGATGTTAGAAAACTTGAGAAAGGGCTATGAAAAATATGGGATGAAATTAAATGTTAGCAAGACAAAAGCCATGGTGATTGGAACGAAAGGGTCGGTGTCAAATATAGAGGTAGGAGAGGGAGAAATAAAAACAGATACAGGTTTCGATATCTGGGTAGTATTATGAGTAATGATATGAAATGTGAAAGTGAAATAAAAGAAAGGATAGGAATGGCGAAACAAGCCTTTAGAAACAAGAAAATTCTATTTTGTGGAATCTTGAATAAAGAGTTGAAAAAAATATTCATATGCGGAGTATTGTACTGTATGGGTCAGAAACATGGACATTACGCAAAAAATGATGAAAAGCTGGACTGGAAGCTTTTGAAATGTTGGTGTGGAAGAGAGTAGAGAGAATTAGCTGAGTGAAGCGGAAAATAGATGAGAGGGTGTTAGAAATGGTGAGTGAAAAGATCGCTTTTAAATATTATTAAGAAGAGGAAGGAAAACTGGTTGGGACATTGGCTAAGAAAGAACTGTATCATGAGGGAGGTGCGAGAGGGTATGGTGGCAGAAAATAGACGGAGGGTGCGAATAAGAGTGCAGTTAATGGAAGACATCAAGAGAGAAAATCATACGTGAAGACGGATAAATTAGCGGAAGACTACATGGAAGCTTCCCAGTTGTAGCAAGTGACCGGTCAGTAATGGCAGAATACCTATGACGATGACTTATTGTATCTCGAGCTCATTCACACTATGTCCGTGCTAAATCATTAAAATCGATTAAACCCATTGTTCGAGGCTAATCGCGAAATCGGAACTTAGTGTATGTCTTAATCATTGAATGTTAAGTTAGGCAAATCCTTATGTGCCCTGTTCGGATGTCTCCCTTAATATCTCGTCAATCGAAAACACGCTGGGTTCAACAAAACTGTCAGAATGCAACCAAGATTGACCGGGATACGGACAAAATCTCGCGGCCGAAACATCGCCGCCCAAAATCTCGCTGGACAAAACCTCGCCGCCAAAAATCTCGCGTGGCCAAAACCTCGCCGCTCAAAATCTCGCGAGACAAAATCTCACCGGGCCAAAACCTCGCTGCCAAAACCTCGTGGGCCAAAATCGCGCCTGCAGTTTAATAAAAATTCAGTGTAGTATAACAATATCTGCTGCTTTTCTTATAAGCAAAAAGAAAAAAAGGAAGGAAGAGCTTGGGGCTCGAACCTCATCTATGTTGAAAATTTGATTGAGATCTCTAGGATGGCTCAAGAGGTATAATGTAACAAACATAGTCATTTAAGTTTTATATATATAGATTTTCAAAGCATGCATTAGAATTTTTCTTGTCATTATTTTAATGTAATTATGTGTTATTACTAAATATATACATATAGTAATATATAGAACATTCTACATTGAAATCGTCGTGATGACGTTTAATCCTGACGACATTTCTTCTCAGGTGACACTACGTCTCGCTTAATTTAGAACAAGCGAGATTTTGTGTCGTGACATCATTACGAGGTTTTGGTCAGGCGAGATTTTGGGTATGACGATATTTTGGGGCGCGAGGTTTTGGAAGACGAGGTTTTGGCCCGGCGAGATTTTGGCCCGCGACGTTTTGGGTGGCGAGGTTTTGGGTGACGAGGTTTTGGTCAGGCGAGGTATTGACCCCGCGAGATTTTGGCCCGCGACGTTTTGGGCGGCGAGGTTTTGGCCAGGCGGGGTTTTGGCCAGGCGAGATTTTGTCCCGCGAGGTTTCGGCCCGGCGAGATTTTGGGCCGCGAGGTTTTGGGAGGCCAGGTTTCGGCCAGGCGAGGTTGTCACCGCGAGGTTTGGTACCCAAACCAGATTGACCATTTCTAGGCCGGAGCGGACTTCGTTGGAAGAACTCGTCTGTTTGAAAGATCTTCGAGGGCGTTGTTCGTTGTTACCTGTTCCTTCTAGATCAAGATGACATCAAGTACCTATCAACAGCTGAGATGTCCTGGGGCTGCAGAGCTAGTCATTGAAATCAACGCTCTTACGACCGGCGTCATAAGCAGTGGAATAGGACAAAGCAGTTAACCAATGGGAATGTGAGCATGCCCATCTTCCACAGAATGTACGAGCTGGAATCTTCAGCATGAACTGAAGCCTATCGTCTGGTCTGAACTGAAGCCATAGCTCAAGAGATATTACGAGTAAGATACAATATACTGTATTATCATAATTATGAAATTTGTTACATATTTGAAAGCACAATAGTAATTAATATAAAATTAACTTATTTCTACATGATATGGCACAAATCTATTCATTATTAGAAAAATCATTATTAAAATAAAAAAATGCTTTATTTTTGTTTCGTATACTAAACACTGGTATGTTATAAATTGTGTCAATAAAGGGCAATAATGAAATGTACGGTTTGGATAAATATAGAACGACTCTGTTAAACAAAGGATAGGTATTCCCATGTCAAGATTATTTGGTTAATTAATAACAAATGTCACGATATGTGTTCAATATTAGACTTAGAGCAGCACCGTGACTTGGAACTTTTTCGTGTGGAGCATGCGTTAATATTTTGTCCTCTTAGATAACTACGACATTTCTTTTCATTAGAAAAATATTAAATATTAAATTTGTGCCCTATAAAGTTATTAAATTCCTTCTCCTCCTCGAATTTGAAACCTTAATAAACATTTTACGTATAGGGGCCACAAATGGCGTTTTTCCGAAGCAAGGCACCCTAGAAAAATATGAAATTTGGCACCCACAGAATTTTAAATTTTAATAAACATTTTATTGGTTTTAGGGTCTTCAGTTAGCATTTCACTGAAGTATGGCCCAGATTATATTTATACTTCATCTCAGGGATATATATATGTTGTTCAGATGATGTAGTAACAGCAGCACTTTACATTATTTTCAGTTCCTTCATGTCATAGGCGATGAAACTAACTATTAAACTAAATAACCACTGAAGTTTCTCTTAAGAATATTCTGCTTCTATTAAAAAGCCTCATTAGCTCCTTTTGAGTAGACAAACGCTGGCTTGAGAAAATTAAAACATCGTTTTCTGTATGCTCACTTCTTTCTCATATTGTCCGAGTCGAAAAGGCGTGAGGAGGCAATTAACCATGAGGCTTCAACCTCCTACATGTGTCAATGGCACATACCATTGGGTCCATTAGTATGCATGGTACCTCACCACTGTGTCCTAGAGGGCAGTGAGGAAGATGATCAGAGCTTATTAGCTACGTAGCCACATCTTCCAGAGGGGAGCGGTTGATGCCTCCCAAATTGGAAATATTTGCCTTGTGCAGATGGACTATATCACTCATTGGTATTGGTAATGTACGGTGCATCTCTTCCGTAAAATGAGGTAGGCAGAGATTGGGACTCTTCCATCCATACCAGGGTAGGAAAGCCTTCAGTATACCGTCCGAATGGGAGACTAAGGCATTGGGATCCTGTGATCCACACCAGGGGAGAAAAGTCTTCGGTATACCTCCCAAATGGGCTACTAAGGCTTGCCCTAGGGCTAAAAGGTGGTAGGCTAGACGTCTGCGTGGTACCTCTTGGCACTGGTCGAATCATCTGGAGGTAGGTACGGCCGGGATTCAAGCACCCCAGGTTCGCTTAAGGATCCTGAATTGGGTCAGACTGCCTGGCCAAGGTCATACCATGGCATTCGGTAACGTAGGACTATATTCTCTAAAGGAGAGGTGAGCTTGCTTTATAAAGCTCAGGTGCCCTAGGCTTCTATTTGCTAAGAGTCTTTGACTGAAATCAGAGAGCAATAATATAAGGATAACCGTAGGGGATTCTAGAAGTCCCTTATTCCGTACATGTACAGCGCAGTTGGATTTGAAAGCACTGACCGGACATACGTATAAGGCTAGTCTTTTAAGTTGGTCACCATCGGTAGTAAGAGTGAAGAGTGAAGAAGATACTCTTCCAACTCTGAACTTGGTGTATACTGCAATGATTCTCGGTGCTTGATTCTGAACATGTTGAAATGATGTTTAGTAAGATGTTGCAGTGTTTTTTCAGGTTGGGCGCGCTAAAAACCTATTAAAATGATGTAAGAAATGGTTTCCACTAAAACCTCTAATCAGGACTATTGTATTCTATCTAGTGTCCCTTCTTGTTTAAGTCACTGAGATGCGTAGCCCCGAGTTTTGGTCTTAGGTGGAGATGCTTGTCTAGGAGCGCAAATAGTGCTTCGGATTCCACTTTAGGCAATAGATTCCATCTTAATAACTCTAGATGATGAAGAGAACCTTAAAATCCAATCAAAATATAACAAACATATTCCACTGTAATCTACACTAATTATGTAATCTTCATTCACTACAAACCAATCCCTTTTAAAAGAAAACTGTAATTTATGTTAGATAAATATTTATCTTGATCATTTGTTTTATTTTAGTTTTAAATAGGATTGAATGATGGAAGTACTGTTTAGAGCATTTTTTAGTTTGAAAGGTTTTCTTTACTAAAAATTCTATAATAATTGAATACAATTGATTAATTAATAAAAAAAATAATTAAGAAGCTATTTAATATTGCCAAATGTATTTGTGTGGTTTTGAACTATTGGTATGAGGGCAGCCCTAGGTAGATAAAGAGAGAGAGAAGACGAAAGTATAGAGGAAACGATTCCCCAGTCACAAGGGACAATCTTGACACCCACCGTAATCTCGAGCGAAGACTTCTTCGTTCATTAGCCGGTTGGTTCGAGACAGCTGAGACCAGTTTCCTCGTGGGAGCCAACTCTGCTACAAACGAATCCCTCCCGAAATCCCTCTTCCTTCGCATTCTGACTTATATACACGCTACCACTTTGAGCAGCTTCTAGCGGAATTCCAAATACCACACAATTCAATCTGAATGCTTATTATACAGACAGACAGAGCGAAACTGAGATTGGATGTAGCTGTGTTAGTTTGCTCTCAACTCTAAAACGGCTTCTCCATTATAGCGGCAGCAAGTTTCAGTATTAAATATTTATTAGTACAACCTAACTGTACGAGGTTATTTGTCGTTATTCATATGTTATAATCATAATATACAGTATAAGGAAAAAGTGTTGGACCACAGCTGAATATGTTTGGTATCCTTGTTGATCTTCGAGCACTTGGTTAATTGTTTAGTGGCTTTGGAGTTTAACATTTTTTTTAACACCAAGGCTATATCACACGTCAACTAACACCTTAATGTGAGGCCTAATCACATGTGTTATCACCGAGAATCAATTCCGTTCTAGTGCACTGAAGATGCATATGTTAGCCATAGAGCTACACTGGGCTAACGCTTGTGAACATGTAGCCTACTATAGAATGTCATTTTCTCAACATATTTTTATTATGTAATGTTATATGGTATACAATATTATCTATTTTCTGCTCTAAGAGATGCACAAAAAACGCCGACTCTCTAGGGGAAAATGGAAAATGCTCTAATTAAAATTCAGTAAAGCGATGAATTTTTTCAAGCAGAAAAATCCACATATAAACGTCAAACGACTACTGTAAAAAATGTGTAGAACAATAAATTCATATAAAATAACTGGCTTTTTGTCTGGCATTTTTCTACAGAATTTTTGAAACTATCTCATTAAAACTTTTGTTTTATAATTAATCATTATTACCAGTATTTCTTCCAGAGATGTTTTTGGGGGATCATGCCTCCTGGAGCTCCGAGAGTGCCCCCCGGGGGAAACTAAAATAATGTCTATAATTTAATACTAAATACCAGCAGTGGGAGATGTGCCCCTACGAATACTAAGTGTGACTTCCTTAAACACTTTTTCTGAAAGAAGCACTGATTACTACTTGTCAGTCATTGGATTCTTAGTTAAGAGGAACCCAACACATTATAAACCAAATTTCCTTGTTCTTAATATTTTCTCGTGGCTATATAGTTAGCTCAGGCGACTTTGGCTTGGAGCATCCGAATTCGATTCTCGGTTGGAGCTCTTGTTCAGATTCACATCTCATTGATTTGACTGTAAAGAGAATCTTTCCACGTAATAACGAATGTATCGATTGCACTTTGCTGAAGCAAAAAAAGTCCTCAGCCGATCACGATTAAGAAGTGCCAGGTCTGAAAAGACGCTACTGAATATAGGCAACGGCGCCGATTTCTCTGTAAATTTGGGAGGGGGACCGTTCAGATGCAGAAGGTAGGCCTATATATATGAGGATTTTAACACAAATTGCATTCAAATTATGCCAAATATTGTATGTTCATAAACACAATAGGGCCCACATCAGCTTTGGGGCGGCCCCCCAGATCGGCGCCCTTGAATATAGGTTAAAAGGATGATTAAAGAATCTTAAAAAAATATAACTTATACATAGGTGGTGTCACTTACATATGGTGTATTAACATGTTCCATATTCTTTTCTTTACTGAGTTGAACAAAATGTACGTCGGTATGATCACGACTATATTGATGGGGTATAGGAGGGGAGAAAACATGTAGCTACATTTGAAGAAGATAATAGGTCTAATTGCTATCAATATCAATAGAGGGTGAAATTAGTCTTATTAATTGAGAAGTTTAAAGGAGAAGTAATCGGAACTGAGTATCTTAAATAACAATTTCTATCTTCATTTTTTGTGTGAATAATTTCATAATTTATTGCACTTTCATAATTCATATTTGTACTTTCATAATTTATGTCTACTATATGTTTGTAAACTTTCGTTGCATTCATGCATGCACTTTTGAAGGTTATGAAAGATTGACAAAATATGTGATTTTCTGACATGTTTGGAAGGGGCTTCTGCCCTCTCAAACTTTTTTCCCGCAGGAAAGAAAAAACATATTTTCACTCATTTTATGTCACTATTTTTGTATGAAGTTTCGTTTTAGTTGCTTGTCTTTCTGTGGATTTCATTTCTGCTGAGAAACAATTTCAGACGGGGCTTTTGCTCCCTTAAACCGTTTTTCTGCAGAAAAGAAAAGACCCGTATTGAGTCATTGTAGGTCTACTTTCTACCTACAAAATTTCGTGTAAATCGAAGTTAAACAGTTGCAAAGGTTCCGTGTAAGAAGAAGAAGACATGGAGTCGAGAAACAGTAGGAAAGTGGCTGCAAATAGTTTAACACGAGGGGCTATACTTCGAATGTTACCCTACTTTCATCGTCGTGTATTAAATACAGCTATGTTGTGTACCACAATGTTATAAGACTTACGAGTTTTGAGTTGTACTATATCCACTCCTGGAATATCAAGATGCGGGTATTTTAGACGTATGGCAAGATAGCCCCCCCACTTTAGAAAATTGAAACAATGACTAGGTCATTCGTTTGTACTACGTTTGTACCGTTTGTACCGAAAATATTTTCGTTTGTACCATTTTCCTTATAGGGTTACTTGAGAGGTCGACTGGGGGGGCTATCTTGGCGCCAAGATAGCCCCCCCGTATCACAGCACAAAAATTTGGAATACACCATTCGAAACCAAATCGTTTGTACCGTTTGTACCGAAAAAAGTTTTGTTTCTACCCTGATAGTTTTCGAGAAACAGGGAATTACATTTGGGGGGGCTATCTTGGCGCCAAGATAGCCCCCCGTATCACAGGACAAAAAATTGGAATACACCATTCGAAAGCAAATCGTTTGTACCGTTTGTACCGAAAAAAGTTTTGTTTCTACCCTGATAGTTTTCGAGAAACAGGGAATTACATTTGGGGGGGCTATCTTGGCGCCAAGATAGCCCCCCCGTATCACAGCACAAAAAATTGGAATACACCATTCGAAAGCAAATCGTTTGTGCCGTTTGTACCGAAAAAAGTTTTGTTTGTACCCTGATAGTTTTCGAGAAACAGGGAATTACATTTGGGGGGGCTATCTTGGCGCCAAGATAGCC
This sequence comes from Thermobia domestica, assembly GCF_964235325.1. NCBI lineage: Eukaryota > Metazoa > Arthropoda > Insecta > Zygentoma > Lepismatidae > Thermobia > Thermobia domestica. The sequence continues at coordinate 57,469,884 of NC_137466.1, read as the reverse complement.
CCCCCGTATCACAGCACAAAAAATTGGAATACACCATTCGAAAGCACATCGTTTGTACCGTTTGTACCGAAAAAAGTTTTGTTTGTACCCTGATAGTTTTTGAGAAAGAGGCGATGATATTTGTTGCGGGGGGCTATCTTGGCGCCAAGATAGCCCCCCCCGTATCACAGCACAAAAAATTAGAATACACCATTCGAAAGCAAATCGTTTGTACCGTTTGTACCGAAAAAAGTTTTGTTTGTACCTTGATAGTTCTCGAGAAACAGGGGATGAAATTTGGGGGCTATCTTGTACGCAAGATAGGCCCCCTAATGTGTACTTTTTCCATGTCCATTAATAAGTATCATATGTTTATCCATGTGAATTGATGTGTATTTAGAATTCTGGTTCTGCATATCAAAACAAAAAAAATGAATTTTTCAGTAATAACTCAACGTTAGAATTGAATCGGCGAGTGGGAAAACAGTGTGAGTCCAAAATAAACCATTTTGAAGTAAAGGCAAAAATAACACTAAAGATGTAGTACTACAAGTTGTAATGAAGAGCAGTGCAATTTGCAAGACCTTGCACGTTATAACAGAATGCTATAATCTCGACTGTACATTTGTGGCATTAACTAACGAAAGTTATTTTTTCAAATATCTCAAAATGCGTTTTGTGGACTATAGTAGTTTTCCATTCACCGATTCAATTAAATTTTCTCTATTTCTGCCCTCTTCCTTAAGCAAATACGTATTATTCAGCAATGGCCTATTTGCTTTCGTCTATTGTCTATGAAAGCGGCAAACTTCTCGAGCCGTTAATGTGACAGATATAAACAGCTAATTTTTTCAGTTGGTGTAAAGCTGAAACGTGGAAGGACGCAGTTTAGGTGAGCATATATTTCATCTTTTAGTTTTCTTTGTTTAAGATTATTTTTGTAAATCCAGTTTCTTTCTGAATTTGTACACACTTCGTTATGCTTTTTACGGTATTTATTTACGAAAAAGGGCACAAATAGATTAAATTTAATTGAATCGTTGAGCGGAAAAACACTACTAGTGCACAAAACGAATTTTGAGATGTTTGAAGAAAGAACTTTCGTTTCTTAATGCCACAAATGTACAGTCGACATTATAGCATTCTGTTATAACGTGCGAGGTCTTCCAAATTGTACTGCTCTTCATTACAACTTGTAGTTCTACATCTTTAGTGTTATTTTCGCCTTTAACTGAAAATGGCTTATTTTGAACTCTCACTGTTTTCCCACTCGCCGATTCAGTTTTAACGTTGCGTTATTCCCAACAAGTCCTTCTTTTCATTTGGATATGTACATCAAGAGATCTAAATTCACATAAATTCACATGAATAGACACATAATACTTAGTAATGGGCATGGAAAAAGTACATATTACGGGGTCAATCTTGCGTACAAGATAGCCTCCCAAACGCCATCCACTCTTTCTTGAAAATTATCAGGGTACAAACAAAACTTTTTTCGGTACAAACGGTACAAACGATATGCTTTCGAATGGTGTATTCCAATTTATTGTGCTGTGATACGGGGGGACTATCTTGCCAAGATAGCCCCCCCAAATGTCATCCCCTGTTTTTCGAAAACTATCGGGGTACAAACAAAACTTTTTTCGGTACAAACGGTACAAGCAATTTGCTTTCGAATGGTGTATTCCAATTTTTTGTGCTGTGAAACGGGGGGGGGGGCTATCTTGGCGCCAAGATAGCCCCCGCCCCAAATATCATCCGATCTTTCTCGAAAACTATCAGGGTACAAACAAAACTTTTTTCGGTACAAACGGTACAAACGATTTGCTTTCGAATGGTGTATTCCAATTTTTTGTGCTGTGATACTGGAGGCTATCTTGGCGCCAAGATAGCCCCCGCCCCAAATATCATCCCCTCTTTCTCGAAAACTATCACGGTACAAACAAAACTTTTTTCGGTACAAACGGTACAAACGATTTGCTTTCGAATGGTGTATTCCAATTTCTTGTCCTGTGATACGGGGGGGCTATCTTGGCGCCAAGATAGCCCCCCCAAATATCATCCCCTGTTTCTCGAAAACTATCAGGGTACAAACAAAACTTTTTTCGGTACAAACGGTACAAACGATTTGCTTTCGAATGGTGTATTCCAATTTTTTGTGCTGTGATACGGGGGGGGCTATCTTGGCGCCAAGATAGCCCCCCAAATATCATCCCCTGTTTCTCGAAAACTATCCGGGTACAAACAAAACTTTTTTCGGTACAAACAGTACAAACGATTTGCTTTCGAATGGTGTGTTCCAATTTTTTGTGCTGTGATACGGGGGGGCTATCTTGGCGCCAAGATAGCCCCCCGCCCCAAATATGATCCCCTGTTTCTCGAAAACTATCAGGGTACAAACAAAACTTTTTTCGGTACAAACGGTACAAACGATTTGCTTTCGAATGGTGTATTCCAATTTTTTGTGCTGTGATACGGGGGGGCTATCTTGGCGCCAAGATAGCCCCCCCAAATATCATCCCCTGTTTCTCGAAAACTATCAGGGTACAAACAAAACTTTTTTCGGTACAAACGATACAAACGATTTGCTTTCGAATGGTGTGTTCCAATTTTTTGTGCTGTGATACGGGGGGCTATCTTGGCGCCAAGATAGCCCCCCACCCAAAATATCATCCCGTCTTTCTCGAAAACTATCAGGGTACAAACAAAACTTTTTTCGGTACAAACGGTACAAACGATTTGGTTTCGAATGGTGTATTCCAATTTTTTGTGCTGTGATACGGGGGGGCTATCTTGGCGCCAAGATAGCCCCCCGCCCCAAATATCATCCCCTGTTTCTCGAAAACTATCAGGGTACAAACAAAACTTTTTTCGGTACAAACGGTACAAACGATTTGCTTTCGAATGGTGTATTCCAATTTTTTGTGCTGTGATACGGGGGGGCTATCTTGGCGCCAAGATAGCCCCCTGCCCCAAATATCATCCCCTGTTTCTCGAAAACTATCAGGGTACAAACAAAACTTTTTTCGGTACAAACGGTACAAACGATTTGCTTTCGAATGGTGTATTCCAATTTTTTGTGCTGTGATACGGGGGCTATCTTGGCGCCAAGATAGCCCCCCGCCCCAAATATCATCCCCTGTTTCTCGAAAACTATCAGGGTACAAACAAAACTCTTTTCGGTACAAACGGTACAAACGATTTGCTTTCGAATGGTGTATTCCAATTTTTTGTGCTGTGATACGGGGGGGCTATCTTGGCGCGAAGATACCCCCTGCCCCAAATATCATCCCCTGTTTCTCGAAAACTATCAGGGTACAAACAAAACTTTTTTCGGTACAAACGGTACAAACGATTTGGTTTCGAATGGTGTATTCCAATTTTTTGTGCTGTGATACGGGGGGGCTATCTTGGCGCCAAGATAGCCCCCCGCCCCAAATATCATCCCCTGTTTCTCGAAAACTATCAGGGTACAAACAAAACTTTTTTCGGTACAAACGGTACAAACGATTTGCTTTCGAATGGTGTATTCCAATTTTTTGTGCTGTGATACGGGGGGGATATCTTGGCGCCAAGATAGCCCCCTGCCCCAAATATCATCCCCTGTTTCTCGAAAACTATCAGGGTACAAACAAAACTTTTTTCGGTACAAACGGTACAAACGATTTGCTTTCGAATGGTGTATTTCATTTTTTTTACTGTGATACGGGGGCTATCTTGGCGCCAAGATAGCCCCCCCAAATGTCATTCTCTGTTTCTCGAAAACTATCGGGGTACAAACAAAACTCTTTTCGGTACAAACGGTACAAACGATTTGCTTTGGAATGGTGTATTCCAATTTTTTGTGCTGTGATATCGGGGGGTATCTTGGCGCCAAGATAGCCCCCCCAGTTGACCTCTCAGGTACCCCTATAAGGAAAATGGTACAAACGAAAATATTTTCGGTACAAACGGTACAAACGTAGTACAAACGAATGACCTAGTCATTGTTTCAATTTTCTAAAGTGGGGGGGCTATCTTGCCATACGTTATTTTAGACCCACGAATAGGCTTATTCCTTGCGGCAAATGAGGCCTTTGTGCAGAATCGAGGCCAAATTAATTATAACACACACACACACATGGTGATTATAATTATATGGTGAATATATATATATGGTGATTATAATTAAATGTTGGAAAAAACAACCATTCGTCAGAATGACTTCAAATTTGAAATGAATATACTTGAAGAGGGAAATGATATGGCATAAGAAAAAGTTCCAAAGTGTATCAATATATGTCGCTGCAAGTGGCATAACGAGAGTGGATTCGGCTACAAGTGACAGTTTGAATAGAAATACGATGCATTTAGCATGAGTTGCAAATTAAACCAACTCTACTATGAAATGTACATAATTGTTTCTATTTTATGACCAAAAAAAAAAAAAAACTTCCAAATCTTTCACCAATTGTGGCACTGTTAGTGGAAAACCCATCCACCATGACAAGGTAGTACCACATTGGATGGAAAAAGTCGTTTTTTAATTATCCTTGGCCAAAAACCGCATACAAAGCACATAATGATTCGGTTTCTAATTGTTTTTGGGCCAAAAACAATTTGTAGCTGAATCTACTTTCGGTAAGCCATCTGTTGGTACACTATCTGGAACTTAGTTTCTCTTATGCCATAAAGTTTCTCTCTTCTTCAAGTATATTCAGTTCAAATTTGAAGTTATTCTGACCAGTGGTTCTTTTTTACAACATTTGAACGTGAGACTATAATTATAATCACCCTATATGTATAATAATCAATAACCCAAGAATAAGTTTATGGAAATATTATTTGCGAAATATTCAAACCTCTTCCCTAATAGAATATCATATTAACCCAAGTGAAATGAAAAAGATCCAGGTGAATCCAACTGTTAAATATGTTCTAGATTTATTTTAAACGGCTAAAATACTCACTCTCTACGGCCAGTTTATGAACACAAAATGGGAAATTAAGATATTGTGGCAGTTGCCTTGTTTTCTTTGGTAGAGTTGAAATTTCCGAAAAGGATGGACCATGTCACCACAGATTTGTAAGGACGAGTTTAAATGCCGAATTTCATCTTCCTGTCATGAGAGATTCGTCAGAAACTCTCTTTTTTGGAGTATACTTTTATTACTCCCTTCCTCGCTTAGAACATGTATTGTATTGCAGTACGATAACATGAGAAAAAACCCGGATAGAGTTAACTAACAAGAGGAAAACAGGCTTTGGTAAATGAACTTCAGGGCATCCTTCGCGAAGCAGTAGAGCACATTTAAAATGTTAATATTACAAACTGGAGGAGCGCATTAGCTAGAAATAGTGGGGAAGAGCGTCTTAAAGATTCCAGCTCGCTGCATATAGGACACGACTCAAAAGTCGTGAAGTGACGGCGTGGCAGAGTTAGGAGTATCCTCAGCTCCCATGGAAACAGTCCTGGATTCGATTCCTGCTCGAGTCATTTTTTGCTTTTTGTTTTAACTAACAACATATCCATATGTAACTACAAGTAAAATATTAATTCATCATATGTTTACTTAGGTATAATAAGTAAAACAGTAAAAAATGTTCAAATCAGTTCTAAAAGCTTTGAATATTTCATGTTAACGAGCAATAAAATGTAACCTATTCCGCGTTGTATATTGATGCCATGGGCTATATTATGGTTAGCACTGTAGTTGTGTAATAATGTTCTTGACGCGTCGTGTCTATATCTGTGAACAGTGTGCGAATTGACCGGACTTTTGCAATGGGATGGATCGTGCTTGAGACGACAGCATGGCAAATTATTACAGTTGTAGCCAGGAGCGTCATTTAGGGAGGGCAGGAAGGTCATTTGAGCCTCAAGAGTTTGAGGAATAAATATACTTTAATCGATTATCTACTACTAATATACTAGTAAAAACGTGAAAGTCTTATGTCGGTGGTGTTCTTGTTCCCCTTAAGCGAAGTCTGAAATGCCAAAGGGAGGGCAGTGTGCATACATCTAGTATTACCAAAGGGAATTTCTTCCTCATCCCGATTGTGATTTGCACACTGTCCACAGATATACGTAGATACGAAGCGTCTAAAACATTTTTATACGACTGTGGTAACCATAATATAACAGGTGATATCAATATACAACGATGAATAGGTTACATTTTATTGCTACTTAACATGGAGCATTGAAAGATTTGACAACTGGTTTGAACTTTTTTATTGTTTTATGCACTATAAGCATATACTGAATTAATATTTTATCGCTACTTTATTGGTGAAAGTAAAAACAAACCAGTTCACTCTTGCGGAAATTCAAGCCAGGATCCTTTGCACGGGGGTCGTAGATGCTCTGCCAGGCCGTCACTTGGAAACTTTATGTGTCGTATCATATATGCGCGAGTAGGAATTTTCAAGACTCTTTTCTCCGCTATTTCTGGCTATTGTGCTGTGCCAGTTTGTAATATTAGCACTTTGAATTTGCACTACTACCTCGCGAAGGATGGACCCGAAGTCTATTTACCAAAGTCTGCTTTTCCCTTGTAAGATATGGTCACCTGGAGTCCACTGGCGAATTCCAACGCTATTTAGATAATGATCAACTATGCCTAAATTAAAAAATCAGGTGGAAATATCTATGAGGAGAAGTTATGGGAATTGAAGTGAAGTTTAGCTATTAAACTCAATAAGGAACAAATATTATTGTAGCCACAATCAGCCAGCATCAATTGAGAGCGCAACTAAACACTTCAGACAAGTGTAGGAAATGGTCGATTCGTTGTGATAAATACGAATAGAAACCTTGTGATAAATACGAATACGTGTTAATCACGTCTACAAACCTTATAGAAAACTACGTTTTGTCGTTTGCGCGTAACGCATTCTGTTTTTCAGTCACTTCCAATGCTAAACTTAAATCCGCTATCATTTCTTTCCTCGTATTCACTTACACCTGAAATGTTATATTTACGCATAGTTGACTATCCGCTAAATCGTATCGAAGTTTTTTCGTTTCCAGTCAGATAACCATTTTCTTCCAAGTACTAAAGGTATTGAAATAGTCATTTCAAACGGTTCATTCGATTTCCGTGAAGATCGGACAGACAATCACAATATCACTTTTACATATTGACCGCGTATTCAGAACTTGCCCCCTTTTCCCCTCAAAAGCAGATTGTTAACGACAACGGAAGATGGGCTCACATATTTTAAAATAAGATGTTTATATCCATCTCTTCCTCTTATCATATATACAGGGTGTTGCACAACAACACCGACAACGTTTGGGAGGTGATTCCTGACACCAAGATAAGACAAAAATTATACACCAACATGGGTGCACAAATGCTTCCTTTCCGATTTATAGGCTGCCGGAAACGTGAAAAAATGAACTTTAGAGGTCCATAGCTCCAAAACTGTGGGATATTCCGTAGTCGGGTCAAGACTTCACTTAGGATCTAATATGTGCTCTATCCGAAAATACATGTTTCAGAATCCTAGAGTACTCACGTAATAATTTTTATAGAGGGAGTTTGGCTACGTGCATATAATTTGAAATAATCACCAACTACCTCTATCAAAATTGTTGCGGAAGTACCTCAGGATTTTGAAACTTAGACATTTGAATAGGGCACGCCAGGCCAGGCAAGAGATTAAGAGTCACAAACATAGTCATTTTCAATTTGGATCTGGAGTTTTTTCTTCATAGACATCGCTATCAATATATAGATTCGGTTAACAAATATTAGTTATCGCCTCCCCCTCAAGCACAAGCATTCGGATTGCTAAACATTATGGGTTAAAATAATTGTTTGTTTTACTTTAAAATATCTAAATGAAGATAATGTAGTTTTATGTCACGATTTAAATGTGCAAATTGCCTAAACGCTAGCGCTATCTATTGGCAACTAGTGGCGCCAAGATACCTATTGGGATGGTTGTACTTACGAGGAACGTTACACACAGACCGAGACGCTCTTCTACTATAATATGGACTAATGATATATATATTATCATAGGATTTAATTCCCATTAAACTTTTCGCGATTAGCCAGATTTGAAGAAATAACATTAGAATTTCAGATTATTTCAAAGAAGACTGAAGAATAGTCCCACATAGAATGGTCTAAAAGTCAAACATGACACAGGAACGGAAGACCGTTGGGAATTTAATAAAATTTGCAAACTTAGACCTGCTAAAAAAAAAAAAAAAATCGACATCTCTTCAATACTATTTTAGTGTCGTGTCAGAATAACAAATGTAGTATACGTACCAAGTTCTTTTTTCAGAAAACTTCGAAACAAGCATTTGAGGAACACATGGAACCCAGTAATGTGTATAATACTAAGTATAGTAAAGAACCGGTTATCCGCAGAATTGAAAATGAAATCTTTAAGTTTTACGTCCCACGATTATACCGGTTAGGCTAAAGGAGGAGTGATGATGAAAAATGAACGAAGTTTGAATGAAGTTTGGAAATGAAGAGTGAGGGAATAGAAGAACCCCGAGAAAACACACAATAATGGTGTTTGTCCCACCACAAAGTCCACTTGGCTTGAACTGGGATCGAACCAAGAACCCCATGCACCAGAGGTGAATACTCTATCACTGAGCTACCGCGGCCCCCTCCATACAACTCGGTAACAAGGGCACCGACTAAATTGAAAAGCGCGGATAACAAAACAAAAAAACAAAAAAACAAAAAGACTAAAAATAAGGTACGAACACGAAAAGAAAATATTTAAGCTAGAAACTATGTTTTATTGTACAAAAAAATAATAAAACTTTTAAAATATGTACAGTACAGCAGAGCCCTTTGCTCTACTTCTAAATCATTAAAATAAAGAACAGTAAACAAAAAACAATACTGTACTGTAGAGAAAAAGTGTCGTGTTACGCCCTCTTAAAAAAAAAAAAAAAACATTCACTTGCTTCTCGCCCCGGGCTCTTACAACCTATGCGACGGCTCTGATATGAATAGAAAATGATAGCTGTGAATCCGGATTCAACAGCAGCCACAGTTTTACTTAAAAGCAAGGGTGAAAGTGAGGGGGAACGCGAGAGGACACCGTTACCCCACTTCCAAAAAATATCTCACCGTAATTTTCGAAACGACAAGATAGTAAGGACATACACTACCACACAGTTAACACAAACTTCGAATAACTGACCGCGGCTCGACTTTTTTGGCTGATAAAATTGGCAACTACTGAAAGATGAAAGAAAAATACTTATGAGTGACTCAACAATGCCAAAACCACTGGATCTTGTTACAGAGGCGACGGCGCTACACCGTGATATCGTAAATCTCGAAAGTGATCTCAGAACTCTTTCTGTTGGGTTTCAAATTGTTGTTTTTCCTGGGCCAAGAAGCAAAACTCTCAAGAATTATATTGTCACGCCACTATACTTTCGGATCCATTTTATATTCCGCGATAGGAAGCGTGTTGGGCTTCACTATTGTTTTTACTTGCACCGATATCACTGAAGCTGATATGGCCCATTTTACTTTATAGTGGGCGTGAGTCGCAACAAAATTTTAAAGAAACTCTCAAACAGCTTGACGTATGCAGATTGCTTCCTTGACTGTTCACAAGGATATTAGTTGTATGCGTTTTCCACATTTTTCTTCCTATTCCTCCTGACGTCTCTTTATTAAAGTTTTCACTTGGCTCCATTTTGATTTGGCCCTTGTCTTGGCGGCAATCACCACCTAGCCAACCTGGGACAGTCCGGGCCTGCTTTCGCACAATACGGGAAGAGCAAATTGCAGCAACGAAGTGTGCGCCGAATCGATTGAAAAATTTAAAAAATGCTCGCACAAGTGTTAGAGGAGCCGAACAATCATCTTCGGTCCCAAATGATAATAACATTGGGCGTGGTTCTGTGAGACAGACGAGTGACTATTTATGAAATGGCACATGGACCAAGGAAATAAGTCATGGACCATGAAGTGAAGGACGTGGTGCATGTGTGGCTCGCTGTTCAGCCGAAAATTTTCTTTTCTCAGGGTATCAGGAAGCTTGTTCAACGATAGACGAAGTGTATTGAAAATCAAAAAAATATTTTAAGGTGAGTTTCCTATTTGCATTACAAAAAAATTATGGCTACATTGCGGATAAATTTTGATTTACCCTCGTACCGGTATATCCGCCAAACATCTAAGGTAGCAAATGTTCTCATATAAAACATTCTATTATAAGAATAAGAAATAATACATTTAACCACATGTTCATTGGAATGGACACAGAGATAGTACAAATTAAACGAAGACTAAATAACAAATTTCATGTCTCTAAACCAAGATTTCTCAACCTGGGGGCGCGATCCCTAGGGGGTAGCGAGAGGGTTTCTTAACCCTTCTGGGATCTTGTATTTTTGGGCTATTTTTTAGACTTTCAGTCAAGCAGCTACTGCACCGTCATTATTTATCCTAGGATCATGGTTCATACCTCATTCTCTTCAGAATAGAGCTGACTTTCAAATGGTACCACTTGCATGCTCATACCATATACCAGAAGCGGGAAAAAATGTCAAAGTGAAAATTTCGGAGAGAAAAAATTTTTCCTCGAACTTTGGCCCCCCTGGACCCCCCTGTGTGAACGTAGTCATCTAAAAAAAATCTGATAAATAGTACTTGGTATACTAAATGTGTGTGCCAAATTTCAAGTTTTTATCTTGAATAGTAAGGGCGGGAGAAATTTTATCAAAAATTCCCACAATGCCCCAAATTACCACAAAATACTATGATCTCAGGGAAAAAAATCCTGAGACATCCCTAATTACCCTAGGGTCATGTGTCGCCCATATTCTCTTCAGCTTAGAACTGCCTTTCAGGCGGTACCATTCACATGTCTCCATCATGTATCTAAGGCGGGAAATTCCAGAAAAAGGGATTTTTTGGTCTAAATTTCCCTTTTTTCAAATTTTTACCTCTCTGGACCCCCCCTGTTTTAACGCAGAAATCTGAAAAAAAAATCTGTTAAATGCTACTCGGTGGACTGAATGTTTGTGCACAATTTCAATCTTCTAGGTGCAAAAAAAATGCCCGCCAAAAAATTCAGAAAATTCCCCATGTTACCCTATACAGAAGTATATTTTGAAAAAATTCACTGAGACGTCCCTAATTACCCTAGAATAATAATTCGACCGTCATTTTCCTCAGAATGGAACCGCCTTTCAGACGGTATGACTCACGTGTCCCCATCATGTATGTGAGGCGGGAAAATCATGAAAAACGGGATTTTTTGTCTAAAAATCCCTTTTTTCAATTTTTTCCCTTCTGGACCCTCCTGTTTTAATGCAGAGATCTGAAAAAAATCTGAGAAATACTACTAGGTGGGCTGAATGCTTGTGCACAATTTCAATCTTGTAGGTGCAAAAGTGAGCCCGCCAAAAAAAAAAAATATACCCACCATGTCCCATTTTTCCCTATATAGAAGTATATTTTTCAAAAAATCCCTGAGACGTCCCTAATTACCCTAGAATAATAATTCGACCGTCATTCTCTTCAGAATGGAACTGCCTTTCAGACGGTATGACTCACGTGTCCCCATCATGTATGTGAGGCGGGAAAATCCTGAAAAACGGGATTTTGGGGGTAAAAATATCCCTTTTTTTACCGCTTTGCCCCTGTGGGTCCCCCCCTGTTTTAGCACTGACATCGGAACAAAAAATCTGGTAAATACTACTAGGTGGACTGAGTGTTTGTGCAAAATTTCAATCTTCTACGTGAAAAAATAAGCCCGCCAAAAAATAATGAACATAGGCTTCATAAGGGAAAATTTCTATTTCAAAATTATGACGTCATCACCTCCTATGTCTGGACGCAGGACGGTCTGAAACCATACGTAATATCTTGTACAATGTCTCTGGACTTGAAAAAAAAAACCAGACGAAAAAGCTCAAATAGAAGACAAATAACGCAATGTACCATGAAAAATGAGTATGGTACAAAATGTACCATAAGATCCCCAAAGGGTTAAAGGTCGCTAAGTTAAGCGGAAGAGATAAATATAATTAGAATCTAATACCAGAAAATATTTTTAAGTAATAGTTTGAAGTTTGTTTTGATAGGCATAATATTTTTATTTTTATGTTAAAAGCAAAAAAAAAAAAAAAAGTCTAATAAACATTTTCAACAGGTGCAAAGTTGTTTAAAAATCAATTTAAATGAAAGAAATACGATATGAAACTGATGAGAACTGCATACTGAAATACCAGAAAAATGCACATGCAACAAAACCTGCATAATGAAATACATTAAAATTGAAAGCTAAATGACTCGAGATACATGAGTAGGGTCTATGGTGTGATTTCACTAGTGCGGCAATGTCCGGTTTAATCTTCGTGATGCACATTGTCAAGTCATTTTCAACTGATAAGCGATTTCTTGTCTTTGTTTTAATGTTTACCATGGAAGAACAAGTTTCTTCCAACAGTTTTTGGTGATATTGAACACATACATAACAATATGAGCAGTGGCGTATTTACGATTTTCTTTCGGGGGGGACTTTGCTAACTTTCGGGGAGGGTTTTCCCTGAAAATGTGAAAATTCTGCAAGATATTTCATATACTTTACTATAGTAAGTAAGATTTCGGGGGGGGGGGCTTAAGCCCGGAAGCCCCCCTAAATACGCCACTGAATATGAGGTAACTCAAAGTGTTGGCCTCTTGAAAATTAAAATACTCAATAACTTTTTTTGAACTTCTGCCCTAGTTTTTTAAAACCAAAATTAGAAACCAATTTTTTTTTTATCGTATGACCCAAAATTAAGGGTTATGAAACTTAAAATTTCTCAAACGGCCTCCATTTTGAAAGAGTATGACGGGTCGGATTCGATATTTCTAATACGAATGAACTGCCGAAATTTGGTTTTAACCCATTCGCTTTTCGGTAAGTTACTGTATCAACTATATACAAGAAATCGTTGACAAGAGAATGTGATGAAATGGGGGTCATAACAACAATCTGACTGTAATCTGACAAAAGTGGTTTTCTCACCGCTATTATTAGTGATATCGTTAAAATCATTTCGCAACCGGTTCTACAATTGTACAGTAATTCGAAACAGTATTATTACTAAATTATTATGTTATTATATATTTCTATGTTGTTATTATTATCATTATTATTGTTAGTGTTTTTATCACAAGAAATCTACGACAGCCTTATTACTGGATGTTTTCGATATAGACAACCCAAGTGCCATCTTGTGGACAAATTGAACTATTATTTCTTATTGCCCAAGGCGCCGCCTTCGTGAATGCTCTGGGTGCTCTGAGCACCCATAAACTATAGTGCATGTGATCCCAGGTTAAATTTTAGATAGGGATGCAGGTGTGTTGGATAATACCTATTTTACCTATTTTGGTGAGAACTTATGCCCATAGCCAAATTTCCTCCGTCTCTTAAAAAAAAAAAAAAAAAATTGTGTACTAGGACCCCTGATATTTATCCTGTATATGGACGATCTCTGCTCTCACTTATCAGCTAATCCCTTTTAGTTTCTGCTCACGATTGTAAAATATAAACAGAAATATTGTGTTTTTATGACACGATTGCCCTAAAGAAAGACATAAATTATCTTGTATACTGGTGCGAAATGTGAAACTTGAAACTTAACAGTAAGAAGTGTGATAGTATTACAATCACTCTAAAAAAAAAAAGTCTTCTGTTCCCTCCAAATACCAAATTAACGATTCATCTATAACACATTCTGCTGGTTATAATGATCTTGGTGTCATCTTTGTTTCAAAACTCCCGTTCTCTGACCACATCTCCTCAATAGTTAAGAAATAAATGTGTATGTTGGGGCTTCTTTACCGATTTACTGAACTATGCACTGTGGCATCATTAGCAACATTTTATAAAATACTAATATCGCCCGAGATCGAATACTGCTGTCCCATATGGGCCATGGTAGCACTTACACATATCTCTAGATTTGAATCTGTTCTCAATTTCTTTATTACAATAGTACCCTTTCGTGTTCCCGCATTTAGAATATTTCCTAAGGAGGAAATTTTTGCGATATCTTAATACCCAGCCGCCAGCAGTACACAGAAAAAAACCCTGACCTGAAATTTCTTCATAAAATAGTTAATGTGAACTTCAGATTGGAAACCCTACTTCAAGAAATATTCTTAGGTATCCCTTCCCGCAAAAACCCGGAATACCCGCTAATTCCATCTTGCCCACCCCAGGTTGACAATTATACAGAGGTCCCTTTATCACAAAATACTAAATTTTTGTAATCATCTAACTAGTGAGGTGGACATTTTTCTCGAGCTACCCGGTGTTTGACAGAGCAATAAAACACATGCTGGCCAAATAGTATTACTTTTGTACTTCTTGTTGACATTATTGATGTTATTTTTGTTGTTATTTATTTTTATTTTTTTGTCGTTTTTCTTTTTTCCTTTTTCCTGCTTGCTAACATTTCAGTTTTACGTCCCACAGTTATGCCGGTTCTGTGAAATGGCAAAATTCTGGTGTATCTGGGAACTTGTTAAATAAATAAGTAAATTTTTGCGTGAGTATCTTAGGATTCTGAGACATGTATTTTTGGATAGCTCACTAATTAGTTTTTAAGTAAAGTCTTAACCCGACTACGCTAGATCCCATAGCTTTGGAGCTACTATAGAATTTTAAAGTTCATTGTTTCATGTTTTCGGCAACTTATAACTCAAAAATGACGGGTTTCTGCATCCAGGTTGGACTATACTTCTTGTCTTATCTTGGTGTCAGGAGACACCTCCCAAACGTTGTCAGTGTTGTTTTGAAACACCCTGTATTTTTAAAAATTTAAAATGCTTTGCATAAATTACAAGAAAATTGAATCATTTTGTATTTCCACGCGAATTATCCTAAAATGTTCTAAAGGTTTGCCTCTAATTATTATTATTTTAATATCTTTTTATGTCTCCTTATTTTGGCCAATATTGCTAAACACGCTTGAAATTCACAAACAAAATCTTAATGTTTAGAAATTTTGTTCCATATAAAGTTTAGGAAATTGTATTAAAATAACTTTAAAAAATTACCTTTGTAAATTTAAAAACAATTTCTTGATTCATTTTCTTTCAGCACGTCTTGATAGTCTTTCTCGTCTCTAGGAAGAATTTGGGAACCACTGATCTATTGGTTCTACAAAAAAAAAAGAAAGAAAAAAAAGAAAAAAAGAAAAGAAAAGAAAAGAAAACAGAAAAAGAGAAAAGAAAAGAAAACAGAAAAAGAGAAAAGAAAAGAAAACAGAAGAAGAGAAAAGAAAAGAAAACAGAAAAAGAGAGGAAAAGAAAAGAAAGGACTACTGAAAGCCTGAGCACCCATTGAGAAACTTAAAAATTGGCGCCTATGGTTAGCGCTATTATCAGTATTTATCCGCCAACTAAACTAGACATTTATTCAAGTGATTGAAACATTACATGAACACCTGTGTGTGAGTACAAAAACAGAAATGTCAAGGTCTTCCGCTTCACATAGGTTTGCGTTGGCACAATACAAAATTTGCGTTGTTAACAGGAACTTAAACATATGTATCAGGTATTGTGTTTGTGCAAGATTAAAGTGCCATGTCGGAAGTGCACCATGCCTCAATTGTCATTTCAAAATCTGGAAAGTAAAATCATTACACTAGACTTTTAAAAATAGTATTAGAAAATTACATTTTTGGCAGGTACTAAATTTAGAGGCGGAGATACAATTTTAAGAACCAGTTCCGAGAACCTGGTAAAAAAATTTGACAACCGGTTCTGGTGAGTCGGCCAGAACCAGTTGAATGATATCATTGCATACACGCACTCTTAAAGCCTTTGGTATGTCCACAATTTTACAAAATTTATTTTCTTTTCCAAATGTTACTTCAGTACCTACATTTTCTCCTAGTTGTTGACAAAAAATAACTTATTATTGCATTAAATACAGTACTTCTTACAACCGACATGGTTTATGTTTGTAACTCGAATCTTTTGTGGTCCCCGCGTAGCGTAGTCTCTAATGCTCTCGCCTTCGGTGCGAGCGGTGCCGGGTTTGATTCCCGCTGAGGGCCCTAAGTCGAAAAAGTGTAAAAAGCTTTTTCAGGCCACCATCCTGAATGAGGTTTTCCTGGGTTTTCCTTATTCATATCAGGCAAATGCCGGGGTGGTACCTAACATATAAGTCCCAGGCCACTTCCTTCCTTCCCCAATCCTTCCTTCCTTCCCCGAATCGTGTGCTCGCCGAGGGACGTCATCCCTCATATGTGACGGCTATCATGATCATAGATGACGAAAGAACAGAAATCTAAAATCCTAAATTCGAATCTTTTCTCCAAGCTCACAATCTAACGCTTAAAGAAAAACATGGATTGAAAATTAAAATAGAAGTATTAATACATTATTTTTATCAGCCATATCTTACTTTCCTCCACAAGTTTTTAAATAAATAAAAAGAAAACAATCCTCTCTTTACATTTTTCGCATTTTAATCAATGTAAATATTAAAGCAACACAGTTTCTCTCTTTTATTTTTCGTTTTTCTTTCCAGATTTCCCATTTTGAAGGCAGATTATTACTAAAATTACATCGACCCCCTTTTTACTCTTCTCCTCCCTTCGCTTCCTCTTAGCTTCATCTCTCTCTCTATCTCTCTTTCTCTCTTAATGTTTTCCAACAAACTAACAACGAGGTTGTAATGTATTCCTATAAATTATATTTCAAACTGGTATACCCCCACCCGTCCTCATTTGTGCCTCATGCAACCGTTCTTGTCCACTAAAATATTCTCAAACACCTGAGCTCATAAGCCTTTTGCAGCAGTTAGTTCAGGACTCGCGGGAATTGCAAAACACAATTCATCATTGCATTGCATGCTGGAGTTTGTGGAGAAAAGTGTTTTGTGCTTACAAGAGAGAGTGTGAGCGGCTTGTTTCTAAAGCGGGTGGGATGCCATGGAAGTTTTTAGAAGGGTTGGAGGGGTTAGAGGTACGCTTTTCGGGAAAATGTTTCGAGAGGGGGCAAGTTTTGTCTTGGACACGTTGAGAGAGAGGGAGTAAAAAAAACAAAAAGTTTAGAATTTGTGGACCCATGTAGACCTTCTATACTTCTACACGGAACACCAGGCGAAACTAGGAGATAATCAATGATAAGGCTACCATGATTTCGATAAACAACACAGTTACATTCAAATATTACACATTTAAAAAAAAAAATCAAGTGTCTCTGTTTACACACTATAATAATGTAAAGTATTTGTTATAATGAAATGGATTCGTTCATCCTAGAAAATTAATATAAAATCCATTAGAGCGATGTTTGTCGAACCAGCCGGTAACATTTACCTCTTTGGTGTAGGAAAACCTGTTTCGCGCACCACTTACAATACAGTGGAAACATGAAAAGACAAAGTTAAATGGTGGTAAAAAGAAATGTAATAATGATTGTCGAAAATAAATAAAGTTTAAATAAAACTCATTATTGTTATGTAAGGTTATATTTATGTTACATTCCAGTCCACAGTTCGTGTAATTTTTTAGCTATATCAACACGTTCAAATTGCATTAAATAAAACACGTCACCTTGTGTGGTTATTACCTTTTATTCCTTTTCACTTAACTTCATTAATAATAATAATTTTCCTTGTTAGTTGTCATAGCAACTTTTAAATAAACAACTAGCTGTTGTTGCAGTAACGAAGAGTACGGATTACACATAAAATCAACATATATCTTCAGCTATCTAACATTAAATATATATTTTTTTTTCTATTTAGAATCAACAACAAATAAATTCTTTTCTTCTTCTACACGATAGATCGAGTACTTTTATGCACCGTTGACCGAAACCAACATATAACAATAGAATAAATTCACAAAACAGATATACAATATCGTTTTAGTTACTTGTATACTGTATTTAAATCGGGCGCAGAAAAAGTAAATGGAAATGAAATAAAATTACATGAACTAACTAACTCTATGGCCTATGGAATCCGGAGGTTCAATGCCGCGTTCACAAAAGCTCTCCACTGACTTCTATCCTTAGCCAACTGGATCCAGTTTCTACTTTGTATTCAAATCTGTGCGAGATCCATCTTAATATTGTCCTCCCATCTGCGCATAGGTCTTCCTAGTGGTCGTTTTCCGATTGGTCTTCCAGTCAAGACTTTGAAAGCGTTTCTACTTTCTTCCATTCTAGCTACATGACCCGCCCACCTAAGCCTCCTAGACTTGACGACCCTAACAATGTTGGGTAAACCGTATAAACTATGTAGCTCCTCGTTATGAAGTTTCCTCCATTCCCCATTCCCGTTCCTCTTGGGTCCGAATATTCGTCTCAGGATCTTGTTCTCAAATACTTTCAATCTATGTTCTTCCCTCAGAGTAAGTGACCATGTTCCACAACCATACAGAACAACAGGCATGATTATCGATTTTTATATTTTAAGCTTCAGATTCCTCGACAGAATTCGCGACGACAAGAGATTTTGAACCGAATACCTGTAGTAACACGAATTCCCGGCTTTTAGTCGACATTTAATTTCTTCGTGAATATGATTTTCCTCTGTTAATACTGATCCTAGATATTTGAAACTATCCACTTTGTCAAAAGTATTATTTAATATTTTATAACGCATACATAATTTGCTGTACTACGGTTCCGACGCACTTCAATGTATTTAGTTTTCTCTGCATTTACTTCTAAACCCATGTCCTTGCAAGTGTTTAATAAGATCTCTGCATTTCTTTCTATCGTTCTCCTATCATCTCCTATTAAATTTACATCATCAGCACATGCCATAACCTGGTGAATACCATTCAACTCTAGGCCCTGGTTGCTATCTTTGATTTTCCTTATAGCGTATTCCAGAACAAAGTTAAATAATAATGGCGACAACGCATCTCCTTGTTTTAGGCCATTTTCGACGTGAAAGCTCGTTTACAAAAATTTTCCGATCCGGAAATAAAATTACATGTCTCAGTTTAAAGTCCCATGATCATGCCCTTTACGCTAAGGAAGACCGATGATTAACTTAAGTAAAAAAAAAAAAAAAAAAAAAAAAAATGAAATGAAATGAAATCTTTGAGTTTTACGTCCCACGATTGTGCCAGGTAGGCTAAAGGAAATAATGATGATGAGAGTTAAATGAAATGGCGGAATGAAGAAAGTGGGAGGAAACGGGAGAATCCCCCGCGAAAACCCACGCACACGGTGTTTGTCCACCACGAAGTTCATTTGGCGCGAGCAGGGATCGAACCAAGGACCCCATACACCAGAGGTGAATGCTCTACCACTGAGCCACTGCGGTCCCGGATGAATGAAAGAAGTGACTGATTGATGATGGGAGGATTGGTGGAATGATTGTGGAAGGGAAAAACTCACGGGCACGATGTTCTCCACCACAAACTTACTTGTCCAAGGATTGAACCAAGAAACCCCACGTACCAGAGGTAAGCACTCTACCAGTGAGACTACCATGCCCCCTGAAAAATTAAACTGAAAGTAAAGAATGGCTTACTATAAACGGAATCCAAAAACTATTAATGAATCAAAACTACAAGCTTGGTAATTCTAATGTCTGGTTCAATCTTCTTCTAAAATCCATGGCCATTCATTTTTCTCTCTCTTTTTTTTTTAAATAGTCCTTTATCCATAACCATAAGTACACTGCTGTTTGTGAAAATTGCAAGTGAGTTTCGTAATCACATTACGAAACTACGTTAGACTTCCAAATAATGCGAACTCGATACTGAAGTACTAGAGCTGTAACTTCTAATTATAATGCAGGAATAAAACTTAATACCTGGAACGCTGAATTCATATCAAAAAAGCCATTTCTTCTTATCTCTTACCGTTTTTGTTGTATGAGGAATGATATTCGAACCGGAAGTGGTAGTAGATTTGTACAACTTCCGGTCGCGATAGAAGAATATAGTAGGAGCTGTAACTACAAGCTTGGTAACTAATTCTTCAGACGCAGAAGACTAATTCTTATTATCTCTTACAGTTTAAACTGAGAAAAATCTGTTGTGAAACCGGAAGTAGTAGTAAATATATACCATTTCCGGTTTTAGTAGAGATGCAGTAAAATATAGTATCTTTTCTTAAGATGCCAAATTGCTTCCGAAAAACCTCTGGTCGTTGTTCATTAGCGTTTTGTTCTATAGCGATCAACGTTGAAAACGAATAAAAAACTAACGTCCACTATTTCAGGTTGTAGTAGAAAGATTATTTTTAAAAAATCACTTGTCACGATATATTAAAATATTGTATTTAATCTACGGTCAACAATTTGAAACTGAAAATTTTAATTTCTACCACTTTCGGCTTGAATAGAGAGTTGACGAAAGAAAATAAACCCATTCTTGAGGCATTGAATCTATTCGAAAAAACCGCTTCCAGCTATCTCTTTGCCATTTTTGCTCTATGGAGACCAATGTTGAGACAAGGAATGTTCAATTTCTACCACTTACGGTTTGACTAACGGGTTACAGTGTAGATAAAATCTATTTTCTCGACACTACATCGATTTTAAAAACCTGCTTTTCGCCGTCTCTGATCGTTTGGACTCTATAGAGATCAATATTAAACCCGTGAGCAGGGCCGGATTTAGGGAGGGGGGTGCAAAGGTGCACGTGCACCCCCCTTCTTTGTAAATATACACTATCTAAAATGATAAGCTAGCAGTGAAAATACCAACACTTTCTGAAACTTTCTGCCATCATGTTTCCGTTTGGGGCTTAAAAGAAAGTAGAGCTTTGCAAAAGCAATAGTTTAAGTCGATTTTCAAAAGGTTGAAGGAAAAGGATGCATCAAGCGAAACAATATAGCATTTGTCAAGTAAGGAAGAAAACAGAAGCCAGTAGGAGAAAAGATTTTTCCTGCGTAACATTTGGGACTCTCTTTAAAATACTATTCTCACCAGGGAACTGTACGAATGGGGTACTCGAGTTGCCGGATAAGGTGCATCACATGTGAAAGAGGATGTAAAAAGATGTCCATATGCAAAATTGTAGCGGCTGAGGGCAACATGGACGAACGTGAGAGGCAGAAGAAGTGGGGCCTACAGTGGGCTTAATAACAGAGAAATATGCAGAATCACACGTTTCGCTCCCGAATGGTGAAAGAAATGCATGCCAAATGTATAGGAAGTGGAACATGAGAAGAGGTGCTATATTGTGGGGGATATGGACATCATGGGCGCCATCTTGAAAGTAGCCATCTTGAATTTGAGTTCAAAATGTTTAATGAAAAGTGGGGCATGTGGTATATCAATTAAGACTGAAATTTTACCAGAAATGCATTGGTGTGAATAATTTAATAGTTTCTTTATTGTGAGTTGAGAAATACGAACATGCAACAACGTCCGGAGGGGATATATGGACATATGCAACATAACCAATGTTTCATTTGAATCCTGTTAAGGTACAGGTCAATTATCCAGCAAAGAATACATAACAAAAAGATATACTGTACGCATATGAGAGTGATCGTGTGGAAAACCATATTATCTAAACCATTCGCAGAATGTAGTCACTGTATGAATGAGGTATCAATTTCAGCTGAGTTTGTTTCAAATCTTCTTGAGGAACTACATTCATTACGTAAAGTTGTCGAACTCTTAGCGCAAGATATCCAGCAACTACAACGCCAAGATAAAATTCAACAATTGGGTCAAGAATCGTTAAGTACAAGGCAAAATAGAAAGACCTGGAGCGACATCGTAAGAATTACGGCCGAAGTCTCAAATGCTACTAGTGAACCTAATAACAGCGCGAAGATACCATCTTTTTCCAGTTGGAAATCACAATATAGTGGAAATTCTAGCCCTCCGAAAATCATTTGTAGCCCTATCCACAACGCAAGTGCAAGAGCAAATTGCCAATGGAGTGTCAAAGCTGCAGAGAGACACGACACTGTGTGCAACTCAAATACTAAGGGTAAACTACTGGGTAATAAAGTATCAGGTCTACAATACGATTATAATATTGAAACAAAAAACAGATTCAGTGAGTTAAGTGGCCAGTGTGATAGTGTAAAGCAAGTTAGCCTAGGAAATAGGCCTATTCAAGTGCGACGTGTAGATCGTTTAAACCAGCAGGATCGCCCAAGATTTCCGTCACAGGATTCAAGCAGTAAGTCATGTTTTGGTGTTGAAAATGGAAACTCAATTTCAGTAAATCGGGTAAAAAAAGTGCAAGGGAAGGTGTTCATTGTTGGAGATAGTCACGGTCGTGGTCTTGCTTCCAGATTAATGCAGGAGTGTGATGATATGAACGTAGTAGGTATTGTTAAGCCTGGTGCAAAACTAAATAACGTTGTAAATTCATGTGTGGACCAGAAATCATTCTCAGATACTGATACTGTTGTACTTATAGGAGGCACTAATGATGTGTCAAAAAATGAGTCTGAAGATGCTGTCCGTGTTTTGAAGACTACACTCAGCACTCTTACTCATACAAATGTAATAGTAGTTAATCTGCCACACCGGCATGATCTATTGAAGAGTTCTTGTGTTAACTCAGAAGTACATAAAACAAATAGCATCATTAGTAAAGTTTGTAGTCGATTTAAAAATGTACAGTTATTAGATGTAAGTAGTCTTCCACGAGAATTTCACACCCATCATGGTTTACATTTGAATAATCTAGGAAAGCGTCATGTATGTGAAAATTTAAGTAATATGATTAAGGCTCAGAACAGGAACAGGGATCCCATTCCTCTTACTTTCCCCCGTACAGGTCTTAGCAATGATAATACAGTATCGTTTGCAGCCGGACAAAATAACGTAAGAAATGTAACTTTTTTAGCACACCAGATGGAAAATCCGAATCCAAGATAGCTAATACAATAAGTATTTTTCATCAGAATGTACAAGGGATCCAGAATAAACTCGAATACTTTGATGTACTTTTAGCTGATGATTTGAAAGAATGTAAGGTTATTTGTCTTGGTGAACACTGGCTAAATGATACACTTATTAAGGAGGTCAATTTTGAAAACTTTAATCTTATCACTAAATTCTCTCGTGTTTCACACGAACGTGGAGGTGTATGCATATTTGTTCACAACAGTTTAAAAGCTTCTGAAATAGATATTACAAAATTTACCTGTGAATTTGACTTTGAAGCTGTAGCCATTAAATTACCAAGTGTTAACATTTGTATTATATGCATTTATAGGTCGCCATCCGGCATATTTACTGTTTTCTTAAAGAAACTCGAAAGTCTTTTGGACTTCATACGAAAAGACTTTGAAAAAATGATCATCTGTGGTGATATTAATGTAAATTGGATAGTGGAAGCAAAAAAGAAATCCGATCTACGAGATCTGCTGAATGTGTACAATCTCCAAGCGCTAGTGGATGTACCGACACGTCATAATAAAAGTGCGCTAGATCAGTTCATCATTAGTAAAAATCAATTTGCCTATAATCTTGAAGTATTTGATCCCGGTTTCTCTGATCATGATGCGATTATTTTAAAAATCACTTTAAACAATACCACTGTTCTTAAGTCTAAAGTATACACAGTTACAAAGAGAATTTTCTCCAGTCATAATATGGAATATCTAAATTTCTTGCTTTCTCACGAGTCTTGGAATGGCATATACAATATGTCTAACACTGAATATGAGTTTAAATACTTCTTTGAAACTTTCTTACATTACTTCAATATGGCGTTTCCAAAAGTTACTCGTAAAATCCGGACGTCGTCCACTAAATCGTGGTTAACTAAAGGCATTAAAATTTCTAAAAGTAACCTATTTAGATATAATAGATTACTCAAAATAAATACATCACTTCCTCACAGCTTTCGAAATTATATTTTTAAGTACAGGAAAATATACAGAAGAGTAATTAAAACAGCTAAATTACTATCAAATAGCTCCACAATACTTAATTCTACTAATAAAGCTAAAACTATGTGGAAAATCCTAAATGGTAGAACAAACAACAAAAAGAGCGACTTTGAGTATGTTAAAGTTGGGGACGAAATTATTAAAGAACCTAAGCGGATTGCAGATGTCTTCAATGATTATTTTCTAGATAGTGTACCATTACCTGACCCCATACAAGCGAGTTATGACGACTCGATGAAATTGCAAATGCATTCACATACCATCTTTTTAATTCCAGCAACAGTAGAGGAGTTACGGAAAATATTGAGTAAGATGTCTAATTCGGGATCTTCAGGTTTTGATGAAGTTCCAGTGACTGTTATTAAATTTTGTTTTCCTTTCATTGTAAATCATCTCTGTTATTTAGTTAACCTATCTCTTGAGAAAGGATGTTTTCCATCAGTGTTAAAAGTGGCAAAAGTAATTCCTCTCCATAAAAAGGGGAGTATGCATGATGTAAGAAATTATCGCCCAGTCTCCATTCTTTCCACGTTTTCAAAAATTTTTGAATATGTGATGAAGTCACGACTCTGCAATTTTTTGAAGTCATGTAACTTACTATCACCATCACAACATGGCTTCCAAAATAAGAAAAGTATTGAAACAGCCTTGTTTGATTACATGTCCAATATAGCTCTTGAATTAAAAAACAGTAAATATGTTGTTGGCCTATTCATCGACTTATCCAAAGCTTTTGATACAATTGATCATGCTATTCTTTTAAGCAAGTTGTATGCTTATGGTATTAGAGGAGTAGCTCACAACTGGTTTCTCTCTTATTTATCCAGTAGGCAACAAGCGGTACAAATATCAAAATTAACTGCAGATGGGTTTCAAACAACTTGTTCGTCTTTATCAACTGTAGTCAGAGGTGTTCCTCAAGGTTCCATTTTGGGTCCTATTCTCTTCTTGATATATATAAATGACTTGTTAGAATTTATGCATCCAGCGAAATGTATTCTATATGCTGATGACATCAGTATGATAATATCAGGAAAATCAATAGAAGAAGTTGAGAGGAAATCTGACATTTTTACGGACAAATTAGTAAAATGGATAACAGCGAATAGGTTAATTATAAATCATGATAAATCGATCCTCTTACATTTTCATTTTCCAGGAAAACCGCGTATATCACCTAGAATAAAAATATCTTCTAACTTACTCCAATATTCTTGCATAACAAAGCTTTTAGGTGTAATCATAAGTGATGATCTTTCATGGTCTGCTCATATCTCCACTTTAAACAAGAAACTAAGTAGCGTGTGTTTTGCCTTATACAAACTTCAAGGTACTGTATCGAGAGAAGCACTTCTTAGCTTTTACTACGCCAAGTTTAATTCATTAATTAACTTCGGCATAATACACTGGGGATCTGCTGAAAATAGTTTAAGCACTTTCCGATTGCAAAAGAAAGCGATTAGAATAATTTTTGGGTTACCCACAAAATCGTCATGTAAAAAGGTTTTCATAGAAGCAAAAATTTTAACACTCCCCAGCTTATACATTTATAAATCTATTCTTTTTACTGTGAAAAACAAGCATCTTTTTATCTTTAAATAAAAATGTTCATAGCCATAATACAAGACAAGGTAGTGACATATTTGTGATGCATCAAAAATATGCTAATATAAGCAAAACCGTGTACATGAATTGTGTCAGATTGTATAATAAACTTCCTCTGTACTTGAAAAATATGACCAATGTTTCCATTCTTGGTAAGACTTTATATAATCTACTCACTGAGAAGTGCTATTATACAATTAAAGAATATTTAAATGACTCATTAACCGAAGAGTTGGAAACAGATACTTACCCGTGAGTACATGCCTGGTGTGGTAGAAACAGTTACCTAATTATGTGCTTTTGTATTTTTAGAAAGATTGCATGATGTATACTTCTGGTACTTGATAATATTGTATGTTTTTTTTCTTTCATTCTGACAACTGTAATGCTTACATGAGAATTTCTCATGCTTTGTAAGCTAATGAAACAGGCAAATAAATGAATGAATGAATGAATGAATGTATGCACCTCTATAAGAAGAGTACAAAAAGTATATTCACATGCAATTCACTGGGAATGTTGCAGGGGATAAAGATTGCTGCCTGTGTGTGAACAATATACGTACTTGCCTAAAAGACGTTTCATTACACCGTGAGTCGTTTGAAATACAATAACATGAATCATAACATAGGCAATTACAAGTAAATATAGGCGAAAAAAGATTCCGTACCAGTCTATGAAACACAGTTGATGTGGAGGGTATCGATAAGAATGTGCTGGAAGCAAAAGACATTTTCGCAGTGTGCACACCTGACGAAGCTGGGATTAGTATACTGATCTTCCTGATAATCTGCTGCTATGTCAGAATCAAAACAAAAGGTCATTAGAGTTTAGAAATTTCCCGGATATTCTTCAAGATATTCAGCTACGTAGAAGGCATGCTTAATGGAATTAATGTACCGGGAAGCACGAAATTGAAAATGAGTGAAAGCTTGGACACCGATGAAGTTGTCTCGATGCCAGATATGAAATCAAGATCATCAATGTTCAATGCGGCGTCAGTGATAAATCACACATACTGCTTGTAAGTGCGAAAGAATCCAACGTCTAGAGGTTAAATAAGTCCAGTGCATTTGGGGTGTGTGAGTTGTTTGTGAAGGACAACATTATCTGGAACAGTAGAATGTATCAATTGCGCATCTATGTTACAAGGCCACGAATCAACAAGCAGGAAAAGTCGATTTTCCGTCACAGTTGGCCAAAATCTGTCTTGGAGAAATAACTTCAGATCATTCTTGCCCATATTTGCAGTTTTTCGAGCAAATGCCTTGATATTCGAAGGAGTTTCTCGCATATTCGCGGGGAATTTACCTCTAGGTTCAGCAGATATTAGAAATAATGGTGATAACAGTTTACCATCCATCGCTATAATCGGCATTATCATATAAGAGTGCGTAACTGCTGTCGGTGGTCCAATGCTAGAATACACCCGTTTGACGCCTTTAGTTGTCAGTGTCCTGCCTGAATGCAGTTCCTTATCAAATCGACTTTGATCTGTGTTAACCACTTGGCCTAAATTGAGGTTTTCTTCCACAATTATAGCCTTTGTTTCCTCGACAAACACGTGTGCAGTTCTCTGTAATTCTTGCTCACTTTTGGCAGATTTGTACACGGAGTGCGGAACTTTGCATGACACAATTTTGTTACGCTTTTTAAATTTTGCTACCCAGGAAGACGATGCCTTGAAGTTAAGAGTGTCAGTTGGATCAATGCCTTACTTTACATTCATCGCCCACATTCGAATTTTCCGATCGTGAATTATTCCATTCATGTCCCGCGTTCGTTTAAAACGTAATAGCACCTCGTCGTTTATTTTGCTGATGGACGCTTTGTTGAGGTTGCGTTGTAGAAATTTGTACATTGAAAATACAGACGATGCTTTTATTCTTTTGCTGGATGTTTTTTCTGTCTCAATCCAGTAATTATAGGCTTTCTCTAACTGTTCCTTCGTACATTTCGTAGGTTGTTTTGGTGGAGAAGGAGCGTATGACGAACTACTACTCTGCTCACAACTGCTATCTTTTGGAGAATGAGTTGACGCATTCGCTACACAAGATTCTTCGCGATGATCACTGTCACTACTCTCACTGTCAATCTCATTCTCATCTGCTAGACACTCGTCTATAACTAACGTTTGATATTCTTCGAGCACCGTAACGTTATTTACTAATAAGCGTCTGATGCGTTCAAAAGCATTACAATCTTCTCGACGGGGATTATCATCGGACGTCCCAAACTCACGAACTAATAACGCTACCACTAGTTGGGGATTCATGTTCACGACCACGACCCACCATTCGGGAGCGAAACGTGTGATTCTGCATATTTCTGTGTTATTAAGTCCCACTGTAGGCCCCACTTCTTCCGTCTCTCACGCTCGTCCATGTTGCCCTCAGCCGCTACAATTTTGCATATGGACATCTTTTTACATCCTCTTTCACATGTGATGCACCTCGTCCGGCAACTCGAGTGCCCCATTCGTACAGTTCCCTGGTCAGTTCTATGCATCAGTGTTGTCAGGGATAAAGAACATTGTCAGATGTCACTTTGAAGAGTTTCAGTGTGATTGGTTATTTTGGTAGTTACTGGTGCACCCCCTCCCGCTCTCAGACAATCCTGGATCCGGCCCTGCTCGTGAGTATTAGTAAATTTTTACCACTTCTCGTTTTAGTAGAGATATGCAAATGAAAATGTTATTTCTTTTCTTGAGACGCTAAATCGATTTTCAGAAACGGCTTGCCGATGTTCTTGTTTGATGACGATCAACGTTGTAATCTGAAATGAATGTTTGGTTTTAATAGAAGGTTAATGGATGATATGAGACATATTCTTTGGAAGCTAAATCGATTTAAAAAATACGCTTCTTGATATCTGAGCAGTACTACTTAGTGGTGATATGAAGTGTTAACGTGAAATAAAAACAAGGATAGGAATCTCGAAAGAAGCCTTTACGAGAAAGGAAAGACTATTTTGTGGGATCCTGAATAAAGAGTTGAGAAAAAGACTTATAAAATGCTTCTTGTGGAGTATTGTGCTGTATGGTTCAGAAACTTAGACATTAACCAAAAAGGATGAAACACGACTGGAAGCTTTCAAAATGTGGTGTAGAGAAGAATGGAGAGAATTAAGTGGGTGGAGCAGAAAACGAATGAGAGGGTGTTAGAAATGGTGGGGAAGAAAAGAGCAATTTTAGATATTATTAGGAAGAGGAAGAGAAACTCGTTGGGACATTGGCTAAGGAGAAACTTCATCACGAGGGGCGTGCTAGAGGGTATGGTAGCAGGAAAGAGAAGGATAGGACGAAGAAGACTACAATTAATGGACGATATCAAAACAGAGAAGTAGTACCTGAAGACGAAAAGGTTACCGGAAGACCTTGAAGCTTCTCGGTTGCAGGAAGTGACATGTCAATAATGGCAGAATACTTATGATAATGATGATGATAACGATATATCTTAATATTTTTGCTCTGATACATATTGAGTAGATATACAGACAGACCAGACGTAGCTGTTCTGTAAGACTTATTAGACATAGCATAGTTTGGAAATCTAAAGGAATGACGGAATCCGACCAAACTTATATGAGCTGTATATACATCAGGACAAGATGTTCAGTATAAATTTTAACAAATTCAGTGGGATGGGGCATGTGTGAGTTATTGCAAAAAGTTCTGGAACGAAGTAATTGTTTTCTTCATCGTTAGAACATATACTGCGATATGTTGACAGTTGAATGAAGTTCTCTTTTACGTTTTCTGTTGACAGATTGGCACTCTGTCTGTTGACCAGATCTTACATAGATCTGGTGTGTGCATCTAAATTTTACTTTTATAACATATTAATTACATTACTGAAATCGGGTCTTTGTTTCCGAATCACACTGCAACAAGCAATATATTTAAATTATATTTTTTCCTTTTAAATTATTTTATGAGAACAGGATGAATCCTCCTCGTGTTCGTGCTATATCTATACCCAAGGTAAATCCGTCTTGAGACTTAACAACAAGGTAAGCTTTTAATTGTTATATGTATACATATACAACCAGGATATGAAGGGATTATAACGTAACTTACACATACGAAGAAGAAAAAGCAATTAAGCCAATTACGTACTCAGTAACATTATCGTCAAACTTACTTTCTTACTTGCTTACTAAAGTAACTGTAGTTCGTTGATAGCGTAGACCAGTGTTCTTCTCGAGGGCAAAAAGTAATTCAGAATTAAACCCAGATTGGGGACGAAGGTGATGAGAATAGCGCTAACTCCATATTACACTTTGATTAAAGTAGAAAGATGTTGCCAGTAATGAAGTATCTCATATCTGTATGAGGGCTCCTCGGACCGAGCCGCCAGTGCTACTGAAAGATGCATATCACTTAAACAAGAACATTATATACCTTCTGATGAATGTTGCATGGCACTTTGATAACGACGCTGGAACACCGCTCTCTGGGTTAACAGTAACTGGAGATGTGAGGGGGTCTAAGGGGGTGAGAGGGGAGATACAGGAAGCTAGAGGTAGGGGTAGGGCTTCTGAGTGCTTCTACCTAAAAATGTGTGTGAGAGCTAGTATGTGTGCGAGAGTGTGTTTTACGTACTAAACCATAAATGCATATATAAGCCGACTTTTTTCTTTTCTCTCTCTCTCTCTCAATTTTTTTTCGTTTGGTAATATGCCTTATGTTCTCATAAAGGTTAATTTTTTAGTGCACAGATAAAAATATTTTTTTCTCCAGAATTTCTTTCTTATAATATTCTCTGGGTTTTAAAATTTATCACTTTTTTTTTTCAAGAAGGTAACAATTTTAAGAAAGCATATGCATTTCCTTTCTTTCTTTCCTTCTCTCTGTTTTTTTTTATAGGTTAATATTTCCGTGATTCATGAATTGGAAATTATTTCCGGAGAAATGATGTTATAAAATATTTGTTAGAAGTATACGCACAGATTTAAGGTTTTAATTTTTTTTATTATCTTAATTTTATAATGGTGTTGTTTAAAAATGTACGGGGGAAACACATACTGAGATGAAGGGTCCACTTTTAATTGAAATGATGGTACCTGTAATTTTACGAATAGACAGCAGAAGTTGGTTAATTAAAGTTTCAGAGTTCTAAGTAATACAGTTCTAGATTGGAAACGTCCACCCGATGTCCTATTTTAAAGCAAGTAGGTCTACAATCTTAATAATAATAATAATAATAATAATAATAATAATAATAATAATAATAATAATAATAATAATAATAATAATAATAATAATAATAATAATAACTGGAATCCACTCCCTTGTAGTGGGCACGTTATTTGCGGGCATGGAAATAATTATTTCCGTGGGAGACATGTGCGACCAGTTTCTAAACTTAGCTGCAAAACTATCTGCAAGACTCGTGTCATTTGAGGCGATGTGGAACTGTTAGTTCGATTTGATTCGTTCCGACCCATCATGAATCCACTTGAATTGCGCGCATATGTATAAGACGGTAGGATGAACCAAACAAATAATTTTTTTCGGTATTTTAATGCTCGCAATTGCTTTCCTGCATCCTTATGACGATCATAAAAATTTATTCTCTGCAAAAAAACATTTCATCATGTCATCATTCAAACGTGCTGCTAACTTATTAAATTTTCAATAGAAATTGAGGAAAGTTGTTCCTATATCTAATGAATCTAATCAGTGGCGGATGTAGCCCGGGACCAGGAGCGCTAGCAGTGGCGGATCTAGCCAGGGACGGGGGGGCTAGGCCCTTCAGTTTTTTGAGTGACAAATATAATTTAAGCTATTATTTATATATTTTTGAAAGTAATAGTAAACTCATGATATACCTATCATAGTCTGGGTTCTGGTTGCCTCACAGTTTTATCTTCTAGATACGCCACTGGGTCTAATATAAGTTTTTTCTAGTTAATTTCGGGTTTTATTTAAAAAACAACACATTAAAATATGTTTCGAAATTTTGTTTGTAATATTGATGAAAAAAGCACCTCTTTCGTGAGTATTTAAAAAAAAAACAAATTTAGAAAAATTATTTTCCACGCGAATCACCTTAATATCTGATTTCGAGTGATTTACTGTCCAAGTACGTATACTCCATACAAAATCATCACCATGTTTATTAGTTGCAATAACGTTAGAGAGCTTTACACTATGATGCTGTACATGTAGTGTAGTTTAAGTGTAAGAAGAAAATCAAGACTTGTCTTTTATACGCTTTGTACTTAATACTTATTGTACCGCAACTTAATTTTAGTTTGTTCGCGCGCCTAATTTTTCTCTTGTTTTGTTCATTTGATGCGTATTAATCACACAAATACATATTTTCTTCGTATTAAAGATATACCACATTGACTTGACACCTAGCCTTCCGTTCCAAGCGCTGCTATTGGCTGAAGGAATTCCACTCTCTTTCGTTAAAGCTCTCTCGCTTAGCAACAACAAAACTCTTATTGGCTCAAGGCGTAGGTGTGTCGAGGGCGTGAGCTTTAGTTCGCATTTTTTCCACGGCTCAAGACATTTTGGCAGCACTATAGTAATAGTGTTGGGCAAAATCAATTAAAATCAATTGTTATTGATCAATCAATTGAAAGTAATTGCTCTGGAAATTAACTGCAATTGATTTCAATTTGTCATTTGCAATTAATATCAATTGACATTGAATTCAGTCATGAAATTCGTAATTAATTTTACGTAAATTGTTAATTGGTCACCAGGGAATTAAAACTTGTAAATTGTCAGAAGTAACTCTTTGTGGGTGTTTTAACAAATTGCACTTTTGTAGCAACATCGTAACCGTGAGTACGGTTGCATTCGAGACGAGAAGAGACAGAATGCTGTGTAAAGATTGGAGACGAGACGATCAGATATAAATAGAAATACACACATTTTTGAGATATCACGTTTACTATACATTTTCGAGACGAGAAAATCTCACGTCTTATCTCATGCGTAGGCTATCTCTGTTTAAAATTACGAGTACATTTCCATTAGCTATCTGATTGAGTGATTATACGTAAACTGATTTCCATACTAGACTAAGTTTAAATGAGCTAGGAATTCCAAAATAGGAAAACAATAACAGAAGCTTATCGAGGAAGTTCGATAAATATGAGAAAGAAGTGGATCCTTCCCAAATAGAAATATTCTTCAGATCATCCTAGCACAGGCGCACTCACGCGGGGTATACCGGGTCCGAACCTACCCCCCAAAACTTACTATTCAATATACATTTGTACACTTTCTCAAAGAAACTATACTTATTTAGCAAGCAAGTAGCATAAAAATTTAATCTTACACTTCATCCGCACTCTTTTTCTTATAAAAACAATGTACAGGGTGTCCAATATACAATGCAACCCGGAGTTTGGGATAGCAGAACTTTTAAACCTGAAGTGATACACAAATAAGATTATACCAAAATGAAGCTTTGTTCATGCATATATTTTTAAACTAGGAAGCAACTATTGAAGTATACTAGAAACAACACAGTGTTGCCAGATGTAACCGAAGGTGTAAATCAATTTTTTGTTTTGTTTTGCAAAACATGTAAATTGACTCATAACTCCTACGTATGGATGTTCTGTCGTTAATTTTCAGTTTGTTTAGTTGGGATAGCTTGGAAACTATGAAGCAAAAAAAGGAATTTTTCATTTCCACCGACAACTAATCGGATGAGACCCCTGTAAGGGGGAACTAGGGAAATCGTAGTTTTCATAAATCAACACTTTGAATTGGCAAGTTTGCTGATGTTTCAGGGCATCAAAAGGTGTGTTAAGGATCTGTCTAGATTATGCAATTTCTGAAAACAATGAAAAACAAACTTTGAAATTATTATGATTAAACGTTTACTTATATGCCCGAGGCAACACTTCTATTATCAGAAATGAGTTACCAGCTCTACAGTGGATGCTGGGAGTGTCCCCTGTTTTGATTCAAATACTGGTTCACACGTTTAACCAGGTTGGCAGCAACTTCACGAAGATTAGAAGTATTAATGTTCTCATTGGCACTGCGAATGTTCGTTTCCAGGTCTTGAATAGTTCGAGAATTGTTCTTGTTTACCTCTTGCTTTAAATAGCCTCATAGAAATGAATAGCAGTGTTGCCGGGTGCATGTTAGTAAAAATTTTATCATGATAATTTCAAAGTTCGTTTTTCATTGTTTTCAGGAATTGCATAATGTAGACAGATCCTTAATACACCTTTTGATGCATTAAAACATCAGCAGGATTGCCAATTCAGAGTGTTAATTTATGAAAACTACGATTTCCCTAGTTCCCCTTACAGAGGTCTCATCCGATTAGTTATCGGTGGAAATGAAAGATTCTTTTATCTGCTCCATAGTTTCCAAGCTACTCCAACTAAACAAACTGAAAATTAACGACAGAACATCCATACGTAGGAGCGATGAGTCAATTTACATGTTTTGCAAAAAAAAAAAAAAAAAAAAAAAAAAAAAAAAAAAAAAAATTGGTTTACACCTTCGGTTACATCTGGTAACACTGTGTTGTTTTTAGTGTACTTCAATAGTTGCTTTCTAGTTTAAAAAATATATGCTTGAACAAGGCCTCATTTTGGTATAATCATTATTTGTGTATCGCTTCAGGTTCAAAAGTTCTACTATCCCAAACTCCGGGTTGCATTGTATGTTGGACACCCTGTAGTTCTATCATTTTTTTTCTGAAAATATATTGTAGGTGGAAGCATTTTACAATTACCTATCGTTTTATCGGGTGCTGAATAATGACCGTTCAATATTACATAGACATACGGTAGTGGCTTGTAGTAGTATTGGATCCCATCAAATTTTAAACCCTCTCCAACAAAAATTTCTGGGTGGTCGTCTGATCTTTTCAACAACTACGCACGGATTCAGAATGATTCGAGAGCTCCGTCTTGGTTAAGCGGCTAGTGTATGCGGTTTTGGTATGGGAAACCCGGGTTGGATGTCCGATGGGAGCTTTTGTGGTTTGGATACCAAGTAAAACTGTAGGTCTACGTCTCGCGTAATCTCGCTGCTGAAAGAGACGCTAAACTCAAAATCAAATCTAATCAGAATAAAGAGTGATTCGAATCGGTTCAACTTGAACTTAATAGTTCTGAATGGTAGAACAAATGATATGCCTATCTTCAGATTTTTTAAATTTTATTTATTTTATTATTAATTTTTTTTTTTTTTAGAGGAGAAAGTAAGGATATAAAATATATTTTTATTCATCACTTTTAGAACACATCGGCGGAAATCTGTCTTCAATATTGGGGAGGATGGGTAAGACCGTTTCCTTTTTTTGGGGGTGGAGGTGGGAGGGATGATTCAAAATATTTATGAAGTTGAAAAACAATGCTGTGGAGGATCAGGTGAGCCGAGTTGTCTTCAACATTGCGAGGCGCGCAGATTTGAGGCTTATTCTATGGACAATGGGAGATGAGAAAGATGAATCTGATTTTGGAGGTGAACTTGTTGTATATTATATAGCAAGGTACATCAATTTCATCTCACTTTCCTTTGTGGCACTCGGACACCACATTTCTCCCCGAAAGTCACATTTCAAATCGGATTATTGGGTGGGGACAGTCCCACCCAGTTCCACGGTTGATGGGGACATGCCCCCCTCAACCCCCCGGGATTTGCGCCAGTGCTAGAACATACACTTTTAGATCAGATAGTTCAACTTCCAGCCATTAGAGGCCCATGAGTTTCCTCCAAAGAGTTGAGTGACCTTTCGGTCTGATAGTCGTTTAAGAATAGAATCTCACCGTCTTCATGTAGAGGAAAGGGGGGCAAAGTGGATATATGAGGCAAAGCGAATAACGCAATTTACAGTCAACTGAAAACAGAGGACAGGAAATGTTTGCCCCAGTTTATGACGTCACTAGCGAAATAAGAGAAGGACATTACTGTTTTGTGTGTACGTGTTGTTGTTTAGACGAGAGAGGAGAAGAAAAGAAAATACGCATTTTGCTAAAAAATTCAAAAGGTGAGGATTTTGAAATATTTTCTTACTATTCCGTAGAATGTTTGCAAACACACTATGCATGGACAGGGTGGGATCTTACCTTTGTTATCATGTATGAGAATTATCGTAAATACGTCGTCCATATGCTGTAGACAGTCTTTTGTCTCATGTGGTAGTGTGGGGCAAAGAGAATAATTTTAGAAGGGGCAAAGCGAATAGCGATTCACTTTGCCCCAAGCATAATGCAGTACTGTTTTAGAACATCTGTTTGGCACTAAATGTGGTATTGGCGGTACGTACACGTTGCAACACAGCTAATTTGAATATTGAAATTCATATTGAATTTGTTCACACAAAGAAAAACATTCAAAATCACCAGAAGGAGTCGGTAGTTACCAATGAAAATTCTGTCATGAATATTATTCAGATCCACTTAATGAAGCCTGGATTCAGTGTTCTATTTGTCTGTCATGGTTTCACGAAAACTGTACCGATTATTATAAGGGACAAGACATTTACATTTGTGATCTGTGCAAACCAAGCGTGTGATGTGATATTATTTTCAGCCCTAAGCCTTATTATTGTTTTTTTTCAACCTGTTTGCTACTACGTAGATTGTACTCATTAGGGTTACTATAGATTGAAAGAAACTAGATACTAGATGCCTACTTGATAAGAAACAAAAACTTCTATGGACTTGAGCTTTTTAAACATATTTAGGGATCATGTGTATTCAAGCTTTGTCTAGACTTAATTCTATATTTAGATGAGTTAGGCTAATAATCACAAAATATTAAACATTTTAATTTTCTGGTATGTAAAGCAGTTCATTTAGGTGTCATTCTATGATCTTAGACTGTGTACACATATATTGTTCTTCTATACAATTTCTATTTTGCATATCTGTATTAAACACTGACTTTTAATGTATGAGTTTTTGCTTATTCACTTTGCCCCACTATCATGATCCGCTTTGCCCCACCGGTGGGGCAAAGTGAATAAATTGCAGTAGTTCAGTAATTAAGCAATATCATTTATGTATATGCAATCCTTGTTACTATTGTATTGTTATTTGAAAGTTTAATAATCATAAAATATTTCCTCAAAACTTTAGTTTCCTAGTCTTAATTTTAGTTGCCATTTGAGGCCCTTGAAGTTAAGTGATCCGCTTTGCCCTCCTTTCCTCTATACGTTCGAATGGAGTGTTCGGTTCTGACAATGGAGTTTTGCATGTAAGAAGATCAATAACCTAATAGGATGAACTTAAATAGGAACCGGGTTTTTTTTCATGACCGTAAGCTAGGCTACACCTCTTTGGACAACTCCACATTCTTCTCTGTAGATAATAAATTTTTGATCAAAGAAGTGATAATATTGCAATGTTTTATGATACCGGGGGATGGAGTAGTGAATACATGAAACTTTTGTGGTTTTATCTGCCACCTTTTAACACAAACATTATGATACAGTTATATTAAGAATTTTAAGTTTAACAACGTTGTTTAAAAGAGCATCCAGAGATGCACAAGAGTTGTTAATTTTATTTATTTATTTATTTATTTGTATGCCTTAGGTCTATTAGGATGCTCTACGGGCCCAGTGCAGCCAATCACAGTAAAAAAAAATGTTGAGTAATGGTTACTTAAAAGGGAAACTGACGCTGAGGCTTATTTACTCTTTTTAAAGTTCGATTCTTGGATCCCTTATCAAATCTTTGATGGCTCTTGAGTGTAGATCTTTTTCTTTCTTCGATGACATATGACACTAAGTTAACTGTTGTCTGCTTCTGTTAACATCTTAGCACGTAGCTGGTAATCGTTATACGATTGGGCACGTTACAATATTGCTTGGCCATTTGAAATAATTGTTTCTGGACTTTCGTGTGGAAGATTGTAAGACCTACTATAGGCGACTACTTGAAGAAAATGTTGTGGGAGCCAAACAATGAACATATTTAGATCATATGATGATGATATTCAGCCGTTTTCTATCAACTGTTCTCGATCCGCTACTCCTCTTCATCCACCCCGCTGCGAAATTCACGACCGAAGTCAAATTTATCTAAAGGCAATAAAACAGATTCAAATTCAAAATTTGGGAACTTCACTGCAACTTTACGCACCATATTGATCTTCACTTGTCATATTGGTGCTGCCAGAGTGTTAGTTGAAGCTTCAGTGCTCTGTTAAATACAGTTTTGAAAACGACGTTTTCTATTGAATAAGAAGGCTGTTCCTAATATTTAATTAAAGGCACGACGAAGCTTATGACAGAAATTCTTGCTCCTCTTCAGAGCCGTAGCTAGAGATTTCGGCGCCCGGGGCGAAGTAGAATTCGGCGCCCCTACACTCATCTTACCAATCTTACCAATCATCATATATATATATATAAGAAAAGCAGCTTTTGTTGTTATGCTACGCTGAATTTTTATAAATCTTCTTGGAAAGACCATTGCAACAACTAAAAACGATCATTATGTATCCTTTTTCAAATAAAAGCTGTTTTCAAGAGTCTTATTTTGGGCTTTTTGTTAAGATTGACAAAACTGCGTTTGGTTGTATACAAATTCACTAGGAGAACAGTTCAGGAAAATTACTACTATGTACAACGTTTAATACTATCGATAAGAAATTAAATTTCAATACATTAAAAACTATGTGCTTCTAAATTGTTCGAAATGGGTGACAGTATTAATTTCCAATAATAATTGTAAACATTTTAATTTTATTCTGTATGTGACCACATCAATAGCATTTTAATTTCGATCTTTTTACGGTAAAAATATTTTGTGAAATGTAATGGAAATTCAGAAGGAGCCTTCTTTGTGAATTTCTAAATATTGATCGATGGAGGTGAAGAATATATTCAATGTTTGTACTTAAAATCCAAAATATACTTTCGCTACTACATATGTCTGAAATTATAGTAATTACTTAATTTCTTAATGAATGAAAGTTCCGAATTTAAGCTACTTATTATTAATTAACATATTAAAATACACTAACACGTACTTATATTAAGAATGTGCCTACTTATGTTTTGTATGTATGTAGATAGATAAAAACATCACATGCACAAAATAATATGCTGACAATACAAAAAGTTGATGAAAAAATGACCCCAATAAATTCCTTCAAACTGGAAGAATTTCATATGTTAATGGAATTTAAAAATAAATCATTGGTAGTGATTAGTATCTAAAAAAGTTGAACTTCTTTGGGCTAAGTTCTGATCCCTTAAGTCCCTATTCTACAACTGCTTGAAGTTCGAAAATGTTATTGTTCCCCTCGTTTACCTTTATTTTTAATATTATCGCACAAACAGCAGCTTGAATATGTCTCTTCACTCTTCTCACTTTCATACCTTCATTCTCACCGTCGCACAGTGCGGCCGAACCAGGCAATTCTTAGCAAAAACTCGAAGAATGAAGTAAAAGATTGACTTGATATAATTTGTTATAATGAAGCCTTAATAGTGTACACGTAAGATAGTGTGCAGGAAAATAAGTGATAGCAACTTACAATGAACTCATGGGACGTGTAAATTTGGTTATCCGCTGAAGCCGGAGAGCAGATAGGAAATTGATTTTGAATGCGACTATTTCTACATTGCGTGTAGATATTCAGTGACTGGTAAACATGGTGACACGACCGACATGTATGTATCGTTTTGTATATTTAGAATATTGATGTGATGTGTAGTCAATAATCATATTAGCAATGATGCTAATATCATTATCATATCCTTATGATAATCCCCTACTTAATATCATATTTGGAAAATGCTGTGGTACTGAAAGCATATAAACTATGGTCAAACGATAGAATGGCATTTTACTAGAAAATATGGCATAATATGTCTGTGATTTTTTAATATGTCGTAACAGAAACATTGTTCTTACTGTATGCAAAGAGAAAACCTGTACATATTTGCACGTTTGGACAATATAGCACATGAAAATGTTTGAGGAAAACCGCATTCTGGATGCAATGCTGCTTTTCAATTGAGCAAGGATGAATGTGAGAACAAGTGTTAGGTTATTAGACATGCACGCAGTGACAAAGTTGAATATAGGTCGATTCTGGGAATTTTGCCCCCAGGCCCATCTTGTTTCCAACATCTAGTCATACTTCTCTGTCATTCACCAACAGAACAAAACTCTAGTCAAACATATTTGATTAATGCTGGCGACATTTTGAAACGCCAATGCTAAACAATCTATGAACCATATTAAAATGGTGTTGATCAATTCAGTATTGTGTTTTTGTGATGCATGCACAGAAGTGACATTGGAATCAACTGTAATGAGCCTCCGCTCGCTCCAGCTCAGAGTGTTCCAATCAAGCTATGAAATGAGCTCACGTAATGCACGATGCAATATATGAAACAACCTGAATAGGTTACTGATGCTTGTAAATCATAATATGTTTAATGTATCTGATAATATATTCATATCGAGAACTTGTGATGGATAATTTTTATGTATTGAAGGTCCTTGCCTCTTCATTGTCATAACGAATCCTCCACAACTTTGAAATAATTTTGAGAAGCAAGAACTTTTCTTCAATTTTATTACTCTTCAGTTGTAAAATGATTAAGTACACTCTTTCCTTTCATACCTAAGAATATAAGCCAATCGTAAATTGCCAAATCAAAGCATATTGCCCACGCGTTTCTTTATTCCAATCATATAATCTGTTATATAATTTAGGCGCGAATATAAGGGATATTTCCTTTTATGATGTAAAACTCTATGTTTTTGATTAAATAATGTCGAAATAACATTATTGTAGCCACTGCATACGCCGAACTAATTGATTTCAATTTTCCGCTTCATATTGCAAATTCTTATTTTTGCCAAGAATTCAGTGCTTTGGCCCCACTGTGCGTCGTGATTAATCCGATTGGGTAGAAAAACGTTTTGAAGTCAGCAAATTCATCACTGTCAAAACGCCGAACACGACTTTGCTCGTTTCTGATTTTGAAAACGCTCATGCGTACACTATAAGTCATTACTCGGCACCTTGTATACCACATGTCATTAAGAAATCATGTATAATAAATCTTCAAGTAATTAGTAAAAACTTGTTGTGACTTATTTAAACTCTTGCATTGCGAGCGAAGCGAGCAAGAAAATTTTTAAGAAATCTATGTATTTCATTGATAACCTACAGCAATATTTATCTAATAGGGCGCCAATACTTTCTGAGGGCGACTCGTCCTTTACTCATGTTCAACCCACTTTTTCTTTTTCCTTGCTCGTGCGGCGCCCCCTTGCTGTCAGCGCCCGGGGCGGGTGCCCCGCCGGCCTCCCCTTAGCTACGGCTCTGCTCCTCTTTGTTAATTCTTCCTCGACTGGGTTATATTGGAGTGGCGAGGACCCCATCTTTAAGTATTGGGGAGCCCAAAAGTGTCCTGCCCCCCCAAAAGTCGGTGTCTATGTGACATACTAAAGAGAGGAAGATAGTCAAGTTGCAGGCGCTCACTCAGAAATTTTTGTTGGGTGGGATCCACAGTTTACGGAGGATTCAATACTACAAGACACTATGTGTATATAGGATTGAATTATTTACCATCCAAAAAAGACGATAAGTAATTGTTAAACGATATCACTTATATTATCAGGAAAAAGAAGATAGAACTAAACTTTTTATATAAGAAAAGAAAGAGTACAAAGAAGTGTAAAATGAAATCTTTAAGGTACATAAATTATTTTTTGCTTACAAGCACAGTTTTACAAAGGAGGTATGTATATATAAATATGTGTCGCGTTACGAATTTGTTTTGGGAACGGGGAGCCGTCCGGTCAAGTTTTTATGAATTAGAAAAAAAAAATATATGATTATACACATAAGAACGCCGAGTATGGGAAATACAAATTGCTGTTTCTGCGAATGCAGGTTATTAGACTACTGTATTTTGGTTCCGTTTACACTTAACCATTTTCTAAAAATTAAATTTAAATACAGTCTATGGTGCTGCATTGGGAAATTGGTTGCGCCAACGGAACACAAAATTTGTGTTATAGTTTCCGATATTCTGCATTAGCTCAAGAGTGCTTTTAATTGATTATGAATCTCTCATGATATGAGCTGCTCGAGAGAATATGTAGATAAGCGCAACTTCCGGTGAAATCGAGATAATAGATGGAATATATTGTGATCAAAACGCAGAGGAGCATGTAGGTAGTTTAATTTCGGAGATGAACCTGTAGATGGCCGGGAAAGATTGTTTGGTATATGTAGTGGCGTATTTAGGATTTGGCTTCGGGGGGGTCTATGCAGAACATGTGAACAAGCACATATTTTTCATTAGAAATGGTAAGAAGGATTATTGTTGTACGTGGAATTTCAGGCGGAGGGGATTGAGCCCGATAGCCACCCCCTAAATACGCCACTGGAGATATGCCATTGAATTGCATGGGAATGGTCAACCTTCTTTTCCAGTTTATTCAAAAGTCAGAGCATGTGATATACCAATAAGTTTCCCCGAGCCGCTAATATATATATATAGGATGCCAAATCAGTTAATGGACAAACCTTGTGGGATTCTTCCTCTTTGAAAGCAAACTGGCAATATAACATTCTCCACAGTCTACTGGTTGGAGCTCAGGAGGAGCAGAGTGTAACACATGTGCTTATATTTAATTTGGTCTTGGGCTTGATCCTTAATCTCAGGATGTTTGATTTGGATTTCGCAATATAGTATAAGTGCACTTATCGAATAGGCCTAGTCCTGATAATAAAATGAAATGTTAAACTTTTGAGGAACAAACAAACCTAAGTTTTTGTAGTTAGTTAATTTAAGTATCATATACCAGTGATCGCCAAACCATCGATCGCGAGTTACTAGTAGCTCGCGGGGACATTTTCGGTAGATCGCGTTAACGCTCCGGTTGGCTAACTTTGATTCCTCCACTGAGCTGACGCTAATGACAGAGGGCGCTGACGACAACAACTGCTTGTTTCTCCCGGGCAACTGTCCTTGTCTGCCTCGTCACACAGTTGATTGTATGCGCGTGGGGTTGTGCACGTTGTTTTTCGTGTGTATATTAGACATTTACTAACTTGGATAATTTGATTTCGTATTTACAAAAATGCAAGTTTATGGACACTAAGAAAAATGTAAAAAAAAAATTAAGAAATAAGTTAGTAGTTCTTTTGGTTGGTAGCCCACAGTAGGATTGAAAAACGGTACGATAGCTCAGAAGCTTCATAGAGTAGGATTGAAAAACGGTACGATAGCTCAGAAGCTTCA
Organism: Thermobia domestica; assembly: GCF_964235325.1. Taxonomy (NCBI): domain Eukaryota; kingdom Metazoa; phylum Arthropoda; class Insecta; order Zygentoma; family Lepismatidae; genus Thermobia; species Thermobia domestica. The sequence goes on along the minus strand of NC_137466.1, from coordinate 57,427,247 downwards.
TACAGTAGGATTGAAAAACGGTACGATAGCTCAGAAGCTTCATACAGTAGGATTGAAAAACGGTACGATAGCTCAGAAGCTTCATACAGTAGGATTGAAAAACGGTACGATAGCTCAGAAGCTTCATAAGTTTGCAAACCACGGTTATATACATTAAGAGGCCTCATCACTGCGAAATTAAAATACCACTAATTTTACAGTAATTATGTGATATCTTCAAATAGATAAAAAAATAATCGAAAAGTGGAACAAGACCTCCCTAGACAATATTATTCTGCGTGAGATACCGTCATCATGACTCATTTATCTGTTTTCGATTTCCAGCCATTTAGAAAATCGGCATTTATTTTCGCGTTTCTAAATAACTGCAAACGGAAAGCTACTAGGTGACTCGTGATAACGGTACCTCATGCAAAATAACATCGTCTAGGGAGGTCTTGATCCACTTTTCGATTATCTTTTATCTATTTCAAGATATCACATAATTACTGTAAAATTAGCGGTATTTTAATTTCGCAGTGATAGGGACTCTTAAGTTGAAACTACCCTTTTTCTATATACCCCAGGTATCCATATTACGCATTCATATTGTCCGTGTGCACTAAAATGCTCTTCAAACACTTCAGCTCATTAGAATTTTATAGGCGATTGTTGAAGACTCGCTAGAATAAGAGGTAGCATTTGCTGTTGAAAGAATATCGAATTTAACAGTAATCTAGATTAAAAAAAACGTTCAAAAACGAAACTTTTTAGTGTATTTAAATGATAGGTATTTACTTTTTAGTGTATTTAAATACCTACAAATTGCAACTGTTACATGAAATTAAACCTACTGATAAAATCGAAAGGTATGAGTTTGCTGCTGACATTCTACACAGAATTGATGATGATGTCAATTTTTTAAAAAAGATCCTCTTTTCTGATGAGGCTACATTTCATGTCAGTGGAACAGTTACTCGTCATAACTGCAGAATTTGGGGGGCAGAGCATCCACATCAGCATCAACGTGACTCTCCCAAACTTAATGTCTGATGCGGTTTGATGGAAGATCGTGTGATAGGGTCCTTTCATTTCTGTAGAAGAAACAATAAACGGGGACGTTTACTATGACATGCTGACAGAGTACGTCTTTCCCCAAATGGACGATATTGAGGCGCAAAAAGGGCTTGTGTTTTTCCAACAAGATGGCGCCCCACCTCATTACAGTAACCATGTGCTTGCGGCTCTTGACACTCGCTTTCCAGGAAGGTGGATAGGCAGGGCTGGCCCAATACCTTGGCCACCACGAAGCCCAGACTTAACCTCATTGGACTTTTTTTCTTTTGGGGCCACATAAAAAATATTGTGTATAGTGAAAAGATTAGAGACATCAATCATTTACGGGAAAGAATCGTCGCGGCGGTTGGGCAGTTACACCTGAAATGTTGGTGAATACGTGGCGAGAAGTGGAATATCGTCTCGACGTGTGCAGGGCCACAAATAGATACCACGTTGAAGTCTACCAATATTAAACAAAACTTGAAGGAATTCTCTTTTATGATATGTACTCATTGATGTAAGTTTTCATTCATTTCCCAATTAAATTTATACTTAAAACTAGGGAGTTCTTTTTCAAACTCCCTGTACATCAAAACAGTGGAGATGATTGTGAAACCTGAAAATACATGCGCCATAATGTATTAAAATCTATTTTATTGACGAAATCTATTGTGGAACATATATATTTTTTTTAATCTGAAGGAAGTTGTTCACGTTCACTGTACAGCAGAAATTATAGTCACAACTCATTCCTAACTTTTTCTAATCGCAAGCACTGAGGACTGTTGGAAAACCTCAAAGAAACTATAGTAAAATTCTACCATAATCAAATAATTTTTCCGGAAGTTATCATATATTCCGCATACGTGGAAAATATTTGCCACATGCAATTAAACTCGTACACCTAACAAGAGTAGATTAGCTTTAAAAAGTAAATTTACTGTAAGGTGAAGGGCGTTAAACTTATCCTTTCATTCTTGCAAGAATTCTTTTGCAAGCTATGAGTATAATTGAAATCTGCTAAACAAATTATGCAATATTGTTTTTCAAGATCAAATAATGTTTATGTACTTTAATCCTGGAAATGACAAGCTGACTTAATACGGAATCATGACAAGGTGGCCTTCTGAGGCTCACGTGTGTTTTAATTGCGACATACACTACCACCTGCAGGTGGATATAGGCTAGTTAATTTATAAATTTGTGTATGTACTTACTAGCAACTATATTCCCGTTTATTAGGGTAAGGATTAGCCTTTACACATCTCTTTGGCAAGCTATACTTTTAATTGGGAAAAGAATTGTTATCAACATGTCTTATATAGAATAATATACATTATATTTTATTAATACTTTTAATCAGTGCATGTTTTTAAATATGTGTAGCTTAGAGCAGCGGCGAAAATCTGTCTTCAACATTGGGGAGGGCGGACAGGTAAGACCGTTCCCATAATTTTTTAAAGCGAAGTTCAAAGTATTTTGAAAAACAGTGCTATGGAGGAGCAGAGTTGTCTTCAACACTGGAAGGTGTTCAGATTTGAGGCTTACTCCGGTGGATACATTAAATTTATCTCACTTTTCTTTGTGGTAATCGGACACACATCATCACATTTCTACCCAAAAAAACACATTTCAAAGGACAGTCCTCCCCAGTTCCAAGATTGGAGGGGACATGCTCCTCTGATCGTACTGGGATTTGTGCCAGTGGTTTAGAGAAACGTAAAGTAAATAATTTCTTGAAGATTCCTTTTGGCACTGCATATCAATTTCAAGAATAATTAATGAAAACTTTGTTCCTTTAATGGTAGACGCATTCTTCTCACATCTTACTTTTGATAATCTCTACGGTGTTTCAAAATAAAAAGTAAAATGCATATATTATAGAATGCATCTTTTGAGTTTTTACCGTTTAGTTTTAAGTATATTTGATTTAGAGGAAAATAATGATAATACTCACAGAGAACATTTTACTTTTGTTGACACTTATACAAATTCTACTCAACTTGCTCTGCTGTTTGGAGACAATTTTGTTCAAGTAAGTATCAAGTTGCTTCATTCTAAACCTTCTCGAATCACACATATATGACACACTCTATATTTCTTAACCTCCGGTTGATTGAAAGATACATTGCTAGCACTTTTGCGAATCATTGCAGAAATCCACAGCCAATTTCGGATTCTTATGCTGGCTTACAATATTACGCTGATTGATCAGAAACAGGCTGATCTAAAATTTCATAAGTACTTCTGCTATTTGAAGTCAGAAATCGGCTCCTTTGGTCTTGAAAATTGAATTCTTTTATGGGTGGATTTTAATTCAAATCATATTTGCTGCTACTCCACAACTATCAAGAACTTTCAGAAAATAAGCAAAAGGCTATCTATTTGTTTTTTCTCCTACTTTGAGTACAATTTTGAGTCCTTGACTAGTTTGCGATACTTGGGTTAATGACATGTGAACGTGAAATATAAGCAAGAACAGAAATGACGAAAGAAGCCTTTAGGAGGAAGAAAATATATTTGGGATCCTTGAATAAAGACTTGATACAGAATAAAGACTCATAAAATGCTTCGTGTGGAGTATTGTACTGTATGGGTCAGAAACATGGACATTACGCAAAAATTAAAAAAAAAAAAAAAAAAATACTGGATACTTTCGAGATATAGGAATGGGCAAAATGGAGAGAATTAACTGGGTCGAGTAGAAAACGAACGAGAGGATGTTAGAAATGATGGGGGGGGGGGGGAGAACGATTTGAAATATTATTAAGAAGAGAAAGAGAAACCGGTTTAGACATTGGATGAGAAGGAACTGTATCATGAAGGACATTTTAGAGTGTATTGTTGCAGGAAAGAGAGGGAGGGGGCGAAGGAGACTACAATTAATGGACAATATTAAAACAGAAAAGTCGTAAGTGCAGACGAAGAGGTTAGCGGAAGACCGTGGAGCATTGAAGCTTCTCAGTTGCAGCAAGTGACCTGCCAATAATGGCAAAATACCTATGATGATGATGATGATGATGATGATCAAATGAATTAATTCATCTCTTTGTTTCATTTTATATCATCATATCTGGTTTATTATTATGCTCAGAATGAATCTTTTTTTCGTGATGCAAACTAGATGAAAGTAACACAGCTGATGTTTTCTTCGGAACATAAGACAATAGCGTCAATTTGTCAATATATCCAAATAAAGACGTGTAAGGTTCTCTGTTTCTAATTAGAAGAATTACAACTGGAACAAACCTTAATGTAAAATATGTATCACATGTAACTTAGTCTTTAGTCAGAGTGTAAGACTGAGTTGAGATATGCCATACAACTTTCGAGGCGAAAAGGATGAAGTAAGTAATAGCCAATTAACAAGTAACTGGAATTCCGAATAACTGAATAATCATAAAATAAAAATGAAATCACTACAAGTTTACAAGTACTTCCATTTACTGCCATCTAAAATTATAATGAAAGGAGTTTGAAGGAAAAGCATGGACTTTTTATTTGAGCCTCTCGGGCTCATATTGCCCGCAGGTGCGCAATCACTGGGGTCCCACCGGGTCCGGACCCCCCTTAAATTTCATAACTCCACCTATATTTGTACACTTTCTCAATGACATTATATGTACTTGTTTAACAAGGAAATGATTGATGTAGCATGAAAATTTGGTCTTACACTTCGTCTGTACTTTTTCTCTTATAAGAAAAACAGTCAAGTTCTATCAATTTTTAAAAAATAAAGGTGTAAATATTTTACAATTACTATCTTCTATTCGGGCGCAGAACAATACCCATTTTAAACTACATAGACGTACTTGCTTGAAGTATTGGGGCCCCACCAAAACTTGGACCCCTTCCAAAAAAATTTCAGGGTGTGTGCGCTTCCTTGTCGCGATCAGCGGCGCAAATATGTCTTCAACATGGGGGAGCAGGTAAGACCGTTCCCCGTAATCATTTTTTTTTAACGATGTTCAAAATATTTATGAAGTTGAAAAACAATGCTGTGGAGGATCACGGTAGCAGAGTTGTCTTCAACATTGGAAGGCGGACAGATTGAGGTTTATTCTGGGGAGTACATAAATTTCATCTCACTTTCCTTTGTGGCAATCGGACACAAATCATCACATTTCTCCGCAAAAAACACATTTCAAATTGGTTTATTGGGGAGACAGTCCTCCCCAGTTCCAAGATTGGAGGGGACGTGCCCCACTCATCCCCCCGGGATTTGCGCCAGTGGTCGCGATTAGGAATGATAAAGTAAATAGCCAGAAGAAGTAATTTAAAATTCACTCAAGTTGAAAGAGTCCTACACGGAACCAATGAACAAAGAACACTGTGAGAATTTAAGAAAAATGAAATTACATCTTTCAGTTTATTGAAGACAACTACATAAGGAATACGGTGGTTATGAGCCTCAAAGGGTCAGTTGTGACTTCAAGGGTTAACTTGCAAGGTTGTTTTCTATGCATATGTTCAAATTTACAACGTGGATTGGCTTTGACACACTAATTCTTCATGGATTACATCTCCAAACAACAGAGTTATTTCAGAAGTTTTTGGGAAGATACATACTAAATTCGATTAAAACAGGATAAAAGTTATCGTGGAACAAAGACAAATATACTAATATCGATTGCGTCTAATGAAAGACCTCGCCAAACTCGCTACAGTTATTAATTCTGAGAATTTTCAAATCTACTGTTCAATTTTTTTTTATTAAAAATATTGAACATAAAGTTATCTTTATTTTGTTATATTATTATAATTTTTTTACAGTTTACCAACAAATTTATTACAATTCAAAATTATTCGACATTCAACTAAAATAACAACAGGCATAAATGAGGAATGGAACAATAATTGCTAACAGAATAACAGAAAAATATAATAATTTGAATAAAATTTTAACAATTCCATTAAATAAATTTACGAAACAATTAAGAAAAAATAATTAAGTCAGCAGGAAATATATTTCGATAGTCAAACCAAAGGAAGGGGTAGAAAACCACCTATCAGCAGCATCATATCTAGTGTTATTGTCTGCTTTTCTACGCCATCCAATGATATTACACCTTATTTGTATAGTATGTCGTCCAGCTATATAAATTTTCAGTGCTGTCCTTTGTGTTAGAGAAGAAATACCTCATCTAGTTCTTTTCCATGTGGTAAGGTGCCAAGAACCGACGACACGTTGCCACGTTGGATAGCAATAGATATGCGTTGAATTAGGAAAGATGTTGAACGAATATCTCCAGTAACGATAGAAATGCGTCTGCCTACTTCTCTAATAAAATCAAGGCTTGCAGATCTCCAAGCACCATTAGTCTCGATGGCAATTGGAGCAAAAATAAATTTATCAAGGAGGTTGTTATATTTCCTTTGCTTTTCTACTTCTCTACGACTAGCAACAGCTCCAGCATTCATAACAGCTAAAGGGAGACTTGAATGGGCAAATGTATCTGAACACGTGAAGTCCCAAACTAGTGATTTGCCTTTCAACCAAGGAACTAATATCATGCCATCAGGTCGTTTACCATCTGAACGACAACATCCCGAAGGTTCACGTTGTTTATATGGTATTTTCTTTATTTATATAGTGACTGAAAAAATGAAATCTTCGAGTTTAACGTCCCACGATTTTGCGGGAAATGATGATTAAAGCAAGTGAATGATGATGAAAAAATTGATGGAACCAGAAAGTGGGAGGAAACGGGAGTTCCCCAAGGAAACCTCCGGACACGATGTTGTCCACCAGTATTATATAGTATAGTATTATCAACCCTGGTAGTTCACCAGACTTTGGTAGGTCCGGCTTTGGCTCCCCGCAAACTTAGTAACTTAACATATAGACTAGGAAAGCTTGGTCAAAAAATAGCTGAAACGGGAACAAATTGCAATACAATTTCTGTTAACAGGTTCTTATGGAAAAATACCAGCGGAAAACGTTGGCGAAAAGTCTACCACTCTCCGAGGTGGGGTAAGGCCGCTATTGAGATTTTTTCAATATGACTTCCACGCGTTACTACTATTCGCAAAGTTTCACTTATGTACCTCCTGTGCCCCTCCTAATTAACATAGAGCAATGAGTAATACATTTTTGTAAAGCTTATAAAATGTAGATTCCAATTATGTGACATTTCCATTTTGTGCACCGACCAGAAGAAGAAGAAGATGATCTTTTAAAAATCACAAAAAACTTGATTTTTTTTCGAAATAATTTCATCTCTGACAACACTATGAGTACAGCAGCGGAACTAAAAATTCATTATTACATACCTTGCATATTTGAGTGTATGATGGACAACAGCCACTGAGATCTAGGCCGAAGAAGGTGTCCCAATACGGGATACCCTTTATAGGCTGTATCACCGATTTTAATATAGGAAATAGACCATTATATAAGAACGTCTTGCGACCCACGACAATCCTAACTACCACAATGCAATGACGTACCTCGTTGTAAAGCTTATAGTACGCAGATTTCAACTATGTACAATTGATCTCTATTTGATCTCCCGGATAGAAGAAGGAGAAGAAAGTTGTAAAATTACAAAGAAGTTATTTAGTTATCGATTTATTTATTATTGAAAAATTACAATTGCTGTATACGCATGCTGTATCACGGATTTTACTGGAGGAAGTATACAATTATATGAGAACACCATGGAATGTAATAGTTGTTCTCATTTATTCCATCTGGAAAATTGAATAATAGAAGTAGAATATGGACCTTAACAACCTAACAAATTTAGGTAGAAGAAAACACTGAACCGCGAACTTATTGTAATGTATAATTTAGTGTTGACTTTTTAATGAAAAAATACCTTAGACAAACGGTGTTGAAAAGTCTACCACTCTCCGAGAGTGCATAGATCCGCTATGATAAATTTGCCAATATGGGCGCCACTTTCCTAATATGTTGATTTCATTATACCTAGATATGTTGAGGATTGTTCAATATTTTGAACCTTATTCTTTATATCAATTGAAAGCAAACTCTTAAACAAGTTTTTTAAAGATATTTTTATTACAATATTTTTTCCATGGTACACACTACAGTTTTATATCAAGTACAGTGTTTAATAGTTTCCGTATGTTAGAAGTTACATGCAATAAAATGAATGTATGCTACACAAGTTAACCTATATGCATTATGTTGAAAATAATAATTACATGTACTGTATAATGTGTATACAACTATGTTAAGTTCTGCTACATGCAACTGTATACGAATTAACCAATGTTTAACACTAATAAAATTTAAATTTTCAAAGTTAATTAACATATTGGGGAATGTGTCATAAGCAGTTATAGCAGATATATGTCTTGGCTTATAATATCACTGTTATCTCAATCATCATCCACGTCAACTTCCGCAGAATTACAGCAACTTGAACTTCTAGAATGAGTACAAGCATTTGTGCATATCATTCCTTTCTCGCTGCAACCGCAATGTAGGGTGGTACATTGTGCTATGCTGCATCCGCATTTCACAAATTTCAATAAATAATTGGGTGCTGGTGATTGAGCCATCTTCATTGATGTCAGATGTTCGTGACGCGATTCCCATCCCCAGATACATTTCATTACCCATTCACTGTTGAACCTGATGATACACTCGTTGACTATAAAATTTGCATGCATCTACTGAGGGAGGCAGTCTTTCCGGTTTCACCTGAACCGTTGATTTTGTTGGCGTTGATGTGAACATTCGAAACCACTGTATAGCGAAGTTATAAGAATTGTTTTCATTATTGATATTAACACATAAACTTAAAAATAAAAGTTTACAAGAATCTATAACTGATATGGGTTTAACCTAATTTCATTAACGGTAATCAGCTTACATTCATACTTGCACATGATTCTAATAAAGTACATTGTACTGCACAATCATGATTAGGTTCCACAATATGTTGTACATGTATTTCATCGTGATTCTGATTTTGATACGAAGTGCCATCTCTTGACCTCCAATTATGTCTATCCATGTAGCTTGTTGTATTCCTGTAATTTCGCCCTATATTCCGATTGCTTTTAAGTCTACTTCTGTTGGGTGATCTGACATCAGGATTACCACGATTAATTAGGTTAGGCGTATTCCCTACGTAACTTTGTCTATTTTGCTCGTTTTGATTGCTAGAATTCACTCGGCTTAGGTTGTGTTCCGTATCGTTCACACTTCTGATATTTAGATTCCGAACAGGTACAAAATGATCTGAATTATTCTTATTTTTACCTACTCCTGCTTGTTGACTCATAGCATGGTATTGAGTTTCATAGCATTGGACAAGCATTAATAAATGGTTGAAACTCATACACTGTGTAGAAAACAAGATCTGTTGTAACTTAAATGGGAGCAAATTTCGAATCGATGCTATTATTCTAGATTCCGATTGCAAGGGATTAACGACTTTTAATTCGTTGTATGTATTTACAACAAACTCTACAACAGATTTGTGCAAACGAGGATTGAAATGTTGATTTCTAATGGTGGCATCTCGATTTGCAAGCAAAAGGTCATTTTCATAATTCGCGATCAATGCCGCTTTGAATTCCTCATAAGTATTGATGTGATCACGTACGGCTTTAAACCATAAAGAACATGGTGGGAGTAATACATGAGGGATTAATTTCATATATTGTGATCTATCTATACACATTATATTGCATTCGTCCTGAAATTTTTCCAGGAAAGAAGTAGCGTTCTCATTACATTTACCACTGAATTTACTCATAGCCCGTATTTCACTCATCTTAACACTTAATTTTACCTTCCTTTTATCATTCCGTGTACTTATTGAGTGACAATTCCTATCCATGACGTGATGTATCGTTGCACCATCCCTTTTCCGCCCATCTGTCCTCTTCGGATGAATTTCTTCCAAAATAATATCCTCATCAGACACAGGTGAAGGCGAAGTCATCTCTGGTGAGTGGGGAAACTCCAAGCGATCACTACCCATATTATTGTGGTATGTGTTGTCCTTAGCCTGTAGCGTTCTAATTTCTTCCTGTAGAGTAGCTATCAATTGCGTATTTGCACGTATGTTGTTAGAATTATTGATGACCTGAATGTTTTGCTGTTGAACAGAAGATTCTATTACTTCTAAATCCTTTTTTACACCACTGATTTCTTGGATTTGGTGGTTGTGCTTATCCTGACAATCCTCGGATATTCTTTTTAACTTTTCCTCGAACTGCGAGGTGATGTCATTCATCGCCTGGACAATTGACTGTTTCGTTTCATCTGACTTCTGTTCCATTCGTCTACTTAATTCCTCATATTGCTTGTTAGATTCTTCGGACTTAAGCTCTATCGTCTGCTTTAACTCCTCGTATTGCTTGTTAGATTCTTCGGACTTAAGCTCTATCGTCTGCTTTAACTCCTCGTATTGCTTGTTAGATTCTTCGGACTTTTGTTCTATCGTCTGCTTTAATTCGGTAGACATCTGAATCAATTGTCGCTGTAAGGCAAGCAAGATTCGGTCTTCTGATGTCATTCCTGGTGCTACACTATGTTCACCGTCGTCACTATTATTCGATTCTTTCTCAATTGCCTCACCATTCATTTTTCTTATGATTATTCTACCACTTCTTAGTCTGGTGGAATTTGTATTCATTAACCTTATTACAAAAGTAAATTCACCCTTACTTTGCTTCGGGATATGAATTTATGAAAACTCCCGGGTGAGGTAAACCAATATTTTTATAACGACTCACCAAGGGTAGTCGTCAACCTGGTTCGATCGTTGATATATGAATCTCGAGTGGTAGTAATAGTTTGCATGTAAAAATATCTTTAATAATTATATATACTATTATTCTCACCTTTTCTATCAGAATTATAAAGTCGATGAACGGTATCAAATGGTTTATTAGTTGATACACTTTTATGTATTTTTATTCAAACTGTCATGCACACAGACATGATGATTAGGTATCCATAAACAATTACATAGCAACTAACTACATAACACTATCCCATAATATATTTTTTTACATATATTAAAAACATTCTTCTTTTGTTATTATTAAATTAACATTCTATTAAGTATATTGCTTATGTATGAGCACTTTCTGTCCAAGGTGCAGGTAATTATTAATCTATCCAAAGTATTTCGTTATAATGCATATAGGTTAACTTGTGTAGCATACATTCATTTTAATGCAAGTAACTTCTAACATACGGAAACTATTAAACACTGTACTTGATATAAAACTGTAGTGTGTACCATGGAAAAAATATTGTAATAAAAATATCTTTAAAAAACTTGTTTAAGAGTTTGCTTTCAATTGATATAAAGAATAAGGTTCAAAATATTGAACAATCCTCAACGTATCTAGGTATAATGAAATCAACATATTAGGAAAGTGGCGCCCATATTGGCAAATTCATCATAGCGGATCTATGCACTCTCGGAGAGTGGTAGACTTTTCAACACCGTTTCTCTAAGGTATTTTTTCATTAAAAAGTCAACACTAAATTATACATTACAATAAGTTCGCGGTTCAGTGTTTTCTTCTACCTAAATTTGTTAGGTTGTTAAGGCCCATATTCTACTTCTATTACTCAATTTTCCAGACGGAATAAATGAGAACAACTATTACATTCCATGGTGTTCTCATATAATGGTATACTTCCTCCAGTAAAATCCGTGATACAGCATGCGTATACAGCAATTGTAATTTTTCAATAATAAATAAATCGATAACTAAATAACTTCTTTGTAATTTTACAACTTTCTTCTCCTTCTTCTATCCGGGAGATCAAATAGAGATCAATTGTACATAGTTGAAATCTGCGTACTATAAGCTTTACAACGAGGTACGTCATTGCATTGTGGTAGTTAGGATTGTCGTGGGTCGCAAGACGTTCTTATATAATGGTCTATTTCCTATATTAAAATCGGTGATACAGCCTATAAAGGGTATCCCGTATTGGGACACCTTCTTCGGTCTAGATCTCAGTGGCTGTTGTCCATCATACACTCAAATATGCAAGGTATGTAATAATGAATTTTTAGTTCCGCTGCTGTACTCATAGTGTTGTCAGAGATGAAATATTTTCTGAAAGAATGGAGTTTTTTGTGACTTTTTAATTTTTTCTTCTTCTTCTAGTCGGTGGGCAAAATGGGAATCAATGTTACATAATTTGAATCTACATTCTATAAGCTTTATAAAAATGTATTACTCATTGCTCGATGTTAATTAGGAGGGTCACAGGAGGCACATAAGTAAAACTTCGCAAATAGTATTATCGCGTGGCAGCCATGTTGAAAAATTTTCCATAGTGGCCTTACCCCACCTCGGAGAGTGGTAGACTAAGGGGATCAATGGCGACTTCAGCATTGAGGCCATATGTCAGTGGTAGAGTATTCGCAATTGTTTTCCTCTGGTATTTTTCCATAAGAACTCGTTAACTGATATTGCATTGCAAATTGTTCCCGGTTCAACAAAAATTTGGCGAGACTAATATATTCGTACACTTTGTTAATAAAACTTACTAGCGAAGAACTCTTACTTTTCTTATCAGTGCTCTTCTTGTCTTAAAGAAGAATCTAGTTTTACCATTTTTTCTGTTCAAATAGGTGGGCATATTTAAATATTCCTAATCTTTTCTTCAAGTGTAGAATGACACCAGTACGATATTATTTAGACTTAATGCTTTCTATATTAGGCTCGAAACTGAAATATTCCAAACAAAAATTTCTGGATGTGCATCTGGTACTACGGTACCTAATATAAATACCATGTGTTAATACTTTAGTGAACGGTAAGCAAATCTACTCTTAATATGTTTTTGTATGTATTTCAGAGAATTGAACCACTTTCGGAAATCTAAGGGGTCACACTTAACGCCATGGCTCATCCTATAGGTAATCATGATTATACGTCTGACAATATATGCAATCATATCAAAGATTCTAAACTTGTTTTTTTTGGGACAGATACGTATAAATGTTGGAGAAATCTCTTTAACATCGAACCCAGAACTATTATGATCTTGTTGTTTACAAGATAACGGTCAGACTTATTGGCAGGATTTTGTCCTTTCTCAGGAGTGGGCTTCCAGAATACTGTACATTTCTATGTACTGTTAAGTTGAGAATACGAGGCAAGCTATCAAACCAGGAAAACATATTTAATTGCACAGCAGGCTCATCTACTTGCAGATAATCATTAATCTTTATATATTGGTTTCGACAATGAGAATGAAACTATCTAATACTCTTTTCAGAATCTCGACGATTTTCAAATTGGAGCTCCTGTATTAAGTGATATCAAAATAGGCAAAAACTTTGACATATTTCACGAAAATACTTTTCACTGAGCTTCAGCATATTTGTTGTGTTTTGATTTTTAAGCACACTGCCATCTTTCCTTCATTAATGTATAGTGAATAAACATTAATAAGAATTTTGCTTATGGTAATATTTTATTTGTATGCATAAATACTCGTAATTGTTGCTGTCGAACAAAAGAGGTTACTGCACAGGTGAGTCAACAGATGAAATAATGCATGTATCAGATTGACAATAGCCAGAAAGATACTCAATGGAATGCAGGATTGTCGATAAATGAAGAGTGAGAGAAGATTCTGCTTAAAGAAGAAGAAATGAAAAGGAAGAAGGAAGAAAGAGGAAACATTAATAAGGGAAATATGGATAATTAGAGGACAGAATGTATCCAGCGAATAAAGTACACTTTTAATTGGACACGTGTGCAGCTAGAAAGTGAAAGTGAAAGCTACACAAGTGTTACTTTTTAATGAAGGGGCGGAGCCTAATTAAAAATTGATCTCCGGAGAGTATATATATATAAGTGATGACCAACTCCCAAGCAGCCAGAAGGAGTGGAAGTCTGATGAAGACAGAGTTATTGTGTTGAGACTGTCACGTGATACTGTTTTTTTTTACATATTATCACATAGTCTTGCTCAGTTTGTTATTGTGTATTAGTACAATATGGAAACAAGGCCTGATAGAATATTTATAGGACATTTTCCGGAACTGAGGAGGAAAATTGACAAGTGGAAGGATAGTAAGAGGAAGGAGATCAAAAAAGAAGAACAACTTAAATTTGTTAGAATCTGCTTGCAAGAAGAAGTAACGTCCAAAGAATTAAGAGTCAATAAGAAAGGGGTAGATTGCAGGACCACTAGATGGAAAAAGCTACTCAAAAAATGGAGAAGTTATTAATTTGGAACGAGATAAGAAAGAAGAAGAGGGAAATAAACGAGATAAAGGAAAGAAATAAGAGCAAAAGAGAAGAAATAGAAGAAAGTCTGAGCAATTTTTCCAAGAGAATTCACAATAAAGGACATGAAAGTATGGGAGGAAAATTTCAGAAGAAAAGAAGAAGAAAGATTAAGAGAGGAAGGTAAAAGAATAGGCTGGAAACAAGAGGAGACAATAGACGAGAAAAGAGTGGTAATCATAGGAGATATTGAGATTACTGAAGAAGAGAAGCACTTTTTAAGTCTAGGATATAAATTCAAAAGAGGAGGTAGATAAGGAAGAAGCGGTTTATGGAATAGAGGAAGCACTTCAGGAAATAAAAGATGAAGAAGATAGGAACAGAATTTGGAGGAAACTAGTAAATATAGTAAATAACAAATGAAGAAGACAAAGAGGCAATCTGACTGACAAAGAGAAAATGGGAATCAAAAGGATAAGAACGAGAAAGGACATAGTAGTGGAACAGGCAGACAAAGGGGGAGCTATAGTTGTGATGGATAAAGTATGGTATGAAAAAAAGCTTGGAGATCTGAAAGACGAAACATATGAAGATGTGACGGAAAAAGGACAAGAAGAAGAGATAAAGAAAAAAGAGACTATAGAGGACTGCAAAAAGAAAGGGTTCAAGAGGTTAGTGAGAGAAGATGGAAAGCTACCTAGGATGAAAGGATTTCCAAAAATCCACAAAAAAGTAGTGAAGTTGAGGCCGGTGCTTAACTGCAGAAATAATATGATAGAACTGTTGGAGAAAAAGCTTAAGAGGATAACCGAGGCAGTGAGAGAAGGACAAGAAAGTAGAAGAGAAGAGAATACGCAAGAGGTTAAGAGGATGATAGATAAATTAGGAAGAAGAAATGAGAGCACAGTGCTATTTAGTCTAGATGTTAAGAGTATGTTCCCGAGCCTTAAGAGAGAAGAAATATTGAGAACAATAGAAGAGGAAATGGGTGAAAAGAGAATAGAAAACTGGAACAGTAAGAAGGTAAGAAAAGGATTAGAGGCGTTATGAGAGAATGGATACTGCATAATCAGAGACAGGATTGTTAAAATGAAGGAAGGACTTAATATAGGATCTTGTTTGAGTCCAGTACTATCAGATATAATAATGAATCGATTTGAAAAGGAGACGATAGAAAGAGGAGGAGAAAGACTGCTTCTTTTTTGCCGTTATGTGGACGACTGTTTAGGAATATGGAAGGGAACGAAAAGGCAACTGAAGAAATTCATAAGGGACTGGAAGATGAAAAGAAAGGGATTAGACTAGAAAATAAAATAGAAGTAGACAAGGAGATAAACTATTTAGATATGAAAATTAAGAAGTCGGAAAGAGGAGAGTTTATTACATCCTGGTACCAAAAAGAGTGTACAGCGGGAGTGTATTGCCACAAACGAACTGATGTGGATGAGGGTACAAAGAAGAATTTCATAGAGAACATGGAAGAAAGAATAGGGGACCTAAACACAAATGAAGAACAGAGTGAAACAGATTTAAAGAAGTTCTGGACACAACTAAGGAGAAATGAATTCAACGAAAAGGATAAGGTCACAAGAGACATAGCAAGAGAGAGAAAGAAAGAGGAAGAAGACAAGAACAAAAATGGTTTGGAATAGAAAACCTAGGCAAAGAAACAGAGAAAATAGAGAGAATGCTTCGGAAAGCAGGAATTAGGACGTACAGGAAAGGAGGAAACAGAATAATTGAACTAGTCAAAAGAACCAAGAGAAAAGCAGTAGCGGACAAAGATCAAAGGGAGGTAATATATAGAGTAGGATGCGCGGAGGGTAACAAAATTTACATAGGAGAAACAGAAAAGAAAATGCAAGACAGGATCAAACAGCACCAGGATAATGTAAGATTGAAAAGGGACAACAATGCGATATACAAGCATCAAAAAGAGACAAACCATAGGATAGGGTGGGAAGGAGCAGAGGTCATAGAAATAGAGAACAGAACTTTGGTGAGAAAATGGAAGGAAGCCAGGGAAATTCTGAAGGCAGGAGACAAGGTGATGAATTGGAATTCAGGATTCTCGATAAATAAAGAGTGGGAGAAGATTCTGCTTAAAGAAGAAATGAAAAGGAAGAAGAAAAAAGAGGAAAAATTAATAAGGATAATTAGAGGACAGAATGTATCCAGCAAAAAAAAAAAAAAACTTTTAATTGGGCATGTGTGCAGCTAAAAAGTGAAAGTGAAAGCGAAAGTTACACAAGTGTTACTTTTTAATGAAGGGGCGGAGCCTAATTAAAAATTGATCTCCGGAGAGTATATAAGTGGTGACCAACTCCCAAGCAGCAAAAGGAGTGGAAGTCAGATGAAGACACAGTTATTGTGTTGAAACTGTTACGTGATACTGTTTTCTACATATTATCACATAGCCTTGCTCAGTGTATTAGTACAATATGCAAACAAGGCCTGATAGAATAGTTATAAGATATTCAATTATAAAGTTTTGCACCTTGGGCATATTGGTTAATGTTCATACAGCTTAACCATGGTGATTTAATAGCTGATTGACTTGGAAACTAATGTATATATATATATATATATATATATATATATATATATATATATATATATATATATATATATATATATATATATATATAAACATTAGTTAATAACATTAGATATTAATATTATTTATATTTCTCAAGCAGCCGTTATTGATTCGTGAAGAGGCCATTCCTACTAGAATCTAACCTCAAATTTATTGAATTCATGTGCACTCCTAGAAGAATAAAGTTTTGTATTACGGATGGTACACGTAACCCACGAAAACAGATTCGATGGTACACATAGTAGAGTATTAAATATTGATTAGCCAGGTATCATTCGTTGTATTGACAAATGTAATTTGGAGTAATTCCTTTTCTGATGATCAGAAAAAGGAAACATTTTAAAATTATGTAGGCAACCCACATAACACAAACGGAAGTTGGGTAGCATATACCAAAGGTGCTAATAGACTAAGTAATTTTTGAACCAGTAAGTAGGCCTAAATGGTGATTTCTTTATTGGACTGCGTTAACAATACTGAAATCTAAGTCAATTGCAGTGTCAAGTTATTTTATTTCAAAAGGGAACAAAAAATAGTTGCAAACAAATTTATAATATTTCGCTATGCAACTTTCTCTGTGTTGAATTTATAACAAAATTATATTATATTAACAACTTGTTTGTAAGAACCGATGTTAAAAACTAATTTCATTTTGTCTCTAGCTAGCCATTCCGTTCCCAATTGTTACGTACCAACTTCTATCAAGTAAGTTTTCTCTCTCTCTAGTAGGGTATACATTGTAATAGAATGTTGCTTTCGTAGCTGGCTGCTGGATGTGATAATGACGCGTGTATGAATCAAAACAGGTCATACTACAACTCTCTGAAAAAGAAAACCCGCCTGCTACAGCCCGCCTACAAGCCTTACTGCTAGGAGCCAATCAACTTCGTAACCACGCCTTTGAACACGCCCACCATCTTTGCTGGGGGAACAGAATATAGGGGATTTTCTATCACACCCGCCTTCTCCAAACCTTCTCGCCTTTGCCTGGTCTAGAAACAACCAAAATCGAGTGTATTTTGATTCTGTTACTTTCCCTCGCGCTTTCTTTCTGTTCTCCGTAATTTCAATACAGCGGATTCTTCACAGCAGGTGGAAAGTCTAATGTCTGATATCTTTGATTTCATCTTCTGCTTCTTTTTTTTTCTAAGTAGATAAAATACATAAAATTTGTTTTGTATACGTACGTAATACTATTTAACTTTATATCGAGATCTATTTGTCTTCTCTCATTAACACTATTTAACGCTGTCAAATTCCAGAGTGTCTTACTTCTGTGTTAAGAAGTTCCATTTTCTTATTAGTTGTAGGTTGTTAAAATGTTAGAAATGCAAGTGTCGTCAGGGTACCAACCTTCGTAGCTGCCATTCAGTGACTTTTATAAATATAATCTCGTATATATAAAGAAAGGACACCTTCTACAATCCACCACCTTATTTGGGAATAAAAGTCTATAAACTCTCACCTAAGTAACTCCCAACGAAATAGACAGCATAATACTAGTAATATAATCACGTAATCAATTTTAAGAAAAAGTATATTAGAATAGTTTTGCTACGCTTATAAATATTGTTGTTTTCTGTTAAAGTAGAGCCAGATTGATAGTAATGTTCAACTATCTAATTAGCTTTACCTACGCAGGGATCGAATACTTGCAGAGCACTTATCTTAAGACAAAGTTTAAGGTAGCCACAAATCAGCGTACTGCTTCCTGTACTGTTTCTAATATGTCTTTGTTCTTGTTTTATTCGATTCTTCCTTGTTATTCGTAAAAATGTTTATTTTGTCATTGAAATTTCTTCTTAGCGCTGTGAACCTACGGTTTAAAGTGGAGTGCTTTCAAATGTCTACGCCGTCCCTAGACCCTCTTGGAATCCAGACCCTCTTGTATGAACAGCGTTCACTATAGTCATTAGATAGCGGGGAGGTTTGGTAATATACTTTTGTTTCATATTCCACTTGAACTATGGAGACATTTGATATTTATTCAGGGTCTTTAAGCTCTTGCACAATACCTCTGAACAATATGCATAAAAGGCTACCTGAGTAAAAAACGTAATAAACTTAAGGTCCTTTCACAACACTAATCAATCTCACATCTATAGAAAAAAATCACAGTGTCAACGTTAGATAAAAAAAAATCTAACGTACATTCTAACATCTCGAATTGAGTTGATTTTGATTTTGAGTTTGACGTCCCTTTCAGCAACGAGGCTATATGAGATGGGATCTACTGATTAACGTGGAATGCGAACCACATGAGCTCCTGCCGGGAATCAAACCCGGATCTCTCACGCCAAAGGCGCCTACGCTGACCATTTAACCACGGAGGAGCTCTAACATCTTATCTAGTAGCCATATAATATATATTTCATTTCCCAACAAATACATTTTTCGTTAAGTGTCCATTACATTTTATTTATTACACTATTAAATCAGGATAGTAACTTTCAACTAAACTTTCATGCTGAGTGTGTGCTACTGCCTTATTTCCTATTGAATTTTCATTTAGCTTCTGTCAAGTTAATAAGTAACAAATTGATCTTCTATAATTGATACAAGATGTCGAGGTATTGTGTTGACCAGACACTAAGTTAAATTACCAAACCTATCAGATTCAGTGCACGATCATTTTTTCCTTATCATACTTTCTTTGTTATACTTATTCCACATTATTCCTTATCTGAAATTACCACTATATTATCGTAACTCATTGTTACAGGCAGTCTTATCATAAAATACCTGTAACTGTAACGGAGCCTTAACGTATACTTCCAAATTCTGACAAATATCATGACAACAAAATTGTATTTCATCGTTTTCTAATAATGAAAAACATCGCTTTTAAAGGCAAGTCAATCGTTCCGAAACATAAACATAATTACGCTAATAACAACACTTTTGAACATCTTTATAGTTCATACTCTTAAACTACAGTGGCTTAATAGTGAGAATATGAGGTCCAACATATATTCATATAAATCTCAAATTTTGTTATTTGTGTGCATATCTTTTCTGAGAACTCTGCGTATTATTCTGCGGAAGGTAACGTTAAGAAAAATACCAAAAGCGGCAATCCATTTATTTATAATTTATGATACCATGATACAGCGGCGATTCTCCAATGATGTGATTGATTAGGGACCCAATCAATTTAGGGATTCAGAATTTTCGGCCGTTTTCGATCATTTTTATATGTCACTTCTTCTACTTCCTTTACGTATGCTTTGGTATCTCACCTTCCCTAGGAGCTAAACTTGGACTTAAAGAGCATCATAACTGTCATCAACCAGCTCATAGACGCCAAAAACTATGGATTTGACACTAATATCGGTGGTTTATGATCCTTTTCTTGTCTTTAAGTTTTCACTTTTTCCTAGGATGGTAGGGGAGTCTTACTGTGACAGTACTCTTTTCCAGACTGTAAGTAATATGCTTACGAAATTTGGTTAAAACTGCTTCAGAAACATACACACATATATACATATATTTTTATGTACCTGGGTATATATAAAGGAAAAATATTTATATTTCACTAGAAAAGTATCATACACATTTCGTACACTAAATATGGAAACGTTAAAAAATCGTCATAAATTTTAACTCCTACTTGTATCATTTGAAAGATTCTTAACCTTGAGAGTTTATAACAATTATATGTTTTTCAAATATTTTTTCCAATAAGCATACTATGAAGTAAATCACATGAAAGGTCTCACATTGTATCTTGAGACCTGCGGGGCGTTATGGCCACCAGTGCTTGTAAGACAATGGAAACACATATTCTTTGTTGGAAACGTACCGTATGTTCAACTTTCGGAAAAGTTAATGGATGAGATTTCGTGAGCAAGATAGATAAGGCAATGTTTCATGTCATAATGCGTGTAACTTCTGCTGCAGTTCATGAAGTCACACATCTTTAAGAATTCTAGAAGCCACTTCACTCTGCAGTGCATAAAGTTGCATGTCTTTAATGAGTTCAAAAAGACTACTTCTTACTGCGATGCATGAATCTGTTCATCTTAATGACCTCAAGAAAGTCATTTCCCATTGCGCTGCATCAAGCTCGTCTTTGTTGAGCTCAAGAAGGTCACTTTCCACTATAGTCCATGAAGCGGGTCGTCTTAATAACCTTAAGAAGGCCACTTCCCATTGTGGTGCATGAAGCTGCTCGCCTTTAATGGACTCAGGCAGGTCACTTCTCACTGGAGTGTATGAAGGTTATGTCTTTAATAAGCTCAGGAATACACTGGACAGTAGTGGCTTAAAAATAAGTACAACGAAGCACATTTTTTGTCTGCATTCAGCATCACCAAATAAGCTAAAAGCCTTATAAAGCATCTCACGTGCAGTGTATGGAGATGTTGATCAAGCTGGACTAGACTCTGTGATGAAGTGCGGATGTGTGTGTGTTTTTTTTCCCCTTTTCGTATTTTGTACCATGATCTGAACGTACTCATACAGGTGAGTGTGAAAATGAACTAGAATGTTTATTTTGACATGCTTAGTGGCGATGTATTTGTTATGGACAACAGTGGACAGCAGGACAGTGTTTCCGGAAACTTTATGTTGGTTATTTAAAACCTTTAAAGCTTTCTGATGCCGAACCCAGAGTTACCGTCGCGTCTTGCATCAGTAACTACTATATTAAGGGGCGATCCCTCTCCTCGATTTATGTCGACGAGCTTTCAGTGCTCACACCAATGATTACAGATGTCTTCTGGAATCCAATCCACGGGCGGATCCAGGGGGGACGATCGCCCCTCCCCAGAAGAGGAAGCTTTCTTATTTTATATATAAATAAAACTCGTCTCAGAGTTTGGAACTCTTAAAAGTAGCTCTAAGTAGCAGTATTACAACCACCCCAGAAGTACATCCTGGATCCGCCCCTGATCCAATCCATCAACTAATGAAAAGCTATAAGTTACTCAATTTCTGTTACAATAAGAAATGATAACAGTTCAAATTTCAAATCTACTCGCTAGCACCTGTATTGAAATAAAACGAAAACTATAAGAACAACCTTGCTGCTATTGCACAAATAGTTATTATCTAGATGTATATTGTAGATGGCAGGAATGTACAACTACTTGTGACACTTTTGCAGGAATTAATTGTTTCGTACAGAGACCACGGCGACACGACCAGTGCATATTCAATTCTATGCAGGGTGTTTCAAAACAACACCCACAACGTCTGGGAGGTGATTCCTGACAACAAGATAAGACAAAAAGTATAGACCAACTTGGGCGCACAAATGCTTCCTTTCGGAGTTATAGGCTGTCGAAATAATGAAAAATTGAACTTTAAATATTCATAGCTCCAAAACTATAGGACCTACCGCAGTCGGGTTTAGACTTTACTTGGAAACCACTATGTGCCCTATCCAAATATCCATGTTTCAGAATCCTGAGGTACTTCTACAACAATTTTTATAGAGGTAGTTGGTGAGTATTAAAATTATATGCCCTTAGCCAAACTCCCTCTATAAAAACTGTTGCGGAAGTACCGCAGTATTTTGAAACATGGATTTTTGGATAGAACACATACTAGTTCCTAAGTGAAGTCTTGACCCGACTACGGTAGGTCCTGTAGTTTTGGATCTATCGACCTTTAAAAAGTTTTTCATGTCGATAACTCCGCAGCCCATAACTCCGAAAGGAAGCATTTGTGCACCCAAGTTGGTCTATAATTTTTGTCTTATCTTGGTGTATGGAATCACCTCGCAAACTTTGGCGCTGTTGTTTTGAAACACCCTGTATAAGATGTAACGATATCTTGTATTTTCTGTATAATTTTTAAATATCTTTTCTTATATTTCCGGCCAATGTGTGATTTTAAAATAGGCACTAACCAGTTCGAAGAAGAAGAAAAATTTTCAAATTGATTCTAAGATTATTATGTAGAGATGGTGATTTGATGAGTTTTTGTCTTTAGGTTGTCATAACAACGAATTGTAAATAAATGATATAATTCCGGATCCATCTTAAAAGGAGGATATACCATAATCTTTAAAGATGTGTATTTATTATAGTAATGGTGTGCCACAATAAAAACAAGGAAAATTAAATGCCATATAGACTGTTTGATGTGATTTTCGTAGCTTGTTCTAAATATAAATATGACTGAGGGCCTTTGTATAAGTGTCGTCATATAAAATATTGCGGTTGTTGTTATACATAATTTTGGGGGTCCTCGCCGCAGGATTGACGACCTTATAAAGATAAGCGAACATCAGTATCTGCTGTATTCAATAAAATCTATCGTCTTCAATGGCGGATCTTGAGGGGAGTAACGTCGTCAAAAATTCAGCTTTTATCAGTGCAAACTAAGAGAAGAACACTTTTCAATGGAATTAAGTTGTGTTCCTGTACACTATAGCGATAAAAGTTTAATTTTAACGTTGTGAATTCCCTTAAGAATCCACTTGTCATCTGGATCATCTTATTGAAAAAGAAAATATGGTGCTCTGGGTCATAAGATGCTGAATAGAATTCAATGAAGAATAACGGAACATTTAGAAAAGTGTTTCGAGACCGGTGGTTGGCAAGCGAACCGCCAATGCCAATTTCTTTATTATATTGCATTTACTGCCAGCAAACAAACAATCAAAGCATACTTTATTATGGAAATTCCTCATAATGCAACTTTAAAAATATCTCTCTTGCTTTCATGATGTCTTCTAAGCTTCAGGTCACGACATAAAGCACGACATATCTACTTGCTAGTGGATAAAAAAATATCATTCAGGTATATCGCTACAGCAGGGCGAGGAACCACCCTATTTGTATCAATGCACGAGGCGCGAAAGAGAGTTGAAGACATACAATACGTCCCAAATAGCAGGGAAGTTGACCGCTAAGTATCTGCGACAACCTCCAAGCTTTCCACTCATTTGCACTGAGCGGGAAGCTTCCTTACCTGCAAAGCAGGAAACGGTTTTTGTGGTCACTTGAAAAACATTTAGTGCTCCATTTCGTAAAAACTTGTGTCAATGCAGCGACGTAAAATCTATTGCTTCCGACAAAATGAATTGTATTTAATATATTTTATCGTATTCAGTAGTTAAATTTTTCCGGTACCTGTTTCCAAAAATGTAAAGGAAAGAATATACTTATGAAATTTGACGGTAATTTGGGGGATGCAATCTGAGGTATTACATTAATGCAACTAGCTTTCCAAACAAGATACTCTGAAATGGATATATTAATAATTTCGGGGTGTGCCATATGCTTATTATGTATATGTGGCTATAGACATGTAATGTTACATCTGTTTCTAATATTACATAATATACGTGTTACCGGTATATATTATTAAATTGTAATGTTTTTACGGTTTCCACATGCTTGATACTACTTTGATCCCTTTTGTATATTATCTTTCAAAATAAAACAGTTGAGGAGCAATGGAACGAATCAAAACAAATGATTGATTGATTTTAACTGGATCCTACATCAACAATGGAGGTACGGGAAGTACATAAAGCAGGCGTGCCAACCATATGAAAAATTATCGTTATATACGATAACTTAGGCCTTAATGCAATATACAATAATGCTATTGCGATAATAGATGAATATACGATAATTTTAGAACAAAGACTTTTTTTTTGTAGTTTTTGAATGTGTAAATAAATTGCAGATGTGCTTTAAATAATTATAAAACACACACAAACACACACACACACACACACACACACTGAGGATTTTAACAGTCATTCCCGCTAAAAGAAATCAATAACGAGTTGAGAAGGGCAAATGGCAATTCAGCATCCACCCTTTGAATTCAATACTTTTACGAAGGGGTGGAAATATTGTCGTTGTTCAGAGGAGTATCAATAAGCATTTCTTAATTAATGATGAGAATTTCAGTTTGCACTTCGAAACTGAAGATGATTAGGTAAGTTTATTATATATTATTCCTATTATTAGAAGTGTCATACTTATTTTTACAATTATCATGTGCATAATGAATCATATGATAATTTTTATATTATACGATAATTTTAAATACAAAAATCGATAATTTTGTTCTCTGAAGTTGGCAATTCTTATATAAAGCCAGATCTAGGTTTAAAATGAGATCTGATCATCGTAGTGCGTTTGAATGGGAACCCGATGAACCAACAGCACACACTTTGGTCACTTGACTAGAAACATAAAAGTTACAGTATAATTAATTACTGTAATTTTGTGTTGATTATGGGACATTCCATGTGAAATCAACCAATGAAATGACAAATTCTAACCTGATCATATTAGGTTTTTGTAAAAATTGGTGCACAGCTTGATTAGAGTCAGAGATGAAAAAAATCCCAAATATTCGTCCTCTCCACCTAAAAGTGTCCCCATACAGAGTGTTCAAAAATGTCAAAAATGGCATTTTTTCCATTACAGTGATTATCAAAAAATGTCATAAAATGGTTAATTTACGCACTAGAGACATGGAACAAACACCATTAAGAAGCTTAAAGATTGCTCTATAAGTTGTATTATATTCAAGAAAACCTGTAAAATAAAAACTAATACTTCAAAAATTCAAAATAAAATTGGAATTTTGAATTTCACACAGAAATGTCTCCGTGAATTTGTTCAAAATTGTCCACATTGTAGTCTCATATGTGTGCTAAAACAACACAAAGTTACATTTTGTTCACTCAATGGACCCAGATTCAAAATTCAACATAAACCAAACATCGCAAGATATTGACCACGTGAATAACTGGGTTCAGATCGATAACCATTTGCCTGTAGCTATTTACCTGCAACATCAAAGTAATTTATATTCAACTTCATTTGTTTCTTGATGTATTCACTTGAATTTACACAATTATTTACCTTTCGAGTTATTTAGACACAGGCCCGCAACCAAGGGGGTAGGGATCCTGGCCCCCCTAAACTTTCCGTGGCCTCTCCAGAACTCAATGTAATAGACTATTATTAATGCAAAAATCATAATTTAGATATTTGTAAGAGAATTTTTAAAGACTTGGTCCCCCCAAACCTCTGTGGCTGGTTTCGGGCTTGTTTAGACAGGTATTACGTTCCCGAACAGTACGCAATGCAGGCTATTATTCTTGTTAGTCAGTATGGATGTTTCTAAATTTATATTGGCATCATTGATACATGTTATTTTCATTCCTTTCTTTCAGTATTGCTGTTACAAACATGTGGAAGTGCATCACTGAAATAGGAAAAATAATTTATTGACTAATTGTTTGTGCTGAAAGTGTGTGAAGTAATTGTGAACAGTGCCACAGTGTTTCATAACACATTTGATATAAACATATCCCTTCCTTTCATAATAAGCTCTTTTTTCTGTTTCAATAGTGCCCTCCCATATGTTTGTAGCAGCAATCCTGAAACAAAGGAATGAAAATAACATGTAACAATGTAGCCAATATCAATTTAGAAACATCCATACTGACTACCAAGAATAATGGTTTGTATTGAGTATTGTTCGGAAACGTAATACCTCTCTAAATAACTCGAAAGGTGGATAATTGTGTAAATTCAAGTGAATACATCAAGAAACAAATGAAGTTGAATATAAATTACTTTGATGTTGCAGGTAAATAGCTACAGGCAAATGATTATCGATCTGATCTACACTACAGGCAAATGGTACACACGATCAATATCTTGCAATGTTTAGTTTATGTTGAATTTTGAATCGGATCCCATTGAGTACCCAAAATGTAACTTTGTGGTGTTTTAGTACACATATGACACTACAATGTGGACAATTTTGAACAAATTCACAGGGACATTTCTGTTCAAAATTCAAATTTTATTTTGAATTTTTGAAGTATTAGTTTTTATTTTACAGGTTTTTCGAATATAATACAACTTATAGAACAATATTTAAGCTTTTTAGTGGTGTTTGTTCCATATCTCTAGTGCACAAATCAATAAGTTTATGACAATTTTTGATAATCACTGTAATGGAAAAAATGCAATTTTTTTGACATTTTGAACACCCTGTTTGGGGCACTTTTAGGAGAAGAGGGATGATATTTGGGACTTTTTCACCTCTACTGTAATAAAACTGTGCACCAATTTTTACAAAAATCTGAGATGGTCAAGTCTGGTAATTTGTTGTTTTGACATGGAATGTCCCTTATGCATTGTGATGGTAGTACTCCTTCTAATCAGTATGTTAGATTCATTGCTGAATTGAAGCTTTTTCTTGTGTCAGCATGCCTCTTTCAAAAATGTAACGTTAATTCCTATACGAGTATGTTATTTAGAAGGGAGAAAAAATTGTTTGGAGTATCCAAAGTTTATCTACGAAGAACATAGGCGCCAACTTGAAGAAAATATTGGGGTAGCCGAAATAATGAATAAGTATATTATCATATTCAGCCGTTTTTCGTCAACTGCTTGATGAAGGCCCTCTCCCCCCCCCCACTTCCTCAGATCTCGGTAAGCTTCATCCGCTCTACTGCGAAATTCACGATCTAAGTCAAATTTGCTTAAAGACATTACAACAAAGTCAAGTTCAAAATTTGGAAACTTACTGCAAGTTTGCGCACCACATTGATCTTCACTTGTTATATCAGTGCTGCCAGAGTGTTGGTTGGTTGAGTGGTCTATTAAACATAGTTTTCAAATGACGTTTTCTATCGAATACGAAGGCTTCCTAGTATTGAATTAAAGGCATGACGAAGTTTACGACAGAAATTCTTGCTCCTCCTTGTTAAATTTTCTTCGACTGGATTATATTGGGGGGGGGGGGGCGAGGACTCCATTTACGACTTGCAGTAGATACATGATTATTGCGAAGACAGTATTTATGCATACGTTTTGATATCATAAAATATCAAAATGTGGTACATAGGCTCTCAAAAATGCCGTTTATCTCATTGTAAACATTTTATTATATAGGTGTATAAGCTGCGCTAAATACAGTCAGAATTACAAGATACACTACTGAAGTGAATACATTTAACATTAAGTTTATATCCTCTTCATCAGTTCTTTTGGATACACTGTATATCATGCACTTTTGTGTTGACATGTACATAATAATTACTCATTTTTTGAACCCTGATTAGAATCCGAGAGAAAGGGAAGATAGAAGGGTGTGAGAAACGTTTTGATTGTTTAAAAAAAAACTTTCCCTGATTACTAACACTCCCTACCCTGGTTTAACACCAATGAACACACACACACCCACACACTTTCTCTTCTAGTGAAATCAATCTCCTGTATGTAGCTACACAGCAACCAATAGATATGAGAAACAACAGCTATTTTTAAATTCCAGGGAAATCATTTTGTACAGGAAATTAAACTTGAGACTCGTCTTGTCTCTGTTTCTTTTTATTATTATTATTATTAGTATTATTTGTTATATTGTTATCTCTTCGTCTGTTGTAGTCACTCAACTATTATTATGGTCATTTTTCCCTTCTTTCTGTCACAAGTTTTTATATTTAGATGTATAACGAAAAAGGAAGAAGAAGAAGAAAAAGCAACAAAATAATAATTAATTTTGCACTTCATTTGATTTTCTTTTTTCTTTTTCTTTCTTTTTATTTTGAAAAAGAAAAGATATATAAAGTATTTACTCTTAGCTTAAGAAAATAACTGGGGCAATTCACTGGGATTTTTTTTTTAAGTGTGCAACAATGATACTCTCATTAGTAAGACTTAAAATGAACTTGCAAATTTGTGGCTGAAAGAGTAAGGCTTCTGGCTGGATTCTAATACAGTTTCCCATGGATATGGTTTTACAATTAATGATTTTTTTTAACGCTGTAACTTTAAAGGAAAAACATACAGATTTTCTCGAGTTCTCTTCCAGTCTAAAATTCTACTTATGCTTAAGCAGTGCTTATTCGTTATCTTACTTTGGAAAAGTTACGGTAAGGACGCGACAAAAGATATGGAGGCAAGGAAGGATATAGTAACATGAAAAGGTTTAGTAACTAGGAAAGGTATAATGGCAAGAATACATATATGAGCAAGAAGAATATAGTAACAAGAACTCGTATAATAATGAGAAAATATATAATATCTAAAAATGGTATAGTAACAAGAAGAGGTATAGTAACTAGGAAAGGTATGTATAGTAGCAAGAAAACATATAGGAGGAAGAAGAACAGGACATAGTAACAAAATCAAGTATAATAATGAGAAAATATATAGTAGCTAGAAACAGTACAGTAACAAGAAGAGGTATAGTAGCTAGAAAAAGGTATAATAGAAAGAAAAAAATTAAGGAGGAATGGTGTAGTAGCAAGAAAAGATATAATAGCAAGAAAAGGTTTAGTAGCTATAAGAAATATAGTACGTAGAAAAAGTATAGTAGCAACAAAAATATATGGCACCGACTACAATAATAAGCACGAAGGCAATGATTTCGAGCCACCTAGAGTTGTGATGATTAAATGATTGAAAAGTATAAAATTAGTCTTTTGGAGTTTGATAAGAACACAGGAGTATTCGTTAAGAACATAAATAAGAAGCTCAAGTGCAACGTCTGGTACACTTACAAACTATCGCACAACGAAAGAAAAATGTTATTAGAAGAGGAAAATAGATAACGCGACCACCACACATCATATCTTTCTAACGTTGTTGAGACTGCTTTCTGTTTTTAATTTCATTTAAAAAAAAACATAGATTTCAAACACAGAATAATCTAGTGTTCAGCAACAATTCATCCTCCAAATGGCTTCTACTAATCAGCTGAGGATTCCACGTTAATAAGGATTCCACTTCTGATCAGGCACATCCAGAATATACATCAAAAGTAGTAAGGTATAAGAAAATTAATTATGAGAAAAGAGACGACTATACATATTCGTGAGTCTTTCGTTTGGTTCATAACAAATGAAGAACAAGGATACGGAAAGCTTGACTGAAGTCGTTGTGAAACAACTAGAGGTTGGCGAAATATCAGGTAAGAAAGTGAAGATTTAAGAAGCAAAATAATCTGGCAATGCTTGTAAACTGTGGCACTCATTCACTAAACTTAAAGGGTATACATACAGCCAGGGGTAAAAGTGGATCTAAAAAGGTAGGGGGACGCATGACGTCACACCGTCCCTCGTGTTTATCTTTACCCATTATAATTTTTTTAAGGAGTGGAGGAACGCCATAGAATGTTTTGAATTGAGCGGACGATGTCCTCCTGCCTTCCTTCTCACTTTTACCCCTGCATACAGCACAATATGACAGTTGATGATAAAGTTTTGTGGAACCATGTAAGTCTTCCATACTTTCTCCGCTCCTTCAACATAGCGCTTGTAAAAACTGAAAATTGGAGTCAGAAGCCCAGTGGAGTTGAAGGGTAGAAACTTTGAAGCCCAACACAAAATATATTGCAGAGGTTCTTTCAATTATTCACATCGCAGTAGCGGATGAAGGAGAGAGCAGCAAAACAAGAAATTATCATTAACATATTTCTAACTTTGTTAAGGATTTTGGAACAAAGTCTTACTTCGATCAATCGAATTCAAAAGTGGCTTCAGGATCCTAAAAAGAAATTCCATGCTGCCCCTACATTTGAAGTGTTTCAAAAATATTTTTTAGGCCGAGATGGAAACTTTAGTTTATAAGATATATAACGACTTACCGAGGGTAGTCGTCAACCTGGTTCGTCGAAATGTGATATACAAATCTCGAGTGGTAGTAGTCTTTAATAATTATATACTATCGTTCTCACCATTTATATAAAAATGATAACGTCGATAAACAGTGCTAAAAATGGTTTATTAGTTGATATACTTTATAATATATTTTCCTTAACACTGTCAAGCACACAAACTCGCTGACTCGGTATCCATAAACATGTACATAGCAACAACTATCCCATAATAATCTCTTACATATCTTAAAAACATTATTCTTCTGTTATTATTAAATTAACATTCTATGAAGTATAGTGCATATGTATGAGCACTTTCTGCCCAAGGTACAGGTAATTATTACACTATCCACAGTATTTTGTTATATAAAAATGTCGCCCGACAAATGGACTGAATATAAAAGTCATAAGCGAGTTTGGCTTTTATGTTCAAGAACCACTGGTCCGTTTACAATACTGTTCTTACATTGCATATGTCCATCACATTTTGATCGCACCTCATATATATCTTCATTACATTTCATATATATATATATATATTTATAACAAATATTACACTTCATCAATAATTATTTTTAATTACATTCATTATATTATTATTATATTTTCTTATTAAAAATATCGTCGCTCATTTATTTAATCGTTGAAGGGTGCGAATTCAAAAATCGTAAGGGACAAACATGAGTTACAAATAGTCAGGGCGCATTATATGATAATCATTTTAGGTGATATTTTAAAATAAACATTAGATTAATAAGGCATCACAACATAGAAGAATCTCATTCAAGATAGTTGTCGAATATTTAGTTTTATAGAATAGATCTTCTTCTTAACATAATCTTTGACAGTTAAGTTTTTTTTTTACACAAATCAATCTAATATAAATAACCTTTGCTTTTAATCATTTATGAATCGAATTATAATTCTTACATATATTAAAAACATTTGAGAATTATCATTGATTAATGAGAATTAAAGAGAATTAAATTGAATAAAAATAAAATAAATGTTCATGAAAATCTATAACTGATATGAATTTAACTTAATTTCATTAACGGTAATCAGGTTACATTCATACTTGCATATGAATTTAATAAAGTACATTGTACTGCACAATCATTATTATGTCCCGTATTATTGTTCTGTACAGGAATTACTTCAATACCTGGATCCGGATGTGAAGTGCCATCTCTTGATCTCCAATTATGTCTATCCGCGTAGTTTGCTGTATTCCTAGAATTTCGCCATACATTCGGTCTATTTTTAAACCTATTTTGATTATATGGTCTAACATATGAATTGCTACGATTAATTAGGTTAGGCGGATTCCCTACATAACTTTGTCTATTTTGCTCGTTTTGACTGCTAGAATTTACTCGGCTTAGGTTATGTTCCGTATTGTTCACACTTCGAATATTCAAATTCCGAACAGGCACAAAATGATCTGAATTATTCTTATTTTTACCCATTCCTGCTTGTTGATTCATAGCATGGTATTGAGTTTCATAGCATTGGACAAGCATTAATAAATGGTTGAAACTCATACACTGTGTGGAAAATAAGATCTGTTGTAACTTAAATGGAAGCAAATTTCGAATTGATGCTATTATTCTCGATTCCGATTGCAATGGATTAACGACCTTTAATTCGTTGTATGTATTTACAACAAACTCTACAACAGATTTATGCAATCGAGGATTGAAGTGTTGATTTCTAATGGTGGCATCTCTATTTGCCAGCAAAAAGTCATTTTCATAATTCGCGATCAATGCCGCTTTGAATTCATCATATGTAATGATGTGATCACGTACTGCTTTAAACCATAGTGAACAAGGTGGGAGTAATGCATGAGGGATTAATTTCATATATTGTGATCTATCTATACACATTATATTACACTCATCCTGGAATTTCTCTAAGAAAGAAGTAGCATTCTCGTTACACTTACCACTGAATTTACTCATGGCTCGTATTTCACTCATCTTAACACTTAATTTTACCTTCCTTTTATCATTCCATGTACCCATTGGGTGACAGTTCCTATTCATGACGTGATGTGTCGTTACACCATCTATGTTTCGTCCATCTGTACTCTTCGGATGACTTTCTTCTAAAATGATATCCTCATCAGATACTTGCGAAGGTGGGTTCATCTCTGGTGAGTGTGGAAATTCCAAGCGACCATCACACGGGTTGTTATAGTATGTGTGGTCCTTAACCTGTAGCATTCTAATTTCTTCCTGTAACGTAGCT
This sequence comes from Thermobia domestica, assembly GCF_964235325.1. Classification (NCBI taxonomy): domain Eukaryota; kingdom Metazoa; phylum Arthropoda; class Insecta; order Zygentoma; family Lepismatidae; genus Thermobia; species Thermobia domestica. The sequence continues at coordinate 57,394,561 of NC_137466.1, read as the reverse complement.
AACAATTGCGTGTTTGTACGTATGTTGTTAGCATTACTGATGACTTGGATCTTTTGTTGTTGAACAGAAGATTCGGTTACTTCTAAATCCTTTTTTATATTACTGATTTCTTGGCTCAGGTGGTTGTGACTACTCTGGCATTGCTCCGATATTCCTTTTAATTTTTCCTCGAACTGCGAGGTGATATCGCTCATCTACTGGATAATTAATTGTTTTGTTTCATCCGACTTCTGTTCCATTCGTTTGCTTAATTCCTCGTATTGTTTGTTAGATTCATCTGACTTCTGTTCTATTCGTCTACTTAATTCTTCAGAGTTATGCTTCATCGTCTGCTTTAACTCAGTAGACATCTGCATCAATTGCTGCTGTAATACTAGCAAGATTCGATCTTCTGATGATGTCATATCTGGTGCTACATTATGTTCACCATTGTCACTATTATGGGATTCCTTTTCCATTGTTTCATTGTCCATTTTTCTTATAATTGTTCTACCACTTCGTAATATGGTCAAATTTGTATTCATTAACTATATGACAAAAAGAAAATTCAACCTTACTCTGCTTCGGGATGAGAATTTGCGGTATGGTCCCGGGTGAGGTAAACCAAAATTTTTAACTAATCCCGGTGTGAAGGCACCAAAATTTTTATAACGACTTACCGAGGGTAGTCGTCAACCTGGTTCGTCGAAATGTGATATACAAATCTCGAGTGGTAGTAGTCTTTAATAATTATATACTATCGTTCTCACCATTTATATAAAAATGATAACGTCGATAAACAGTGCTAAAAATGGTTTATTAGTTGATATACTTTATAATATATTTTCCTTAACACTGTCAAGCACACAAACTCGCTGACTCGGTATCCATAAACATGTACATAGCAACAACTATCCCATAATAATCTCTTACATATCTTAAAAACATTCTTCTTCTGTTATTATTAAATTAACATTCTATGAAGTATAGTGCATATGTATGAGCACTTTCTGCCCAAGGTACAGGTAATTATTACACTATCCAAAGTATTTTGTTATAGATACAGAACGAAGGACTTAACCTTTATCATAAATTGAGTATTGAAATTAAGACACGTCAAAAGGAGAAAGAAACTTATGTCCATTTAGATCTCGAGAGCTGAGGGACTAACCGCTAAGAAATTGAAAAAGTAGCGAATAATTCTCTCGATCTTATTCTCATGAAAACTGATGATAAATTCACTTCTTTGCAAGATATTGATTCGAAAATTGGGTTCCTTCTGGACGCCAACACAGTGTTACAATGCTGATAGTAATGACTTAGAAAATAATTGTAGAAACTTGAATAAAACCTACAGCAGTAACACTAATGCATAGCAATCACATGAACAAATCTTGAACTTCCGAATATTTCTCTGAACTTGCGCACCAAACGTTTCGACGTCTGAATTTCTCAAGCTTATAGAACAGAGTGGAGATGAGAGTATATTGCCCAACTTGTTAACCAAAAATAATGCTAACTACTGCGGTTTTTATTATCATCTATTCGTACTTGAGTATCTTGTTCTACTAACTGTTGAGAGGAAAGACGTTGAAAAAAGGAACTTCGAGAACATTAGACAAGTTGGCAAAAGTTGAACTAGCAAAACAACAGCGTAATTTATATATCAGCGGATCGGCGAAACATAATGATATTCACATTTTCTTACTTGCGAGAAAACTGCGAAAGAAATTTCAACATTTCTATGCAATTTAATACAATAACACATATAAAACAAAGTTTCTTTACCATCTGAAGGTACATTTCTGAGATACAACAACTACATACTCTTTTACGCTTCAATCCTAATCCATTGCACCTAATAAGTCAATTTCACCATAAGAGGCGTTTACCATTATGTTCGACCGAGCCGTCCATATAAAAAAGATTAATAATAACAGTCAAAAATGACGTAATGTTACACTTTCTTCAATCTTTTAAATCGATGGGTCTTATAAATGATTGCGGTAAATCGAATAAAATATTTTATATAATAAAGTTATTTATTTTCAAATTCTAAGTCAAGTTACAATCATATTTAACAAGGAAGTACAAACAGCACTAAAATTTGGGTTTGAAATGAGGAAATTAAAATTAATGTTGGGAGGAAAGGGGGAAGTGAGAGCGCAAATTGTCCTCCTGTCCTACGCGCTGTTAACGCTAAATACACCACTGCCTTAATTGTTTTCAAGGTGATAGATATCTATGCAGTTCGCGTTGAAAAGATATATGCTTTTATTTTACCATTATCTGCTGACCTGGATGAGTTCAGAAACGAAATCACGGTTCCAATAAATTCTGTCGGAGACGATAATCCGAAATCCTAATCCAAATACAATTCATTCTATTCCCCTTCATATTATCCGTGTAGTAGACGCAGGAAACATAGAACATATATAATTGTCCTACGTAAGAAGGGAATAAGTCCAAAATCCAAAATATCGAGAAACGAAGAAAAAATATATAAGTGGTAAAGTTTTCATTCAATAGCCACTAACTTTGTACTGGAGCTTGAAAATTATAAAATTTACAATATCCCATTCGTGTGCAGAGTGAAGCTTGAATATAATGAACAAGATAATATACAGTATAAAACTTTATTTCGCCTTGTCCGATCTTCGTTTCCTTCTTAAAGCTGACAAGGGGACGCGGTGACTTAGTGGTAGAGCGTTCACCTCCGGTGCTTGGGGTCCCTGCTTCGATTCCAGCTCGCGCCGTGTGGAGTTTGTGGTGGACAAACACCATGCTCGTGGGCTTTCTCGGCGTTCTCCCGTTTACTCCCACTTTCTTCATTTCACTCGTCTCCCATCATCACCTTCTCCTTTAGCCTAACCGGTATAACCGTAAGACGTAAAACTTAAAGATTTCATTTCATTTTTCATTTTCTTAAAAGTGACGATTCAACTATGGTTGAGTAAACTTTCTGGATTACCAGTTTTGTTTAATGTTTTGCATCTAGAAGACATTTCACTGGGGTTTCGTGGAAAGTTTTGAATCATTTTTCCTCCTTAGGATACGTATTTCAATGAATGTGTAGTGATAAAGCTCCATGAAGTATCCTATTCGAGGGGTAAATTTGAATCCCCTATCTCCTTAGGACACGCCCATTAATGAAAGTGACATGATAACCCAGTTTCATGTAAATCTTCCAATAGCAATTTCAACCAGGTCAGTCGTTCCCCCGACCCCTATGGACTCGACACTAATTTTGGGCATTTTGTTGTTCTCCCCATTTCATTCATAGGGTTGGTGTGGACTGAAATTGGCATCCTAAGTATCATATTTATTCTAAAAACTATGAATCTGACACTGATCCCGGTCGTTTACGATTATACGAGCTCCTTTTCAAATTCCTAGGACATGATCGTGAAGTACTCAATTTTTCACAAACATTTTGACCCCCTTGGCCACCCTTAGGATAGGCATTTTAATCAAAGTAATATAATAAATATCTAAGCTAGGCCATGATTCGTTAATGTAAGAAAATCGATACAGCCGGTTAGGAGGAGTTCTGGGACAAACATCCTTACATTCACACACACACACACACACACACACACAGACACACACACACAAATATATATATATATATATATATATATATATATATATATATATATATATATATATATATATATATATATATATATATATATATTAAAACAAACAATAATCTTCTATCATATGTAAGGTTGCCAACTGATCGGTACTTTACTGGCAGAACGGTATTTTTGTCAGGCTGAACTACATATATTTCAAGGTTAAATATACAGTTATTCGCTATCTACTTTGAGGATTATGTGCGGGTGCCGATAATTTTATTTCTTAGAGTTGGCAATTTTAAGTCGACGATATTAAATATCGAAACTGGGTCATTCAATTTGAAACACACTGTATTTTCTAACGATTCTTTCTAGAACTGAAACAGGTGTCAGTTGCTGAACAGCCCTTGTATTTAGAAAATATATAATATACATGTATTGAAAGGTGGTATAAACTCATCTAACATTGAACTCTTGAATTACTAGCGCCTTAAAACATACCATAAGAATACGTGATTGCGATCCGTTGAAAAATGAAATTTTCTATAAAATTCAAAATAAAAGAAAGACAGGTTAACTCGTGTTACATAAACAGGAATTTCCAGTTTTTATCTCGCACAATAATAAACTAAATATCTAATAACCGAGCTTGGGTTTGTTAGTGTTTGTTAGAGCTTATATAATAAAACATGCAATACACAATTTAACGCAACACGCTATTGTGAATGTGTTTTCCAAAGATTTAAGGGGGAATAAGGCTGGGTGGCTGGGTGGATGAAATCCCACCAAACAATGATGAAGAGAAATGACAGTTCCTTCTATTCTCTCGTGTAACGAACACAAACCATTGTTAAAACATTTCGTAGCCCCAGCAGAAAACAATAATGCGCGTATCACACAGGCTCGCTTCGGTTTATCACCACCAAATATAAAACACGGAAACAATGATAAGCGATAACTCGTCTTTATTTAACGTCTGTATATACGGTTTGATTTTGACCGATTTGTATAGCAAGAATGGGGTGTTACCAAGGGGGAAATTTCAAAAAAATAAAATCATATGATAGAAGATTATTGTCTGTTTTAATATAGATTCTCGCATCATTATTTTAAACTATCAATAAATGATTTGATGCGTAAGTTTCTATGATCAATTTCCCATTATTTCAACTTTAAATGAAAGTTTTTTTTTTAGTATTATATTTATATTGCTTTGTGTTAATGTTTACGGTGTATATGAAATAGCTTGTGGTTACACACTCGCATTGATTTTCTTTTTATACTGTATGTGTATCTCATTCCACAGTTTCGTTTTAAAGATTGATCCAGCATTGTTTCGAAAATTAGTGTTCCTTCTTTCCCCCTTCAATAACTAATAGACAAACATGTAACTGTGTTCTATAATCTAAGTAAATATATTTTTTTTAAATAAAAGCCAGAGAGTTGGCTATTACTACTGTATACAGAACATTTTATTGTTTAGCACCATTTCGAAGAAATTAAAACAAAAAATAAAAAGAAAGTGAAACACAATCGCTGAACCGAATTTAGAAACTCCTGGCGTGCAAAACGTTGCAACACAGCTTCTGTCACTCCATAAACCCATTTAAACATTAAGGTAAGTCCGGTAAAGATGGACCCCCTGGTTGAGACGAACTTGTGCCATAATTCGTAAACTATCCGCGAGAGTGCAGCGTGAATATTGATGTAGTGTCATGGCAGATGTATGCTAGACACCCTGTGTATTCCTAAAGAAGAAGTCCACACATTTCTTCAGTAGACGAGATTTTTTTTTTATTTCAGGAAGGTTATTTTTTTAACCACATTTCATTAAAAACTATATTCAACGTTCTTGATGTAAATTTCTTCGGTTTTGTTTTTTACTAGTCCATTTCATCATAAAAGCAGGGGTAAAAAAGCTGGTGAACGCAGGAGGAAGCGTCCACCTACCTCCCAAAAATAAGTACGGCGTCCCCCCAGTTCCTACAAAATTACAATGGACAAAGATAGGCAGGGGGACGGCGAGACGTCGTGCCGCTACCTACCGTCTGTCCCTCTACCTTTTCAGATCCACTTTTACCCCTGCATAAAAGAATATGTTAATAAAAACACTGAAGTTTCCTACATTCAGAAACAGCAGCAAGTAAACTAGACTTCCTAGTGTTTTTACCTTTCTTTTTTGGAAAGATGACCCAGTGCCATTGTGGGAAAGATTGACCACATCAGGTTACACAAACAGGAAAGTTAAATGCACCAAATTGACAAAAAAAGAGTTAAGAAACAAGAAGAAGAGAATTCCGATCACATCTTCATTTTCATCTAGCGATGATGATCAATCGATAATGATATGGAAGAGTAAGATAAAAACGAGTGTGTTAGATGCGTCGAAAATTATGATGAAACAAGAAGAGAAGACGACTGGATACAGTGTATTAAGTGTGAACGCTGGTTACATGATGGATGTTCGAAATATGACAATGTTTATGATTTGTGTGGCAAAGTTTTCAAATATACAAAACAGTGTATACAATGTGCTGTACAATGTAATTACTGGCACTCATTTTTTTTTTAAAAAAAATATGGATCTTACGTATTCTTGCCATTTGCAAATGTTTCTTTTCTAGATTTCATGTTTAAAAGAATTTCATTTTTAGATTTTCTATATTGCTATCGTAGTTTAATCAATATTAGAATATATGAAATCAATGTCAGATTTCAGTAAAAACTTGATAGCTGTATAACAGCTACTTTATTAATATAACGTATTTAAAGACAAACTGTTCCAATCTATTTATTTATGTATTTGTTGTTTAGGTTCTGCATATTATGGGATAGATGGACCATTTTTTAAGCTTAAATTTCGGGTAGAAATGTATCTTTTCTGATTCTAAAAACCCTTATTTATGGTTACTGAAAGTCCTTTCTTGGATTTCGTGCAGAAAAACATGCACTACATGCGCAACTATTCGAGTTACTGGAAGCAGCAAAAAGTGGTCCATCTCGACCGAACTTATGATAATTTGTATAAAAAGTGCTAATAAATTACTAGATGCAAGAAGAGCCAAACCTGTCTCTGGACAAAGTTTGTCCACTAAATATAATAATCTTTATTCATTAGATGATCGGCTACTTGCCCATCAAATTTGATTTGGATTCGGTCAGTAGTTTCCGAGAAATAAAGCATCACACACACAAATACACAGTCATACATTCACCGGAGTGAAGCTATGAGCTTTCGTATCCGTATGGTTAGTCCGAAAGCTAAAATAAATAAACGAATTAATTATCTTCACATTACAAAACCACTGTAAATTCCAAATTATAGCAATTCGATATTGAAACTTAAAGTGAAAATCTACCTCTAAAAATGAAAACCTAGGAGTGATACATATTTTTGGAACAACACTGAATGCATAAAATGATTTCTCGCTTTCTATCCATTTGTACTCAAAGAGGATCCAATACTCAAATTAGAGGTGGTTCATCTGAAGAAGATTGACTGACATGTATACTATATGCATACGAATTGATTTACTATTTGTTCAGACAAGATGCGTGTGTCCAGCATGTGGTGTGTTAGAGGAAATACTTCCCAAAAGAATGCCCACAATTTAGGCGTACTAAAGACAAGATTCATGTATAGTTACCAGAGGTGTGAGAGAAAGAGACCTAAAATTTGTACAGTCCGTTTAAATACGTGGAGAAGCGAGCGAACATTGGCTTTTACCTTATAAGAGTTATTTAAAGACTAAAAGGAGCCTCGGGTAGAGATCTAAAATATGAAATATATCCGAAATGACCAAAATTAGACATTAATCACTTCTGCACTGAACGTCTCAATTATGCAATCAGTCATGTCGGATGCTCTGGATGTGCTACATGTCTGAGTGGCTACGTTACATTCCGTAGCAGAACTTGCACTTAAAAACATAAATCCTTTCTTGTCCTTCGCTTGATTTATCTGAATATTAAATTTAATATCACAAGAAGATTATAGTTCAGTATCATCTGATCTTAACTAAGGATTTAGGATTTAGGTTTCTGGGCTATATGTCCATTTAACCCGTCACGTTTGAGGGATGACGTTCCTCGTCGAGTACACTATCCGAGGAAAGGGAAGAAAGAAACGGCCTGGGACCTATAAGTTAGACACCATACTCGTGTGAATGTAGAAAATCCAAGAAAACCTCATCCAGGGTGGCCGGTCTCATAAAGCGTTTTACAATTTTTCGACCCAATACCACCAACCGGGAATCGAATCCGGGACCGCTTGCACCGCAAGCGAGATCGCTAACGATTACTCTACATGGTGCCACTAATCTTAACTAAGCTTAGTATAGTAGTTGATCTTTATGTTCGTGGTACGCATGTGAAATAAGTCCTTGTAGATATGTTTAAACGAATCCCAAAGTAAAGTCCGGGTAGGAAAATTTTTGTCCACGAGCTTTCACGTCCAAAAATGGCCTGAAACAAGGAGATGCGTTGTCGCCATTATTATTTAACTTTGTTCTGAAATACGCTATAAGGAAAATCAAAAATAGCAACCAGGGCCTAGAGTTGAACGGTATTCACCAGGTTACGGCATATGCTGATGTAAATTTAATAGGGGAAGATAGAAGAACAATAGAGATAAATACAGAGATCTTTTTAAACGCTTGCAGGGACATGGGTTTAAAAGTAAATGCAGAGAAAACTAAATTCATGGAAGTGCGTCGGGACCGTAATACATCAAATTATGTATGCGCTAAAATATTAAATAATACTTTTGATAAAGTTTATAGTTTCAAATATCTAGGATCAATATTAACAGAGGAAAATCATATTCACGAAGATATTAAATGTCGACTAAAGGCAGAGGATTCATGTTATTATTCGTTTCAAAATCTCTTGTAGTCGCGAATTCTGTCGAGGAATTTGAAGCGTAAGCTATATAAAACAATAATCATGCCTGTTGTTCTGTATGATTGCGAAACATGGTCACTTACTCTGAGGGAAGAACATAGACTGAAAAAATTTGAAAACAAGATCCTGAGACGAATATTCGGACCCAAGAGGAACGGGAATGGGGAATGGCGGAAACTTCATAACGAGGAACTACATAATTTATACGGTTTACCCAACATTGTTAGATTCGTCAAGTCTAGGAGGCTTAGGTGGGCGGGTCATGTAGCTAGAATGGAAGAAAGTGGAAACGCTTTCAAAGTCTTGACTGGAAGACCAATCGGAAAACGACAATTAGGAAGACCTAGGCGCAGATGGGAGGACAATATTAAGATGGATCTCGCAGAGATTGGAATCCAAAGTAGAAACTGGATGCAGTTAGCTAAGGATAGAAGTCAGTGGAGAGCTTTTGTGAACCGGCATTGAACCTCCGAATTCCATAGGCCATAGAGTTATATATATATATATATATATATATATATATATATATATATGTGTGTGTGTGTGTGTGTGTGTGTGTGTGTGTGTGTGTATGTGTTGAGTTGATTTTAGTTTAGCGTAACTTTCAGCTGCGATGCTATATGAGACGTGGACTACTGATTAACGTGGAATCCGAACATGAGCTCCCGCCGGGAATCGAACCCGGGTCTCCCACGCCAAAGGCGCGTACGCTAACCGCAAATATAATATCGCTAAAAGGTGTGCCTTTTTAGCCATTGATAATTAGCTATTTTGGGTCTGCTGGAACAAACTGTTCATTTATATGAGTAGTAGCAAAATACCAGTTCTTCGCACGGGAGAATACGTTTCATTTTGACAAAGGGTTCAATTTGGACTTAAACGGTATCCGAAGTATCATTGTTCGTCTCAGTAACCCCGAAAACTATGGATACGACAGTAATATCGACCATTTTCGATCGATCCCTCCCCTCTTCCAAATTATGGGGCTGAATTTGGATTTAAACGGCATCGGAAGTGGATTTGACACTAATATCGGTCATTTGCGATCATTTTTAAATATTTTCCTCCATTCTCCTAAGTTCCACCGTCAATGTGTAATGATAAAAACCATCCCAGGCCCGAACCTCAACTACGTGGCAAATTTGATCGAGATCGTTAGCGTGATTATATCTCCCCTCTCCCCTACGTTGTATCTTCAAAGTAATATGATAAAAAAAAAACTATCTCAGGCTCAAACCTCATCTATGTTGAAAATTTGATCGAAATCGGTCGGATGGATCAGGAGATATGAAGTCACAAACATAGTCATTTTTTATGTGTAGATTATATAATGTATAAGTAAAAACTACCCTGCTAACTAGAAGATTATACATATTGGTATGATATTCTTCTAGCAGTGACGTTGAGTTGCTTCAAGCAGTGGTGTACGTGAAATGATTTACTTCAGATGAGTATACAAGGATGAATATCAAGGAGTATAAATTACATTGACACTCCCTAGAAAATTCTGATCCATCGTTAGTTGGAAACTCTGTTATTGCGTAAATATATATACAACATAACGTAACATTTCTCTCTCTCTCTCCCTCTCTCTCTGTTTCTCTTTTTATCTCACTTGTCTGAACGTATGCATGATGTGCCGTTGTCATATGTGCGAACATAAAGGTGCAACATGGTTTTATATACAGTGCATTCATGTATTGAGTTCATATTCAGTTCTGATTACAACTTTAAAAAAAATATAGACACATCCACACACGTGTATATGAATAGAAAACACTCAATAAAAAACCTTTTGGAATTTCAGTTTTCATTTCGCTCATCACATGTATCACAAAATGCATAATTGAAGAAGTCAATATCTCATAATTCGTTATGGCTCAACCCCCCTTCTCTCTCTCTCTCTCACACACACACACATGCTCTTTTTCATTACCAAAATTCTTGATTATTTGTTACATTTTATAGTTTTTTTTTTCTGTTCAGTTCCAATGTATTTTTTTCCCTCTCTTTATATGCAAAACACTATTCAGCCCACGTATATATAAAAATGTTTATACTCAATTACATTACATTTAGTTATGGTATGATACGTAGGTTGTTGGCAGGAATATGTATATCTCTCCCTCCGTATCACATTCTCTATGAGTCTTTGTTTATTCATTTATTAAGGCAAATGTATTTCAGTTGAAGTTAATATGTATTTATTTTTTTGGGATGCGTGAGAGTGTGATCATAATATAAACTGTTTCCTTTATATGTGTAAAGGCATTTTTTATTGTTTCATAAAAAAATAATTGTAAAAACAAATATTTCACAAACATACTTGTTTTTTCATATTACGTTCTTTTATTTTTAATTGTTTTTGTTTATCAAAACTTCTTCATATATTAATCCGTGTGTCCGATCAGGACACAAAAAATACCTCTTGAACTATTCGATGAACCACAATCAATTTTGGCTAGGATGGTCAAATGTTAAAAATTGAGTCCGTTCTTGGAGGTGTTCCATCACCAGAAGTCGCAGATATAAACCATTTTCGACTTTAAGGTTAGTTTAAAGGGACAAGTTTTACCGATAGATATCACTACAGTCTTCGTATCTTTCTAATGTAATTTTTACCTCTCACGAAAATTCACGATTTCTCTTACAAATTTCAACCTAGAGATTTCAAATTTTTTTAGAGAAGGAACTTCATAACCTATCGAAGTCAACAATCCGTGCCGATTCTTTTATTTAGAATTTTCTTCATGGTTGAAATTGCTTGTTTGTTGAAAGGGATATCCAAATCTTTAACAATATAACTGTTTCAACAATGAAGAAAATTCTAAATAAGAAATCGGCACGGATTGTTGCCTTCGATAGGTTATGAAGTTCCTTCTCCAAAACTTTGAAGTCTGTACGTTAAAATTTGTAAGAGAAATTGTCAATTTTCATGAAAGGTAAAAAAATACATGAGAGAGATACGAAGACTGTAGTGACATCTATTGGCAAAACTTGTCCCTTTACACCAACCTTAACGTTGATCACTACGCTGAGCAAAAAAACGTATGTGGCATACATAAAAACGTAGGTTACATGCGTAAATCATGTAGTTTTTGGACTTAACGTACAACCCTATGCAATATCTCGCAGCAAACGTGTAACTGAAAAAATGTATGTTTCATACGTACTTTCCCTACAAGTGTTTCAAATAAACATAGTTTCAGTACGAAAAAAAAACTGTATATAGGAGGTCAGGACAGCTCACGTATGTAACATATGTATACGTAAGTAATATACGGAAGACTGTTAAATGTGAGACATCCTGTAGCACATGATGTAACATCTAAGCGGGAAATGGGCAGTATATATATATATATATAGCATTTGAATAACGTGTTTCGTACAAATTTCCGTAGTAAACATAAGGATGTCGTATATTTGTACAATATACTACTGTCCGGATAACGGATTTTTTTTAAATGTATAGATTGAAGGTGGTAATAGATAGCGAAGAGCGGGTTTCCGTAATAAATTTAGTGTTAAAAGAATATATATATTTCGTCTTCATTTGTAACTCTGTACTAAATCAGAAATTAATGGAACCCACTATAACTTAGGTTCCAATACTGATCTAAATAATGCAGAAACTATAAGAAATAACAAGAAGCTTTTGCATTCTAATAATAGACATTATCTTCTCCATTAATGCTCTTTTCAAACCGGAAGTGACAGAAAACAACCACTTTTTTGTTTTAACGTTGATCACTGTAGCGAATGAAGTAGGCAAGAATGATAACGAGTTTAGTATTCTTCGGGATGAGTTTGAAAAAAGCTATATCCCAGACTAGGAATAGAAAGGCAACCTGGATAGATAATATACCAATCGAGTAATAAGAATATGGGAGACAAGAGCAAGAAAGAGTTCTTCCGACTCTGCAATGAAATGTATGAAACAAGAGAGAGGTAAAAAAAAAACTTCCTGAAGACGATCATGATACCAATGACTAAGAAATAGAACCCAAAGAGATGTGACGATTATAGAACTAGTCTCTTATCTCATGCTGCAAAAGTGTTGCATAAAATTCTCAACAGAAGGTTGTATGAAGGAATAAATGAAGAATTTGAGGAGGAACAGTTGTGGTTCAGGAGAGATAAGGGCACAAGAGATACAATTGGATTATTAAGGATGATCAGTGAAAGGTTTATAGAAAAAGGGAAACAAGTGAATGTTGTATTTATTGATCTAGAAAAGGTTTTTGGCAGCGTGAATTGGGAATTAAAGTTTAAAATTCTAAAGAAGGTTGGATTGGATTGAAAAGGTCGAAGAATTATAACAAACTTATATATGAACCAAGAAGTAAGTGTTAGAATAGGAGAGGAAATGAAAGAGGGAGGTGCAATTGGAAGGGGATTTCGACGGGGATTTGTTTCTCAAATACATTATTTAATATCTATCTAGAATAGATATGGAAAAAGAGCTTACAAAATGAAGACGGTAGGAAGTAGAATAATTAGGTGTATACGGTTTGCAGATGATATAACGCTTGTTGCAGAATGTGACGAGAAAACGAAAAAGAAATGTTAGAAAACTTGAGGGAGGACTGTGAAGAATATGGGATGAAAATAAATGTTACAAGGACAAAAGCCATTGTGATTGGAACGAAGATGTCGATGTAAAATATAGAAGTAGGAGGGGAGAAAATAGAACAGGTGACTAGTTTCCGATACCTGGGTAGTATTATTATGGATGATGTAAAGTGAACGGGAAATAAAAGCAAGGATAAAAATGGCAAAAGAAGCCTTTAAGAGGAAGAAAGGACTATTTTGTGGGATCGTGATTAAAGAGTTGAGAAAAAGACTCATAAAATACTTCGTGTGGTGTACCTTGCTGGATTGTGCACAAACATGGACATTATGTAAACATGATGAGAAAAGACTAGAAGCTTTGGAAATGTGGGTGTGGAGAAGAATGGAGAGAATTAGCTGGATCGAGCGGAAAACGAATGAGAGCGTTGAGTTGATTTTAAGTTTAATGTCCCGTTCAGCAGCGAGGCTATATGAGACGTGAACCTACTGATTAACGTGGACTCCGAACCACTTGAGCTCCCGCCGGGAATCGAACCCGGCTGTCGCGCGCCTAGAGCGCGTACGCTAACCACTTAGCCACGAAGGAGCTCACGAATGAGAGCGTGTTAGAAATGGTTGGAGGGAAAATAACAATTGTAGATATTATTTAGAAGGGAAAGAGGAGCTTGTTGGGACATTGGCTAAGAGGGAACTGTATCATGAAGGACGTGCTAAAGGGTATGGTGGCAGGAAAGAGAGGGGGAGCAAAATAGGCTACAATTGATGGACGCTATCAAAACAGAGAAATCGTACGTAAAGACAAAAAGGTTAGAGGAAGACAGTGGAGCATGGAAGCTTCTCAGTTGTGGCAAATAACCTGCCAATAACGACAAAATATCAGTGATGATGATGATGATGATGACTATAGTGTGATAGATAGTGAGAACCGTTTTTCGGCAATCAATTAAGCGCCCGAAGAATATGTCAAATCTTCACTCTTATCTCTTTACTAAAACCGGAGGTGATAGAAATCTACCACCACTTTCTGTTACAATATTAACTAATTAAATATTATGCTACTTCCATATTCCAAATTGTACTTCTCATGTGAGTGTTTGCCTTGGTTACACAGTCAAGTGGTAGATCGAATCGCAGTTTAAAAACCCGACTGTCAGGTGACATTCTCATTTGAAAAGAGACGTGAAATTACAACTTTATCATTCAAAAGTGAATAGTATATTTATTGTTAAAGCTTGAAGCAGCGGAAATTATATAGAATGGTCACTTTTAACTGGCCGATCTGATTATAATGTAGGAGTGTGCTTTTAGAGACTAAAGGAGAGGAGAGGTAAACAGGTTGACAGTATACGTGTATTGACTAATCCGCAAAGTGAATGCTTGTAAAATTTATATCGTAGCTGATAGTCCTTGTCACCTATTACGTGTAATCACTGATCCACGAATAGTATGATTTAAAATCTATATCGTAGCTGATAGTCATTGTCATCATTCATGTATAGTCACTGATCCAAGAGTAGTATGCTTTAAAATCTATATCGTAGCTGATAGTCTTCGTCATCACTCACGTATAATCACTGATCCACGAATAGTATGCATTAAAATCTGTATTGTAGCTGATAGTCTTTGTCACCTCTCATGTATAATCATTGATCCACGAATATTATGCTTGTAAAATCTGTATCTTAGCTGATAGTCTTTGTCATATCTTACGTATAATCACTGATCCACGAATAGTATGCTTGTAAAATCTATATTATAGCTGATAGTCTTTGTCACGTCTCACGTGTAATCACTGATCCACGAATAGTATGCTTGTAAAATCTGTATCTTAGCTGATAGTCTTTGTCACGTCTCACGTGTAATCACTGATCCACGAATAGTATGTTTGTAAAATCTATATTATAGCTGATAGTCTTTATCACGTCTCACGTGTAATCACTGATCCACGAATAGTATGCTTGTAAAATCTGTATCTTAGCTGATAGTCTTACTTAGTATGTTAGCTCTCTCTTTTATCAAGAACAGTACCAGCCAATCCCTTTACCTTTCCTTGTGCTTTACTTAGAGAAGGGGTCATTTTTAATTGGACTATATTTTATTGAGGAAATAATGAATAGCTGAACGGTACCTGAAAATGTTACATGACAGCTTCAACCAAAGCCTTCGCGCAATGTGCTTGGCCTTCAGTAAACAAAAGTTGATGCAAGATAAGTAAGGCAACACATATAGAACCTTATCCTTGATTTTTTTTGTTTGTTTGTCTTGTTTTACAAGACATAATCGGAGAACAAGTGCTTTCAAGTCAATTTTCAAATCTGTTCCGTTCTGGACTATCGTGGCTTCCAAACAGCCTAAATTTGTTTCACTGTGACTTTTTTAAAGGTGAAATCTCTTAAGAAAACATATATTCAACAAAACATCCGGACAATATGATGCAAATGAAAACGCAAATCATGTCAAGCTTGCAGTAAGATCACGGACGACCTATATCGCCCGTAGTGTGGAACCTAATTGTCTATTGTGAAAACATTATGAGTGAAAACAGTGGAAGAGTTTAAGTGAAATGTATCTCCCGATTGTTGAGGAATGTAATGTAATATTATGCGATGCTTTCTCAAATTATTAAAGATTATATATCAAAACTAAACTACTCTCTTTTTGCACCATCCTATAGTTAACTAATTGAAGGGGTGTTTGCCTCTTAAGAAAACCTATTTATAATTCTATTTTATTATAGAACAGCCACTCTACCCTAACAAGGTTGTACCGAGAAAAGAGAATATTTGAGATTAGAGGATTAAAATTTTGTCTTAAAAAGAAAGAATCCAAGAATTCTTATTGGAAATGATTAATTCGGTAAGACCTTATTCTGTAACCACTTGCTTTCCTTATGTTGTGCAAGTAAATTAGGTGTCTCCTCTTAGTCTGTTCGTACAAACTTGAAAATTAGTAGTTTAAACTATAGAATATACAATCACGTGATTTATCTTTTAATACATTTTACCCCACTTGGGGTATTTTATCAATCTATATTTTGGCTTTTCCTAAAATGTTATATATAAGGTGAACCTATCAAACCTTGTGATGTGCACTTTCCTTTCGGTTGTCAATTAAACCTTTCTGCGAACAAGTTTTGTGAACAATTCTTCCCTCTGTTAACAATATTTAAGGGTACGAACACGCACATACATGTAACATGTTCGAAAAAAAACTTTTCCTATCAAAATATCGTGTATTCGGGTAAGAGAGGCTTGTTAAGTCTTGCAGCAAAATTCTTTTGAATCTACGTCCTTGATTTACCTGTTTTGGGTCGCTCATGAGCCTAGGTATTCATTACAATTCGTTCCTTTATGGTAGGATATACGATGATTTATCGATCATGGTTCCCACCAGGAACATACGGTACCTAGGGGATAGATCCTGATTGTCTGAATCTTCTACTGAAATTCCAAATGTGTTTAGGGGTTATTTTACAAATTTTAACGTAATTTATCCGCATATTGAATTTGGGTACTCCAAAAGCTTTGAGCCCCTCCCGAAACAAATTCCTGTGTACATACCTTGTTCATACTATCTGTAATTAAGTAATAAAATAATAAACTAAATGCACACAATACAATAATGAGGGGTGCGTGTATTGAAACATACAACAGTTAAAATCACCATCAGCAATGAAATATATACATGGTGAGAATTTATACCTTGTACTGTATGTTTAGAACAATGAGATTTCATCTCACATTGTATATACATTAATTTTTTTAAATCTAGTTCTAAGAATTTCTGCTGGTTTCAATTAAACTTTGCATAACTAGCTATAAAAACCATCGGCGAGTAAGTTTTGGTAAAAGATAATTTTCGAATAGCATGTGATAGATAGATTCTTTTTTAAAAAATATGTAACGTACTGCGATTATGAAACGAGGCTAAGGGAGAGACGTTGATGATGAGACGGATAATGGTGGAATGAAGAAAGTGCCTAGCCAACACACATCATGTTTGCGATGATCAAAGTTCTCCTACGGGAAAGAGGTACCTTGATATTCAACAGCGGGAACTCTGGTGCTCAAAGGACTTGCCGTACAGCAAAATTTGATTAAGCTGTGTTCTAGCTTGTGACGCAATACCTAGAAACAAGTACCGGTACTCTCGCCATTAACTTGTATATGGGTCACATCGGTGTCTGGCGAATTCTCCACTAGCAGCAGCTCTATCCGTACCACCCAGAGAAAGTACAACTTGTGTGGCAAGGTGACATTGCATCACGCAATTGATTTTGTTGTGGTTTCTGCAAAAATGTGCTCAAGATCTGTCTTTTCCTAGCTTGATTTTGTTCACCAATGAGGCACCGTTTACCCACGAAAGTATATTTAACAGCTGTGATAGCCAAGTATGGGCTGAAGAGAATCATCATGCACTTACACATTGTGACAATCATCAACGGTACGCATGTAATATCTAGGCTAGCATCGTCGATGCTCTTGAAGTAGGCCTACATATCCTTCTAGCCCGTCTCACCATCCCTGACTATTTACAAATCCGGCAAAATGTGTTACCCACTTTGTTAGAGGACGTTCCGCTAATACGTGCATGCGCAAATTTCCAGCACGATGAAGCATCTGCACAGTTCCCGTGTGCGATACACTTACTGGATCGTCTATTTGAAAGAAGACGGATTGAACTTGGTGGCCCTTCAGCAGGATTTCTTTTTGTGGGGCCATCTCTTTTTGTGGTGTACACGAAACCAGATCCACCAGCACAAGTTCTCGAAGAACGGATAATACTATTGTGTAACAAGTGCCACACATGCCTCACACGTGAGACTGACTGCATCTCAAAATTATTCTCAGATATCGTGCGTGCACGGAGGTTCATGAATACCATTTGAGCACCTGATCTAGTATCTTCTTTTCAAGGTAAGAAATTTCTTTGTATTATTCTTAAATGGTGGTGGTGGTTGTATCTTCGACATATCTGTCCGTCCATTGACATCAACGACGTTTGTCTAAGAGCATCCTTTTGTATTCTGATAGTCCACATTTTTCTGGCGTTTCCAGTGTTTCCAAGTAAACCGTTGTTCCTGATTTGGTCAATCGTGTCGCTTCGGGGATTGCCTTCTGTAGTAACGTCACTGATCACGTCCATTCGTTATGTGCTGTACATGCAAGATTCGACGATTGTCTGTTTTTTGTTTCCTTGTTGTGTATAAATGTATCTAGATCGGTGCAGGCAGACACCAGATCCCTATCCTCCCTTTATAGAAATCCTTGCATCTTGTTTTACCACTCTCCTACCACTCTGCTTTTCTCAACCAGATATTACTTCCTCCAAAATGTTCGGAACCGCTTGTTGTAGTACCTCTCACTTGTCTGTAATCCGATGGTATTTTTCATTTTCCAACGTTTGCCACAGCTTGTAACTCGGTTATGACGCCGCATTTCACTATGAGCACATAGAGTTTTTTGTCTTTATCTGTAGAATCATTTTCCAAGCGTAAGATTTCCAACAAATTTCAAATACCCCGGTCGACAGTGACTGTAGTTATCGTAAAGTAGAAGCGAGAGAGGATTATGACATGCTGACTCAGGCCCATTAAAATGAAAATATTGACAGATTGTGGCAGTCAAAGCTTGAAACATGTGGCGAAGTCAGATCGGAAAGGGTCATTAGAGATGGTGGATAGGAGTTTCGCTTAGCTTCCAATAGTGCTGCAAGTGATAATATTGTCTGCCGGGAGATCGCCGTACTTGGCTTTCATGCTCGGACAGCAGTTTACAAGTCACGTATCATATCCAGCAATGCGTCCCGTCGCTTACAGTTGTGTAAGGAACGAGACAATTGGACTCTGGGACAATGGAAATCTGTCCTATGAGGTGATGAATGTGACGAAGTGTGGCGATCCGATGGACGTGCGTGGCCGAAGAACTCTGTTCAGAGGACTGTATCATACCCACAGTAAAATTCGATGGAAATGGTATTATGGTGTAGTCCCGCTTTTTGTGGAATTGTCTTGGTCATCTTGCTTTAGTTCGGGGAAACATGAATGCCGAAGCATGCCAAACAATTCTAGATAATACTATGCAACCGACTTGATGGGCATAATTCGGTATTAGCCCATATCTCTTGCAACACGAAAATGTTCCATGTCATACTGTAGGCATTATAAGCACGTGATTCGAGGACTTGGTTGTGGAAAACGCGTGATTGACCAGCCTAAAATCGAGATCTCAACCCCATTGAACACCTTTGGGACGAATTTGATTGCCACTTGAGAACCAGGCAATGCAGGATGAATGGGCCAAGACTCCCGTCGACACGTATACCAAACTGCTGGAAAGTGTTTCTCGAAGGATGGCCGCCGTCATCGCAGCAAGAAATGGCCCTACAAGATACTGATATGGTGACAGATTGGATTAAAATGCTGGTATGGTGTCCGGTGACGAATGGAAATATAATGTATGACATCATCATATGATTTACCTTAATTCACTGAAGTCTATCGATTTTTAAAAGAATCCCTCTTTGAACACTTCTTTCGTCATGCACTATTAATATTGTACAATTTCCTTATATTTTACTTTATATTACTAACTCTCACAAGATGAAGGAACCATGGGATGAAGTGTAACGAACAAGTAAAAGAACTGATTGATTGAACACCAATGCTCTAGGCGGGACCCAAATCGGTTCGACTATTCTACACCAAATGTTTTCCATTCTAACCAAATGTTGTGCTATGAGTGAAATAGTTTCAATATTATTCGATTTCTAAAGAGACACAATAATTCTTTAGTAGATCTCTTACCTCTGGTTCGATGAATTTTCTGAGAAATCAGATCAAATATAGAATAAAAGTAAGAATTATCATTGATAAAAATTAAAACAAACAACGACAAAATCAAACCAAGAAATAAAAAAAAACGAAAGAAGTAAAAGATCAACACGTAAAATTAGTAATAATACTAAAAAAAAAAGCTAAAGACTCAAAGAAAATGAATAAGAGAGCATTAGATATTTAAATCTTACAAATAAAAACTAGAATACGGTTAAGAAAACAGTTTTATCGCCGGAATCCTAATGAAAATTCGTAATTCTAAACGTTATCTGAGGTCTGAACTTTCCAGACATCTTAGAATAATATGTCAAATCTTCAGCGGGACAATACAGTTCCAATGTAAGTAGAGTTTCGCTTTAGTACCATTACTATACTATTGATAACTATAACACTATTGATTGACCCAGGTATATTTTAAATTTGAGGGGCAGACAGAAAAGGACCAATACCCCCCTAAATAACTCCTCTGAGGCAAAGTGAGTTTGTTATGGATAGCATCAAGGCTCTCTGCTTAATCCAATTTAACATTCTACTTATTATTTTTTCATCATCAGTTTATTGGTACTTGTTATTCACATGCATTATTTTACCAAAAGTAGCTACAGATAATGTAGGATCAGTGTTGCCAAAATGTTGACACAAAAGCTCCTAAACAAGACATGAAGTGACTTTAATTTTCGTGAATAGTCGA
Organism: Thermobia domestica; assembly: GCF_964235325.1. Lineage (NCBI taxonomy): Eukaryota > Metazoa > Arthropoda > Insecta > Zygentoma > Lepismatidae > Thermobia > Thermobia domestica. The sequence continues at coordinate 57,374,001 of NC_137466.1, read as the reverse complement.
TAGAAATTATTTATGAAATTCCTTGTGGATATGCATTATTTGAATCTTTGACATGTAATTTATGTGGCTTACCATATTTGTCAATAAGGCTAAGGTTTACTTCTATTTCTTCTTCTTCTTCTTCTTCTTCTTCTTCTTCTACTACTACTACTACTACTACTACTACTACTACTAGTACTAGTACTACTACTACTACTACTACTACTACTACTACTACTACTACTACTACTACTACTACTACTACTACCACACACACACCCAAAACAAACAAGCAAACAATATCTTCTAGTCACGTCTTTGTCTACAGGGCGCAACCAATTTTTGAATTCGAGGGTCATCTCTCATTCTTTTCTGTACTTTCTCGAATTTTAAAGAATTAGTGTAATTTCAGATTTTCCTGTGGAACAGGGAGGAGTCGGAATAGACCCAGCTGATGCAAGTAGAGTTTTATGTTCCCTCCGAGTTTGAAATATATATACGTTTTATTCAATACTATAATAATATACTATTTATTGACAAAGATGTATATATGTTTCACACTTAAGGATGAAATGTGCCCCTAGAGCACCAAATAATGTCCCTATTTTGACGGTGTAATAACAACTTTATGAAGTACTTAGGTTATATGATCTTTAAAAATGGAAAAAAAAAAAAAAACTGAGGGACCACTAAATGTGACTATGGTTATAATCGAAATGAAGTTTTATTCATTCCTAACGTACACATTTCAAAATAAAGAAAAATATGCTGAAGATAATATGAAGCATGTCCGCAAATGGGAGAAGTAAAGCGGAAAATCAAACCTGAATTAAAGAATTGACATAATTGCAAATGTATACATAGTAACAAGAGAAAAAAGAGAGGTTATGCGAGAATTAAAACAAAATCCAAAATTTTTGCTTCTTATTTAGGAAGATTTTGCTTTATTTTTATTCCATTTGCATGTTTTTCATTGTAGATCTTTTGTATTCTTTTTGGCGAACAAGTTATTCCAAATTAAATTACTGTTTTTACACTGTAACTAGCCTACATCTTTAGCCACTTAGCTGACGCACAAGAGGCATCCGATAATTTAACGACCTCATGTACCAAGGCCGGCAGTGACGGGAAAAAAAATCGGACCACTTTTGCAAACTATGGTTTCACCTTTTCAATATGCCCATGTCTGAAATAGAGGAACTGACGTCACTGCCGCAAGGAACTAACGTCACTGCCGGAAGCGTAATCGGTACCCAGTTACCGGACACGTAGCCACAGCTGTCTTTAAGACTGAGAAATTTACTGATAACATAATTTGATTTTACTTTGTAAGACTATGACATATAATTTTACTTTGCGATAATGCAATGTAACCGAAATTTCAATCTTGCAACAAATTTCACATTTATTTACTAGCAGCGTTCACCCCGCTTCGCTGCGGTCACCCCGGAACGCAATAAACTTTGTTACTTAGATAATTTTTACTTTTTCGCTTTCAAGTGATATGATAAAAACCATTATAACGCATGTCATGTATGTTAGCCCGCCGAGTGACACGGTCATGCGGGTTGCATATAAATACGTTTATTTTTATACCTATGATGAACTAACAAAGGATTTGTACGTAATGGACACCTGAATGGTCAATTATCTCAAGACACTGGTAATTGAAAATTAAAGTGATATGATAAAAACCATCTAGGGTCCAAATCCTAATAACCCCCCAAAAATAAAAGAAATTGGTTCAGCCGTATTAGCGTGATGAGCGGACAAAGGATTTGTACGTTCTCTTTTATATATATAGATAGTCATGTTCCTTTCTTTGTGTCCAGTGTACTGTAGGTGTATGAACACTACTGATTTCCAAAGCATGGAGAGTGTTCGATATTGAAAAAAAAAAAAAAAAAGCTGGGAAAATATAGGATAAAACTATTACGTAAAGGTGGTATAACTTCAAATTACTTTGATTATGAAGGGTTACAACTACAAATATTTTTGTCCCTCACACCCATTGTATACAAATTATAGGAAAATATTTATTTCCCCTAAACATGACTTTATTAGAATATCTTTTAATAGCTACAGTGCTTATTCATACCAATCATTGCAGGGAGAGAATACCAAACTTTAAAATTCATTTTCCCAAAAATGTGTACACTGAGAAAAAACCCGTTCTCCGCACAGCGGTATATTGTACAAATGTACGGAATCCTCTTGCTTACTACAGGAATCAGTATGGAACATACGTTATCCGTATGCTACGTAGGAATTGCCCTTAGATGTTACATCATGCCGTTGCAGGATGACTGATATCTAACAGTCTTCCTTATATTACAAATATATATGTTAGTCAGCTGTATGTTATATACGTCATTTGTATATGAGATCCTGACCGCCTATATAGTTTCATACAGAAAGTACATACAGATGGAATACTTATACACAGAGTATCATATTCAGTTATACGTTTGCTGTACGTTATGTCCAAAAAGTACAGGATTTACAAATGTAGCATACTACTTATGCGTCAGTACTCAATGTCAGCACCAGATTAACGAATTGTTTAGTAATCTTTGTACTGGTTCTTAATTTTTCTGGCGAGCTTTAAAAGTCCTCACCTAAATAAAGGATGTGATAAACTATATGGTTCTAGAAAGATAAGATTTTTACTTTACTCAATTTAAAGTCAGATACTAATGTTAAATAAAGTGTACAAAATGTGTTTATGTGGAAATAGAACTACTTAATTTGGAAACCAAAGATAGCACTCTCTGTGGATTTATTAATTTATTACATTTATTCATCGTAATATTTTACTTACGGAAAGGATTTTTCTCAACGTATTTAGGGCAAGGGCAAGGAAAAAGCATATATTTACCCGAATTTTTAGGAATATGATACGAGGGCATCAAGTGACCAATATAGGAATAAAAATCAGAGCCGAACTTTAGATTTGATGAGGGCCTAAGTCAGGGGCGGACCCAGGGGGGGGGGCGATCGGGACGATTGTCCCACCCGAAGAGGAAAATTTCTTGCCATCCCATAGTTTAGAGCCCTTAAAAGTACCATTATGACAACCCACCGCCCCCCAGAAGTCGGTCCTGGATCCGCCCCTGGCCTAAGTTATCTTTATATATGCAGTTGACCGTGGACGCCTTATATACTGAAATGAGGAAACAAATGCCAATTTATTTTATGGAGTATGTTAACAGGAGCGGTTCTATTACTTACATCACAGAAGCCTACACAACACAAAGCAATGTTGCTATAGGGGTATGTAGGTTTTATTTTATGTATTCATTATCTTATATTTTGGGCATGCACATCTAGTTCTTTTTTTTTTATTTAAAGCTTTTAGGGAGCCCCCAAGAGCAGTGTTTCTTTCAGAAGAAACGTTCCGGGGGGCACACTTAGTAGTACGGTGGGGCCATTCCTTGTACTATTATATTTATTGTTATATTATAGACGTATTATTTTGGTCTCCTCCGGGGGACAGTGCCCCCCAAAAGAAAACTTTTCTGGAAGAAACACTGCCTAAGAGAGAAGGCCCGTAAGCTATAACTTGTTTAGCTTATTCGTAAATAAAACACTGGTATAGATGTAAGTCCAGATTTATTGACAAAAAAATTGCTGTAAATTCCGTGCCATACAAAGAAACAATACCTGATAAACCAAAACAAGTGGCAAAACAATATAGAGAGAACATGAAATGCAAGGTCCCATGAGTGCAAAAAGTTCTGAACAAATTAGTAAAGCGTTTGGGCGTCTTGTACTGCAGAATATCCTGTATATTTGTTTGGGATACTGTCGGCGAGAGTATTAAATTCCTGGATAATGTCCCATTCTTCCTTAAGAGCAGTTTTAAAAGCCTGGGGATTTCATAGTGACGTATTTTTCTACTCAATTTCTGTTCCGAAAGCATTATAAACATGTTCCATGGAATAAGATCTGGGGAATATGGTGGCCAATTTATACGTTTGATGTGCTAACTTTCCAATGTCTCTGTTACTTCGGCAACTGTGTGATTGCATGTTGTCATTCATGTAAACAAAAATCAGGACCGCTATATCAAAGAAAAGACGAAGATATCCTTTGATCACCTTGATACAACTCGTTATGTGCTATCGATAGCACCATGCTCCTCGTTCTCTCAACATCACAGGGTGCGCAACGTGGGTGCCATGGGTGCCTTGGCACCCCCATTAGACAAACTTTATTTTATATAGAATTATTACAAACTGAGAAGAGATTACGTGTAAATTATTTCCCGTCTGCATGTGTGCCGTGCGTCGCCGACGCAGCGTCGGGTGCAATGACGCTATCTTTTCTTAGGGGAAAGTGGGGGAGGACGACATTCCATATGGTGGTACTTTAGATCTGGTACCCACATTCCCAATGTCCTGCGCACGCTAGTGCTCAACATCATATGATGTGCAAAATAATTTGTCGCACAGAATCATAATTTATCTGAGAACGTCATATTGGACCATATCTCTTGTTACTATTCGCAATGTTCCTTATAAAACTGAAATCTGCCATAGTTTGTACGCAGGACAATAAAAAACATTTCATTGACTTTTCGGCATGCGATCCAACGTCGTAAAATGTTTCTGGGGGCACATTGACATAAGAATTGTCGGAAAATAGACCGATTCTTCTTGCTAACTTACCTATGTATCTATTCTGTCAATCTGTTGTACACTTTTCACCTATAACATATAAACTCATGGCTATTCCTGTTGTAACAATAGCTTTCTGAAGTCGGGCTGAATGACACTCTGATATACCAGTATCACACGTGTAACTCCTGTGACACTTCAACCTTCTTCAAGTAGATCATTAGCTCTATCAGAATAATTCTCTGACTACAATATTATTGTCTTGCAATTTCGGTTTCTTCCAGCTTTGTAACTAAGATATTTCAGGATAAAACTTCCAGGTTACTTTCTTCTTCTTTTTTTTTTTAATTCCATATCAGAGGTGTGGTTAATATACACGGTGGCCCAGAAGTAGGTATACACCCTTGCATTGATCAAGTATAACATTCTAGCTTACAAGTTTGTCTGCCATGGGTATTCCGAGTTTGCGATATAAGTAAAAAGACATTAAGAACATATAATAAAGAATCTAATGTTGGGGTCTACCTGATGGATAACAATAAGAAATTATATAAAAAGCAATGAGTTGATCAGTACGGGATTGTATACATTAATAATCTTTTCTTTCCAGTTAAATGTTGTGCATATTCAACCTAATGTCTTTCAACTACGTCATGTCACAATAAGAGTGAAATTCTTATTTTTAGTTGTCTGAAAAAGTATTCCTTTGTACTTACTATGTACCAAAGAATTAAAAAGAATAAAAATAATGGTTAAGTATTATTACGAAATGAATGAAAATATTCAAGTCAAAGGAAATAAAAATACTATGAAAGTATTCATATTAAACACAAGAAATATAGAAAAATTAAGGAAAAATCTGAAAAATCGAAATAATTACTACGTTTGAAGAAGGAATGAAATAAAACACAATGGGGTTAAATGAATAGTTTCAACTTCTATAAAACATTGTGAGAAGAATGCAGAGGTTGATTCATTTATATTCAGTCAAATTTGAGTGTGTCACTTACCTAGGAAATGCCATGTTTCTACCGGTTGTGTTCTATTTATAGGCCACCTCTATTGACTATTTAAATGGTAGAGCAATAATATACTTCAATAAATAGAAATACAAATATTAAAAATGACAATGAAGCTTGAACTAATAAATTACAAAAGAACATCAATTGAAAGTACTTTACTAAATTAGGCTTACATGCACAATGTTATTCACCGACACAGTATTTGTGTTACCAAGTCTTACACTTTTGACATAGAATACTCTCTCTCTTTCGCCTTTGGGTCTAGCATCGAACAATTTTCTCTTACATAACCCCCTATTCCATTCATCTTCCTCTTGCTCGCAGTCAATTACAATCACACCAGACCCGGAATCCGAATCTTTATTGTAAGGTTGACTTTTACCTTTAAGTCTAGCACACAACTCCTTTTGCTTTGACTTTTGTTTTAACTTTGCTTTGACTTTTCCATTCTCATTAGATTGCAATTCATTCTTCTTCTCATTTTATACTAATTTTAATATAAAGTTTGTAAACTCCTCGTTTAATGTCTTTATTATACATCTTCGTAATTTGAAATCAATTTTGAGGGATTTTCTGAGGTCATAACTTTATGCACTTTATAAATCAACGTCAATCGCTCACAAAATGGGATCTTGTCATTATTCGTTACATTTTGCATCAAAAATCTTAGAAACATCCAAACAGCTCCGCTATTCGTATAGCTCCCTGTGATCCTATATTTAGAAAGGTCTTAAGTAAGGCAGAATATGAAGATTATATGGAAAACAATGTTACTAGAAAAATAATCGATTAGTATATAAGGAAGGAAGAACAAAACTTTAAAAAATGTATAACATAACAAGAAAGAACAGAAAGAATTACAATCAAAACGAAATACCTACTGTATATCTGTGTGCATGTTTCAGTGAGTGGATATTGATACCACTTTCTGTTCAATTGCAAAATCGTTCCTACTTTGCTTGCTAATTTCAATATCATTACCATATTGGACAAAACTTGAGAGAGATTGATGCAAGTTTAACAAATAAATTTTGATTCAAAGTAGAAGAAAATAAAAGAACACACGGAAAAAATTCCGGTAAGAAGAAACGAAGCCGTAAACATTAGTTAGGACAAAAGTATTAATATAGAAAGAAAAGATGGAAAGTTAGCAATTATTAAAAGAAAATCAAAGAAAAGTGGAAACAGGAAGCAGTGTAATGTGTATAATAATAACAGTTTAGAAAGAATTGAAATCGTTCAAGAAGTACAGGTAGAATAAAGTACACAACACCGAAGTAAAAGTATGAAGACCGGTTAAAAAAATGAAAGTAATATCAAAAGAAATAAAGAACGCTGCTAAGAAAGTATTCAAGAAAGAAATAAGAAAATGAAGAAAGACATTAAGAAAGCATGAGAATACCAACTCATAACCAATATATTCTGTTACTTGTATGTTACAATAGATGTGTGTGTGAATGTTCTCTTATTCCTTTTTCTCCATCGTTTCTATTCTGTTGGTCAACCTTTTACTTCCATATCACGCGGTTCTTCCTTACAGGTTAGCACTTTCTTATGCTGTAGATATATATTTATACACACATATATACGTGTGTTTGGCTGTATGTTTGTGTGTGTGTGTGTGTGTTTCGCATTTTCTTTACTTCTTCGAAGGTCGAACGAAGTCTTCTTTCTGTATCCCCCTTCGTTTTCGTATGGCACTGCATCTTCTCTAGCGGGAGTTAGAGTCGGAACTGGACGAACGGAAACCCTTATTAATAATTCCTAAAGCCACGGACAAGATACAAATTGCCGCTGCCGAATCATTCGTGAGGGTGATGCGAAGAGAGAGAGATGGAAAATGTGGGAATGACCCTATAGGGCTTGAGGTAGTTTAGGGCACTCCTGAGAGAACTACTAGAAACAGAAAGAGCGAGTAGTCAGACCTCTCTCTCCTACCCACCTACTTCTCTCATTTTCTAACCATCCCTCCTGTGAGTCGCGCAAAGGAAAAAAAAAAAAAAAACAGAAAGTTACTTACACACGTAGAAGGAAAGGACTAACGCTAGACGACATGACACACTTCATGACATTTCGTGTAGTGTGTTGGTGATGGTTGCGTCTCGCAGGCAAAGCGTCTTCTTTGTAGTACATACTCTCATATATATGTATCTCGCAGTACCACTCTTTCGTGACCTCTGTAATTCTGTGAAGTGGACATTTTGTGGGTAGCGGACAACAACATTTTACATTCCCTACAGTTACTCTCCTCTACTCTTTTTCTTTCTTTTCCTTATCCTTGATTATTCGTTACTCTTATCCTTCACCAGGACAACAGCCAAGTGTTGTTTCTGCTACTCCTTTTGTTCTTTTCTTCTTGTGAATTTAGTATCGTCACTGACAAATGGAATAGAAACATGTATTTTCTTGCACGAAAACCAAGAGGTTATAAGAAAATGGTTTTCTATGTGTTTCTTCTTGCATTCCGGAGTTCAGTCGAACATTGGTAACACAATTACAAAAATTTGTCACTAAAATGTGAAGTCTGTAAAATCATTTTATGGTTTAGTATTCGGCATTTCAAATGTTTCCCTATAGATTAATACTTAAACACTTCGTCAACTTTTGGTAAACATGTTCCTGCTTCAATTCCCAGTAGGAGATATATCGTGACGTAATTGAGGAGCTAAGTAAGAAGTTGTAAACTTTGGACTATAAACTCAGAAGTACCAGGACGGTAATAGTCGATTTACTGATCACATGGTCCCCAACTATTCAACTTCTGCAGTCAAGTAGGCTTCCTTGTAAGCTTTAACATATTGACTATAATTATCAGGTTAGTTAAGTTGAATATTTAATACAACAGTTTAAATTTTAACATAATATCTATATGAATTAAAAATATATAACTCTTTATTTGGAAAATGAGACAACTCAAAATCATTAACTTCTCAGGAGAACAATTTGAATGTTTGCACTGCTGCAGTTAACAGGAACGGACAAATGAATTAATTGTTCACTGGAAGTGAGAATGTGTACCTGTATGTACGATGTTTTTACATAAAACTTTCCTAGACTTTATGGTCATTTGTAACCAGTGTTAGGTATTAATCACTCAAAATCAATTGCAATTAAACAATCAATTGAAAGTAATTGCTGTGAAAATAAACTGCAATTGAATTAGTTGTAAACTACATTCAATCGCAATTGAATTAATTGTAAACTACATTGATTACAATTGAATTAAGTATAAACTACACTTAATTGCAATTGAATTATTAGCAAACTATATTGTATTGCAATTGAATGACTGAATTTAATTGCAATTACTTCCCAGAGCAATTACTTTCAATTCATTGATCAATTGGAATTGATTCTTATTGATTAATGGGCATTTACAATTAACAATTGACCATTACTTATTTCAATCGTTAAGTGCAACTGACAATTAAATTTACATATTTACTGTTAATTGTTAATTCAAATGAAATTTGCCCAACACTACGCAATATTTCGTCTCATTATCTACAATTTATTGTGTTGCCGGTGCTCCTACTCTGCCCTATAAGTACGAAACGGTTGAAATCGAGAGTTTTTCCCGCCTATGAATTTTCTTGTCCACTAACACAAATCGATTGACCATAGTCTCGTTCCATATTATGTGTGACACTAGAAAAAGGTTCCTTGTTAGATAGTTACAAATGTAAAAATCCTGTCTCATATGTATAAATAACCTTGAAGAAGTGGAGTGTGAAACAAGTTACAGTTTCACAAGGTATATCGCGTGAATAAGCTTAGTTGAAAGTAATTTAGTTTCATTTTAGCATTGAATTCCACAGACAGCTTACTATTTTGCATCCTGAACATTATACTAAACATCTAATCTCAAGAGCATTGCGGATAGTCTATTAAGCAAGGCTGATATTCATAATTTCGGATCAACTGCGTGGATCACGACCTTCAGCAACTTCAATTCCAAACTTTTGGCTCTCTATATCCTGGTCAAAACTATTGGTCGGCTCAAAAACCGGTTTTTCGGTTTTCCGTTTTTAGCAAAACCGAAGCCGGTTTTCGAAAATTTTTAAAAACCGGTTTTTCAACGAAACCGGTTTCGGTTTTCTTCAAAACCAGTTCGATGTTTCACCGGCTCTTGTTTCGTTTTTTTTTTCAAAACTGGTTCCGGTTTTTTCCAAAATTGGTTCTATTTCTGACCAGAATAGTGTTTCGTTGTTCTCCGGAAACCGATTAAATTTCCACAAAAATAGTTTAGTGTCTTTCAATGGTTTCCACCGAAACCAGTTTCGGTGAAAACCGATCTGATTTTGAAGAAATCAGAAACCGATTTTGGTGAAAACCCGAACCGGGTTTTGGAGATAACCGAAAACGGTATCGGTGAAAAACCGAACCGGTTTTGGAGAAAACCGAAATGCCCCTTTTCGGATTTCGGTTTTTCTAGAAACCGGTTTTCGGTTTTTTTATAAAAACCGGTTTTGCTCATCCCTAGTCAAAAGCGATGGTTAACCATCAAGTAGTTCTTGACTTTTTTTTTTTGTATCACCCGGACATACGTTACTGTATATAAAAGAGTTTTGGTAAAACTAACTCCTTTTAAAAAACTATCCCAGAAAAAATTCCTGCCCCCAAAACTTGCCGCTCCAGGTCATTGGCTCTTTTGTTGACTTACGAGTAAATTCTTCAATGTGTGTAGTGCTATTTACACAGTTACAAGTACGGGGATGTTGTTTTCAGTATCAATGGATGACTCCTCAACAGTGAAAGTGGTTGTTGAACTAGGAAGGACGCTTCATAATGAGTCTACGTTTAACATCAGATAATACTATGTGCGCTCAGAAACTATAGCATACTGAATTCGTGGGGTTGCTGCATAACTTTGCTGAAATGTTAGACATTGTTTCCAATGCAGCAACACATGGTACGAATGAAATATTTTAGATTCCAATGACCAATATAACATGAATTTCTGTCTCTCTCCATTTCTCTTCCCTCATTTCCTCGCTCTCCAGTCTCTCTCTCTCTCTCTCTCTTTCGCATGAAACCAGAAAGGAAAGAAAGAGCAGACTCCAACTATGTGGGAGCTGGTAGACAACATTTATAGCGCTGTTCTTTTTTCTCTCTCCTTTTTTTATTTCCATATCTACCGCTTACGCATTTGATATAAATCATACCTGACATAGCTAATCGATAATGAATAACGAAGGGATAACATAACTGAAACTCATGACTGACTGAGTCGAACTGTTTGCAAGCTAATTCAGCTCCAGTGCAACAAAAGAAAAATATATAGTATATATACACAAAATCAATTACCAATGTTTCACTATATAACACAAAAGAATTGAGTAAACATTTCAGAAGATTAAAAGGAAAGATGTTTCTGGATAAAGAACTTCTTGTATTTTTTATTTTATTATTTTATTTCTTGTAGTTTAACGTCCCACGTTTTTGCACCAAGGCTAACAGAGACGGTGATGATGAAAAGCTTGATAATGATGGAATAACGAAAAATTGTGAAGAAATGGGAGAGCCACACATGATGTTTGTAAACCACCACAAAGTTCACTTGGTAGGATGGTTTCTGTCATTACATACTTTGGGTCTTGTGAAAATTCTAATAGAAATTGCTACGTACTATTTTAAGCAAATAGATAAATTTAATAATAAGAGTAGTTAAATGAATGTGTTTAATGGTATAAATTAGCGACAGCCAAAATTTTCCGGAATCGGAAATTTCCCTTTTCGGATTACGGAAAAATCCGGAATTTTAAAAATTCTGGAATTCAGAAAATTTCCGTAATACGAATAAATTCCGGATTTTTTTCCGAAATCCGGAATTTTCGCGAATTCCGGATTTCTCCCGATTTTATTTTCCAGATTTCGGAAAGCAAAACTTCCGGAACTGGCTATCCCTAGTATAAATACAACATTGAACAAAGAATAACGTTCTTTGCTATTTACTGCTCGCGTGTTTTGTAAAAATTATCTATTTTGTTAGGAGGTAACAAGTAGGCAGAACATGTATTCAGAATGGAAGAAAGTAGGAATGCTTTCAAATTTTTTTACCAGAAATCCATTAGGAAGATCTAGGTGCAAATGGGAGGATATAATATTAAGATCGGTCTCACAGAAATGGAAGTACAAAATAGAAATTGAATTCAATTGCTTAAGGACAGAAGTAAGTCGAGAACTTTTGTAAACACGGCATTAAACCTCCGTGTTCAGTAGGCCATACAATTAGGTTCCGGTAGTAGGTAATTTATATACATATCACCTTTGGACAATTTTTCTCGTTAAAGGCGGAAGTTGATGAAATGTCATCTATTTTTCTGTTTTCCTCTGACACAATGTGTAGCAAATAGACATAATATTGCATAAAATGCGTTTTTTTAGTGCATATTTTGCCTGTTTTCAGCTTTTAGCTGATTTTTTCAGATTTTTGTAATTGTTTTAATCATTATCCTAAATTTCGGGCATTTTTCGCCAGTTTTGGTATGTTTCAGTAATTTTTTTTTAAAAATTATTTTTTTTTTGTCATTGTTTGGGTTTGAACAATATCCTGGAGACTTTGCACCGAGGTAAACACATTTTCTCACAAGATGACAAATTTACAGACAAAAGAATGGGAATCTGAATTACAGACGTTAGTCTTTGTTTCTATGTTGTCAAGATAGTGATGGTGTACTGTGTAACGTTTGTTGTCTGAACGTTAAAAATTAAATGAAATGTTTCAGTTTTTAACTTTCTGCGGTAATGCTCTTTAGGCAAAAGGAGACGTATGATTAATGAAAGAGAGGGATTGTGAAATTAATATTTTGTGCCACCGGGAATCGAACCTGAGACAACACGCACGGCTGGAAAGAGAAGAAAGAAAAGTATCGATTTATTCTTTTACATTTTCTAGAAATTTCTCACGTTCTTTTTTTTTTTTAATATGTATTTAATCCCATTATAATTCGTCGTACCATAGATCACGTTTAATATACTAATGCAAATATTATTATAAATACAGTTGTCATGATTTAATTAAAAGAAAGAGAAAGCTAAATCTATAAAAACAAGAAAGAAGAAGAAGATTAGAAAAGTTGTTTTGTAAACAAAAATAAAGAAGTTACTGTATATTATAAGGCTATGTACTTCTTACATATAAACTTATTACTAAAAAAGCATATAAACAATTATATAGGAATAAATAATTGAATTCTACTTAATATTATAAAAAATTGAGAAAAAAAATCTTGTTGGCAAATGCCGGATGGAATCTACTATCATCTTCTCTAGTTTAGAACATTCTCCAAATAATAGTTGGTCAAACTTTAGTCGTATAAGCAGGATCGTCTTGTCCTTATTGGCAAATTCGGTAGTCGCCTAGGGCAGCAAATTTTGGCGGGGGGGGGGGATGGAGGGTAGATATTTATGCTTTATTTTATTTATTAATTTATTTATTGCTTTTTACTTTGCGGAGTTGTAACTTTAATAGGGCGAAAAGTAAGCTATATAAAAGTCTTAAAATTAGCTACCATATAGGATAGCAAGTATCAACAAATACTTGATCGAAATCGAAATGACATGTTCAGGTCAGGAAGGTAATTTTTGTTTAGATAAAGTCCCTTTATCCAAGGGCTCCGATTTCTCTGTAAATTTGGGGGTGGAGGCGTTCAGATGCAGAAGGTATATATATTAACATTTTAAGACAAATTGCACTCAAATTATGCCAAATATTGTGTATTTATAAATACAATAGGGGGCCCAGATGAGCTTTGGGAGGGGGACCGGGCCCCCTCGGCCCCCAAGATAGGCAGCCTTGTATTTAAACAAAAAAAAGTGGTGTCACTAAATCAGGAGCGCAGAGATAGAATAGGGAACCCGAAATATTTCTCACTTAGGGCATGAAAATACGTAGAACTGGTCCTGCTTATGAGGCAATTAGATGTTTGTAAACAGTGATTCTATTAGAAACATATCTACTACATAAGAATAAAATATAACATAATTTGATAAAAAATACTTATGCAGTTTAAAATAACGCATTGCAGATGTTAAATCAAATGAAATAAATGATAAACGTAGTGTTAAATTACTTAATTTTCAGTAACGTTTAGTCCTAATTATATAATGTAAGCAGAAATTCTGTCTTAATGAACCGTTTGTGGACTTAAAGGACTTTATTACTATTTGGAGGATAAAGTACTCTGAAGACATAAAAGAATTATAGTAGTACGCTGGTCTGTTATAAAGTCCCTGCTTTAAAACAAATTCTTATAATTATTTTTTTTAAATAATAATATTGCAGTGAAATACATTTTAAAATGTGCAATGATCTGTATACTTTTGGCTGGCAATACTATCAAAATGATGAGGTTGGCAACAATGGTGATAACAAAGGTCATGAAAATGGTGATGGTACCCAGAAAAAGCATTTTGTATATGTTCGTATGCAGAACTGAAATCAGGTGTGTTGGTGCAGCGAAACTTCAGACAAGCGTACCTCCTGATACAAAAAGTACCTCTTGATTTCAAAAGTATAAAGAGTTGTCACAGCAAATTTTTGGTCACCGGGAGAGTTTGTGATATGCAAAGAAGTCATCGGCCGCCAATGAGCCCAAACACGGTGCGAATGGTTGCCGACAGCCTGGAGAGAAGTCCCAGAAAATCGATCACTGGAGTTGCGAATCTCTCTATCAACAAGGCGCAAAATAACGCTAAACATTTGAAAGCCAAACCATACAAGATTAAATTTCTGCATGAACTGACATAAGAAGATCAAGACACGAGACTGAGCTCTGTAAACTGATGCTGAAACGACTGAATGATGACGGGGAACTTCTTCAGTTACTTATGTTCTTAGATGAGGCAACTTTCCATGTACAGTAGAGCGTCGATTATCCGAAGTAATTGGGGAACATGGGTGTTCGGAAAACTGGTTTGTTCGAATAATCGAACTGTACTGTACTGTACTGCACTGTACTGGACTGTACTTCTACAGCCAGTGCCAAACCGACAGAAATCTTCATGAATATGAAACGCAGGAAAGAGATGTGCTGTATCAATGGACCACTTCATAGGCCCGTTTTCGTTCAACAAAAACATTGTGACAGCGGAGAAATACCTTCAAATGGTTACAAATTTCCTGATGACCGAATTAGTTGGGAATCACTTGGGATCTCATACACTGTCCATCAAGACGGAGCCCCCTTCACACATTTTGCACAAGTCGTCAGGGACTACCTAGACGGTGAGTTACCTGACAGGTGGATTGGGTACAAAGGCCCCACTTCTTGGCCCTCCAGGTCCCCCGATTTTTCACCCTGTGATTTTTGGTTATATAGTCACGTTAAGACATAGGTGTATGCGGAAGAACCAAAGGACTTAGAGGACCTGAAAGCTAAGTTTAGCGAAGTGATCCATGACATTTCTGACGACGGAATAATATTCATGAATTTCACCGGAGGTTGCAAGAATGTACGGATGTCAACGGAGCTCAGCTGGACATGTGACGATGATGGCGGCGATGTATCTAGGAATGATGGTTAAAAGTGCACTTTGTGCAGAATATTCATAGGAACCGATACAATAAATAGCAATACAAGCAATTACGTTCTATTAATTTTAACAAAATGGATCCAAACTTACCTAACGCTAAGCTAACCCGACCCCACCCTACTTATTCCTACCTTGCGTCATGTCAACATTGTGACAAAATTACTTAGGACTTTATAACAGCCCTGTACTATGTGTTAATATGGACTTTAAGGTGAAATTGGCAAAGTCTATCATATACTTCCGTAGAACTATGTATAGTTATTCATCTCTACATGAAGTATTGTTATACCGAAATACATGCAGGTATCGTTTGAAACAAGTATAACCACTATACCTATCAGTTGTTGCGGAGCTAGTAGTATCAAACTGGTGATATGTGTATGAGAAACTAAGAAAAACTGAATTGAATCAACCTAACAGTATATTTTAATAATGAAATTGCCTCACAAAAAGACTTCGGACAAGACATGGCAATTGTTCCCATTGACTAAACTACAGGTTTTGATTGCGGAATATTTTTATTCCCTCGTTTTATATGTCATACTGCGTCCCATCTGTTTTCACTATTTCCTTATCCCTGCTTCAAATGTCATGAAGCATTTTGAGCACATGTTTTTTTTCCTAGAAATGGATGGCCCGTGGGCAATTGCTTCCCAAATTCTCTTTAGTCGTTCAAGCTAAGAATGGTGAATTTCTCTGTAGCTCTTTTCTCCCGGCCCCTTCACCAGCAATATTTAATTATTTGCTCTTTCTGTTTCAGATTACCTTATATTTCTATTATTGTCAAAGTTAATAAGTTGGAGTACAGTGATTCCCATATTGTTGCAACTCACGGTACCCGTAGTATTAAGTAACCACGATTTTTTTTTTTTTTTTGGCTTTGCTCCAAGCCAAAACATATACGTACCTTAGCCATTTACAAAATTACAGGCATATGATACGTAATTGGCATACTTACACCAGTGATACCATTACTGATTTCAGGGGCAATTGCCTTGTCTGAATTATATATACGAGCACACCGGAGGTACATATATACATTTGAATCAATAATATACTAATGAAATTGTAAATATTTACTTATGTGGGAGCATTACTCTCCTTATCTCCTTCACCCCAAGACAAAACTTTAAATGATGCTTCTCTGGTGCATGGGTTTCCTGATTCGATCCCCGGTCACGTAAGTTTGTGGTTGAAGCATCGTGTCCATGAGATTTCTCGGCGTCTTCCCTCATTTTCATTCCACCAATTCTTCCATCATCATTCGCTTGCCTTATCGTCACCCTTAGCTTAAATGGCATAATTCTGGAACTTTAAACTGAAAGATTTCATTTGAAATAACGCTATTGACATATACATGAAGAATGAAATACAGGGTGAGCATAAAGTCTTGTCCTGGTTAAAAAAATTTATTACAGAAGAACCGTTTGACATAATAATGTAAATACTGGTCAGTTACATAGGTTAGTATTACAAGTTTTTTTTAAAGACCACTTATGTTAGTTATGGTGCTGATGGGCGATTTGCTTTCGTGATACCACAGCACGCATTGCTCTTTCTCCTACTTCGATGCCATTTCGCCAATTAATCCGCGCGCGCCAAATAACGTACTGCGTCACTCTTGGGTAGCACTAGTGCCATCTATTGGTCTTTTTTTAAAAAAAACTTGTAATACTAACCTATGTAACGGACCAGAATTTACATTATTCTGTCCAACGATATCCCGTAATAATTTTTTATAACCACGACAGGACTTTATGCTCACGGTGTATATAAATACTGCATTTTAAATTCACGAATAACCTTTAAAACCTTAGACAACTGTTGATGTAAACCTTAAATACATATAGTTATCATCATATTTATGGAATTTCTATATGAAATGAAATTAAAGCATTTTTTTTTCAATTTTACGTTAAACAATTAATACCCTTGTATGTTAAATGGAAAGGATGATTAATGGCATTGATGTAAGAATTGGTGGAATCATAATGCGGGAGGAAACTCACATACTCTATATTGTGTAGTAGTATCCCTCACAAAATTTTCTAGGTGAAGTACATATAGATACCGGAGTAACGTCGCATACAGACTGGCAATCAATGCTGGCAATGCTGAAATCCAGTCTCCGAGCCTACCAAGCAGCGATAACCTACGAGCAACAGAAGCGACTCGTCCACTTTGAACGGTTTTATTGTAAGCCTAATGTAAGTATTCAAAAAGGGGAACACAGAGCAAGCACTTCAAGAATTTTTCAGAGTTATATAGAGCGAAAAATGAAAGTCTAAAAAATAATTACATACGTATATTGTGTAAAGCGAAAACAAGCCTATTGTAGAATGGGACGTATATATTTTATATTTATCTTTGGTAGGTATAGTATACGAATATTAACTCATGCTTCTTTCTGAACTAGGGATGGTATCGAGACGAGACTTCATACAGTCTTGTCCGTCTAGGCTTTCGTCTTGGTCTTTCATTGGGATCCCTAGTCTTCGTCTCGGTCTTGCATGCAAGACCAAGACTCTTGTGCTCATCACTAAAGCCGATGCAGCAAGAAGAAACAGAGAATGCGGAAAAAGAGGGACCTGAGTGCAAAGAACCTGTGTCTCAATCAAGACGTTGGAGAAGTCTTTGTATGGCACGGACTTGAGTGAAAATGCGATACCAGGCTTTGTTACATTGCTCACAGACTGTATCTCCTCTCAGCTGTCCTCTCTTTTGGGGAACTTGCTGCTGGCCTTAGTGGTAAAGTGTAGACGATTCCTGTCACTTTAATATCGATGACCGGTGAAGTTTCGACCGGCCTAAGTGGTAAACATTACATAATTCCTATCAATGTTTGATGAAGTTACGGCCGGCCATAGTGGTAACTAACTAACTCTATGGCCTATGGAACCCGGAGGTTCAATGCCGCGTTCACAAAAGCTCTCCACTGACTTCTATCCTTAGCCAATTGGATCCAGTTTCTACTTTGTATTCCTATCTCTGCGAGATCCATCTTAATATTGTCCTCTTATCTGCGCCTAGGTCTTCCTAATGGTCGTTTTCCGATTGGTCTTCCAGTCAAGACTTTGAAAGCGTTTCTACTTTCTTCCATTCTAGCTACATCACCCGCCCACTTAAGCCTCCTAGACTTGACAACCCTAACAATGTTGGGTAAACCATATAAATTATGTAGTTCCTTGTTATGAAGTTTCCGCCATTCCCCATTCCCGTTCCTCTTGGGTCCGAATATTCGTCTCAGGATCTTGTTCTCAAATACTTTCAGTCTATATTCTTCCTTCAGAGTAAGTGACCATGTTTCGCAGCCATACAGAACAACAGGCATAATTATCGTTTTGTATATTTTAAGCTTCAAATTCCTCGACAGAATTCGCGACGACAAGAGATTTTAAACCGAATAGTAACACGAGTTCCCTGCTTTTAGTTGACATTTAATTTCTTCGTGAATATGATTTTACTCTGTTTATATTGATTCTAGATATTTGAAACTATCCACTTTATCAAAAGTATTATTTAATATTTTAACGCATGCATAATTTGCTGTATTCCGGTCCCGACCCACTTCCATGTATTTAGTTTTCTCTGTATTTACTTCTAAACCCATGTCCCTGGAAGCGTTTAATAAGATTTCTGCATTTCTTTCTATTGTTCTCCTATCATTCCCTATTAAATTTACATCATCAGCATATGCCATAACCTGGTGAATACCGTTCAACTGTAGGCCCTAGTTGCTATCTTTGATTTTCCTTACAGCGTATTCCAGAACGAAGTTAAATAATAATGGCGACAACGCATCTCCTTGTTTCAGGCCATTTTCGACGTGAAAGCTCGTGGACAAAAATTTTCCTACCCGAACTTTAAGAGTAGATTATTCCTAACAGTCTAATATAGATGATTGGTGATGTTCCGGCTGGTCTTATTGGTAAAGAATAGATTAGTTCTATTAGTTGAATATCGATAATTGCTGAAGTTGCGACCGGTTTTAATGGTAAAGAGAAGATTATTCCTGTCAGTTGAATATCGATGATTCGTGAAGTTGCGGCAGGTGTTAGTGGTAAAAAGTAGATTCTTTCTATCCGTTGCATATCAATGATTGTTGAAATTGCGGACGGCCTTAGTGGTAAAGAGTAGATAATTCCTATCAATTCAATATCGATGATTGATGAAGTTTCGACCGGCCTTGGTGGAAACAGTGGATCATTCGTATCAGTTGAATATCGATGATTGGTGAAGTTGTGCCCGGCCTTAGTGGTAAAGAGTAGATTACTCCTATTAGTTAAATAATGATGATTGGTGAAGTTGCATCAGACCTTAGAGTTAAAGAGTCGATTATTCCTATCAGTTGAATATCGATTATAAACAAATGCGGTATTTTTTAATATCGCACGAGAGATTTTAACATATGTTTTGAAGGTAATCCGGGACATTTAGAGTTTCGAACAATTCCTGGGGATACAGATTATGTAAATCCGGGACTATGCTTTCTTAACCTAGACATCTGTGGATTCTAGTCAGGCACACGAGGGTTCCGTGAAGCACAGTTTGGGTGGAGCTCCTTAATTGTATATTCTATATAAACTACTGTATTTATGCAAGAAAATAGTATGCACACATCCATAGTCATACATGTTGATACATGTAAGGTAACAAGCGAAGATGAGAAAACAATTGATGTTTCCCAAACTATCTCTTCAGAGCCATTACACCCAGCAATACGACAGCTATAAAAGAATGCTACGCAGCTGTGCTCCATATCCTTCTCACCGACACCAAATGTTTTCAGTGGAATTTTTGTTCCGTTTTATTACCACCAATATGACTGCTTCTGGATTCTTCTTTTTCTCTATAGCTTCCAAAGAAAAAGAAAAATTACAGTAAATTGAAAAGATAAAAAAGGAAGGAAACAAGACCTGTGTTAAAAGTTATTTTTCCTCTGGTTCTTGCTCACAAATCATTTATTTCCTCATCAAGTAATCAATATTAGTTATTAACCGACTTCGAAAAAAGAAAAGGAGGTTCTCAGTTTGACCTGTATGTGTGTATGTTTGTTTGTATGTATGTATCTATGTTTGCGATTATATCAAGAACTGTTGGTCGTATTTCGATGCAATTTTCACTAATCGAATAAGCTATTACCAAGGGTTTATATATATATATATATATATATATATATATATATATATATATATATATATATATATATATATATATATATATATATATATATATATATATATATAAATTTGTAAAAAGTAATAACTAATGAATTAATTTTGAAGAAATCAAATAATTCCTGCAATGCCTGAGAAAAATGTATCCTAAAATACTGCAACCAGAAATTCAACACAGTAAAGTGGGTTGCATACAACCGAGGGGTAAAATAACTTTCCAGCTTACTTTCTCTGATCCAAATGATTTAACATTGGTCGTGAATATTTAGGTCATTGGTGATGACATGATCGTTTATATACAAGTATTTCTTGCGAAACTTCTGTCAGAATATCATCAATTTTTCTATTATTGGTCGCACACTGCGAGAAGCATCTTGAAGATCGAAGTTTCCAGAACGAAAACAACTAATTTAGTCATTTTTGTATCTATATTTCCTCTTTGAAGTGCCTAAATATCCACAGCCTACTAAAAACAAACTTGTAGTGAGTCACGATGGCCATTGGTAGTAGTTCGCATCTAGTTTCAAGAGTAGAACGTTTGATCTCAGATCATGTGAATTCGTAACAGATGACATTGAGAGGAGAGAGGGAGAATCAATTATGGGAACAGAGAGGGATACATTCACGTATGCAAGGTTATAATTGAAAAAAAAATATCGGACAGCATTTATGTTCTAAGGAAAAATTGGGATTTTCTGAAATATAATAAGAATCATAGCTTCTCAGTAAAACCTGTCAGCATCACACTCACTGTTGCCAAATTAAGTTGGAGAACTTTTTCCTTGAAGTACTAGATCATTGCAGAGTGAGAGAAGGATCTTAACATGTGGAAAATAAAGAATTAAAATATTCAAGGTTTTAGGAGATGGGTTTCGAACCAAGAACCTTTCGTTTGGGAAGCCACGACCTTAATAACTCATCCACGAAGAAGACTACTTGAATTTTTTTTTGTATATCTCGAGAATGCTAACACTTTTGAGGCAAGAAGATTGGAAATGCATTCTTATTTCTATTAGGAAAAAGTTACTTGTTATAAACCAGAACCATCACACTTTTTGCTTCTTTCTTTGCGTTAACTAGTTCTTGCACTTGATCGTTCCACCACCAGATCTCTTTTTGTGCAAGAGAATACTTCAGAAACACAGTCAGGACCGCTCATTTTACGAAAGTGGTATCAAGAAGCTCCCCCCACGGTTAGACAAATATGTAAACCGTTCTGACCACTTTGTTGAAAAATAAGATATTGACTGTAGCACATAATGTGTATTAGTTTATATACAACGTAAAACATGATTATTGCAAAATGTGCCTTGTAAACTTACATTCCAAACCCTCCTCGTGTGTTAAAAGTACAGTATTGTATTATTATATTTTTGAAATATAACTGTGGATGTTAGCCACTGCAAACTTAATATCGGAAGTTATTGGGATCGGATCAATTGGGCTATAATTGCACGGTTTTAGTCCGTTAAAATCAAGGATGACTAGCTATATTTTGAATTCTATTTAAAAGAAACGAAAGTGCAAATCCATGGAATCACATATCACTATTAGCTTTTAGCGTTCTTCTGCACTTTTTAATATTCAATTTCAGGGTAATTCAACGATAAACTTGTATTGATATTGTTGTAGATAAAATTGACTTCAGAACTTACGTCTAAGTAAAATTATAGGTAAAAGAAAGCTTGATATTATGAAGAAAAATATAATTTGAGATTTTAAATGATTTAAACGTTCCGTGACACCTATATGTAAAACTTTCAACCTACACGTAAAATACAGTTTGGATGAACATCCGTATGTAGTAAAGTGGTAGCAGCTATTTATGGCCTATATAAATAGTAGTCGCAATGTCTAAGGTATGTATGTGCAGGAGCACACCTCTGATTTCGAATGTTGCTTCAATATTTAGAAAGTACTGACACAAAAATATCTTTTTCTCTACTTTCATATTTATTGATTTAAATATTATTACTATTATATTCAGTTAGACCTATTTGTTTTCGGATATAATGAACAATTATTGGCCATAAATACTATTTAAATGAAGTATAGCATGCATTGCAAGGCATGAAGTTAATTACTTATGTTCTATTTCATTTACAAAGTTAAAAGCTTGTCACATTCGCTTGTAGCAATAAAATAAGAGAAGTCATAGTACTTTCTGGTAGAGGATTAAAAACATACTCAGGATATCAATAACTTAAATTCAATTGCAAGCTCATATTTATTTCTGTAAAGCACGTTTGTCAATCATTTTTCCACTTTCTTCGCACTCATCCGTCACTTACAACTAAATGTATGGAATCCAAAGGTTCAATGCGATGTTCATCAGATTTCCCCATTGACTTCTGTCCTGAGCCAACTGGATCCAGTTTCTACTTTGTATTCCTATTTCTGCAAGGTCCATCTTAATACTGTCCTCCCATCTGCGCATTGGCCTTCCTAATGGTTATTTCCCGATTGGGTTTCCAATTAAAACTTTGAAAGCATTCCTACTTTCTTCCATTCTGACTACATGGCCTGATCTCTTAAGCGTCCTAGACTTGACAACCCTAACAACACTTGGTGAACGGTATAAATTATCCAGTTCTCGTTATGAAGTTTCCTCCATTCCCTATTTCCGTTGTTCTTGAATTAGATTAATCGTCTTAGGATTTTATTCTCAAATACAGAGTGGCGCAGAGCTAACTGACACATTTGATAGTTGAATATTGCTTGGCGCGATAGCTTGGAGTGGGTTGCGGATGGGGAATTGGAAGATGATAGGACGCCATTTCATAAAGAACAATGTAAGAGTTACAATGGACCTTTGGAACCATGTCAGTTAACCACGTAAAGTTGTTTGAAGAATCTATACTCTTTAATAACTGACGCAATAAATACGAACAGAAAATACATTGTTCAACGTTGCAACGATGACATGGTAACAACCACGGTTTATTATGAAATGACATCCTATCCTCTTCCAATTTCCCATTCGCAACCCACTCCAAGCTATCACGCCCGCGCAATACTCAACTTTCAATGATGTTAGTAATCTCTGAGCCATCCTGTACTTTAAGGCTGCGTTCTTCCCTCAGAGTAAGTGAACCCAGAGTATTCCCTAAGTGGATATGATTGAGCCAAGAAATTAATGACTACTATGGGAAAAGACTGCTGGTGGTTCTCAACTAACTGCCACTACCTGTCGACAATACAAGAAAGTAAAAGCGATACAGGTAAAAATGTACTTTTCCATGTCATATGCTCAACATTATCTATTGCATATGTTTGCAGTGCTAATGCAACCACAAATCAAACCGCTCTTTTTTTCTTTCAGTTTTACTACACGTATTATTAGTTGAGAAATACGTCAATTTTGTCTTGTATTGAAGAATACTATTTTATTTTTCTGTATTCAAACACTTCAAAAGCCTTACTTTATGTTCGAAAGATTCCTTCCTGTTTTGCCTATTCCTGTTTCACCTACGAGTCTTCAAGCAATATTTATCAATATTTCTACGTTATCAAGATAGTAGGCGAAACAGGAATTCCTGTTTTACCTATTCCTGTTTCGCCTACTGTTAAGACAAAGGGAAATTTTTGAGCTGGAGATTTTTCATAGGGATTTTAGCTTTATATGGATACAGGATATTGATGTAATGCAAGTCACCAAAAGGAAGTAAAAACGTTTTAGCATAAAATAAAACTAAGTAGTAGGATTAAAAGAAATGAAAAGTAGAGAAGGGCTATGTTATCGTACATGTTCAATAAATTTGTACTTTTTTTCTGTCGTACATTCATACTCAGTTTTTCAAATGTATGCAATAGGATACAGTATCAATGCAATCCATTAAACCTATAGCTCTAGATTTTAATCTCTCTTTCGAAGTATTAATTCGAGGAATTAAGCATTTGTATTTCAATTTCTGCAGTTTTTGCCGGTTCCCTACCTCCAGCAACAACATTTTACTTCATTCTCCTGCTGTCCTTCCTTCAATAACTCCAATAATGTAAACATATTGGGATGATCATGAGACAATTTTTATTCAGTTTTCAATGCCATCCCTCAACACTGTTAATCGTTCTTGCCCTTGATCACATTTGTTAATATTTCATACAATAGTTACAATAGAAAGAAATGGGTGAGTTGGGTAACTATGAAATTTTATTCACTCTTCCACTTGGCCATTCCACTGTTCATTTGTGAAATCTGACAAATGAACTCTGTGCTTATTATACTATGTAAATCTGTGGCTTGCACTACGATAGCAATATCCCCCCCCCCGAAAAAGAAACTAAATACCACTGTGTTGTGCCTTACAACAAAGAAATGAACGTTCCTGTAAATATTTGGAAGTGGTTGAATTGGATCCTCGATTACACTGTTCGTCATTTTATTCGCAAAACATCTGGCTTTAATTGATGTTCTTTGTGGCTCGTGCTAATGTATACCTGACGATTTATGGGTTCATCTCCAAGAAGAACAACAATGGCTTTGCATCCGAGTGTATATTTCATGTAAGTCTTCTCACCATTACGCCTGTTAATCCGGTGTAAATAATCTTTATATTCAAGCAGTTTGACTCCACGCTTAGTGTTAACAAAGTTCGACATATTTTTGAGGATAAAGATACTTGTTACAAAAATATTCTCACAAAACGCTCTGAAGACAATTCTATCTATAAGTTTCAAAGATATGCGTCACGGGCCCAGGACAAAGCCTAGGAAATTTCTGAACTTCCATAATTCTGAGCTTTTATGCGTACCTTGGCTACATATGTAAATTAATGCTCTCCGAAAAAGGTTAAGAGAATTACCATAAGGAAGTAAAAGTATTGAAACAATTTTTAATTGGTATACGCCACATCTTAAATCACAACGGAATAGACTAATCATTTTGAATAATATTGCCGCCACTATAGGATTACCAACTGATAAATAAAAACATAAAACTGTTAAAAAGATATACAGAAAGATTAAAGCAGCAAAAGTTACTGCAAATGAAAACTTGATGAATAATTCAAAGAATAAATGTGCAGCAGCTTGGTCTATAATTAATAAGAAAATTGGGAAACGTGCTGCCCGAGAACCCGTACTAATATCCGTAAACGAGTTCAATGGATATTTTGCGATTAGTATAACAGAATTAAATGATAAATCAAAAGATGAAAACTGTTCCTTCGAAAATAAAAATTTTGGCTTTAAAAGTTTATTAGCACAGCAAAATGTAAATAGCATTCAGTGAATTTTGTCATGGACTGCAATGAATACCAGAATAGTTTTATCAGTCGTTAGTAAACTGAAACCTTCGAAGAGTGAGTATTTCTATGGACTTTCTAACAACTTGTTAAAAAAAAAGTAAGTGATGTTATAATTGAACTTTTAATTTACCTATTTAACTGGATGCTTTTAGGGGGAATCTTCCCTGACTACCTTAAATTGACAACCACTGTAGCCATACATAAGAAAAGCGATAAAAGTAAACCTAATAACAATCTTCCTATATCCTTAGTGCCACTTGTATCCGAAGTTTTTGAGTAATGGATTAAAAATCAATTATTAAACAATCTAGAAACGAGTTGACTGATCCCTACTTCGCAATTTGGATTCCGACCGGGGTTTTCCACGACTAAGGCTGTGGAAAATATAGTAATACATATATTACACAATTTTGAAAGTAATTTATATACCTATGTTGTGCAACACTGCTAAATCTGACCAAAGCTTTCGATACAGTATCACACGTTTCATTGGTTGCCAAGCTATATTATCATAGTATCAGGGGAATTGAGTTGTCATTAATGAACTCCTATATTAGTAATAGACGATAGGCTGTCCATATTGTAAATGAAAGGTCAAGTTTTTAGAATGTAACATCAGGGGTGGCTCAGGGGAGTCTGTTAGGATCTTTACTTTTTCTTATCTATGTATATGACTTCCCAAGTTTTCTACCTTGTAAATCTGTTTTATATGCTGACAACACAAGACTTCTAAGTACAGATAAGACCTTAATGAGAGTTAAAATAACGAAACGTTAGAAATGCCGTTAACATGATTAAAGTATAACAAACTCCATCTCAATGAATCTAAGACAGAAACCATTCATTTTTATCTTGGTAATCACGTGGCTGATCTAGATGCATGCCATTCTTTAAAACTTCTTTGAATCTATCTAGATCCAAAGCTAAACTGGAAAGTACGGGTTGAAAATGTATGTAAAAGAGTATCTAGAATATTGTTTTTAATTCGCAAACTAAGGACAACCATTACTGAAACCGTGCTTCTTACAGCGTATTATGTTTACTTTCATTGTCATTTACACTACGGTACCGTATATTATTATGGGGTACTTCATAGGGTGCTCAAATTGTCTTCCAATGGTAGAAGAAAGCTATTAGAGCAATTAAAGGTTTGTCAGATACTGTATCATGTAGACCATTGTTTAAGGAAATTCAGATAATGATAGTTCCTTCTTTGTACACTAATGCACGAGTGGTTCAATATTGTTTACAATTTGGGCGCGCCCTCTATTATCTTACTTTATAATCTCCAAATGATTTTGATAGAGCAGAATGATTAATTAGTTACAGTAGCGTACACAGATTTTCATTATATCTTGCAAGTTCATATCACTTTAGGGTTTTTGTACATGTATCATAATGTGCATTTTTTCATATCTTGCGTGCAGGATTACTTTTTCTACAGCACTCAATAATATAATTGTTGAAGAATTAGAATTTTCACTAATTTCTTTCTTATTGCTACCTAAATGATTTGCACTGGGCGACATGAAAATATCTTACACGGCATAGCCTAAGTAAAATTCCAAAGGAGCATCATAAGCAATTGTTGAAAAATTACAATCCTTTTACGATTTTGGCATAAATAAGGCATCTGGATATATGTGTAAAACCTACAATGCATAAAACACAATACAACGTGTGCTAGGTAGCCACTAAAAAGCATGAAAACTATCTAACCGAGTCAAAGCAAGGTGAAGTCGGGTGGCGCGAGCGTTAGCGACGTGGTGTGTCCGAAGGGAACAGGCGATTCAGTGAAGGTGTGTAAACAAGTACAATGAAAACGAGTGGGTTTAGGTAATTATACAAGTTTCAATGGCACTTGTCATGGTTTCATACTTGTAACGCTCCGTTTGTAAACATAAAATACAGCTTCTGTACACTGTGCAGAAATACACCACCGGTGGAAAATAGTTTCTAATGTAGTCATCTTTCATATGCACTCACTTATTTTATTCGTCGTAAAGCACTTGTAATGATTTTACACTAGTAACCCTACACTTGTAAACATAAAATACAGGTGTGTACTTTGTATTTAATTCTATCTCGTGCACAAATTCGTTCTTTATAAAAGAAACCAGCACCACATGTTGTTGAAGGGGTGAGGGTTAAAGTTCGCGCTTTGTGTACGCCATCCAGTTGTGCGAAAAAGTTTGTGGGGGATACGTTGCTTTCATTTTTTGTAGGTTCACGTCTTATACAGGGTCTTATAAAAAATTGTCGCACTATTTTGGGAACAGATTACTCACAATGATCGGAAGCTGTATTTTATGTTTACAATGCCTGGACCAGTGATCGGAAGTGGATAGTTTCGTAATTATACGGTACCGAAAACGTGAAAAATTGAACTTTAAAGGTCCATAATTCCACTACTATTGGACCAATCTTAGCCGGGTCAAGACCACTGAAGAACTAGTATGTGAACTACCCAAATGTCCATCTTTCAGAACCTCCGGTACTTGCACAATCATTTTTAGAGTGTCTGTTTCGGAGAACTTGACCACTCTCCACCTACCTCTCTAAAAATTGGTGTGCAAGTACTCGAGCATTCTTTAATATGGATGTTTGGATAGTTCACATACCAGTTCCTCAGTGACGTCTTGACCCGACTACGATAGGTTCCATAGTAGTAGACCTGTGAACTTTTAAAGTCCACGGGTCTCATAGTAGTGGAGCTATGATCATTTAGCTCCGTTACATAGCCAAGCGGAGCTCCGCGCACCGCCGTCCGCGCTATGCATGTGTGTTTACACAGTCATCCGTAGCTACGCGTTACGCGTCACGTGATTATATACAGCATTCTTCTCAGTCAGTGTTGCGAGTCAACATGAAAAGATCGAAACGACAATAGTGGCATCTTAATATTTCTGTAAGAAGAGAAAACGAAGAACACAAACAGATAAATGTCTCAAGATTCATCCCTTAGTTTCTCAAAGAAATCTGAAGGGAGCTTTTGTGTCTGTGTATTTAGATTTGCAAGAAAACAAGAAGAAGTATTTCAATAATTACCGTATGTCAATTCAGTCGTTCGATGATCTAATTAAAAAATTCCATCGAAATTATACAAATGTAGTTTAAATAGGATCCATATGCACGCTCTTAAAGTACAGCACTTTCCTTTAAAAAAATGTAATGATACTGTTTTTTAACAAATGAAAATAACGAATGTTTGTACATTTGGTTAGAACTTCACGTCCAATCACTTTTCACCCAATCAGCTATTTATTAATAGAGATCAATTATTTGCCTCAGTTCATCTTTTTTCATTGTCCATACCTTCATTTTTACAAAAAAAGAATAAAATAAATAAATAAATAAATAAATATCTCGTTCCATGCCTGTTCACAAATGACATTAATTGGAAGTTCCAATTAAAAGAAGACATTATAGCTAAAATAAAAATAACACTATAAAAATATGAAAATAGTGTAAAAAATATTATTTAGCAACTCACTATCAAAAATAAGAAAAGAAATCTGGATCAATTTTCATTTTGCTTTTGCTACCATACACCTTTCTTTTTAGATTTTAAAGAGAAGTGGCTGATCTGCGCGCGGAGTTCCGCTTAACTATGTAAGCACCCATTTGCTGAATGGCCTTATCCGCCTCGCGGAGCGCGGATAGAGCCACGCGGAGGCTTCCGCGTGACTATGTATGCACCCATAAGAACCAATAGAACAATCTTGTCACGCGGGACTCGGCGCGCGGAGATCCGCGTGACTGTGTAACGGACCTTAAAGTTAATTTGTTTCACGTTTTCGGCATCCTATAACTCCGAAACTATCCACTTTTGAGCACAGGTTCTTATTAACATTTTTCCTTATTTTGTGGTAAGAAATCTGTTCCCAAAATACTGTGATACATTTTCGTAACACCCTGTATAGTCCTGATGCTGAAAAGGGGCGCATTTTCAATAAACAAAAACAACAACAATTCATTCCTGGTCTGGAGAATAACGTTAAACTCTGAAAATAATGAATATACTTAAATGCGTAAATAAACAAAACTCGTAAATGTTAATCGATATAGAGTATCTAATAAATGATATTTTATGTAACTAACAATAATTAATTATATACTGTAGCGTTTCATTTTTTTCTCATTTTTTGCTGACATAAAACATTCAGGTGACTGTTTTTAATTTATCTTGTTATTATCAGACATGAAACATTAATTAAAGTCTCGCTCACTCGACTTTTGTTTATTTACGTTTGACAGGAAGATATCGATTTTTCATCTCCTATATGCAAATGGATTCTGGTTTTGAAAAAAAAAATAGTTACTGTTCATACCACAGCGTGAGGCTTCAAGATACATACTAGATGTCACATGTCGTGATGAGAAACAAACAGCTTCTGTATGCATATTTACTATTAGGATTCATGTTCATAAACAGGATATAAATCGGAGGCAATACTTTAAACGTCATATCGATATAGTATTATACATATTGTGCCTACTTCAGTATTTTCACGTGAGAGAAAGGAAAAAGCGCATTGTCATTACGACAAGTAAATTCATTTCTCTCTTATTGTGGTGCTGGAAAGAAAAGATCAGTATTTACTACTAATATTTGAGTTCTACAATATTACGAATATTAGCAGGTATAGTGTCTAACGAAAAAATCCAAAGCAGTGTTGGTACAATTGTACCAAATTCAGCCCTTTTTGTCATTCATCGGCCCGTTGGTACCACGCTAGCATTTTCAGCCCATTTTGTGAATAAGTAGGTATAATTCTATCCAATTCAGCACAATTTATTAATAATGTGTTGTGATATTTTTTAGAGAAGGTTCTAGGACCCTCGACCGGTTTTACATTTTTTTACGAATGTCAGTTTACTTACTTTATATTCTTCTTACAGTTTATTATCCTCCGTCGGTCGTGAAATAAGCGAGAATAAGGTGCAATAAGTTATATTTTTATATTTTATTATAACATACTGTTTACACATGAACTCGAAGATGATTAATTTGTTCCTCATCGTGTATATATTTTGTCATATATGGCCTTAATACCGTTTTGGTTTATTGATCACTTTGAAATAAGAGAGGCGCGTTTGGTTTCTTTACAATATGTACCGATGATAACTTTTTTTTTTTTTAATTTAATTTTGCGGCCTCTCTTATACTTCGTACGTGCGAGAAAAGTTTCATCTACTTCCACGGTTGTTCGGGGTCCTCCTATTTGGATGTTTTAAAAAGAGCACTTTCTTGATTTGGACTCTTGGAAGAGGGGGGAGAGGTGTTCTTGAACTTTACCTCTTTTAGTTTCGTGTTATAGAGCCATGTATTACACTGGTATAAAATAATGAATTCAACCCTTTTTGTTTCAATTTGGTACTATTTTTCAGCCCACTCCAGAGGTACGACTGTGGCAACACTGATCAAAAGCTAACACATAATGTACGGATGCAAATAAGCAACAACATTTTACTGGCCTGCATTCCACATTCCAATTGTGACTCTTATAGTACATCGTCGGCGGCAATTCAAAACCTGCTATGTGCATTTTGCAGGAGAAGCGAAAAACAGTATCCTGGTTAGCTTTTTGGCTTTAAAATAGTGATGTTATAAGTAATATTTGATGCTGCACGTAACTGGTACCTTCTCAAGTTACTTGAGAAGGTACCAGTTACGTGCAGCATCAAATATTACTTATAACATCACTTTTATAAAGCCAAAAAGCTAACCAGGATACTGTTTTTCGCTTCTCCTGCAAAATGCACATAGCAGGTTTTGAATTGCCGCCGACGACATACTGTTTTAAAGTTCGCCTGTACCGATGAACCACTCGCCCCGGGAAAATGGGCGAATGGTTCTTTGCATCCCTAACATAATGTATCACTGATAAATTTCATTGAGCTGAACAAAATGGTATTGCCCTAAGTATAAATTCTCATGCGTCATTTTCGAGAAAATCCAGGAAAACAAGTTTTTCCTTTTTTTTTGTAAACCAAAACTTTGATCCTGTACGATAACCACGCCATCTATTGAGATGAAATAGATACTAAAGTATAGCCTTACCAATTTTTTCGTTAAGACTCTAGCAAGACGACGATGTATTTATATAGTGTGGTTAATGACATGTAATCCTAAATTATGATTAATTCTAAAACTTTAAATTGTTGTTCATTTATGACACTAGTAAGAAGACAATATATAGTTTGGCTAATAAGATATAGCCCTAAATTATGATTAACTCTAAAACTTTAAATATTTGTTCATTATGACACTAGCAAGACGACAATGTATAGTGTTGTTCTTGAGATATAGCCCTAAATTATGATTACCTCTAAAACTTTAAATATTTGTCCATTATGATACTAGTAAGGCGACAATGTATAGTGTGGTTAGTGAGTAATAGCCCTAAATTATGATTACCTCTTAAACTATTTTGGAGAAGGTTCCGACATATATATATATATATATATATATATATATATATATATATATATATATATATATATATATATATGAATCAATAAGTGATATGTTCGAGAGTAAAATCACATGTGGACCTTTCGAGAAATCGAGATAAGGACATTTTTTGTTATGGCCTTGAAAAGTATACCTTTCGTAGCTAAATTTAATGAATAGTTTATATTTTACTAGGATATATGGCGTTATTATTTATGAAAAAACTATTAACTAATAGATTGTATCTATTGCTATGTATCTTCTTCTAAAGGTGACACATATACTTCTAGCTGTGACACATTATTCTAACGGTATATTTCTATTGGTGACACATATATTTCTAGTGGTGATGCACATGCTTCTAGCAGCGACATACAAACATATTGGTAACACATTCTTTTAGCGGTGACACATCCACTTCTATTGGTGACATATACTTCTAGTAGTGACACATACTTCTATCGATGACACATATACTTCTACTGGTGATATATATACTTCTAGCAGTGACACTTATACTTCTTTTGGCGATACATATACTTCTAGCAGCGACACGTACTACTTGTGAATTATTTTGAGCTGAAGTACGAAATTGAAATCACAATATACCAAATACTAATACTAATAATACTAATAATAATAAAACAATATCAGATTAGGTTTAACTTGCATTTTGTTTCACGCAAATCTTTACAAACATAGTATATCATTTCTATGTACCTTCATTACACTGCATGTATTGAAATTTTCTTACAATAATGGTAGCTTCTTATCCCGAAATCATCAAACTATGCTTAAATTTAATTACAAGACAAAAGCAGCTTAGTTTATACTTACTTTTTAAAAATGTCATTGGTAGATATACAAGAAGTAGAGTTTGGGCTTTATAGCAAAATGATAAATTAAATACGATAAATTATTTGAGTAATAATCATAGTCCTATCTACAAAATAAATAATTAAATAAATAAAGAAAGAAAGAAAAAAGGATTTGTCTTTTAAAAGTATAGTTACTAAAAGAACTTTATTACATCAGAAAATGCTATCTTTTCTTATGTAAACATCTTTGACATACTTTGATAAAACATTTATTTCACTCATCTATTCTTCTTGTCTGCAAATAAACCGATTACTTCCGCAGTAAACGTATTTGATGTAATCAATATAAATCATACTTTTTTTATCGACTTATCTTTTGATACTGGTTGCCATGCTCCTTCCGTTGTTGAGGCAGATATCTCACCTTTTACCATTTTTTCCCTTGTCCCCAAAGTCTTGTGGCTGCTGTGAGTAACAATTGAAAACTTCTCATGCAGTTGTTCCTTCGAGTAAAAATGATTTCCAACCAGGGAATGTTTCATCAGGTTAAACACATGATAGGTACCTATTAGGGCTATATGAGCGATGAGATATATTTACACAGCTCATTTTTGTGATGTAGTACATCGTGGGGACAAACATTGTTTTGCAGTAGATGTAAATTGCAAACTTACATACGCCGCGTTACTCATTCTTGATTGCTAGTTTTGTCTTGTTAGGTGAGATATCTGAATGCAGAGCAGCAGTAACTCTCTAAGCCTTATGGACGTCGTGACTGAGAATTGGACCTCGATGTTCGAAGAAGAACAACAATATTACCATTGTCAACAAAGTAGTGTGTGATCTTCTTCGGTTGCGAGATGAGACATGTTGCCTCGTTCCGTTTTGGCAATATCTCAACAATTGCTACAATGCACTCCACTAGTTCTTCATCCGTGAAGCCTTCTATTCGTCTGTAAGCTTCTTTGGTATCCAGCCTTTTTGTATTACAGGTCTTCATGGACAATTACGTATCCTGTTCCACGTCTAATATAGAGTTTAGACTAGTCTCTCGACACTCACGTATGATTATCTCAATCGCAGGAAGTGTTTCATCCGTAAGAGCACATTCAGAGCGCCAACTGCGCACCGCAACAGATGCTATTGTGTTCTGTTCGAATCTGAGCGGACGACTCATACGTTTGCAAAATAACCATACGCTCATAAACATCAAGCAACCAATTAAAAGTAAATTATGGAAATGAGCATACATTCTGAGAATTCATCAAATATTTCCTTTTAAATAGTTAAAATGTGAACAAATGTAAAATAAATTTCTTATGCATAAGCATTTACTGTAATGTAAAACACAAATTGAAGGTGATAATCCTACAATTTACCACAATTCATACAGCTCATCATCACCATGCAACAGTTCATCAACTGAGTCCTCAGGATCAGAATGTTCTAAATTAAAGATCTTAGACTCCTTGTCGTATATTTTTCATTTTGTCGATCCCATTTATAACGACTCACCAAAGGTAGTCGTCAACCTGGTTCGGCTAATAATATAAGTAGATCTTGAGTGGTAGTATTTGTTTACACATTAAAATATCTTCCGTGATTACATTTACTAGTATTCTCACCTTTTATATTGAAATTACAAAACGATGATACGTTTTAAACAATTTTATTCGTTGATTCTCTTTGAACGAATATGTACATAGACTGTATTGCAATCGTACATGTTTGTTAGGTATCTATCAACAACTACATAGCAACTAACTATACAATAATGTATGTTTTTTTTATATATTTTGAAAACATTCTTCTTTTGTTATTTTTAAATTAATATTATATTTGGTATAGTGCTTATGTAGAAGCACTTTCTGCCCAAAAATACAAGTAATTATCAATTTATACAAAGTATCTCGTTGTATAAAAATGTCGCCCGACGATGGGACTGAATATGAAAGTTACAAGGGAGCTTGGTTTTTATATTTAAGAACCACTGGTCCGTTTATAAGAACAATATTCCATTAATTATGTCCCATACATTTTGATCGACCCTCGCATATATATAACATTATTTATTTTCATTCATATAAATATATTTATAATAAATCTTTCATTTTATTATCATTTATCTTTTATTATATTAATATATATTTTATTATTAAAACGTCGTCGCTTATTTATATAATTAACGAAGGGTACGAATTCAAAATAGTAAGAAGCAATTACATTTTAAAACATGAGTCACCATGATCAAGGGCGCATTATATATTAGTTATTTTAGATGATATTCTACAGTATGCATTGTATCAATTAGGTGTCAGAATATTGAAGAATCTTATTCAAGTAACATATAAGATTGTGCATGAAGACAGTCGTCGCATAATTAGCTTAATAGAATGAATCATATACTTAACATAATCTTTGACAATTAAGTTTCAACATAAATCAAATATACTATAAATAACCTTTGCTTTTAATGAATCGAACTATAATTCTTCATATTAACAAGAAAGAATTAAAATCATTTGAAAATTATCATTTGTTGAAACAAATGTGAAAAAATATTTATGAGTCCATTAACTAATCCTATCAAATATAGTGCTTGTATATCGAAGTCATAAGAATTGTTTTCATTATTGATATTAACACATAAACTTAAAAATAAATGTTCACAAGGATCTATAGCTGGTATGGGTTTAACCCTTACTTCATTAACTAGAGTCAGTTTAAATTTGTACTAGCATATGGTTCTAATAAAGTACATTGTACTGCACTATCATGATTAGGTTCCGCAATATTTTGTACAGGAATTGCATCAATATCTGGATTTTGATGCGAAGTGCCATCTCTTAACCCCCGATTACGTCTATCCACGTAGCTTACTGTATTCCTGGAATTTCGCCATATATTTCGTCTATTTCTGAACCTATTTTGGGTATATGGTCTTACATAAGGATTGCCACGACTAATTAGGTTAGGCGGATTCCCTACATAGCTCTGCCTATTTTGCTCGTTCTGATTGCTTGAATTTACTCGGTTTAGGTTGTGTTCCGTATCGTTCACACTACGGATATTTAGATTCCGAACAGGTACAAAATGATCTGAATTATTTTTACTTTTGCCTATTCCTGCTTGTTGATTCAGAGCATGGTATTGAGTTTCATAACATTGAACAAGCATTAATAAATGGTTAAAACTCATACACTGGGTAGAAAACAGGATCTGTTGTAACTTAAACGGTAACAAATTTCGAATTGATGCTATGATTCTAGATTCCGATTGCAATGGATTTACAACTTTTAATTCGTTGTATGTATTTACAACAAACTCGACAACAGATTTGTGCAAACGAGGATTGAAATGTTGGTTTCTAATCGTGGCATCTCTATTTGCAAGCAAAAAGTCATTTTCGTAATTTGCGATTAGCGCTGCTTTGAATTCCTCATACGTACTAACGTGATCTCGTACTGCTTTAAACCATAAAGAACATGGTGGGAGTAATAAATGAGGGATTAGTTTCATATATTGTGATCTATCTATACACATTATATTGCACTCGTCCTGAAATTTTTCCAGGAAAGAAGTAGCATTCTCATTACATTTACCACTGAACTTACTCATAGCACGTATTTCACTCATCTTTACGCTTAACTTTACCTTCCTTTTATCATTCCGTGTTCTTGTTGAGTGACAATTCCTACCTATGGCGTGATGTGTAGTTGCACCATCTCTTTTCCGCCCATCTGTACTCCTCGGATGAATTTCTTCCAAAATAATGTCCTCATCAGATACGGGTGAAGGCGAAGTCATCTCTTGTGAACAAGGGAATTCTACACGATCATTATCCATGTTGTTGTGGTATGTGTTGTCCTTGATCTGTAGTGTCCTGATTTTCTCTTGTAAGGTAGCTATCAACTGTGTATTCACACGTATCTGGTTGGAGTTATCCGTGACCTGAATCTTTTGTTGCTGTACAGAAGATTCTATTACTTCCAAATCCCTTTTTACACCACTCACTTCTTGGATTAGATGGTTTTGATTATCCTGGCAATCCTCAGATATTCTTTTTAACTTTTCATCAAACTGCGAGGTGATGTCATTCATTGCCTGAATAATAAATTGTTTCGTCTCTTCTGACTTCTGCTCCATTCGTCTACTTAATTCCTCATATTGTTTGTTGGATTCCTCGGACTTCTGCTCCATCGTCTGCTTTAATTCTTCATATTGTCTGTTGGATTCCTCGGACTTCTGCTCCATCGTCTGTTTTAATTCTTCATATTGTCTGTTGGATTCCTCGGACTTCTGCTCTATCGTCTGCTTTAATTCCTGCTTCATGGCTTCCATATCGTCTTTTCGGCTTTGTTCTTGCCGCTGTAAGACTAATAAAATTCGGTCTTCTAATGTCATTCCTGGTGCTGCACTTCGTTCACCGTTATCACTATCACTGGTTCCTTTCTCCATTGTCTCACCGTTCATTTTTCTCGTGATTATTCTACCACTTCTAAGTCTTGTCAAGTTTGTAGTCATTAACCTTATTACAGAAGTAAATTCACCCTTACTTTACTTCGGGATATGAATTTACAAGAGTCCCGGGCGGAAACACCAAAATTTTTATAACGACTCACCAAAGGTAGTCGTCAACCTGGTTCGGCTAATAATATAAGTAGATCTTGAGTGGTAGTATTTGTTTACACATTAAAATATCTTCCGTGATTACATTTACTAGTATTCTCACCTTTTATATTGAAATTACAAAACAATGATACGTTTTAAACAATTTTATTCGTTGATTCTCTTTGAACGAATATGTACATAGACTGTATTGCAATCGTACATGTTTGTTAGGTATCTATCAACAACTACATAGCAACTAACTATACAATAATGTATGTTTTTTATATATTTTGAAAACATTCTTCTTTTGTTATTTTTAAATTAATATTATATTTGGTATAGTGCTTATGTAGAAGCACTTTCTGCCCAAAAATACAAGTAATTATCAATTTATACAAAGTATCTCGTTGTACATTGTAATTTTTTATTATTAACTCCAATCATGGCATCCTCCCCCTTTATTAAACTAGCTGTTCACTTCTAAATGTTGTTTTCTAGAGGCATGGAACTGATTCTCTGTTCGTGTTGGAGTTTCTGATAGATGACAAACTCTGACAATCCTTCTCAGTTTATTTCACAAACAGCGATACTAGTGAAAATGCAAGGGTACTTAGCTGTGCCAGGTCCATGGTCCTAACGGCATGAGCAAGCAGTTCCTGCAGATTTTCCACTCCTTATTGCACACCACTGTCACGGAGTGCCTGTTGATTAAGAAGTTTTGTGTTGAAGCAACTGACCCTAGAGCACAAAGCAAGGTGCACAGGGTCAGCATTGACATTTTTGCAACGATACAGCTGACGATGGATTTCAATAGGTGCTATGCCCTGTGCATTCAAAAACTTGATCACTGCTCGCACTTCACACGCGGCGGGAGCTGGAATAGGAACGTCAATCTTCAATCACTGCCAAGACCCTACTGAAAGAATTAGGGAAGTTCTGCTGGCGCATGCGCCATGTTACAACCTTACTCTCTCACGTACATGCAATCGCTTCGCACAACATACGGTTTCCTAGCTATGGGACGCATGAGAAACTTAATTTCTGGATGCGCCTCGTAATACATGGAAGATTCGTTACTATTCATACTAGTGCCTAGTAACATTTTCGAATCCCTTCTGCATTATTAATTTTATATAGGATCTATATTCGCAATTTCCCAAAACAATAAAAAATATTTATTTATTTATAAAAAACAAAAAAAACTGAATAAAATTATTTGTTTAAAAGATTGCATTAAAGCCTCCTAATAAAATGTAAAACTATGGCAAAATAAAAAGCGTTACGTAAGGAAGACGTAAACCCTCTCCACCCTCTTGTCATACTTCGTAACACAAAGCCGAACCTCCCCCTTCCGCTTACCGCATTACGTAATTTATGGACGACTCCTTTTATATCTGAAGAGTCACGAAGTGTAATATCTTCACTGGAAAGAAATACTTAATCTTGTCTGCATAAGAGGAGGGTGGCACAGTGATAAAGCGCGTACCTGTTGTGGATGGGATTTCTGGTTCGATCCCCGACCAAGTAAACTTTTGTGGGCAGCATGTTGTTCATGGGCCTTCTCATCGTACTTCTGTTTCCTCCCATATTGTCATTCTACCAAATTTCATTCATTTACCTTAATCATCTGTCTTCCTTAGCCTAAAGAGCATAATTATGTGGACGTTAAACTGAAATACCTCTTTTTTCTGCCTAAAGTTCTTGGTTTCGTGGGTACCTGGAAGAGTTCTTCTTTGTTAGTTCCTAATGACAGAACTCTTCTTGATAAGATTATAGGGTAACGTCTTTGAAGTACGAGTGTTGCTTTTTCCTTTCTTTCTTTTTAACAAGGCATTACAAATATTTAACCATATCGGTCCCGGCGTCCCCTCCAGAGGACATAAAATATGACGATATTATTCTTTCTTTAAACTTTAAAATCAGACTGGCAACATTGAAAACTGTTTACAGGGGCTCATTGAAAACTGATCCATACATAAATGGACCATGTCCTGTAAACAGTTTTCAATGTTGCCAGTCAGATTTTAAAGTTGTAAAGAAAGAATAATATCGTCATATTTTATGTCCCCTGTAGCGGACGCCGGGACCGACATAGAAAAGTGGAATATATATATATATATATAAAAAAGCTCACTCTTCGAGGTAGATACATGAATTCTTATCTTGTTGTTATGATTCGATTATTTTATCTGGTGAGAATGTACTGCAACAAATTTGACTTACTTCATTTGGTTTCCTAAGGAACTAAGCGTTGAAAAAAATGAGCTACTTCTATAAGGTTCCACTCCCTTCTTCACCTTGTGACTAGATATCAGATTTTTAAAAATTCATTTGATGATGACACCGATACAGTATAAATTTTTCCTTAGTTTTTTTCCTCATACTTTATGCCATTTATTGCTGAATGTATTTCACTCAGTGGTTTCGGAAATCTGGAGTCCGACAATTTGGAACAACAAGTAGTGCGTTGGGGACGCTGTTGCCAAACGTTTCGCAACAAATAAAGCAGTTCTGACTAAAAATCTAGAACGTTTAACACATCATTCTATAATAGTAATAATATTTCAGCGTAGTTTGTAACATATGATTTCCTGATAACAAAAATATGAGTACTGTACTTGGAATATTCAACAGAAGATTCAATATTCTACTATTGGCAACAGCGTCGGCAG